>NC_083703.1:35795000-36420000 GCF_033118175.1 Dama dama
TGAGTTTGCTTAAACTGATGTCCATTGAGTCAGTGATGCCATCCAACCATCTCATTCTCTTTTGCCCTCTTCTCCTCTTGCCCTCAATCTTTCCCAGCATCAGAGCCTTTTCCAATGAGCTGGCTCTTCATATCAGACAGCCAAAGTATTGGAGCTTCAGCTTCAGCATCAGCCCTTCCACTGATCAGCTGTTAAAGTGACCTAATTCTGGACTTCTTGTTATGGAAGAAATAAATTTATTATTTTAGTAACTTTTGGGTAATAGTAAGATAAAATATAATTCACATATTATTAAAAATGTACCATTCAATGGTTTTTAGTATATTCACAGTATTTTTGCCTGGAGAATCCCATGGACAGAGGAGCCTGGACAGATGTAGTCCATAAGGTCAAAGAGTCGAACATGACTGAAACAACTTAGCAAGCATGCACACATACACAGAGTTGTACAACCATCACCACAAATTATTGCTAGAACATTTTCACCCCCTCCCAAAGAAATCCTATAGACATTTTGGTTATCGCTTCCCAATCCTCCCATCCCCCCACCCCAGATGTAAACATCCACTATTTTATGTCTCTCTAGAATTGTCTATTGTGGACATTTCATATCAATGGAATCATACAATAAAATGGTCTTTTGTGACTGGCTTCTTTCACTTAGCATGTTTCCAAAGTTATCTATATTGCAGCATATCTCATACAAACATATCTTTTGCTCCTTTTTATAGTTGAATAATATTCCATTGGGTAAATATACCACCTTTTGTTTATCCGTTTATCACTTGAAGGATATCTGGGTCATTTCCACCTTTTGACTATTATGAATAATGCCATTATGAATGTTCATGTTCAAACTTTTATATGGTCATAGTTTTCTCATTTCTCTTGCATCTATACCTAGATGTGGAATTGCTGAGTTACTTAAGTAATTTTGAGTTGGATTACCTGTTACTTGCAGCAGAATCATCCTACTTGATACATGTTAAAGTAAATAACACAAAGAGAAAGTTTTTGGCTTCTGCACACACTCAGGTTGCCAGCTGATGGCTATACTCTCTCCTTGATGTTACCAGGAAGAGAAAATCAGGTCCAAGAGTGCTGGAGTATTTTGCATATGATCATCTTTCTGGAACATGATTTATTTTGTCTGGTTTTTGCAGTACTTGAAAAAAAAGCTGAACAATGTTCAGCTGCTGTCTCTTTTATTAAAGTGTATCATCAGCTCCAGAGGCTCCAGAGTTTCAGAGAACTACCATGGGACCCACTCAGTGTCTTGACTAGGGTGAACCAGTGTGACCCTTCATGATAATTGGCCAGGTTGGCTTCTAGTCACTTTGTTGAGTTCCTTTGATTTTGAAAAGTTTTGTTGACTTCAAGGGTGTTTCTAAAAGTACCAACAATTCCAAAATTATTGCACCTTTCTTCATAAGCTTTCCATTACTTATCAGTTAGGTTTAGAAGAAATTAGCTGAAAAGGGGCACAGATTTGGAAGGGAGGGGATGTGAGATTCTGAACTCCCAGGATGAAGGGATAGAGATCAAAGGAGGAAGAAAAGGGGCAAAAGCAAGCTTTGTCATTTTGAAATTTGGATTAAAGTCACCTCTGACCCCAGGAATCATTCACAAACATCATCTTGCCTGCCATCCTCTCTAGATAAATTAGGTTGTATTAGATAAAAGATGCTAGATAGATGGATAGATGAACTGATAGATGAATAGATGGATGGATAGATAGACAGATAGATCAGGCATTTCTTTTATAATAAGGTAGAGAGTAACAATACTAAATCTAGTTAGGAAAACAGAAATCATACCAAATACTCCAAACAGAGAAGTTTTAATAGCACAGGAAATTGGTGACACCAGTGTTAGGAAAGTTGAAAGAGCAAACGAGATACTAGAGGAACCCAGAAACTAATAACTTCAGAAGCCACCTAGGGAAATGAAATGGAAGAGGTGGTGTCACCAGCTATGAATTGGGATGAGGGGGCCTCATGGGGCTGTTGCTCAGGTCTCTGGAGGAAAGTCCTGTTCCACTGGTCTCCAGACACATGGACACATGCTCCTGTCTCTCCTGCCTTCCTCTTCTACCTTCCAAATCCCCTCTAGTGCTGACCACTAACAGACCTAGTAGGAAGCTGGCAAGGGAGGCTAGGAAATGTAGTTTTCAGAGTCTCAGCCCACAAATCACAGAGCAGTATAGAGAAGCATGGTCTCAGAGCTGATGGACAATTGATCAGTCAACACCTGTTTGGCCAGCAACAGCCAAACACAACTGTATACCTTACTGAAGGTTTCCTACAACAGTGAGGATTCGCTTCTGCCCTATCAGATGCATTAGTTCTGTCTTACAAATGAAGAGCCTCTCCCTACTGAAGGTGAAACATCAGGTCCCATCTGTTCCCTCCCCATCTCAGATTGTCATGAATTCCTCTTTGGGTTCGATTGCAATCCCACCTGAATCTCTGTAACCTGGAGTCAGACATGATAGAGTTATCCATTGACAACAAGGCTGGTATGAAATGATGTGATGACAAATGAAGAGGAAAAGCATCACTGCTCCATCTTCCTTTCTATATGAGACACAGGCCACTGCTGATTTCTGCAACCCTTTTCTTCCCTTTCCCCACAGATAGCCAGTCTCTCTGTCAGTCCAAGTTCTATACTTTGTTTCTCCTACTTTCATTCTTAAGGGATGGAATCTTCTGTAGTCTTACTGTCCTTAGGTTACTAGAATTTTCCATCAACTCTTATAGTTCTTCACGGGACCAACTCTTGTTATAGGACTTTGTGCCCCTAGAGAATCCTCCACCCACAGGGTAGCAGCAGCCTCGTTTTATGCTAGGTAATCAGGATCAATCATTCCAGCCAGGGGGCAAACTCTTCTTCACCTACTGGTTCAGTGGCATGAAAGTCCAAAGGTCCAGGTAGAGGTCACAACTGTCAGCTTGATGGTGGCATTGTGTCCCCTGCTGGAAGTAGACATCTGTAATCAGCTAAGAACTTTAAACCTGAAGTTGCTGAGGTGGGAAGGCAGTTTCTCCAGGAGATTTACTAATGATGGAAGCCAAATCCATCTTCATTCCTTGATTTCTAGACTCTTCAACTCTGGTTATGGGGGAAACCACACCAAGTCTCCATGACCACACACTGCAGAGTGGTATCCAGTGTCTCAGGTATTGTCTCTCACTTTGCACTATAATTGCCTCCTTTGAGGACACTCTTGCAGTCTCTGAAGCCAGATGTTTCTGGGTGATGTGACACATGGGACGAGCATGTGTCATTCTAAGCACTCACAGCTGTGCTTCTTTTGCTATGAAACGAGTTCTTTGGCTGAATCAAACTTATGAGGGACACAATGACAGCAGATAATATAGTCCCTGTGCCCATGGATGGTGATGGTGCAGAAGTGTTTCAGGCAAAAGGAAAACCCCATCTAGAATAAGGGCTCCCTTCCAATAGCATACATTGCTTCTCCCTCTTTAATAGGAAAGAAGGGTCTAGTGGAATCACTCTGCCTGCAGGTGGCCTCCAGGAGTGATGTCACTTCCTGTCCAGGGCTCTGCATGTGTTTCTGCTGTTGGTGGGTCAGGCACTTGGCAAACAGGTCAGCCACAGTGACCTGAGACATGGAGAAGATGAGGGCTGAGACGTGGAGAAGATGCAGGGCTCCCATCCCTGCCACCACGGCCACTCTATACACATGGACCCACTGACTGAGCACTGGTGTGGTTGCGGGGGAAGCTGGCCAATGCCGCAGAGCATCATCGTTCATCGAATTAGCGTGAGCCTCTTGTAAAGGCCACCCAGTGAGAACTCATAAAGGACAGAAACATCCCCGCACTCAGTGCTCATCCTAGGATGCCACCACACCCCTCCTCTCCCGTTTGCAGGGTCTTCAGCATTCAAAATCTTGTCAGGTGGGATGGGGGGTGGTGGGAGAAAGGGGATATATGTATACATACGGCTGATTCACTTTGATGTGCAGTAGAAACTAACATGACATTGTAAAGCAACTATACCTCAATAACAAAATTTAAAAAAAGAAAGCATGTCAGGATGTTATCTCCAAAGTGAAAGAAAAGTCGCTGCACTTTGTATTTCCTCCATGTAGGAGTAGCTTCTGTAGGTTCTGGAAACCATTTATATCCTACGCACTGAATGCCGTTGTCCTAAAAGTAGAGCTCAAAGTTGAAAGGTCTGAACCTGTCATTTTTCTCTCTGGAAGTTCTCTAAGGTAGGCAGAAGTGGCCATCTGGTTTCTCAAAGCCTTGCCTTCAACAGCCCCTTTGCTGCAAGCAACCACAGCTAATACTAATTAATCACGATGCCACTGTATACGCACGAGTTGCCAATACCCAGTGTTTCGCTGGCAAGGAGCTCAGCATTACTTTTGAGGCCAAAAATACAGGCGAATCCAGTCCATGTTCCTATCTCTGGGGTCCCCTCCTTCTGGTACCCTAAATACTCTCTGAACCAGGTTCTAGTCAGGGAAAGGGAAGGCCCACCTCTATTGAAAGAGAAGGTATTTCAATGCACAGAACCCATGCCTCAGGCATTGGAAGGCTGAAAGAGCAACGGAGCAGGCTCAGGCAGCCCAGGGGTTGTGCACGGCAGGAAGGAACTACCATGCAGGGCTGGGAGGAAAGGGAAGAGGTGTCGTCATCAGGCTCCAGGTGTGGGAGGAGGGGCTTATCCAAACCTCTGGGAGGGGTCTCTGTGCAGCTGGCCACCCAGCCTCTGAGGACAGGGTACCAGGCTCAGGCTAGGGAGAGCAGATCCTTTTGTTTTTTTTTTTTAATTGAAGGATAATTGCTTTACAGAATTTTGTTGTTTTCTGTCAAACCTCAACATGAATCAGCCATAGGTATACATATATCCCCTCCCTTTTGAACTTCCCTCCCGTCTCCCTCCCCATCCCACCCTTCTAGGTTGATACAGAGCCCCTGTTTGTTTCCTGAGCCATACAGCAAATTCCTGTTCCTATCAACTTTATATTATTAATTTAAGTTTCCATGTTGCTCTTTCCATCCATCTCACCCTCTCCTGGAGAGCAGATCTTGAGATGGAAACTTTGCAGGTACCTGGACTTCTGAGCAGAGCATCACGGCTCACCACCTGATTTGGAGGTGGGCTTCAGACAGTGAAGAATCCACTTGCAATGCAGGAGACCTGGGTTCAGTCCCTGGGTTGGGAAGATCCCCTGGGGCAGGGAACAGTTACTCAGTCCAGTGTTCTTGCCTGGGAAATCCCATGGACAGGGGAGACTGGCGGGCTACAGTCCATGGGGTCACAAAGAGCTGGACACGACTGAGCAACTGACACTTTTTTTTTTTCTCCACTTGGAAGGTGTTTAAACCTCTGAGAAGGAGGCTTGGTCATGACTTGGATCTCTGGGAGGAGGCACAACCCCATGGGTACTCAGATACACTTCCCCTGTGTGGTTTTTTCAACAAGACTGACCATCATAAAAACACCTGCATTAAAAAAAAAACAAAAAAAAACCTGCATTAAAACGGCACGTGGAGTTTACAAAGCGACTGTACATATATTGACTCTGTTCATCTTCACAGCCGCCTTCTGAGGTCAGTGATGTCACCCACCCTCTGTAAATGAGGAAATTGAGATGCGATGCAGGAGGTTAGGCAACCTCTCACAGGCCATTCTTTCTGGCAGAACTGATGCCAGAACCCAGGCTTTCTGGCTCCAGATCCTTTGTTCTCTTGTTTCAGGGGTGAACCTGCTATCTCTCAGCTCTGAGCCCACCCCTCTAAATGGGGTGGAGCTCCCCAAACTCCATTTCTCCAGCTCCCTTGCCAACTGGCTTCTTGTTGGGTTGTGCTGATTGGGGGGGGGGGGGTGGGGGGTGGGGCATGGAGGGGAAATTGGCAGGTGGGAGGAAGGAGAAAGGGGCTTCCTTTCTAGTTTCCAGCTTCCATTAGTGTTGCTTCCATGGCAGCAGAGAAGGCTCCAGCTGCCCCCTCCATCCCTGATGTTGGTATCAGCCATGCTCAGAGGTACCAGAGGTACCAGCAGCAGCTAGACTTCAGTGGTTATACTCTCTCCCACCTTGGGCCAACCCCCCGGGAGCATTTGAGCATCTCCAGGGTTCACCCTTGCTTGCTGGGCAGCTTTCTAGATGATTCAGGGATGTGGGCTTCTTCCATCTTCTGGCTCTCTCATTCCTTAGGGCTTTAGGAGGAGAGAGTGGAAAATCAACACTTTTCCTTGACTATCTCACCATAGCAATGACGCAACCACTTTCTTTGGTGAGAACTAGTCATAGGCTGTCATTAGATGCAAATAGGGAGGGGCTGGGGAAATGGGTTCCTGATTGGACAGCTGCTTTCCAGAAACAGCCTGAACTATGGTCTAAGAATATATGGCCATCTCTGCTGGGTTGGTTGTATGTCATTTGCTTTTTTATTTATATGATTGCTCTTTATAGAAGAGATCACTGTACATATGTACTATATGTTACATATGTATGTATGATCATCATGCATGTAGATCATATTTTCCCTAGTATATTAGTATTTGCCTTTGGATTCTATTTAGTGTGTCTCTTGCTATATAATTATTTTTAAATTGTATGTAGTCAATTATTTTAAAATTGTACATATATATTTATGTTCATACATACATAATTATATATAGTTATTATATTACACATTTTTTCTTTCATTCATTGCTTCAGTATTTTTGTCTTACTAAGAAGTTATATAATACAAGTAGTATCTTTAGTACTAATGGATAGTGACCTAGTCAGAGCCATTTATTAAATAAGTCATCCTTTCTAATATGGCTCAAAGTCCCACCTTAATGAATGCTAAGTTCCCATATATTCATAAATCTAATATCAAACTCTATTTTCTCCTACTGTTTTTAGACATGTATTCTTCCATATGAATTATGTAATGACTTTATTTAGCTCCAAAAAATGGAGACGCCATTGAAATAACATTAATATAACTTAGAATGACAGATCATTTTTTGTAATTATATCTTCTCATTTAAGAATATTAACTGTCTCTTTATATAGGCTTTGTTTTATGTTCTTCAATAATATTTGACAGTTATACTCATAAGCATGCTGAGCTTTTTAAAAAATTTATTTCTAAATATGTTACTTTTTTCTATCTATAAGTGGTATTTATAAAAAATTTAACTTCCAACTTCATATTGTTAGCATAAAGAAAAGGTATTGATTTCATAAGCTTACACTGTATCTGGCTATATTATACTATTCTTTTATTAAATCTAATATGAAGAAGTGAAAGTGTTGTCACTCAGTCATGTCCAACTCTTTGCAACCCCATGGACTGTAGCCCAACAGGTTCTTCTATCCATGGAAATCTCCAGGCAAGAATATTGGACTGGGTAGCCATTCCTTTCTCCAGGGGATCTTCCCAACCCAGAGATCAAACCCGAGTCTCCTGCATTCCAGGCAGATTCTTTACCATCTGAGCCACCAGGGAAGCCCTAATTCAGAAAATTAAAGAGGACTTCACTTCACTTGTATTAGAATTAGGCTTTTATTAATTCTAATACGAGGACCTCTTTAATTTTCTGAATATACAGACCTAACATCTGAAATAAAGGTATTGTTGTTTCTTTTGCCTACACAACTAAGGGGTTAGCCATGACCCTCCCCCATCTATTATATTTCCATATCACAAATGATTAGGGCATTTCTCCTGGGATAAAACTTAAGATTGAATCTCTAAACAAGGTAGGCATTGTTCTTGAAAAAGATGCAGGTTCCAGCATGGACAGTAGGGTCATAGAGTGAAGGCTAGCAGGGACCAGTTAGAAAAAGGGAGGACAGGAAAGGTGGAATGACATCATCAACGACTGAAAGAGAAAAAGATACCAACATTGAATTCTATATCAAGCTCAAATATCCTTCAAGAATGAAGGCAATATAAAGTCACTTCAGGTAAAAAGGAAACAAAGGGAGAGTGAGAGAGCATTTTTAATCAGCAGCACTGGACTACAATAAAAGCTCTTTAGGATGAAGGGAAATGTAACAGGTGTGAATCTGCATAAAATGGAGAAGACTGGAATTGGTAATGATATTAAATAAACATAAGGCTAGTTTTCCCTCTTAATTTCATAAAAATGCATATGATTGTTCAAAATAAAAGAAAAACTTTGTATTTTGGAGGGTATAACGTTTACAGTTATATTACATATAACAACTGTAGCCTAACAGATGGGGCTGGAAAGTGGGATGTATACTTGCAGAATTCTTACATTTTATGTGAACTGGCACAACATTATCTCTTAATAGATCATAGAAGTCAATGACCCAACATCAACTCCTAAAAAGTAAATTAGAAGGCAGGGTTCTTTGTACAACCTTGAAAGGTGTCGGGGTGGTAGACCATATTTCTCCTTCTCATCACCTTCATCTACTAACACTGGGCTTGACATTGTGACTTTCTTTGGTCATAGAATAGAGCAGAAGAACTAGTTTTGTGATTAGACCTAAGACACATCGCGAGAATAACATGCTCTAGGCGGCTGCAGCCCCATAAAAGAATGAAACTTGGATCAAACCTGATTGATTCTCAGCCTGAAAGATAGCTGCCCCAATCCATCAACATACATGTGAGGGAGAAACAAATACTTGCTGTTTTAGGACACTGAGATTTTATGGTTATTTGTTATGCTGCAAAAGTTGACTCTAACACACTAGAACTTAAAAATGGGAACAGAAACATGTAATAAGTAAAATAGATACTGCAGAAATACAAAGAATCATAAGAGACTACTCTGAACCATTATAAGTCAACAGATTGGGTAAGCTAGAAGAAACTGGTAAAATCACAGAAACATATAAGAAAGAATCATGCAGACACAGAAAATCTAACCAGAACAATAATGAATAAGGAGACTGAATGAGTCATCAAAAACTTCTCAGCAAAGAAAGGCCTAGAAGGATAGACATACATGCACTGCTATATTTAAAATAGATAACAAACAAGGACCTACTGTACGGCACATGGAACTCCACTCAATATTATGTGGCTGCCTGGATGGGAGGGGAGTTTAGGGGAGAATGGATACATGTATACATATGGCTAACTCCCTTCACTGTCCACCTGACACTACCAAAACACTCTTAATTGGCTATACCCAATGCAGAATAAAAAGTTAAAAAAAGAAAAAAGAAAAGTCCAGGACCAGATGGTTTCACCAGTGAATTCTATCAAACATTTAAATAAGAAGTAATACCAATCCTTCTCAAACTCTTTCAAAAAAACTGAACATGAAGGAATACTTCCTAACTCATCTTATGATGCCACCATTACCCTGATATCAAAGCCAGACAAGAAAACTACAAGAAAAGAAAATTACAGCCAATATCACTCATGAACATAGATGTAAAAATCCTCAACAAAATACTAGCACACCAAATTCAACTACATATTAAAAAGATCACACACCATGATCAGGGATAACCTGAGAGGCAAGTATGTTTCAACACATGAAAGTCAATAAATGTGGTGATACACCACATTAATGGAATGAAGGATAAAGAACAAACACAACATTCAAGTGGGCAGCTGGAAACAGGGACCTAGATGACCACTCTTGGCTGATTTGGCCCAGATTTGAAGTCATGAAAGAGGATAACATCACCAGAGTCAAATGAGTGCTGCAAGGGAAAAAGATCAAAAAGAAAATCTTGAAAAACATCATTTACCAGGACAGCATACAGGTGCAGAAACCAGAGGAGGTACGGTGTCAAAATGCTGCTAAAGACTTGGATGGAAAGGGGTCCAGTGGGTTTGGTAGTTGGAGGCCATGCTTAACTGACCATTAAGTCAAGGTGAGGAAACGCAATGACGAACAGCAGCGCAAAGTGCACCTGGGGCAACATTTAGGGCAGCGTGTGAGACTCTGGAAGCCCTTGAGGGGCAGGGGTGGGACAGGTGCTGAGGGGAGAGCCCTTCTAGGAAAGGTTTTGTTGAGAATGGGGAGACCGGAGCAAAGCCACTGGAGAGACAGCAACTACCCAAGAGAAACAAGACGGTGGTGGCGTGGGGCAGGGAGAGCTGATGAAGTGAAGGGGTCAGGAAACCAGAAAGAGGTGGAAGTGAGAGCCAGGTGCAGCCTTAACAGCCTTGGAAAAGGAGACGCTAGGAACTGTGGTTTGTCTTCACTGACATATTGTTCACACTTCAGAGTGTAGCTTCAGAGGTGGGGACAAGCTCCCCTGTCCCCCAGGTCTGGCATCCAGCCTTATAGCTGGAACAAAGGAGGAGGCTCTCGTGAGAGCCCTGATAACAGTGATGGTGTCTGTTCCTACCCTCCAGACATTCTGTTCATTCCAACATGACCTTTGAACAGAACATGGGACAGGTGTTGTTCTCGCCAGAAGTCGGAGTGCAGGTGTAGATGTGAAATCAGAGTCACACAGCCTGGAGAAGGTGGCCATGCTTCCTGTTTGTCCCCTGGATAGCCCCACCTTGCTCTACAAAACCTCAACGGTCACTGGATGCCCACCCCACATGCAAGCCAGAGAAAGCTTTCACAGAATGCTAGAAGTTCCAACAAAAATACTTGAACTTTCTTCAATTCCTTTCATCCGACCCTGATATTTTTCCTTGAAATTGAAACCAGCGGCTCCAAGGAGCATGGAGAAAGGGAACAGATGGACAGTGAGATAAAGGAGTTTGGATGTGCCTAAGAAATATAACAAAATCTTGAGGTATCCAAGTTTTTCCATCTGTATGAAAAACTGCCAATCTTCCTAAATATTAGGAATTGCACTTAAACAGCCATTCCTCTGGATGATGATGATGATAAAGGTTTGCTCTGGACCAGGCACTGTGTCAATCACTTTACGTGTATTATCTCATTTGATCTTAACAAGACTTCTGTGGAGGAGGTCGGACCACCTTCTTCCTCATTTATAGATGAAGAAATCCTGGCTTGGAGCACATGAGAGACTGACCAAATTCATAAGTAGTGGAATGGCGATTTGTACTCTGGAAGAACTTGCATGTCAAACCACCCTATGAGGCCATCTCTCAGAGATACACATACATCATTTTTTCTTAATCATATTGGAAAAAATACAAAATTAATTTGAATTTTATAAAGCCATCTCTGCATAGGTAAGGAGTACTTAGGGTATAAATAAGCTCTTGGCTTGTCTTTTCTTGTCTGCTCCTCAATGATGAATAGTGTAGATAAGTAAGTCACAAAGGCTAAAAACACTAGCTCAGTGGTTCCCCTGGCACACCACCACCCTTCTTGTCCTCAGTCTGTATGAAGGCAACTAAGAAGAAATGTGAAAAATATAAGTGGGCAAAACAGAATGCAATAGCAACTCCATGCACTTATCACTTCCACCCCCTTGATCACGGCACGAGGCAGCAAATGCTCAGACTTCAGAGAAACATGAATCTGTAGATCAGGACGCTCCCAGTGTATGGCCTCCAGAACCCTTGCAACACACTCACTGGGTATACTTGTTTAAAACGCAGATTCCTGGGGTCTACCTAGACCTTCTTTCTGAATTACTTATGTATGGGTGGAGAATCTGTGGGCTTCCCAGATGGCTCAGATGGTAAAAAATCTGCCTGTAATGCGGGAGATTCCCTGGGTTCGATAGGTTCATTCCCTGGATCAGGCAAATCACCTAGAGAAGGGAATGGCTACTCATGCCAGCATTCTTGCCTAGAGAATTCCATGGACAGAGGAGCCTGGTGTGCTGCAGTCCACAGGGTCGCAAAAGAGTTGGACATGATTGAGCCAGTAACAAACCCACAAAAAACATACTTTCCAAATTTCAAGAGCTCCAGTGGCACAATCGGTTAGCAAGTGGTACTTACACAGCAGTACATGCAGAGCAATGCTGAGGTTGTGAGTTCATGCCTCCCCTGAAGAATGGCCCTTTGGGCTTCCCTAGTGGCTCAGACAGTAAAGAATCTGTCTGCAATGTAGGAGACCTGGGTTAAGGTCTGTGAGTCAGGTGTCCTTAGGCACCCAAAGTTTGGGATCCCTGCTGCCAAAGGCTTGTCCCGAGCACATCATGACTGAAGAGACATTGAGATGAATAACGTAAAGGTCAATGACAGAATGAACAATGGTAAGGGTGGGGTGCTGGTGGTGGAGTAGGACTCTTGGGTGGAAGTGCATGTTTGCTATTTCTCATCTCATAGCAGCCTAACTGGGTAAAGACAAAATACCAGCTTAAGTTCACTATTTCTAGCAAAATGGGGTTTTCAAAATGAGGAAATAAAAGAATATAATGACCAGACTTGAGAGTTAAAACAAGGGGAAGAGGAACAACGGGTTGTACAAGTAGAATTTAACAAATATTGACATTGAGAACATTGTTAAATCAATATATTAGGGGTTGGTTAAACAGACTGAAGCCTTATAAGGGGAACCAATAGGAAAAATGAAAACACAACTATGAACCTTCCAAATTACTAAGAGAATAAAACATAACATAAAATAATACATAGAAATAAATAAAACTATATAAAAAAACTATATAAAAAGAAAGGAAAATAAAGCTAAAGTACAGAAGCAGAAGATAAAAAATTAAAACCAATTACATCTGTTATAAGAACAAGCATAAATAGACCTGTAACCTAAAAAAGCACCCCCACAATAGCTTAAAGCAACTTACTTAATTTTAACTATGTAGTACACAAAAGAGCAGTATCTAAAATAAATTTAACCCGAAATATTAAAAATAAAAGGATGGGCAGATACTGCAACAAAAGCAAGTGGATATTTTAACTTTAATAGGAGATGAGGTTAACTCAAGACAAAAAGCACTAAATGAAACCAAGGAGGCAATTTATAATGATTAAGGGAATGACTCAAAATGAGGCTATAATTGACCATTCTTTAAGGACAAAATGACAACAAAACAGCAACAACAAAGACAATAAAGCAGAAATGCAGCAGAAAACATTTTATATACGCCTAGAACAACCAAGGAAGAATAAATAAAAATACAATAATAATAGGATAATTTAAATAATTCTTGTCAGTCCTGGAAGTTCTAATGGGCAAAATGGCGAGGATCCAAACCCAATTAACAATAAGGTTGAACACATACACATACACAACACACACACATCTACACATATGCATATACAATTTACATATATATACATATACATACATATGACTTTGTACCCTGAAAACAGAGAATCACTATTTTTTAAGAACCGACGGAATAAAAATGGGCCTCATTATCTCCAAGGCTACAAAATTAGAAATGAACTAAAAATTAGAGGAAACTCATAAAAATCTCCTAGCTACCTGTTAATTTTTTATCTTATTTAAGCAATCTTTGTAGAAATCACAACTAAAATAGCAGAAGTTAAAGAAAATAACTATAACAAAAATATTTAGGGCAAGACAGCAGATCAGATAACTTGAAAACAAATCCACAAACACAAAAAATCTAATAAGAATATATCAAATGTATATATTTTTTCAGATATGAAGCTGAGTACACAAACTTAAGGTAAATTCCAGGGCCTAACCTGAAGAAGGCTCTGAATATCATAGCAGTGAATGCAATGGAGGGTAGAGAATAGAATTTTAGACTCAGTTATCAAGGAATCCCACAAATAAGATGAGGAGTTGGAAACACCACTCCCACATAAAATTGGAATTCTTCAGGACTGAAAAAAAATCTGAAATGTGCTCACAAACACAGGGGAACAACAAGGAATATTATCTCTCTTAGCTTGTTTGACTGGATAGAAAAATAATGTTTCCCTAAGATTTTGTAAACCATAGGCCTCCTCTCATGCAGATTTGAGATTGGAAACAATAGCACATTCATAGTCTGTGTTGTCTAAGATTAGAAATTAACATAAAATGTTATCTTGGGACATTGATAAACCCTGAAGCATCTGGCAGAAAGAAATCTATGTCTCCCTAGGAAGAAGCTCACAAGCCAGACAATACATTATTTTCATACATAAAGGTCTCCCAAATTCTCACTATTTGCTATAATATAAATTGAAAATAAACAAATGCAACAGGAGAAGAAATATATGGCTTATAAAGGAATAATAATTTGGCTAAAATTATTCTTCTCAGTGGCAGTTATATAGCTCAGACATGCTGAGGGTAAATAACTGTCAACCTAGAATTCTATACCTAATTAAATTTTCATACAAGAATGCTAAAGATATTCCCATATAGAAAAAGACTAAGAGAGTGAGTGACTAACAGATCCTTCAAAAGAGACAATGACATCACCTCCACATGAACCCTGAATACAGCTTCATACACAGGGGATTAGTAAGAGAGAGCTGACCCACCAAAACTCTCTCACACATTAAGTATTATGAAGTACTCATTAAGTATTACCTACTGAAGAATTGATGCTTTTGAACTGTGCTGTTGGAAAGACTCTTGAGAGTCCCTTGGACTGCAAGGATATCCAACCAATTCATCCTAAAGGAAATCAGTCTTGAATATTCATTGGAAGGACTGAGGCTGAAGCTGAAACTCCAATACCTTGGCCACCTGATGTGAAGAGCTGACTCATTTGAAAAGGCCCTGATACTGGGAAAGATGGAAGGTGGGAGGAGAAGGGGATGACAGAGGATAAGATGGTTGGATGGCATCACCGATTCAATGGGTATGAGTTTTGAGTAAACTCCAGGAGTTGGTGATGGACAGGGAGGCCTGGCATGCTGCAGTCCATGGGGTCGCAGAGTCGGACATGACTGAGTGACTGAACTGAACTGAACCTATATTCTTCCTTCAGGAAGATCTAACTAAGACACAGCCTGGGTAAGGAATAAAAACAGTCTTCCACTGAATCTTTTATTTTCTGGAGAAAATAGCACCATTCTCCCCCCGACACCCTCCCCCCTCCCCCCCCCCCAAAAAAAAGGTAAACCAAAGGCTAGGGCAATGGTTCTCAATCATGGCTGAATGTTAAAATCACCTAAGAAGCTTTAGAAGCCTTGTAATGCCTGTTTGACCCTAGAGATTATGATGAATCAATCTGAGGTATCTGAATTTGTGTGTGTCTTTGCACATGCTTTATCTTGATAAGATATCTTATCTTAGGGAGAGTCATAGATAATTAGCTAAACTATCACAGAATCCTGACCCACAGAAACTTGAGATAACACATGTTTATTGTTTTAATTCACTCTGTTTCGAGTTATTTGTTACATAAATAGATAAATAACATTGAGTATTTGTAATACAAGGTACTTGTGTATTTTATGTCAGACTTTGGTCTAAAGAATTTGTGTCCTCTCTGAAGCCTTTGTCCATGCTTGATGATACTTCCCAAAGAAAGGTAATGCCAAAGAATGCTCAAACTACCACACAGTCGCACTCATCTCTCATGCTAGTAAAGTAATGCTCAAAATTCTCCAAGTCAGGCTTCAACAATACATGAACCGTGAACTTCGAGATGTTCAAGCTGGATTTATAAAAGGCAGAGGAACCAGAGATCAAATTGCCAACATCCGCTGGATCATCGAAAAAGCAAGAGAGTTCCAGAAAAACATCTACTTCTTCTTTATTGACTATGCCAAAGCTTTTGACTGTGTGGATCACCACAAACTGTGGAAAATTCTGAAAGAGATGGGAATACCAGACCACCTCACCTACCTCTTGAGAAACCTGTATGCAGGTCAGGAAGCAATAGTTAGAACTGGACAGGGAACAACAGACTGGTTCCAAATAGGAAAAGGAGTATGTCAAGGCTGTATATTGTCACCCTGCTATTTAACTTATATGCAGAGTACATCATGAGAAACGCTGGGCTGGATGAAGCACAAGCTGGAATCAAGATTGTAGGGAAAAATATCAATAACCTCAGATATGCAGATGACACCACCCTTATGACAGAAAGTGAAGAAGAACTAAAGAGCCTCTTGATGAAAATGAAAGAGGAGAGTGGAAAAAGTTGGCTTAAAACTCAACATTCAGAAAACTAAATGCATCTGGTGATGCATCCGGTCACATCGCTTCATGGCAAATAGATGGGAAACAGTAGAAACAGTGACAGACTTTATTTTGGGGGGCTCCAAAATCACTGCTGATGATGAATGCAGCCATGAAATTAAAAGATGCTTATGCCTTGGAAGAAAAGTTTTGACCAATTTAGATAACATATTAAAATGCAGAGACATTACTTTGCCAACAAAGGTCCATCTAGTCAAGGCTATGGTTTTCCAGTAGTCATGTATGGATGTGAGAGTTGGACTATAAAGAAAGCTGATCGCTAAAGAATCAATGCTTTTGAACTGTGGTGTTGGAGAAGACTCTTGAGAGTCCCTTGGACTACAAGGAGAGCCAACCAGTTCATCCTGAAGGAAATCAGTCCTGAATATTCATTGGAAGGACTGATGCTAAAGCTGAAACTCCAATAATTTGGCCACCTGATGTGAAGAACTGACCCATTTGAAAAGACCCTCTTGCTGGGAAAGATTGAAGGTGGGAGGAGAAGGGGATGACAGAGGATGAGATGGTTGGATAGCATCACCAACTCAATGGACATGAGTTTGAATAAACTCTGGGAGTTGGTGATGGACAGGGAGGCCTGGCGTGCTGCAGTCCATGGGGTCACAAAGAGTTGGACACAACTGAGTAACTGAACTGATGATACTTGACATACTAAAGAAGGATCAATGACTCCCTGAGCTCCAGCTCTATGGCTGCTTGGCCAACATCTCTGGTTTTACCATCTTCCTTTCTGTCACCTTTATAAAGGTATAATAATTCTTGCCCTGCTTTTCATAGTTACCATAGCCACCAGGTGAGATTATACAGGTGAAAACATTTCCAGCAACTGAAGTACTGAATGTAAAACAGACAGGTTTAACAAGTCAGACTCATCTCTGTTGTCATTGTTCTGTTCCTTTAAATAATCTATCCCTTGCACAGTCTCAACTGGGTTTTCATAGCTTCAGAAATGACTGATTGCAACTGTGTACCACCTGGCTAGGCTAAAAGCAACACTGATCTACTGATAGCTCCATGTTTTCAAAGAGTCCTTTCCTCTTCCAGGGAGTTGGCTGTCAGACTACATCCTGGCAGGTGGAGATGAGCACTTCCTTCCGTGAATTGGGGTGGGGCCAAAGCAGAATTCTTTCCTTACGTTACAACTGAAGTCTCTTCTCTGTTAAGTAGACAAAGAAAGTACCTCATGACTTCCTGTGTTCTATTCTCCAGGGTCTCATCCTTGTCAGGAAATACTGAATTTAGAGAGGAAATGTGTTTGCTAAAATAGAAATAATAATTAAGTCATGTAAATCAAAATAAAAAGATATGTATGGGTTTTCTTTAGGAAAAAAAAAAAAAAAACTACCTAAAGTCCAGTGAAACAAATCTAAATATAATCATATGAATATCCGACTGAGGTCAGTTAATTAACAAGAATTTGTCAAACAACATGTGTCCAGATGTTTTTGTGCTAGTCAAGTACTGCTCTGCCTTCTGTGAAATGTGTACAGCGGATTTGTGATACTTTACTGATCAAAATCAGGATTCCATTAGAAAACAATCTCAGTAAGCAGCATATAGTATATTTGCAAAAAAAAAAAGAAAAACACAAGAATGATCAATTTGATAAGTGAGTAGAAACAGGATGGGAGGAAGGGGTGAATGTCAGTCATCTTGGAGTATACTTCTTTTTATCTTTTTGATTTTTGAACCATATAAATGTTTTATATATTCAAAATGACCCCCAAATTAAATCCAAATGGATTTTTTAAACTCTAAAATTGAATACAAACAGAAGCAAGTAACCTTAAATACATATCAAGTTGATAAAATAGCCACCCTTGAAAAGTAACTCTTTCAAGTAACTTTTCATTTTAAGGAGCTTCTGATTCTGACTAAGTCACTTTTATCTCTGACATCTATAATGGAGTATATTCTAAGGTAAAAAGAATGACCAAGAAAGCTGAAACTTTACTGACTAGATTTGTTGGTAGTTCTAATACTGGTATTTATAATGATTAATTGTGTATCATCGTCACTGAGTGGATCTTTGAGAACGTTTTTGGATGAAATCAAGACTTCATTGATAGGACTTCCCTAGTGGCCCAGTGGTTGGGAATCCACCTGTCAATGCAGGGGACACAGTTTGGGAAGATTCCATGTTCCGAGGGGCAACTAAGCCTGCTCACAGCAACTATTGAAGCCTGTGCCCCCTGTGCTCTGCAACAAGAGAAGCTGCAGCAGTGGGAAGCCCACTCATCGCAATGAAGAGTAGCCCCCGCTCTCTGCAACTAAAGGAAGCCCGCGCAGCAGTGAGGACCCAGCACAGCTAAACGTTAACTTATTTTTAAAAAAGATTTCACCGGTAGACTGAGTAAAGCAGATGGCTTTCCCTAATGGGTGGGTGAGTCTCCAATTCGTTGAGGACTTGGACAAAAAAGCTTAATCTTTTCTCAGTTAAAAGGGACCCTCTTTTGCCTGGTGGCCTACAAGCTGGGACATGATTTTTTCCTTATAGGAAATCTCAGAGAGAGAGGAAGAGCTATTGGTTCTGTTTCTCTAGAGGAACCCTGACCAATACAGTATTATAATTCTAAAACAATTTTATTTTTATTCTGGATAAGGCAAATAAGTAAATATATGAATCTTCTTAAGAAATAAAAGTTTCTCTTTAAGAAAAAAAGACATGAAAATATAAAAGAAGATAAAGAAAGGCCTTATCTTACGACATTTGTATGGGAAACTCATTAAGGACTCATGATTAGTTTGAAAACATCTCCCAGCTTTGTTCAGTGAAATGACTATGAGCAGTATGAGCACTGAGTTCAGTAGCAGTGAGTACACCTGGCACCCAGATTTTAGTTTCTAAATGTTGTTCCCCATTTTGAGAAACTAGGGTGCCCAGGGGAAATGGTTGATTTCAGATCCAGGTCAGAAAAGACATAAGATGAGTCTGGGACCGTTCGTGCCAGAAAACAAAGTGGTGATCAGACTGATAGGGTCACGTAAAAAGGCTATGGGTCCCAAAGAAAGGGGCTCCCACTGGTGAAATTTAGGGCAACCTGAGCATTGGAAAAATGATGGTCATTGTTTTAACAAATTAAAATTGCAAAAATTGTGAATTTATACTTATACAAAAAGGAGGGAGGATGGGGAGGGAGTGAGACAGAGAGAAATGGAGGTGGAGAGAGAGAAAGCTTGTTTTTCTTTTTTTTAACAGAATGCCAGCTAATAAATATAGAATAGATTACACAATTCAAAAAAATCATCAACGTTCCGTCCCAATATAATAATTCAAACAGGCAGGGATCATCATGGATACTTAAATTGTTGGACAAAATATTGCTAATGATGTACTATCCTCACAATTCCAAAGTATTCACCTTCCCGATTATTTACCATTTTGAAAAAGAAAACTATTATCTACACAGTGGAAGGGTCTGGTGGCTACAACCTTGGCAAAAAAGAGGAAAAAAAAAAAAAAACGATTTTAGGACAATCTAACATCCTTTGTCTCTTGTAATGAAATAGTAAGTTCTCAACACGACCTATGTAATATTCTTCAGAGAACTATTTAACCTGAATCAAATCATACATTTAGTCTTTATTCCAAGTTACAGCAAAAAGCACCAGCAATTACCAGGAACAAAAGAAACACTATCAAGAGGACACAGATCAGTCTAGAAGGTAGAATGTTTTACAAGGAGACTGGCCTGCACTTGTCAGAAAATACAGTGTCACAAAGACATAAAACAAGTCAGCAAACATATGATACAAGTGTTGCATCATAAAGAAACTGAAGAGTGGTAACAGCCAGGTACAAGGCTTGACTCTTAATAGGATCCTGAATTGAATGGAAGAGTACAGACTACATATAAGGTGATACAATGAAATACTGTTCATTTTATCAGGTAGGACAATGACATCAGAGTCATGCGGAGGAATATTCTAAGGAGATTCATGAGGAAGTATTTAGAGGTGAGCCAGTGTGGGTGACTGCAATTTATTTCAAATAGCTCAGCCAGAAAGGCTAATATATGTATATTAAATCCAGAGAAAAAAAGGGGGAGGGACAGAGGCAGGACAGAACAAGCAAATGGGGCAGAATTGATGGATCTGGGTCAGGAGTAAATAGGTTCATTTTTTTCTTTCCCATTGTTCCGTATGCTTGAAAAATTTCAAAATAAGAAGTTGAGGGGAAAGTACTGGTGATAATAATACCATTGAAAAATCAAATTAAGTTGTTGCAGGAAAGAGAAATGATTGATCTGTGTTTTTAGATAAGAATAGAAACTTCCCCCACAGCTAGGGAGGAACACCGCGCCACCCTCAAGTTCACCCTGTGATTCTGCTCACCTCATTAATTTAAAAGGGCAAACCTGATCCACATCCTTGCAAGCACTCACTACAAAAGCAAGGCGTCCTTTTTCAGGGCAGCCAAGGGTCCAGGGAGGCAAAGCTGGCAGAGTGAGAGGACCTTCTTTTTTTTTTTTTTTCCAGAACAAAGAGCTGGGAGGGACGCAAATAGGATTTGCCTTTGGGAGGTGGAGCAGGCATATGTCAACTGCACAGTCAGGAAGAGAAAGGCAGCAAAGTGAGTGAAGGAATAGGAAAGTGGGGCTGAGATGTGGGCTCTGAGATGGAAGCTGAAAATAATTTGATGCACTCGAGTGATGTTTCCCAACTTCCGGGAGAGTTTTGGCTTTTCCTTTTTTCTCTGACTATTGTTAAGGGAAGACTTTCTGTGATCTCTCAAGTGAGTTCTGATTATTTCCCGTGCCTCCACCCCTTCCCCCACATACCTGGTTATCTCCACGACCTCTTCTCCCCATCCCCGCTCCGTGACACTCAGAGAAACACTTGGCAGCTAGTTTCCTGGTACCTATTTGGTTTTCCAGGGTCAGCCTCTCCCCAAGGAGCCTCTTCTATTACCAGGGATTTGAAAGCACCACTCACAATGCTAAGAGACTTCCAAACAGCCACAGAGAATCGTGGCTTCACAGCATGAACTGGAAGCACATGTTTTTCAAATTCACTGCTACATAGACTATTTTTAATTTACTACAGGCAAAAAAAAATCAATAACTTTGAAAGGGTGTGGTCAATGCTAGCTGGGTTAAAATATATACATATGCTGCTTTCCTCATTCTTGGTGAGAGTCCCTAGATTTTTATTTCTGTGCAATGAAGGGTAGATAAGACTTGTGGATGCCCGTTGAGGGGCCCCCCAGCATGGAGAACAGGCCAGGGTACCCTGACACTTCATTTCTTCCCATGGAGTCTGTTCAAAATATCTGCTACTGCAACTTTTCATAAACTTATCTTCTCAAAGAGTCAGATTATAGATGTATTGAGCTCAAGCATAAGATAGTTGCTTTTTTCCTTATTACTTATTTTATTTTTAAAATTAATTTTTATTGGAGTATAACTGACTCATTAGAAAAGACCCTGATGCTGGGGAAGATTGAAGGCAGGAGTGGAAGGGGATGACAGAGGGTGAGATGGTTGGATGGCATCACCAACTCAATGGACCTGAGTTTGAGTAAGCTACAGGAGTTGGTGATGGACAGGGAAACCTGGCGTGCTGCAGTCCATGGGGTCGCAAAGAGTTGGACACGACCGAGTGACTGAACTGAACTGATGGCTGATTTACAATGTATTAACTCCATGTGTGCAGCAAAGCGAGGCAGTTGTACATACACATATATCCACTCTTTCTAGATTCTTTGCCCGTGTAGGTGATTACAGAGTACTGAGTACAGGTCCCTATACAGTAGGTCCTTATTAGCTGTGTGTGCGTGCTAAGGTGTTTCAGTTGTGTCCGACTCTTTGAGACGCTGTGGACAGTAGCCTGCCAGGCTCCTCTGTCCACAGGATTTACCAGACAAGCATACTGGTGTGGGTTGCCATTTCCTTTTCCAGGGGATTTTCCCGACCCAGGGATTGAACCCATGTCTCTTACGTCTCCTGCATTGGCAGGTAGGTTCTTTACCACTAGCCCACCAGGGAAGCCCCTTATTAGTTATCTATTTTATATATACAGTAGTGTGTATGTGTCAATCCTAATCTAAGATAGTTGTTTTTGCATAATCCAGCAGGTACCCATTTCCCCAAAAGTCCCAAGTGTCCGATGGATACTACATTTATACACACTCAATACAACTGAAAACACTTTATTCTCCTTTTCCTCCTGGGGACTTGGCTTTGTGGAAGGGGTATTAGTTGGATGAGACCACAAGCTGGCTAATTCTACTTCCCTTTTCACACTGACTACAAAGACATTCAGAGCCAAATTTGAAATCCACCTCTGCCAGTGTGAACAAAATCTTATGCCCTGCCTTTGGGGCACTAGTCTTTCTGCCTTATGATGTATGAGGGGCTTCCCTGATAGCTCAGTTGGTAAAGAATCTGCCTGCAATGCAGAAGACCCCAGTTCAATTCCTGGGTCGGGAAGATCCACTGGAGAAGGGATGGGCTACCCACTCCAGTATTCTTGGGCTTCCTTTGTGGCTCAGCTGGTAAAGAATCCGCCTGCAATGTGGGAGACCTGAGTTCAATCCCTGGGTTGGGAAGATCTCCTGGAGAAGGGAAAGGCTACCCACTCCGGAATAAGGCTACCCACTGGCCTGGAGAATACCATGGACTGTATAGTCCATCAAGTCGAAAAGAGTTAGACACGACTGAGTGACTTTCATTTCACTTATGATGTGTTACTTTATATTGGTTGTCGTTCTGTAAGTTGTCTTGAATTCTTCTTGGATGACGAGGCACGTTCAGGATGAAGAGAACACTGGCTGAACCCAGACCCTAGCAGAGGCTGTTCAGGCTTCAGGATGCTCTCAATGTGTGGTGGGCCCCAAGATGGGGCTTGCCAATAATCAGGGACCATTTACTTAAGAGCACCAGGCCTGGACCCTCCAGGAACAGCAAATCCCTGGAGAGCAGTTCTCAGTTGGCAAAGCCAATACATAAAGCCGCCGTTCTGGTTTCTTACAGAGCACAAGGCGCATTAGGGAAGGAGGTGGTGCTGTAGCCCACCCCCCACCCCCAGCCCCAGTACACTGCAGACCTCTCCAGGATGCACAGATTAGAACGCTGAGAGCAGTAGGAACTCATTGTGCTTGACACGCATTAAACGCATATACTTCTAACAATCCTGCAATGGGACACTACTATCCTACTTACAACAAAGACTGAGTCCTATAGAAATTGTTGCCCAAGGTCACATAGCTGCAAGAAAAAGGCAAAGCAAGACTTGAAACCTGGTGGGACTGATTCAAAGTCCTGGGTCCTTGCAGCCAACTGCCTGTCCACCCCTCTGTTTCCCCATATGTCACATGTGTGAATGTCATGTCTTTGATTGCTGAAAAGGCTACTACATGAAGTCTCTAAAGTATGTTAATTCTTTGGAGGAAAAGAACCTTAAAAACATAAAGCCATGTGGATTGAGGCTAAAGAATACTAGATGACTGCCTGGTTGGATTTTGGAGCCTTCCCCTGTGAAGATTAGGGAGCAAATGTCAAAGAACAGATCTTGCTCTCTGGCGTCCATAGATGTCACAAGCAATCATAGAAAATCTAGAGAAGTCCTGCAGATTTCTGTAATCACAGCATTTAAGTGTTGCAGAGGGGCTTGCCAGCAGGGTGGCCACAGCACCAGCACCCTGCCCCATCAGTGGGCCCTGAGCACAGGCAGAAGCAGGGCACAAAGGGCCCTCTCTTCCTCCTCAGGAGCCACGGTTCCCGGCCTGGACTGCTGACACTGCATCGACCTGTGGATGAAACGCTCCAAGCTCCCTGGGACCTCCAGTGAACCTGCTTCAGCACTTTTGCTTTATATTTCCTAGGTCCCTTGGAACAGTCCTAGGAGGTGTGTCCTGAGATGTTTATCGTCCTCTCCAAAGAGAATCTGTATGCAATTTATTTTTTAATAGAGTTCTTTCTTTGGGGACCCTTTCCTTCTTCTATTCTGATATTACTGACACTGGTCCCTTTAAGTTTTCCTCTATTCCCTGCCCTCCTCCATTACCAGACTCCAGAGTTTTCTCTTTTTGGAACATTGGGATACCTGCCTGTGCCCAAACTCCTTCACTGGCTTTGACTTCCAGGTAGTTCCAGTTTACTTAAGTCATCACTTGTGAGAAGGCCTCTTGACTTCCCTAGAGAGCTGGACCTCTGCTCTGGAGCTCTGCTATAGCGCCCTGTGGTTCTTATGCTTTCATCCCTGTGTAACTGCACAGTTATACACTACATACTATAATACATCCTACATTACTACCATACATCCCTGTATCCCTGTATAACTCTTCCATAAGACCATAAGCTCCATGAAGGCAGATGACACAGCTGTTGATATTTCTCCCAGCAGTCTTGATTCCAGCCTATGATTCATCCAGCCAGTATTTCACATGGTATACTCTGTATATATGGGTTAAATAAGTACGCTGACAATACCCAGCCGCCTTGTACTCCTTTCTCAATTTTGAACCAGTCCATTGTTCCATGTCCGGTTCTAACTGTTGCTTCTTGACTTGCATACAAGTTTTTCAGGAGACAGGTAAAATGGTCTGGTACTCCCATCTCTAAGAATTTTCCACAGTTTGTTGTGATCCACACAGTCAAACGCTTTAGCGTAGTCAATGGAACAGAAGTCGATGTTTCTCTGGAATTCCCTTGCTATCTCCACAATCCAGCAAATGCCAGTAATTTAACCTCTGGTTCCTCTACCTTTTCTATATCCAGTTTGTACATCTGGAAGTTCACATACTGCTGAAGCCTAGCTTGAAGGATTTTGAACATAACCTTGCTAGCATGCGAAATGAGCACAATCATATAGTAGTTTGGACATTCTTTGGGATTGCCCTTCTTTGGAATTGGAAAGAAAATTGACCTTTTCCAGTCTGTGACCACTGCTGAGTTTTCCAAATTTGCTGGCAGATGGAGTGCAGCACTTTAACAGCATCATCTTTTAGAATTTGAAACAGCTCAGCTGGAATTCTGTCACCTCCACTAGCTTTGTTTGTAGTAATGCTTCCTAAGGCCCACTTGACTTCATACTCCAGGATAGCCAGCTCTAGGTTCGTGACCACACCACTGTGGTTATCTGGGTCATTAAGACCTTTCTTGTATAGTTCTTCTGTGTATTCTTGCCACCTCTTAAGTTTTGTGTGAAATAAGTTTTGTGTGAAAACTTATTTCCACACAAAAACCTTTTACACAGATGTTTATAATCAGCTTTATTCCTAATTGCCAAAACTAGAAAGCAAACAAGATGTCCTTCAGTGGGTGAATGGATAAATGGTACACCCTGGCAACAGGTTACTACTTGACTATGAAAAGAAATGAGCTCTCAAGCCATGAAAATACATGGAGGAAACTTAGATGCATAGTATTAATACTAAGTGAAAGAAGCCAAAGCTTCTTGTCAGAAGGCTACACACTGTACGATTTCGACTACGTGACATTCTAGAAAAGACAAAACATGGAGATAGTCAGATGGCGAGTGGTTGCCAGGGACTGAAGTGAAGAGAGATGAGTTGGCGGAGTGCAGAGGATTTTCAGGACGACGAAAGTACTGTGATACCATAATGATGGATACACATGGCTGTGCATTTTCCAAACCCATAGAACACCAAGAGTGAACCCTAATGTAAATAAATTGTGAACTTGGGGTAACAATGATGAGTCAACATAGATTCATGAGTTATAGCAAACGTCCCATCTGGAGAAGGATCTTGATAAAGGGATGGCAGTGCATGAGGGGGGCAGGGGTGCATGGGAAATCTCTGTACCTTCCCCTCAGTTTTGCTGTGAACCTAAAACTGCTCTAAATTCTCATAAGGAAAGTGCTTTCACATATATTATTCTTATAACCCTGTAAATTATGTTTCTTATAAAAGACATCCTTTTTACTAAATCTTTTTTTTTTTTTTTTTTAAAGATTTGATTTGATTAAGGCTGTTCCAAGTCTTAACTGCAGCATGCAGGACCTTTAGTTGAGGCATGTTTGCAGGATCTAGTTCCCTGACCAGGGATTGAACCTGGGCCCCCTGCATTGCGATCATAGAGTCTAACCCTCTGGATCATTAGGGAAGTCTCATTTTCCCAAATCTTTCATCATTAGTCATATATTTTTGCCCTGAAAGTGGCAGTGGGTCTATATTCCCACCTCTCTATAATTTTTCATTTAGATGACTAACATTTATTTAGCTTTAATGATATACTAGGCACTTTCCCTAAGACTTCTTGTTGAAAACTTTGCCAAAAGAGGTCTTACGATCCCAAGTTTAGAGTCTAGCTAACCATCCCCTGGGCCATGCATCTCCTGGTCCTGTCACTTCAACCCTCTTACCCTGGCCTCTGCACCTGATCATGACCCTTTTCTCTCCTGCCTTCTAGTTTCATCGCCTGTCCAAGCAGGGCTCTTGCACCTCGGGACCTGGCCCAGGAGACGGGTCCCAGTTCCACTGATATTGGCCATGCTCACCCCTCGGACCTCCCTGTCCTCAGGGAGTTCGAGGCAGGCACTGCCTCCAGGACCCCTCCTTGGGGCTGGCCCATCTCCACCAACTTCATCCTGGTGCTTTATGGAAGTAAAGCGATTCTGACCCTGGAGTACTTTCCTCAGAAGAGTCAAGGACACACACACCCAGCAATTCAAGAGGACGCCAGAGGCAGGGCTGTGAATGCAGCCTGAGGAATGTGGATGGCGACCATGAAGTGAGCTGCTGATGGAGAGTTCACTTCCAGAAAAGGGGAAGGTCTTGGCTAATCTGCCTCCAGACCTAGAGGTTGCTTTCCTCCCAACTGCAGATACGCTGGCTATCAGAAGACACTTGGACTTTCCTGGTGGTTAGGAATCTACCTGCCCGTGCAGGGGACAAAGGTTTGATTCCAGGTCCAGGAAGATTCCACGTACTGAAGGGTAATTAAGCCCGTGTGTCACAACTACTGAGCCCACAAGCCACGACTACCCTCGTGCCCTAGAGGCCGTGCTCTGCAACAAGAGAAGCCACTGCAATGAGACCCTCGTACTGCAACTAGAGAGTAGCCCCAGCTTGCCGCAACAAGAGAAAATCCCACGCATCGCAATGAAGACCCAGCACAGTCAAAAATAAACAAATAAATATATAAACTAACTAATTTTGATAAAAGAAGAGGACACACACTTTTGGAAAAACAAAAGAATGCCCAGCTTGAAAATTAAACCTGATAAGACCTGTCAGGGCAGAGGCTGGCCTTTCTGCGCAAAATGGTCAGATTACAATGCAACTTCAAGTCACAGACTCGGGACTGGTCTGGATTGGGTGAAGAAACACCTGAGAACTGCTCCCACCTTTGTGAAAAGTGGGGGGCAGTGTGAGGGGTCAGGGAGGGCATCACATGGGGGGAGGTTCCTGAGGCCACAGCCTGCAGGGAAGTGGGGCTCTTTTCAGCGTCTGGATGGGAGACTCACATTATAGCCTACTTTGTAGTCTATAGGGCTTCCCATGTGGGTGGTTCAGACGGTAAAGAATCCACCTACAATGCAGGAGGTCCGGGTTCGATCCCTGGGTCAGGAAGATATCCTGGAGAAGGGAATGGCTACCCACTCCAGTATTCTTGCCTGGAGAATCCCAAGGACAGGGGAGCCTAGTTGGGCTACAGTCCATGGGGTCACAAAGAGTGGGACACAACTGAGTGACTAACATTTCATAGTTTATAGGCTTGGGTAGTAATTTATTTCTTTTTTCTCAGCGAGGTGGAGAGAGGAGGGGAAGAGAAGGCAGGCCAAGAACAAATCTTCTGACAACCTTTGAATTAAGTGTCTTCACTGTATTGGAAGAAAATATTTGGCTACTGGATTAAAACCTAAAACCCTGAGAATAACAATAAATAAACAAAGCACAGTGGATGAGCACCCCAAGGGAGGGCTGAGCACTTGATCCAGAACTGCAAATGCAAACTTGAACTCTTTTTGAAGTTTTAAGCTTGCTCTTTGAAATTCTTCCAATGTTGCATTCTGCCCATTAATGTTTATTTTAATATGAAAATGATACTCTTTGTCCTCCAAAATCTTCAAACAAAACCCAGTGTTCCAGGAAGGTGTGGCAGGGAAACACATAGCCCAGTTTCATGTATCTTGGAGTTGAAATAAGCAGGTATCCAAAATCTCCATGCATTTAGAGCAACTGGCAGCTGACCATCTCTCTGCCGTGGGTGACAGAGACAGACTGGAGACCCCAGGTGCTGGGTGATAAAGGGAGGCAGAAGGACTGCTCTCCAGGGGAGGATGGCCAGAGACACTGCAGAGCACCTTGCATAAGTCACACTAGGATGGTCCATCTTGGGGTCAACAAACAGGGGTCGCACCCGCTGCCAGCACCCTCGGTGTCCTCATTTGGGTCTGCATTTGCTCGGGTGTGTGAGGCTGTGATTACAGAACTGACATTGTGCAGATTATGTGAGCTGCCCTGTCCATGGCCAAGAGACACCTCAGATTTGTTCCATTTCCTCACAGGACTCATTTTCAGAAGGCTGGCACTCATCTCACAGCCCTGGGGCTCAGGCACATCTGGCTGCCTTTGCTTTCTCCTTTCTCTTTGGGACGTGGTTTACCACATCGAGTCGTGCCGTACGTTCTGAGCTGTGCCTTTTGACCTTCACCCCAAAGCGTGATGTGGCCCCACTCCAGAGCACAGTTACATCCTACAGGAAAAATTAGGTCAGCTGTCATTGAACAAAAAGCGGGGACTTCCATTTTTAGAGATATGGTGTGGAAAGCAAACCGTTATAAGTATTGGGTAATGCAAGATGTTGCTGTTGTTTAGTCACCGAGTCGTCTTTGACTATTTGTGACCCCATGGACTGCAACACAACAGGCGTCCTTGTTCCTCACCATCTCCCAGAGTTTGCCCAAGTTCATGTTCAATGAATCGGTGAGGCCATTCAACCATCTCATCCTCTGCCACCCTCTTTTCCTTCTGCCTTCAATCTTTCCCAGTACCAGGGTCTTTTCCAATGAATCAGCTGTTCACATCAGGTGGCCAAAGTATTGAAGCTTCAGCTTCAACAACAGTCCTTCTGGTGAATATTCAGGGTTGATTTCCTTTAGGATTGACTGGTTTGATCTCCTTGCAGTCCAAGCAACTCTCAAGAGTCTTCTCCAACACCATAGTTCAAAAAAATCAATTATTTGGTGCTCGGCCTTCTTTATGGTCCAACTCTCACATCCCTACATGACTACTGGAAAAACAGTAGCTTTGCCTAGACAGACCTTTGGTGGTAAAGTGATGTTTTTGCTATTTACTTAATATGCTGTCTAGGTCTGTCATATCTTTCTTTCCAAGGAACAAAGCATCTTTTAAATTCAGGTACAAGATAAAAATTGGAAGATAACCACTAGAAAAATAAAAATAGAATGTATAACTTCCAAAGTAGCAGCAGCAAAGAAAGAAAAAGAAATCAAGAAAAGTCAATTATTCTAGCAGAAAGGAGAGAGAAGAAATGTACCTATAATATACATATACATCATGAACAGAAAACACAAAATAATACAGTAAAAGTAAAGTTTTTAAATCACAATAAATATGAGATCCATAAAATATGTATTAAAAGATAATAATAAGTATAATATAAATGTATTAAACTTATGTTTGTTACACAGATTTAACTCAGTTAATGGAAAAGGATACAACCCATGGAAGATTTAATACAGCTGACTATAAACATATGGAAAGAGTTCTCAGCCTCCCTGGTAATTAAAGAAACAATGAATTCACATATGGATTTTCAAATGACAACCCTTGGTGCTGAAGGGAGTGGGTAACTTGGCATCCTTTTAAAATGTTGACTGTAAAATGAATTGGAACACATTTTCCGGAATAGAGTCTGCAACATGTATCAAAAGCCTTAAAATATATGCACCTAGCAATTACACTCTGAGGAAATAATCAGATAACATGGGCAAAAAAGTATCTGCAAGGATATTCTAAGAAATTATTTATTATATAAAAAACCTGAGATATAAATATCCAACAATTATATTACTACTACAGTTATCACCACTACTACTCATAGTGATAAAATATAGCATTTATTAAGAGTTTATTGCAAGCTGTGGTACATATACACCATGGAATATTACTCAGCCATTAAAAAGAATTCATTTGAACCAGTCCTAATGAGATGGATGAAGCTGGAGCCCATTATACAGAGTGAAGTAAGCCAGAAAGATAAAGAACATTACAGAATACTGACACATGTATATGGAATTTAGAAAGGTGATAACGATAACCCTATATGCAAAACAGAAAAAGAGACACAGAAATACAGAACAGACTTTTGAACTTTGTGAGAGAATGTGAGGGTGGGATATTTCAAAAGAACAGCATGTATACTATCTATGGTGAAACAGATCACCAGCCCAGGAGGGATGCACGAGACAAGTGCTCCGGCCTGGTGCACTGGGAAGACCCAGAGGAATCGGGTGGAGAGGGAGGTGGGAGGGGGGATCGGGATTGGGAATACATGTAAATCCATGGCTGATTCATATCAATGTATGACAAAACCCACTGGAAAAAAATAATAATAATAATAAAAAAAAAAAAAAAAAAGAGTTTATTGCATAGCAGCACTGTTCTAAGTGCTTTACCGATGACACATTTTGATCTCCATCATAAACTGTACGAGGTGGGTATTATAATCACCCCATCTTATAGGTAAGAAAATACAGGCAACACAGAATTTAGTAATTTGCCTGAAGCTACCCTGCAAGACTTTGGCCACCTCATGAGAAGAGTTGACTCATTGGAAAAGACCCTGATGCTGGGAGGGGTTGGGGGTAGGAGGAGAAGGGGATGACAGAGGATGAGATGGCTGGATGGTATCACCGATTCGATGAACATGAGTTTGAGTAAACTCCAGGAGTTGGTGATGGACAGGGAGGCCTGGTGTGCTGCAGTTCATGGGGCTGCAGAGAGTCGGACACAACTGAGTGACTGAACTGAACTGAACTGAACCGACCCTGTGATCAAAGGGAAGAACCCCCCCTCACTTTTTTCTTAGGAAGTTTCTGTTTTGGGGGGCTTGTCCCTTCTCACTTCAAAATGCTTTTGGGGGCCACTCACTACAGTTGAGAGCTGAAGGTCTAAGGCACAGACAGCTGGTGCCTGATAATAACCCCCGCAGGAAGTACTAGAGCCCTTGAGGTCCCCTCCCTCAGGCTGACCTCGACTGTTCTATTTTTGTCATTTCTGGTTAATCTTATGTCATTCCAGTGATTAACCTCTTGTGAAAGACAGAATGACACGGGGGACCAGAGAAGATTATGTAGCCGGTATGATGGCTGATTCAACCAGTGAACATTGGGACAGATTTTTCATAAAAGCCACAGTGTTTTCCCAGTTTACAGGCTCTTCTAGAACCCCACTGCTGCCCACTTTGCAGGGGAACCTACGTCCTCTCCCCACAAATCTGGGTGGGTTCTCCAGAATCACTGCAACACTTGTGTTTATGAGATTATGCAGCCAATAAGAAACATGTTCTTAAAGAATGAAATGGCGACCCACTCCAGTATTCTTGCCTGGAAAATCCCGTGGACAGAGGAGCCTGGCGGGCTACAGTCCATGGGATCACAAAGAGTCAGACACGACTGAGGGACTCAGGATACGCACACATGCAAAAAACATGTTCTAGGCAATACTGTGTTTTAATAACACTAAACATAGGAAACAAACTGTACTGTAAATTGTCACACTGTAAACACACATATGTATGTTAGTATAAAAGCTATATTGACACTCCGGCTATTTAGTTGAAGGAACAAGTATGGAGGCATCACTCACTGAAATATGAACAATCCTTGCTCTGGGTACCCGAATCACAGGGAACTTTTCGTCTCTGCTTACTTTTCATATTTCTACAAGGAAATTACTCATATTACTCATGCAATGTGAAATAAAGAACTTGTAACTTCAAAGATCGAAAAAGTCATTGCAGTAGGTGGGGTGGGTGGGGTGGGAGTCAGAGGATGGAGAAGGCACCTCCTGCCAGCCAAGCTGGACGCTTATTTCCTTCTGAAGCTTCCTGGTCCCTCGGAGCCTAAGGTCAAGAGTCCCCAGCACTTGAGCCAGCCAGGGTCTTTTCCGTCAACCCCCAGCATCTCCAGCTGTGCCTCTCATCTGTAATCTGTCCAGGGTCAGCTGCTTAGCCTTTGTTCTCTTGGTCCAATCCAAGGAGACACTCAAGTACTTGGGGACTCATATAGGTGTTTCCTTTCTGTCATCCGAGGAAATGAGGCCAGGTGTACGGTCCACAGTGGCAGACAATAGCGATTCATTAAATTCATTCAACAAATGTTGACTGGATGCCTACCATGAGACAGACTCCATTTTCAGGCCAAGCAACTTTGCATTCAAGGACAGTAAACTAAATCAGCCTCTTCCAATTCACTTCTCTAGTGCTTTTATTTTTTTTTTTAAATAAAGATCACAACAATAAGTTACCTTTGATATAAGCCACAAACTCCTCTTGTGGTAAGATTATAAAAGTTTTTGGGAATTCCCTGGCTGTCCAGTGGTTAAGACTCCATGCTTCCAATGTAGAGGACACAGGTTCAGTCCCTGGTCAGGAAACAAGGATCCCGCATGCAGTGGGGCACAGCGAAAAAATAAAAATAAACAAAACAAAACAAAAAAATCACAGAGCTGAATATTGAAGAACATTAAAGATCTGAGCATTAAAAAATAAGTTTTTTGGGAGTAAGACTTTTGCTTCCCTGGTGGCTCAGATGGTAAAGAATCTGCCTGCAATGTGGGACTCCTAGGTTCAGTCCCTGGGTCGGGAAGATCCTCTGGAGAAGGGAACAGCTACCCACTCCATATTCTGGCCTGGAGAATTCCATGGACAGAGGAACCTGGTAGGCTATACACTTTCACAATAAGCTCATACATACAAACAAATGTCCAAGTAATTATTTGATTGTGACTTACTCACTGAAATTCTTTTAAAAATTAAAAAAAATTATTTATTTTAATTGGAGTATAACTACTTTACAATTTTGTGAGGGTTTTCGCCATACATCAGTATGAATCAGCCGTAGGTATAAATGTGTCTCCTCCATCCCACTACTGGGCATATATCCTGAGGAAACCAGAATTGGAAAGGACATATAAAAAAAAAGACATGTACCCCAATATTCATTGTAGCACTATTTACAAAAGCTAGGACATGGAAGCAATCTAGAGGTCCATCAGCAGGTGAATGGATAAGGAAGTTGTGATACACATACACAGAGGACTATCACTTAGATTCTTAAGTGAGTTCCTCAGTTTTTAATCACGTTCTGTAGCATCCCTGCCCATCCCCCAAATGAAATCAAGGCTGCAGGACAGAAGCCACTCGGCTGCACTGTTACCATCCAGCTGCACTTTTAAAGCAGCGAACTGTTAGTCTCCTTTGGATGGAACTGTCCTGCCTAACGGAAGTTTAGAAAACACTTCCTGCCGAAAGCACACCTTTCCTCTCCGGCTTGCCCAAGTCTGAGCAGGCAGTCTGAGGAGGCTGACAGTCCTTCAGATTCAAACCTGCCCTCAGGAAATACCCTCAGCATTTTTGGGTGCAAACCTCAAGAGATTCTTCCCTGGGATCCCATTTTTTACCCTTCCCTGGATCATCCCAGACCTTCTAACCCTTCTTACAAAAGCCGTATGTAGACTGACAGCTTCCAGAACCCTTAACAACAGGTGAGCTTCTCCTTGAAATAGAATGCTGATGAGTTTAGCCTTTTATCTCTTACAAATTCTATTACTCTTTGTTTTCACTTATTTCTTTAAAATTTTTTAAAATTTTATTTATTTTTAATTGAAGGATAATTGCTTCACAATATTGTGTTGGTTTCTGCCATACACCAACGTGAATCAGCCAAGATATACATATGTCCCCTCCCTCTTGAACCTCCCACCTCCAACCCCATCCCACCCTCTAGGTTGTCACGAAGCTCCTGTTTGAGTGCCCTGTCATAAAACAAATTCCCCCTAAAATCAGGAACAAGACAAGGGTGCCCACTCTCACCACTACTATTCAACATAGTTTTGGAAGTTTTGGCCACAGCAATCAGAGCAGAAAAAGAAGTGAAAGGAATCCAGATAGGAAAAGAAGTGAAACTCTTGCTGTTTGCAGATGACATGATCCTCTACATAGAAAACCCTAAAGACTCTACCAGAAAATTACTAGAGCTAATCAACGAATATAGTAAAGTTGCAGGATATAAAATTAACACACAGAAATCCCTTGCATTCCTATACACTAACAATGAGAAAACAGAATGAGAAATTAAGGAAACAATACCATTCACCATTGCAACAAAAAGAATAAAATACTTAGGAGTATATCTACCTAAAGAAACAAAAGACATATACATAGAAAACTATAAAACCCTGATGAAAGAAATCAAAGAGGACACAAACAGATGGAGAAACATACCGTGTTCATGGATTGGAAGACTCAATATTGTCAAAATGGCTATACTACCCAAAGTAATCTATAGATTCAATGCAATCCTTATCAAGCTACCAACGGTATTCTTCACAAAACTAGAACAAATAATTTCACAATTTGTATGGAAATACAAAAAAACCTTGAATAGCCAAAGTAATCAAGAAAGAAGAATGGAACTGGAGGAATCAACCTGCCTGACTTCAGACTATACTACAAAGCCACAGTCATCAAGACAGTATGGTACTGGCACAAAGACAGAAATATAGATCAATGGAACAGAATAGAAAGCCCAGAGATAAATCCACAAACCTATGGACACCTTATCTTTGACAAAGGAGGCAAGGATATACAATGGAAAAAAGACAACCTCTTTAACAAGTGGTACTGGGAAAACTGGTCAACCACTCATAAAAGAATGAAACTAGAACACTTTCTAACACCATACACAAAAACAAACTCAAAATGGATTAAAGATCTAAATGTAAGACCAGAAACTATAAAACTCCTAGAGGAGAACATAGGCAAAACACTCTCTGACATAAATCACAGCAGGATCCTCTATGACCCACCTCCCAGAATATTGGAAATAAAAGCAAAAATAAACAAATGGGACCTAATTAAACTTAAAAGTTTTTGCACAACAAAGGAAACTATAAGCAATGTGAAAAGACAGCCCTCAGATTGGGAGAAAATAATAGCAAATGAAGCAACAGACAAAGGATTAATCTCAAAAATATACAAGCAACTCCTGAAGCTCAATTCCAGAAAAATAAATGACCCAATCAAAAAATGGGCCAAAGAACTAAACAGACATTTCTCAAAGAAGACATACAGATGGCTAACAAACACATGAAAAGATGCTCAACATCACTCATTATCAGAGAAATGCAAATCAAAACCACAATGAGGTACCATTACATGCCAGTCAGGATGGCTGTTATCCAAAAGTCTACAAGCAATAAATGCTGGAGAGGGTGTGGAGAAAAGGGAATCCTCTTACACTGTTGGTGGGAATACAAACTAGTACAGCCGCTATGGAGAACAGTGTGGAGATTCCTTAAAAAACTGGAAATAGAACTGCCATATGACCCAGCAATCCCACTTCTGGGCATACACACCGAGGAAACCAGATCTGAAAGAGACACGTGCACCCCAGTGTTCATCGCAGCACTGTTTATAATAGCCAGGACATGGAAGCAACCTAGATGCCCATCAGCAGACGAATGGATAAGGAAGCTGTGGTACATATACACCATGGAATATTACTCAGCCATTAAAAAGAATTCATTTGAATCAGTTCTAATGAGATGGATGAAACTGGAGCCCATTATACAGAGTGAAGTAAGCCAGAAAGATAAAGACCCTTACAGTATACTAACGCATATATATGGAATTTAGAAAGATGGTAACGATAACCCTATATGCAAAACAGAAAAAGAGACACAGATGTACAGAACAGACTTTGGGACTCTGTGGGAGAAGGGGAGGGTGGGATTTTTCGAGAGAACAGCATCGAAACATGTATATTATCTAGGGTGAAACAGATCACCAGCCCAGGTTGGAGGCATGAGACAAGTGCTCGGGCCTGGTGCACTGGGAAGACCCAGAGGGATTGGGTGGAGAGGGAGGTGGGAGGGGGGGATCGGGATGGGGAATACATGTAAATCCATGGCTGATTCATGTCAATGTATGACAAAGACCACTACAATATTGTAAAGTAATTAGTCTCCAACTAATAAAAAATAAATGGGGGAAAAAAATTCCCATTGGCTATCTATTTTACATATGAAAAATAAAAGTAAAAGTGTTAGTTGCTCAGTTGTGTCCGACCCTTTGTGACCCCATGGACTATAGCCCACCAGGCTGCTCTGTTCCTGGAATTCTCCAAGCAAGAATACTGGAGTGGGTTGCCATTCCCTTCTCCAGGGGATCTTCCCCACCCAGGGATCAAACCTGGGTTGTAGTGTATATCACTCTTAATTGTTGAGATGCTGAGGAGACAATGGCCAGAGAAACATTTCATCCATGAGAAATCAATCCGAGAAAAGGCAAATAAAAACTCTTTAAATAACTTTTTTCTCTTGGCCTGTGTTCCACACTATTTTTTAATGTTATTCATTTATTTGATGACATATCACTTAATTTAGAAAGCATCTAAGATAACTTTAGATTTATGATAACATAAACTTTATTCCCTTAGACTCCCTACACTAGTCTAAACTAAATTAACATGGGCTCCAAGTAGATTACTGCTTGACTGTTTTGGGGACTTTTCCTCCCTGTAGTTATCAAATATTTACACAAAATAATTAACTAATAAAAAATTATTTTTCTTACACATTGAACACTGAAAGAGAAAAATAGGCTGCATGCCTCATAAAGAAACGATCGTCTAGTATTGGGTTGGCCAAAAAGTTTATTCTGGTTTCTCCATAATATCTTACAGAAAGACCCAAATAAACTTTTAGGCCAACCAAATATTTAACGGGACCGAGGAATCAAGAAGCACAACCATTTCTGATGTCTGTCTCCTTTCCTCCCTCCTTTAAAGAAACAAATCAGCATCTAGAAATCAGACTGAGCCATTTTGCTCACAGTGGTATGAAGGCTCCATTCATTCAGAGGTGGACAATAAACAAACATCGGGTCACAAGTAAACAGCCTCGAGGAGATTCTGTGTGTGTGTTTTAATTCTCACTCAGGGGCCTTGATGCTCAATTCTTTTCTGTCGCTACTAGTTTCCTTAAGCAAAGAAACATCTCCTCTCTGAGAGAATTGTGGGCAACAAGCTTCTTAAAAACTCACATTTTTCTCTCTGCGAACAGGAGCCAGTGCCAGAGTTGTGGTCTCCACGCTCCTTGCTTCCCCCAGACATTCAAGGGCCGGCAGGCTGCAGCATGAGAGCCGGCTCACTGCCTTGCATCCGACATGCAGCTCCCAGGAGAACGTTTGTCATACAGAATTTCGGAGCTCTCTGCCATCACATAGACGGCAAAGGATCATGAACCGGCCTTTTAATGTCTGGGTCAGATGGGCTGAGAAAACAAGCCACAAGGACAAGCCACACACCCTCAGATCATCGGCTTAATTAGGACACTGAGGGAGAAGGGTTTGATTTTCAGTCCAGCTGAGTTCTGATGGCAGAACCTTCTGTGGCTGCCAGGCCATTCCTGCCCTGTGCGTGTGTGCATGCTGAGTCGCTTAGTCGCGTCTGACTCTTTGCAAGCCCCTGGACTGTAGCCCACCAGGCTCCTCTGTCCATGGGATTCTCCAGGCAAGAATATTGGAGTGGGTTGTCATGGCCTCCTACAGGGGATCTTCTTGACCCAGGGATTGAACCCACATCTCCTGTGGCTCCTTCATTGCAGGCAGATTCTTTGCCCCTGAGCCACCGGGGGAAGCCCTTCCTGCCCTGACCGTTTCCAGCTCAGGAAGCGGTCCTGACATGGATTTTTCAGCTGTTAGTCGTAGAACCTAAAGGCTTCGGGCAGTACGGTGCCTATGAGACCACAAAGAAATACATCAGGGTGGGTAGCTCTGCATTGGAGGTTATGAGCAACTTTTTTCTTAATATGTTTTCAATTTTCAGAAAATTGCCTACTACAATTTATATAATTTTTAAAAGGAATTTAAACGGTAGATGGAAAACTCTATGGAAAAGGCAGTGGTTCTTCGTAGAGACCCCAGGGCTGCTGAGTTCTCAGGAGACCAGAAGACTGCTTGCAACCTATCCCTAGAGGTTTCCCCAGAGCCTTTCAGCAGTGCCATGGGAGCACATGTGACCATAACCCTCCTGCACTGACCCCCATTCCCAGGGTGGTGATCCATGACACAGCAGAGCAGTAGGGAAAGGAAGAACTAACCTGACTGTCTAATATTATACAGCTTATAAGTCACTCTGACGAATGCTCAGCCCTAAAATCACCCAGGTTAACCAATGGACCAGCTGTGCGTTGGAGAGAAAGAAAACCACAGAGCTCCCTCTGCAGGCTGTAGACAGTATTAACGTACCTTCTCTCCATCCCCGGCTTCCTTGAAAGAATCCAAGACCCTGGTCAACAAGGATGTGGTTATTTTTAAATAAAATGAAATGTGCTGACACTCAGAAAAAAATAAAAAACCTTTCTCCTGTGCATTCTAGGGTAGCAGAGCAAACAGTATTTTAAACACGCATAGAAAACAGCAACAGCCCTTGTGATTTCAGTTCCGTGAAAAAATTCAGCAGGGGGTGATTAAAATAACATTACCAGCTCGAGAGCCAAAACCAAGACTGCAAGGCAGTGTTTCCAGTCGCAACGGACAAAAGCCTGCCTCGTGTCCTCAAGCTGGAACTGGAATTGGTAAAACAAAGCTAAGAGGTTCGGATGGGATCATTTCTCCTTTCACCTGTAAATGCTGGTGAGCTCCTGGTTAGGAGAACCATTCTCCTCACCATTAGATAAGAATGGGCTGGATCATGTCTCGAGATTCCTTTAAGCTCCAACAGGAAAGAAACAAATAAGAATATTAGAGTGGGTTGCCATTCCCTTCTCCAGGGGATCTTCCCGACCCATGGATCAAACCCGGGTCTCCTGCATTGCAGGCAGGCTCTTGACCGTTTGAGCCACCATGGAAGCCCCATATGCAACAGTAATGATACACATTTGTCACCAAGGTATATATTAAAGGGTGGATGGTTTCTATCCACATGTTGGTGTCAGGGTGGAATGAGAAGAGGTGGGGCCAAATTCCATCTCAACCACTTACCATGGATGAGACTTGGAAGGTCACTTCTCTTAAGGGTCAGTTTACTCACTGGTAAGAGTGGAAACAAAGGCTTCCCTGTGGCTCAGTGGTTAAAGAATCTGCCTGCAATGCTGGAAATGCGGGTTCAATCCCTGGGTGGGGAAGATCCCCTGGAGCAGGGCAGGGCAACCCACTCCAGTATTCTTCCCTGGAGAATTCCATTGATAGAGAAGCCTGGTGGGCTACAGTCCATGGGGTTGCAAAGAGTTGGAGATGACTGAGCAATTAACACTTTGAAGAGTGGAAACAGTAATAACAGTCAGTTGGAAGATACAATGAAAGAGACGCCCTCATTTAAGGATAAACTACCTAGAAATACACTTAATAAGAAATGGGCATGATTTATAAAGCACATCCCTGAGGGAAATGAAGGAAGAACTACACAAATGGAAAGGTTACCATGTTCTCAGGAGGCAGACTCAACATCATGTAGCTGTTAACTCTTCTTGAATTAATCTGTTAATACTATCCCAGTTTTAAAAACCAACCACGTTTTGTTGGAACTTGGCAAGCCGATTCTACAGTTCTTACAAAAAGGTAACTAAACAAAAATAGCTCAGGAGATTCTGAAAAATAAGAGTCATGAGAAGGATTTAAGCCCTTCTGGATATTATTAATAAAACAAGTTATAAAGCTATAATTTAAATGATTTGGCTAAACAGTTTGTTAAAACAGTTTGGAGTTGACACATGAATAGAAAAATGAATAGAAGATCATTGAAAGTCAGAAATAGATGCCAATACAAATTGGAATGTATTATATAATAAAAGTAGGATTTAAAATCCATGAGAGGGGCTTCCTTGGCAGCTCAGTGGTAAGGAATCTGCCTGCCAATGCAGATTGAACACAGGTTCAATCCCTGGTCTGGGAAGATCCCACATCCTGTGGAGCAACCAAGTCCATGACGTGAACCACAACTACTGAAGCCCACGCGCCCCAGAGCCCATGCTCCACAATGAGAAGCCACTGAAATGAGAAGCCTGTGCACAAGTGAAGAGTAGCTCCCACCCACCTCAACTAGAGAAAGACCACGTGCAGTGATGAAGACCCAGTGCAGTCATAAATAAATAAATGAAATTATAAAGAAATAACATTCAGGAGAGAAAGATGTATTATTTGATAAATTGTCTTGGGAATATTGGGTAACCATCAAAAAATAATGGACACCTATTTCACATATCCAATATTTTTGTTGGCAACCTAATTATCCCAACACAAGTTGTCAAATAATCTATATTTCTCTAATGGATTTTATTCTTTTTATATAACTTTATATTTCACATACTGGGGCTTCCCTGGTGGCTCAGTGGTAAAGAATCTACCTGCCAAAGCAGGAGATGCAGGTTCAATCCCTGGATTGGGAAGATCCCCTGGAGAAGGAAATGGTAAACCACTCTAGTATTCTTGCCTGGGAAATCCTATGGACAGAGGAGCCTGGTGGGCTACAGTCCATGGGGTCTCAAAAACAGTCTGACATGACTTAGCAAATAAAGAACAACAATTTCACATATCATAGTAGGATGAATTCTAGCTACATCTAATACTTACAAGCACTGTAACTGCAAAAATTATGAGATAATTTTTTAAATAAACCTAAAAAGGAAAAGGCTTTCTTAATTCCAAACAAAAAAATTGATATAATTTTACCATGTAAACATAAAACATTTTTTACATGGCAAAAATCACAGTAGCAAAGTCAAGAGACAAATGGCAAGTTACAGAAAAACACAACCACTTCGTGGTTGAGGAGCCAATCTCTCTAATAAATAAAATATTCTTACAAAACAATAAAAAGACAATAAAATTTTTTATGAAGTAAATAGTTCACAGAATAGGAAACCCAAAAAACTTTGAAAGCTGCTCAACCTGATTCATAATAAAACTTTAAAAGCTACTCAATCTTACTCATAATAAAGTAAATGCAAAGTAAAACCATGACACCATTTAGTGGGGATTTTTTTGGCCATACTACGTGGCAAGCAGGATGTTAGTTCCCTGACAAGGGATCAGTCCATGCCCCCTGTAGTGGAAACTTAACCAGGGAAGTCCCTAAATGACCCCATTTTTGAACTGATATTAGTAAAGATCAAAAAAATTTTTAAAAAAATGATACAGTCTTGGTGAGGGTATAAAGTAACAGGCGCTCTCATATACTGGGGGAGAGGGCAGTTTGGAAGTTTTCTTAAAATTACAAATGTGTGAAACCTTTGACCCAGAAACATCACTTCTAGGAATTTACCCTACAGATACATTAATAAATAAATTATATTAGTAGCAGCATAGTTTGTAGTTGCAAAAGACTGGGGGAAAAAGTCTGAAAATAGATTGGTTAAACAAATTCTAATTTATCCATTCAGTGGAAATTTATGCAGCATAAAAATGGATGAGAAAACACTTGCTATCTGATATAGAATAATAAGATATAATAACAAATGGAAGCAGGGAGGCAAAAAGTGAAAAAGAAAATATATGCAAATACTTTTGTATAAGCATAAAAGATGTTTGGGAAGATATGCAAGAAATGTATAAAGTTGGGTGCCAATGACAAGAAAACCTGGGTGGCACAGGGCAGGGTAAGAGGAAGACTTTTCATTGTGTTTCACTGTATATCCTTTTGTAAACTTTGAATTTTGAACTATGTGAAAGTTTTACCTCCAAAGAGGGCATATCTTCAAGCTCATTTCATGGGGAGGGTTAAAGGCAATAAATGATCTATATAAACTCCACAGCATATAGTAGGTGGTTCCTGAAGAAAGAGTCAGTCTTGCTGTCTGGGATGGGACCTGCGTCTTGTCACTGTGGCCGGTCTCAACACCACTGGTGCACTTCTCCCAGGAAGAGTCCTTCAGGCATTCAAGGAAGCCTCTGACTGGCCATCCCCATGATTCTTTCAATATGTTTGAATCCTACATGAAACATGACTTTGGCTCAAACTCTGAGTCCCAGCTATATATATTTTTAAAAGACAGAAAATTGAAACCTTACTCTCATGGAGTTCGTGCAAGGAAGATTGAAGAGGGACACTGCCTTTGCAAGATGATCTTTAAGGCTCGGAGGGAAAAAAAAAGCAAAAACAGAATAGATTAACCTAGACTCTGAGAGGCACTGCAGATCGTGCAGGTGGAATTTGTGGCGTGCACACAAGGATTTGTTTACTGGACGAGTGATGACAGCATTGCCCCATTATTTTCAGATGGAAGCAATTCTAAAGCTTAGCTGGGTGTTCTGAGCATCCAGTTGTCAGAAGCACACTCTTCGGTGAGGCGTTCCCTTTATGCAGGCATTTAACACGACTGGTAGGGAGACAGGCAATTCCGACTGCATTCTAGACTAGGGTTCCTGCAGACGGACCTAGGCCTGCGAACTCTGTATTACTAGTCCCAGATGAGATAAGTACCAGAAATGGAAAGTGAGAATAGTGTATCTGCTGAATCCAAGACTTTAAAATTAAGCTTGCATTTTACATTTCACTCTCTATTTCATTGTTACTTTTTCCAGTAATTCTTTTTTTGTTTTTTAATTTTACTTTACAAAAATGTCAGTCCTAAATAGATTGGAAATTAAAAAACCCAAAGGCACTGGTCCTACACCAGTGCTAGTCTGAGATGCACTGTTCTGGTCTACATTTTCTTCCAGCAAGAATGACTATGAAGTTCCAGTAGAAACTGTGGTGTCCTACATGGCAGCCACTGACCACCACACATGGCTATTAAATGTGGCCTGTCTAAATCATGAGGTGTTGTCGGGGTAAAACACAGACTGGATTTCAAGTCCTGGATCAAAAAAAAAAGTCAATGTTTTAATAGTGATTAAGTGTTGAAATGACTGTTTTATGATATATTGGGCTAACCAAAATATATTACTAAGATTAATTGAATGGTTTTCATTTTACATTTGAATGTGGCTTCTAGAAAATTTAAATTACATGTGTGACATTTCTGTGGCTCACATTACACTTTTCCTGCATAGAGCTGAGTGCTGCTGTAGATTTTTCCTGTTCCCTCTGAACCAGTTTTGTGGTGTCCAGTCTTTCCACTACAAATTCAGCTCAAATATCACCTCTTCAGTTAAATCTCATGAACCATGATTATAAATAAAGCTGCTTTTTATGTGAATCTAAGGATTTTTGTGAACAATATTGACTGATCTTAAAACATTGAATCAAACCTGTATTCCAAGAACAAACCCCACTTTAGTCATACTGTCTTCTTTTTTCTTGAGTGATTTTACGTCTCTGTTCATAAAAGATGTTGGTCTGTAGTTTTCTTTACTTGTAATAACTTTGGTTTCAGTATCAGATTAATGCTGATTTTACAAAATGAATGGGGAGTGTTCTGTTTTCTGAAATAGGATGCATAGAAGTGGTATTATTTCTTAAACGTTTGAAAGAATTCACTAGCTAAGCCATTTTGACCTGGAATTTTCTTTGTCCTCTGGTTTTCCATAGTTTGGATAGGAAATCTCCCGGGGGCTGTGTGTGTTTTGGTTTTATCCTGCTTGATATTCTCTGAGCTTCTTGATCAGGTATTTGTGTCTATCATTAATCTTACAAAATTCTCAACCAAGTATTTCTTCTGCCTTAGTCTTTCTCTTCTTCTTCTTGGGTTCCAATTACACATAGTTACACTATTTGTTATGGTCCCATAGCTCTTGAATGCTTTTATTTTCTACTCTTTTTGCTTTAGTTTGAATAATTTCTTTTATTTTTCCATTGAAGTATAGTTCATTTACAATATTATATTAGTTTCAGGAGAATGGCATAGTGACTTAGAATTTTTTGCAGACTATACTCCATTATAGGCATTACAAGATAATGGCTATAGTTTGGATAATTTCTATCAACCTTCTTTCAAGTTCACTAATTCTTTCCCTAGCTGTGTAAGTCTACTGATGAGACCGCTGAGTTTCTTCTGGACCTCAGGTACTGTTTTTTTACCTTTAGCACTTTCACTTTATTCTTTTTTTTTTTTTTTTTATTGTGTCCATCTCTGTTGAAACTATCTGATCTTGCGTGGTGCTAACCTTTTCCTATGAACCATTAACATATTTATCAATTATGGTTATTTTAAATGACTAGTCTGATTTCAACACCTGTGCCATATGTAAATCTTGTCTGTTTGCTTTTTTTACTTTGTGTGCTGTTTTTCTCGTTTTTTCATAGGTCTTGTAGTTTTTCCTAGTGTTAGGCAGTAGTGACTCAGTTAAGCTGTTTTTATGCCTGGAGTCCTTTAGTAGAGGGTTTTAAGTCAGTAAGACTGAGCTGGTTTTAGGGTTCACTATGCACCAGTCTTCGAATTCTTCTATAAATACTTGCTTTCTGGAGTAGGGCTCAGAGGATTTCTCTCAATATCTGTTCCTCCTTCAGCTTTAGTTTATCTCTTTGTGCTGTGCATGCATGCTAAGTCGCTTCAGTCAGGTCTGACTCTATGTGAGTCTATGGACTACAGCCTGCCAGGCTCCTCTCTCCATGGGATTCTCCAGGCAAGAATACTGGAGTGGGTTGCCATGCCTTTCTCCAGGGGATCATCCCAATTCAGGGACTGAACCTGTGTCTCTTACGTCTACCTGCACTGGCAGGAGAAGCCCATTTGTGCTGTACCTCTTGATTCCCACTCTCACAATTCTTGCAGCAGTATTTCACTGTTACTTGTGACCTGACACAGTCGTGTGGCAGAGGTCAAAGAGGAAGCACTCTCTCTTGTTCTGATTAAGCATCAGTCTTAAGCTGACACCACGTCCCTGAGTCTACGGATGTGGTCCTCAGTGCTTCTTCTGTCCCCACAGTTTTGGATCTGTATGTAATGCTACCCCTCCTCAGGGGGGACAGCTCTTTTCCTTTTGCTTTCTTCAGCTGCAATGGTGTTTCCTCAGTGCCCGAAGAGTGAGCATTTGTTACCCTTTCCTCTGCAGTTGAAGGTTTTTAAGGGGGAAAGGATCTGGGTAGGATTTTATACCTTTCTCACATTAGCTGCTATTCCCCTTCTTTGGGCCAGCACAAGAGACCCTTTCTCAGAATTTTCATGTATTATTTCTGTAAACACCTAGTAAGGTCTGTGAAGAAAAGTATACACCTGGATGCAATTTCCCTTTGCATCTGTAGTCTCCATAAGCTCCAAATTCTATCACAAATCCCACTTGGCTCCTACTAATTTTCTAACAAACCTAGCTAAATTCTCCCTATGATATTAGTGTGCATCTTACCCAGATAAGCTCATATCATGTCTCTCCCTGCATGTGCTTGCTTCTTATTAGATCTGGGGCTAGCCGATAGCACTTCAACCTGTTCTCTAATGAGTTCAACAAAGTTGTGAACTTGAACATTCCTCAAGTTTCTTATTGTTGTAAGGATGAGAGTGATGATCATTCAGCTTGATACATCCTCAGTGGAAGCAGGTCATAGATTAAGCGTATATTTAGCTTCAGTAACTACTGCTAAATAGATTCCCCAAACGGCCACAGTGTACGACTTAACAGTCAAACCAACAAGGTATGAGAATTTCAGCTGCTCTCCCTCCTTGTAAACACGTGGTAATGTTGATCTTGTCTCTATAAATTTACCTACTTTAAATACCTCATGTAAGTGGATTCATACAATATTTCATTTTTTGTGTCTGGTTTATATCACTCAGCATAATGTTTTTAAAGGTTTATTCATGTTGTGTGTGTGTGTGTGCTGCATTGCTTCGGTCATGTTCGACTCTTTGTGATCTCATGGACTGTAGCCTTCCAGGCTCCTGTGTCCGTAGGATTCTCCAGGAAGAAATACTGGAGGGGATTGCCATTTCCTTCTGTCTGTCCATGTTGTAGCACGGACCAGAGTTTCCTTCCTTTTTAAAGCTGAGGAATATTTCATTGCTTTTTATAAACCATATTTGACTTATTTAACTATTCAAGGACTCCTGGATTGTTTCTACGTTTTTACTATTGTGAATAATGCTTCTATGAACATTGGCATTCAAGTATCAGTTTCAGTCTCTACTTTCAATTCTTTTCAGTATTTTCCAAGGAATGGTGTTGATCATATGGTATGGTATGATCACTCTATGTGTACTTTTTGAGGAACCACTAAATGTTTTCCACAGGGCTGCTCTTCTTTCGTTCCCACCAACACTGTACCACGGTTCCAGTTTTCCCACATTTTTACCAATGTGGGTTATCTTCCAGTGTTTCAATACAGTAGCCACCGTAATGAGGATCTGAAGTGGTACCATACTGTGGTTTTGATTTGCATTTCCCTAATGATGTCACCGCCTCAATGGACATGAGTTTGAGTAAACTCCGGGAGTTGGTGATGGACAGGGAGGCCTGGCGTGCTGCGATTCATGGGGTTGCAAAGAGTCGGACACGACTGAGTGACTGAACTGAACTGAACTGAATGACTAATGATGTTTGAACATCTATTTTTTGTACCTATTGGCCATTTGTATAGAAATGTGTATTCAAATATTTCACTTATTAACTGGGTTGCCTCTTTGTTGCTGTTGAGTTGTAGGGGTTTATATATTCTGCATATTCTTTATCAGATCTGTGGCTGGTAAATATTTTCTCATGTTTTGTGAGTTGCCTTTTCACTCTATTGATACTGCCCTATGATGCATAAAAGGCTTTTTAAAGAAAATTTTATAAAGTCCAATTAGTCTATTGTTTCTCTTTTTTTGCCTATTCTTTTGGTGTGTTTTCCAAGATTAGCAAATCCAGTGTTACAGAGCTTTTCTTCTGTTTTCTTCCAAAGTTTTACAATTGCGGTCTTAAATTTAGGTTTTTATTCATTGTAAATTAATTTTTATATATGGTAAGGGTTCAACCTCATTCTTTTGCATGTGATTATCCAGTTTTCCCATTTGCTGAAAAAGACTGTCCCTTTACTGTTTATTAGCCTTGGCACTTGTGTCAAAAACAAATTGATAATATATGTGAGGATTTACTTTCAGACTCTGTTTTATTCCATTGATGTACACATCTGTCTTTATGCCACTGTTTGGATTACTGTAGCTTTGTAATGTTTTTGAAATCGGGAAGTGTGAGTTCTCCAATTTTGTTCTTTTTTAAGATGTCTTGTTTACTTACGGACCCATGAGATTTCCTATGATATCAAGGACCTAACTCTCAGTGACAATATTTGGAGATAGGGTCTTTAGGGAGGTAATTACGGTTAAATGCTGTAAAGAGGGTGGGACTGTAGTCTGATATTTATGACTGTTTCTTTTTTTTAGCTGCACTAATACTGATATGGGACCTTAGTTCCTCGACCAGGGGTCAAACCCAGGCTCTCAGCAGTGGAAGCGCAGACTCCTAAATCACTGGACTGCCAGGGAATTCCCAGGACTGTTGTTCTTAAAAGAAGAGGAAGAAACCCCAGAGAGCTTTTTCCACAACTAGTTAAGAAATGAGCTCTACCCAGAGACCAGCCCTGATGACTTCCTGACCCTGGACTTGAGAACTATGTGAAAGTAAGTTTCTGTTGTCTAAGCCACCTGGTCTGTGGTGTTTTGTTACGGCAGCCCTCGCACACGGCTACCTCTACCAACTACTGTGCGTACATGGAGAGCAGGAAATCAAGCACAGTCAGTGGTGACAGCAGCTGGGGCACTCGTAATGGGGATGGTGGACAGCAAAGTCTGGGCTACGTTCTGGAGAGCAGCCCACAGGACAGGCTGATGGGCTGGAATGTGAGGATGCGGCAATCAAAGGAATTAAATTCCAGATATACTGTAGGTAAATAAATCAGGCCAACTTTCCATTTTCAGTCTGGACTTTAAAAATCACTGAAAAACAGAAATAAGCTTGAAGATGACACAGAAGCTATTTTCAGATGGAAAGAATAGTGCAGTTGCATAAGCACTATCACTTTATACTGTGATGCCATGTAGGTTTTAATAGAACAGGATCCTGAAGTCTGAGGAAACTGAGGCAAAGGTATCTGAAGGAGACGAAAGTCACTTCCTCCAAATCCCAGAACAAGGCCTCATCTAGGCTCCCCCCACACAGTAACCTATGACTTCTTCCCTCAGTGGAGGAAGAACGTACATTATGACAAAGGTCTATATTGCTTTTAAATCATTTGGGCACCTATGAGAATCATCATCATTTTAACGAGGTATTGGAAATTTCTGTGAAGCCACTATTTTACAGCCAAATTGCAGCCCTCATTTTGCTTTCACATTTCAGAGAACACCAGTCTTCAGAGTAAGACTTCCAGTCCATGGTAGCAGCAGCGTAATCTGCTTTAGTAGTAGAGAAAAACAGAAGTAATTAGTTTTTAATACAGATTTTTCTCTTATTACCAAAGGTTTGCTTTTTTTTCCTTTTTTGGTCATGTTGAACATTAAAAAAACTAAGATCATGGCATCCGGTTCCATCACTTCATGGCAAATAGAAGGGGAAAAAGTGGAAGCAATGACAGATTTTCTCTTCTTGGGCTCCAAAATCACTGCAGATGGTGACTGCAGCCATGAAATTAGAAGACGCTTGCTTCTTGGAAAGAAAGCTATGACAAACCTAGACAGCATATGAAAAAGCAAAGACACCACTTTGCTGACACAGGTCCGTATAGTCAAAGCTATGGCCTTTCCAATAGTCATGTACGGATGTGAGAGCTGGACCATAAAGAAAGCTGAGCACCAAAGAATTGATACTTTCAAATTGTGGTGCTGGAGAAGACTCTTGAGAGTCCCTTGGACTGAAAGGAGAACAAACCAGTCAATCCTAAAGGAAATCAACCCTGAATATTCATTACAGAGACTAACACTGAAGCTGAAGTTCCAATACTTTGGCCACCTGATGTGAAGAGCCAGCTCATTAGAAAAGACCTTGATGCTGGGAAAGACTGAAGCCAAGAGGAGAAAGGGGTGACATGAACTTGGGCAAACTCTGGGAGATAGTGAGGGACAGGGAGGCTTGGCATGCCGTAGTCCATGGGGCTGCAGAGTTGGATGCAACTTAACGACTGAACAACAACGTGATGCTACACAACTAACTTTCCAGAACCTTCTGTAGCTGATGGGCCTTCTCCGCCTAGAATATGTGTTCTTTTGAGTACAGTTCCTCCTGGATATGAGGAATAAAAAGACAGGAGAGTACCAAGGTTTGGGGCAGAGATGTGCACAGATGCTCTTAAATGAAGCAAACTGCTGTTCTTCTGTTATATGCCTGATTTGGCTCAAATTTTATTCACTTATTCATGTCCCATACTAAAACCACCCAATCAAAATTGGAATAATAGCTTTAATTTATCCAACAATGACATTATGATTCTGATCTATTGACCAATATCCAGACTTACTGTCAGCCACAATGTTAAGCTATCAAAAAGTACAAAATATTTACCACTGCTTTGCTGCATGGAAATGGTATGTGGCAGTTTTTATTAGCAAAATTACTATTAAATTCATTTCTAAAATTTTTCTTATCCAAGATTATGTAGTATTTTTCTTAGTCACAGCTATAAACTCCTTGAAGATTAATATTTATGTCAAGAAATACAAATCATAATGAATATTCTATCAAAAAATGAATTATGACTTATTCATACATTTTAGGACCAAGTATTATTACTGTATGTTTGAGGCATTATTTTTTTTTTTTGGCATTAAATCTGGAGTACATATAACCTTATTATTCATCATTTGTTAACTACATACTAAAACAATACCCATCACTATTCTTTTTTTTTTTTTTCATGTCAATGTGAGTCATGAAACTTCTACTTTTCTTCCAACACTTAAGCAAGACTAAGTTCTTTCATTTAAATGAGTGGAGTGTTCAAATATAAAGCAGTTTTCAGAGGGAGAAACCAAGCAAAGATACAGACTAACAAAATTATTTTCATTAAACCTAAGAAAAGATATAAATATCCAAATTTAGAAGTTTCCAATTATCTAAATTAGTGTTTTTAAGATCAGAAGGCATTATTTTTTAAAGAAAATAAAGAACCACATTTCCAGTTGTTCTGTTTCCAAATCAGTAATTAGATGCCCGTTCAAGCTTTCTTTCTTTACCCTTGTAACTGCTGTAATTAATATAAGTCCATAATGACCTAATGCACACAATTATTTTCCTGAGACACAAAAAATAGCTTACTGGCAACAGACACTTGTCAACACATTTGAAATTAACTTAGTTCCTCTTACTCTTAGGGGGAAGAAAAACCAAAAGATTAGATCGACATAAAGCACTTTTTTAATAGTAGGTTTAAAAAAAAGTACGATGCTTTTTTCAAATAATATATTTGTCATCATTAAAATGATTTTTTAAAAGTCCAAAGGAGTACCTTTTTAATGGATAATTATAAGGTTAGCAAAATAAATCTAGTTTATAGAGTAACTGATGAAAAGCCAAAGTTTACCAATAAAGTTCAAGCTTGTTAAAGGGTTAAAAAAGTATAACCCTAATCATTATATGATTTCCATTAATCAATACTGTCTCTGCTTCCAGACCAGACAGAGTAATAGACTAGATTTACTATCCCACTTAAGACAACTAAAATGTCTAGGACAAAACACTTTTCATGACTTTGGACAGAAAGGAAAAAGAAATGAGCCATGAGAGACGGTTTTCCCAGCTCACTGCCTTCAGTTTCCCTGGTGCAGCCATGGGAAGGGGACCCAGGACCAGAGGACTTTCTGAGTCACGAAGATGGAGACCAGGTACCACAGGCTGCAAAGCAGAACACCAGAGAAAAGAGAGGGGCACAGACGGCATAGCGTGGGGCCTTGTTTTTCAGTCCTGTCTGCCTCTTTGCCTTTTAATTGGAGAGTTCAATCTACTTTCATTTAAAGCAATTGCTGGTAAAGCAATTTCATTTCTGCCACTTATTTTTTTTCTATGTCATAGTTTTTGGTTCCTCAATTCCTCTTTTACTGTCTAGTGTATCTTTGCTCTAGGGTACTATTATGATTATCTAATTTACTTTTCTGTATATTTTTTACTTATTTTATTAGTGGTTATCCTATGGATTAAAATTTGCATCTTAGAACTGTAACAATCTACTCTGAATACCAATTTAGCTTCAATAATGTACAAAATCTCTGCTATTACACAGCTTTGTTCCTCTTTTCTGCTGTAACTGTCACTAATTATATCTTTGTACACTGTGTGTCCATTACATGGATTTATTTAGCTTATATGCAGAGAACATCATGAGAAATGCTGGGCTGGAGCAAGTACAAGTTGGAATCAAGATTGCCAGGAGAAATATCAATAACCTCAGATATGCAGATGACACCACTCTTAAGGCAGAAAGTGAAGAAGAACTAAAGATCCTCCTGATGAAAGTGAAAGAGGAGAGTGAAAAAGTTGGCTTAAAGCTCAACATTCAGAAAACGAAGATCATGGCATCCGTTCCCATCATTTCATGGCAAATAGATGGGGAAACAGTGGCTGACTTTATTTTTTGGGGCTCCAAAATCACTGCAGATGGTGATCGCAGCCATGAAATTAAAAGGTGCTTACTCCTTGGAAGGAAAGTTATGACCAACCTAGATAGTATATTAAAAAGCACAGACATTACTTTGTCAACAAAGGTCCATCTAGTCAAAGCTATGGTTTTTCCAGTAGTCATGTATGGATGTGAGAGTTGGACCCTAAAGAAAACTGAGTGCCGAAGAATGGATGCTTTTGAACTGTTGTGTTGGAGAAGACTCTTGAGAGTCCCTTGGACTGCAAGGAGATCCAACCAGTCCATCCTAAAGGAGATTGGTCCTTGGTGTTCACTGGAAGGACTGATGTTGAAGCTGAAACTCCAATACTTTGGCCACCTGATGCAAAGAGCTGACTCATTTGAAAAGACCCTGATGCTGGGTAAGATTGAGGGCAGGAGAAGGGGATGACAGAGGATGGGATGGTTGGATGGCATCACCGACTCAATGGACATGGATTTGGGTAGACTCCTGCAGTTGGTGATGGACAGGGAGGCCTGGCATGCTGCGGTTCACGGGGTCTCAAAGAGTCGGACACAACTGAGTGACTGAACTGAACTGACACTGTGTGTCCATTACATGGATTTATAATCAATTTTATGCATTCGTTGCTTAAATCATATATAAAACAAAAATTACCAAAAAATACAATAGTAACAGTTAACTTCATTCTTGTACTTTATCTTGTCATATGGCTTGAAGTTACAGCTAACTCTCTTCATGGAAGTCTGAAAGTTCCCATTAGCGTCTCTTGTCGGGCAGGTCTTCAGGTGACTAGCTGCCTCAGCTTTTGTTCATCTAGGAAAATCCTATTTCTCTTTCATCTCTGAAGGACAGTTTTGCCAGATACAGTATTATTTATTAATTTTGGCTGCACTGGGTCTTTGTTGCTGTGCATGGGCTTTCTCTAGTTGTGGTGAGAGGGGGCTACTCTCTAGCTTCTCATCGTGGTGACCTTTGCTGGAGAGTCCAGGCTCTAGGTACATGGGCTTCAGCAGTTGCAGCACAGGTGCTCAGCAGTTGCAGTGCGGCCTCAGTAGTTGGGGTGTAACAGCTTAGTTGCCCCACAGCAATGTGGGATCCTCCTGGACCAAGGATGGAACCGTGTCCCCTGCATTAGTAGGTGGATTCTTAGCCACTGGACCACCAGGGAAGTCCCAGCTACAGCATTCTTGTTTGATAGGACTTTTCCTTCCAACACTTTCAATGTATTATCCACTCTCCAGCATCCATGATTTTTGATAAGAAATTGGCTCTTAATTGTAGGTCTTGTACTTATTCCATATCAGAGAAAAGAACTGTATTGGAACCAACGTACTATTAGAAATGCGACCAAATCAAACATCCAGTGCTTTGAAGCACAGATACCAAATTCGATAACCATAACAAATGCCACTAAACTGATACACTAAAACTAGTATTTCAAAATTTTGCTAAATGTGTGATCGGGTATGCTTTTGATGGTCTTGGAAAACAAACACTCCACATTTCCCAGTGTAATGAACTTTTTATTTTTAAAGCAAAACAGATTTCATTGCACAGAATTTAAAACAGACGGTAGCTTATGTAACTAAATCTAATGGCCTAAAATATTTTCTCCTAAATCATGCTGCACATATTTTATTAATCTATGAATAAAATTTATTCCAGGATGGTACTGCACATATTTAATCATACTCAAGACTTTCTTCATCTAGAAGATCAAATATAGCTAATATTGCTTACAAAATGGGAACTACAGAGGGCTTAAGAATTAAGAAACGTTTTAAACCACATTTAAATTCAAATACTACTTAATGCAATTTTTACTGAAGCATCAAGGAGAAGTTTGAAGAACTGGCTTTGTTCAGAGCAACCAAGATAAAAACATCAAATAATTTCAGTTTTTAAAACAGCATTATGAAATATTTAGAAACTTGAATTAAGGTTTCTGGCAATACAGGAGACCTAGAATACATGCAAATTATCAACATAAGTTGAAAACTAACAAAATAAGGATGCTATTTTTAATTGCTATATATCTATTACCTAAACAAATATAAGCTGATAATTTAGCTGAAATCTACAAATATGAAATAGTTAAATATTAGAAAAATAACATAGAAAAGAAACACAAGCTATTTCACTGATGCGAAAATGCACTAAAATTTTGTGTTCATAAATAAGATACTTTAATAACATATGCCTAAAATTTAAAAGAGACTTCTCTTATAAATCATAATATTTCCAAGGAGCATTTTGGCCTAAAATGCTTTCATTCTTGGTCTGAACCCAGATAAATATTTTGGAAAACTGGAAGAAAAATTGTATTTCATGGTTGTTTGAGGTATCTGAATATGGCTGGAAAAAGAAGATATTTTCCCCATTCTCATTCGGGCACTTTGCCACTCATTCACACATGGCATAAATTTAAACTGTGAATTGGCATGGACAAAATCCTCTGTGAGGATATCACAATTCAGAAATAAAAGCTGGCAATTTCTGACTTCTGAAGCAGAGCACAAACAACATCTGTAATACCTTGTTTCCTCAGCGGTGAACTAGGCTTTCAATCTGGCCAGGCATCTGCACGACTCAAGGCTTGTTTGCAAATGAGACATCATGTGAAAGCCCCTTACAAGGAAGTAAACTGTATGAATAGTATACATCATCCCTATAAAAGTAAAAATGTTTATATATACATATAGGAACAGAAGCTGGAGTCAAAAAGAACTCAGTGGCTTCCAGTAATGGCAGCCTGAGTGGTACATACCAGTTCTCACTGAAGACGGCTCTGCAGCTGGGCAAGACCAACGGCAGCAGCTTGAAAGCATCGAAACGCTAACAAGGCAGTGAGAGCCTAAGGACTGTGGCCATGCAAATTTACAGAGGTGAGCCTACGACCTGAGGCTGCTTTCCCCGTGGAGACACCTGCTGACGAGGTGGTCAGAACTGAGCAGGACTTTCAGAAGGATGGCAGGGAAAGGGGACAAGAACTGGAGCTCAGGGCCGCCCAATGAGAAGGGCCCTGCTGAGCGCTCCTGGCTTTGGGTGATGCTAGAATACGGAACTGAACCCAACTTCAAATCTCAAGCCCTTTCTGGATCACAGTGATCCTAAGTGCCCCCACTCACCTTCCAGAAACGATAAATCCATTCTGAAGGAAGATCAACAGCGCCCTCCCTCATCTGTTTTCCACACACAATGTCAACACACAAAACACCACCAGTCAGGCAGCCTAGGAGGGAAGTCAGCATCACGAGTCACAGAGCAGACCAGATAATTGAGTTATCAGACAGACTTTATAGGAAAATCGAAGAGGAGACTAAGAATTCTGTCAGAAAATTAGAAAAAATAATTTGAAATACCACCTAGAAATTCCAGAACTGGGGGAGAAAAAACTCAATTGAAATTAAGAACTGAATGAATGGGTTTAAAAAATTAGACACAGCTAAAGAAAAAAGTTGATGAGCCATAATATAGGTTAGAAACACCCAGAATGAAGACACGAAAGATAGAAAAAAAAAAAAAAAATGAAAGTTTTCTGAAACCGATAAAAGATATTTTTACATCATTAAGTAATGCTGAACAACTACACAGCACAGAATCATATGCGCCAACAAAATCAGCACTGTCCTTGTTTGAGAAAACTCCCTACGACAGACAATCCCCTATCTCCAATAAATCACAAGAGAAAAAGAGAGATGAAGCAGAAACCTAAGAATTAAAGACTTTGGAAACAGGTTCAACCAATCACTGTGTGGGGACTGTAACTGGATCCTGATTCAAATATTCTTGGGAAAAAAGACAGCTGTGATGTCCATAGACAATTGGAAACTTGAACTCTAAGTGGGTATGAAGATATGAGAGATTTATTGTTTTTGTTTGTTCTACTTAGGTTTGATAATAACTTGTGATTATGTTATAAAAAAAGTTACCTTTTGGTGGTAACTGACATATTTACAGATAAAATGACAGAATGACTGAAATATGCTTAAAATAATACCGACTGGGTAAATAAATGGGGGTTACACATTAAAGCAAATTTGCCATGAGTTAATTACTGAAACAGGTGATGGATTTACGCAAATTCATTATACTTTTCAGTTTACTTCTGTGTTCAAAATTCTCCATAATAATAATGTTTTACATAATTATCAGTAAGCTTGACCATCTTTATTACTTGTCCATTTTAATTGCTTCTGTATCTTTTTCTTTGCCTATTATACATTTGTGGAGCTCATTAGAAAAAACAGCCCCTTTTCACAGTATCAGAATTTTGTTTATGGCTGTTTTGTGGCATGGTTTCTCATTTTAAAGTAGTCAAATTTATCAATATATTCTTTTATAAATTACATGTCATATCTGAAAAGTCTTTTCTACTCCCTTTTCTACTCCAAGTTCATAATATTCATCCAGGATCTATTTAGTACTTTATGGTTTCACTTCTCCCCTTTCACATTTAAATTCCAACCCACTTGGAATTTATTTGGGTATGACAGTGAGACTGGGACCAAACTGTTTTTTTTTTTTTTTCCCTCCCAGTAGCTACCAGTTGTCCCTGGCGGCTCAGATGGTAAAGAATCTGCCTGCATTGCAGGAGATGCAGGTTTGATCCCTGGGTCAGGAAGATCCCCTGGAGAAGGGAATGGCTACCCACTCCAGTATATTCTTGCCTGGAGAATTCCATGGACAGAGGAGCCTGGTGGGCTACAAGTCCATGGGGTTGCAAACCGTCAGATACGACTGAAGTGACTAAGCACACACCAGTTATCCCAGAAGGATTTACTGAACACTCCATCGTTCTATTGACCTGAAATGTTGCCCTTTATCACATCACTATAAATCCCCACATATATCTTGAATATATTTCCGGACTGTTCTATTGGTTTGTCTATCTCAAACCAGAAATATTCTGTTTTAATTATCTTACTTTATATTTTAATGTCATTTGTCAAAATAAAAAAATTCTTTCTCCTAGTGAGTTTTGTATATCCTTCCTCATACACTTTCAATGACTTTCAAGTTTCTTTAAAAAATCCTTATGGAATTTTAATTGACTGCATCATCATGCGGAGAAGGCAATGGCAACCCACTACAGTACTCTTGCCTGGAAAATCCCATGGACGGAGGAGCCTGGTAGGCTGCAGTCCATGGGGTCACTAAGAGTTGGACATGACTTCACTTCCACTTTTCACTTTCATGCATTGGAGAAAGAAATGGTAACCCACTCCAATGTTCTTGCCTGGAGAATCCCAGGGACAGGGGAGCCTGGTGGGCTGCCGTCTATGGGGTCGCACAGAGTCAGACACGATGAAGCAACTTAGAAGCAGCAACAGCAGCAGCATTAACTGATGTGTAGGCAAAACTGTTACCCTTATATTAAACCTTTCTATCCAAGAACAAAAATCATTTTTCTAGCAATTCAAACCTTTCATCTCTTGGTATGTCTCAATTTTGAGTGTCTGGTATAGAGCAATCACGTGTAAATGTTCACTGAATGAATAACTCCATTATACCAGTATTTTGGGATTAAGTATCACAAGTAGAGAAGTTTGAAAACCTTAAAAAATCAGTGGAGTTTATAAAGAGAATATATTCTGATGTTACAGAAGAAGCCAGTGCTTTTTACTAATTAGAATTTTCAATCAGTATCTATTTTATATACCTCATATTTAGAATGACCTTAAAGCTCTGTAAAATTCCAAGCTAACTTTAGAATTACAATAAACAAACACAAAAGACTTAACACTAATTTACTGTAAAATGTACTTTCTTGCCTCCTATTCCTTTGAAAACTGATAGCTGCTTACATGGGTACACAAAAGAAGGAAAACATTGGGTTGGGAAATTAGAAGAGAGGTAATGACATAAACTAACAGAAACAGAGTTAATAAAACAAAGTGGAAAAAAAAAGAAAGGGTCCAAAGGATCTCCGAGTTTGAGCTATGGTGGCACAGAATAATGGTACCAACAACAGAAATAGGAAAATAATGAAGCTAGCCAATTTTAAGGAAGAAAATAATTTTAATTTAAAACAGGTCAAATTGGAGGTAAAGCACAAAGTCCAGCACACAATCATGATAAAGTTTTAGAGGTGGGACTAAAATAATGATTTGATAGTCCTATATACAGAAGTGAGCATGAGAGTCTGGAAATCAGTGATATATGGAAAAAACATAGTTATTTGAACCCATCTTATCACTTAATAACAGATAAGTGAATTGCCACTGCTCACTGTTATTCTTAGTCATCACTTCTTTAGCAAAGAAACCAAAATATAAAAATATTTTGATCAAATAAAAATAAACAAATGGGATCTAATGAAACTTAAAAGCTTTTGCACAACAAAGGAAACTATAAACAAGGTGAAAAGACAGCCCTCAGATTGGGAGAAAATAACAGCAAATGAAGCAACAGACAAAGGATTAATCTCAAAAATATACAAGCAACTCCTGAAGCTCAATTCCAGAAAAATAAATGACCCAATCAAAAAATGGGCCAAACAACTAAACAGACATTTCTCCAAAGAAGACATACAGATGGCTAACAAACACATGAAAAGAGGCTCAACATCACTCATTATCAGAGAAATGCAAATCAAAACCACAATGAGGTACCATTACACGCCAGTCAGGATGGCTGTTATCCAAAAGTCTACAAGCAATACATGCTGGAGAGGGTGTGGAGAAAAGGGAACCCCCTTACACTGTTGGTGGGAATGCAAACTAGTACAGCCGCTATGGAGAACAGTGTGGAGATTCCTTAAAAAACTGGAAATAGAACTGCCATATGACCCAGCAATCCCACTTCTGGGCATACACACTGAGGAAACCAGATCTGAAAGAGACACGTGCACCCCAATGTTCATCGCAGCACTGTTTATAATTGCCAGGACATGGAAGCAACCTAGATGCCCATCAGCAGACGAATGGATAAGGAAGCTGTGGTACATATACACCATGGAATATTACTCAGCCATTAAAAAGAATTCATTTGAATCAGTTCTAATGAGATGGATGAAACTGGAGTCCATTATACAGCATGAAGTAAGCCAGAAAGATAAAGACCATTACAGTATACTAACGCATATATATGGAATTTAGAAAGATGGTAATGATAACCCTGTATGCAAAACAGAAAAAGAGACACAGATGTACAGAACAGACTTTGGGACTCTGTGGGAGAAGGGGAGGGTGGGATGTTTCGAGAACAGCATCAAAACATGTATATTATCTAGGGTGAAACAGATCACCAGCCCAGGTTGGAGGCATGAGACAAGTGCTTGGGTCTGGTGCCTCTGGGAAGACCCAGAGGGATCGGGTAGAGAGGGAGGTGGGAGAGGGGATCGGGATGGGGAATACATGTAAATCCATGGCTGATTCATGTCAATGTATGACAAAAACCACTACAATATTGTAAAGTAATTAGCCTCCAACTAATAAAAATAAATGAAAAAAAATTTTTTTAATAAAAATAAATAAAAATATAAAACATGCAAGAAATGCTGTAATTCTCTTGTTTAAAAATTCAGTGATATAAAGCTGAAGGAGACCACTCAGTCCTGGTAACCAAGCTTTATAACCAGTGAGGCCAAGAAATGAAGCAGGGAAACTTCAAAGATGCTTACTGTAGGTCTAACCAGAGAACCTGGGGAAAGGGAAAATTTTCACATAAATCATACACAAACAACCCTTCTAAAATCACCGAATTAACTGCTAAAAAAGAAAAGCAAGGGTAAGCTTGTGCCAGTGTTATACTGGTATGTGTATCTGTAGAACTGTAATACACATTTTGAAAGTCTCTCAGTAGTGTCTGACTCTTTGCGACCCCATGAACTATACAGTCCATGGAATTCTCCAGGCCAGAATACTGGGGTAGGTAGCCTTTCCCTTCTCCAGGGGATCTTCCCAACACAGGGACTGAACCCAGGTCTCCTCCATTGCGGGCAGATTCTTTACCAGCTGAATCACAAGGGAAGCCCTTTAGTCTGTCCCTTCCCCAGGGGATCATCCCAACCCAGGGATCAAACCAGGTCTCCCGCATTGCAGGTGGATTCTTTACATATTTTACATGAAATGAAAAAAAAAAAAATCAGTTTTTAAATTTCAAATGTCATTATAAGGCATCAGCCAGCTTCATAATCCATCTTTTACTCAGTTTTTGAGATAAAAAGAGATGATATTAATGTTATTTCATACCACTCTCCAAGTCCATGTGTAACTTAAGCAAAGATTAATTAATATCCTAATCATTAAGCTACATTAATCTAAACCAAGTAACTGAACTGTGCAATAGGACGTTTCAAAATGTATGACTTCCACTGTGCTTGACACGTTAATGAATTTTGGTGACACAGAATATAACACTGACTTAATTTGTAATCTTTCATTAATTTTCTCCATTTTATTTCACAGCATCCATTACAGCAAGTTTTTAATGTGTCATACTTCAAAACAAACCCAAAAAAGATAATTTATAACTTATATTTTTCATTAATTTAGACTTGGTCTAATCCAAATTAAGTATTTTACCATACTACGTATTCTTCACAGTGTAACAATTACTGTTTCAAGTCCCATCTTTCCAATACTCTTTAAAAATATCTTGGCACCATATCCTAAAAGATTAGAAATTTTGCTGTGAAAAAAAAAAAGTTTAAATGTATTCATCTACTGTCTTTAGTCTAGCTTTGACTCCACTGAGTACTTAAAGATGGGGGGATACACATACACACAGATAACATAAGGGATCACATTTAAAATACAGTGTATTTTTAAAATAATTTGTGTTGATTTATATATCCTGTGTCATAGATATTTCAGTTTAAAGATTCCATCTAAAATAGACATTTTCTGGGAGTTGCTCCACGGGAATTCCAGAAGAACACTGTAATGTTTATACTCGTTGGAGTATGTATCCACAAGTAATTGAGCTCAGCATGGAAACTAAAATAAGCCTTTCAAGTATTTAAAATAAATTTTCCAACATCATCCCAAGGTGAAAAGTGATTTCTGGTCATGTTTTCATTCCTTCCCAAGTATATACTGCAAAGAATTTCTCATTAGTAAGGCTTTACATAAAATCATATGTCATGACCTGATGATATTTCCTGGTGATAGCTTTAAACCACTTAGTCTTAACTTTCTTGTGAAATACTCTTGCTAGGTGTATGAGAGTCAGCTTCTGGACCTGTGTGAAAAATTTAACAACCAAATTTTAGCTAACTTAAGGTACTCAAATTTGCTAAGAAAAAAGGAGCAGCACTTGATAACTATACTTATTAACAGATTAATCACCTAAAAAAGCAACTGATTAACGTTTATTTCTCTCATACGCAAAAACTTTCAATGCTTTACCACTGAAAATATACTCAACCTCCTAACTTGCCATAGGCCGTCCTTCACAATCTCGTTAAACCTTAACTCTGAGCATCACAGCAAAAACTCCACCCCACCTGCCTGGACTGCCCCTTTTCCAAACATACTTTCATCTCCCTGACACCTATTCATACTGTCTTCTAGTCCCAGAATGATAATCCTGATGCCCCTCCTCTGGTCTACGGAGATTATGGTCCCTTCAAAGCCTACCCTATTCTACTCGATGAAACCTTCTCTGATCATCTCTGCAGTAAAGATTTCTTCCCTGCTACAGTATTTTGAATGTTCCACTCCTACAGTGTTTCCTGAAGGGGCTGAACCAAGAGCAAAGACAGCTACTGACCAACTGAACACCAACCTCTGGAGGGTGGACAAGAGAGCTGCTCCCTGGACCAGCCACGGCTGCTTGGTGGCTCTCTGTTGGTTTTGCTGCAGCTGTTCACCGTGCAGGTGCTAACTCACACAAGTAAAGGTTGCATTTTCGTACGATTGGCAGCAGAGGCTGTAGGGAAGTGAATAGAGCTGTCCTTCTAAGGTCAAGGAATTTCTAGGAAACTGCAGTGACTTAAGAGGCTAATTCTGTTCTCAACCTAGGGCAAGACAAAGAGGGAAGCAGTAAGCGAGAGCATGAAGAAAGCCCTACTTCAAATGTCTATTCTCTCTTCTCTAGGATGACTGGAGGTTGTGAGGGAGACAGATCAAATGTCGTTTTCCTAGAATGCTTGGTCAATTCTCTAATTTCCTAAAAATGGGCAATATCTCAGGAATCAGACTACTGGGCTATAAAATCAGGAATGTACACTGAAAGCAACCTGATCCAGGTAAGCTCATGTCAAATTATTTTCACATAGAGAATAAAGCCCATTGTTCATGAGCTAGTGACTAAAAGCCTCATAACAGCTAGAAAAGAAAAACTTTTAAAAATTTTCTAAAAAAAAAATAAAAGTAAAAATTTTCTTTACCTTTATTGCTGCCATTAGTTTTAACTAAGAAATGACAATGACAAATAACTACTGATTATCCCTAAGATTAATAAAATCTATTTTTTAAAAATTTGTAAAGTGATACAATGAACTTACTAGCATCACTGGTAGCTCAAATAACAAAGAATACACCTGCAATGTGGGAGACCTGGGTTTGATCCCTGGGTTGGGAAGATTCCCTGGAGAACAGAATGGCAACCCACTCCAGTATTCTTGCCTGGAGAATCCCCTGGAGAGAGGAACCTGAAAGGCTACAATCCATGGGGTCACAAAGGGTTGGACACGACTGAATGACTAACACACACACAATGAACTTATAAGAAAACATCATAAATTTGTTTGCAGTCCTTATGCAGTTTACTAGAATGAAAATTTCATGTAAAAGACTGATGTAGATTAAAACTCATCCTGTAAGTAAACCTCATTCTGAAAAGTAAAACAGACCTTGGGTGTCAAAGTTATTCTACAAATTATAAAAACGAAAAGAAATGCTAACACATATACACATTAATGCTTGATGTGTTTTAAATGACCATTTTAGACTTAACACCAACCTAAAAAAGAAAAATGTCCAATTAAATATCTATGAACGGAAAAAAAAAATCACTTCATTTAAAAACTCTTGAATATTTATGCTTTTTAAACCTCTTTCTAACTCTCAGTACACATTTCCAGTCCAAAATAATTAACCTAATTAAAAAAACACACAGAATTCCCTGGCAGTCCAGTGGTTAGGACACAGTGCTTTCACTGCTGGGGCCCAGGTTCCATCCCTGGTTGGGGAACTAAGATCCCAGAAGCTGTGCTGCATGTAGCAAAAAAAAAGAAAGAAAAAGGAAAGAAAAACGGCTTTTAGTTTACGGACGCCACTTATATAGAACACTGATGCCTGCTTGTTGGTTTCAGATGTGAAAGTGAACAGCCTAGCCACGTGGGCACAGAACTTACCTGCTTCGTGACAGTTCAATTAGTGAGCTTCCCAAAAGACTTCAAGCAGGGCTCATAGTTTCTGACCTAAAATTTAGATGGGAAACTGTTCTAAAAACCAGTACAAGCTCTGAGCTCTGAGTAGCATGAATAGTGACTGTCTAGCACCAACATTACAAATAGGGCACTAAACGCCAGGCCTGCCCGACCCTGCACTTTGCTATGGGCCTCATCTAATCGCCACCGCCACCTGGGAAAGGAGGCACTCCTAGCACCCCCATGTCACAGACGAGACCCTAAGAGACAGGGGTCCACCACCAAGTCAGTCTGGCTCAAGTCTGTATTCTCCAACACTATACTATTTGCTTCATAAACTGAAAGTCACTCTACAGGGAATATAAAGGAAACTATATTTCAGTATTATCTATTTCCCACAGGAAGAAAGGAATTCTCAAACAACACTGAAGGAATATTGGAATATCACATACTAGTAGAAAAAGGATTTTATTTTTGAAGATAGAAAAACTAATTAATATTTTTAAATACAGAGTACCAATATTTTTATCTATTTAGCTTAGAATATCTAGAATGTACTAACTGAAGTGTCTACATTCATCTCTTTTAAAAATACGAACGTTTTCGGAAATCAGTACCAATATGTTTTTATTTATATGTGAGAGAATATTTGGAAGAATACAAAATGAGAGTACTATCAAACTTCTCAACTTTATTGTATTCATTGCCTACGTATGTACATATCTAGAAGTCCCTTTAAATGATTTACACCCAGAGACTGATGTGGATAGCAACAATGGTTTGATTCTAAGACTGATTTTTCCCACCTGCTTTGTATATTTTATCTGAAGTACATTCTAATCTTCTTTCACCTGTTCCTATGGCTAGCGTTTTCATATGGTGCCACTGCTTTCAGACTGAACATATCGCAGAATCTCAGACCAGTTTAAAGGGCCCAACAGGAAGATCATGAGAAGAGAGACACTGGATGGAAGTATGACTTGCCAGGGCTTCGCACGGTTCTTCCAGGCAGTCAGCAACCAGCTTACAGGACAAAACCAGTTCTGAAAGCAAATAAACAGCCATCATGCCTGAGTGCTAATTGCTCTTCTCCCATTAGTGGCTGTGGAATTTTCTGCACCGCTAGTTTTTATGGAATCCAACAAGTTTTTAATTCTTTCACTTGCAGGCTTCTTTTTCTTCTTGGAAAGAGACACATTATTTGCTACAGAAGGTAGCAGCAGGGCTGCCAACCCCCAAGGCTGATTACTTGATGGTGAAGGGCGGTCTTTACCTTCCTGATGTAAAATCCAGGCACTTTCTCTGGCCAGATCCACAAATTTTTGCAGTTGGCTTTGACTTACATTTTTGCTAACGTTGAGAGAAGTTTCAAAAGGATTCTGAATGTGCAGCGGAGAAGATTCTGGTTTGTTCTGTTCCTTTCCCTGTAGATCATTACCAGGAAGAAAAAGATGTATGAATATATTAAGGGCTCAGATATAAAAACTGTTTGGTTTAATAAAATGTCAAAAACACATAAAACACCAGCACTAACTTTACAGAGTAAAGGATCTCTTTCCCAAGGGAGCTCGGTATGTATGCATGTTATGTGTTACTGTATGTGTGTGTACTTCTGACTGGCTTTTTCCACTGTAGTTTTATGAGTGCTCTTTAGAGAAAAATAAATTAGGTTTATGAGCTATGGATGATGATGTCACTGCTCCGATGAGAGGTATCTGGACTAAGTCAACCAATAAAAGTATTTTTAACATAACGTTTATCTAACAGAATAGAGCTGAGAAGGAAAAGAAATACGGAAAAGAAAAATGGCATAAGATAGTTATTTTGGGGACTTCCTAAAAACATACCTATCACACACAAAATAGAAGTACATAGAGTTAGAAGCCTTAAATTAAATATAATAATTAATGTTTCACAAGTATGAAATGAGAAAGGAAGGGAAGGAACAAAGGATTATTCATTATGTATTTTAAAACATTAAAAGCTTCCTATACTCATCCTAAAGATTCGACTTAAATAAGGCTCTGCCAGGTGAGATATCTCATAGAATTAAAAAAAGCCAGAGCTGACTCATGAACATCAGTGATCCACTAATCTATATAATCTTTTCCTCTTTCAAATGATATCACATACATAAATACTACAAAACCAAGTCAGGAGTCTCCAATGTGAGCAGCCCCTGTTAATTCCCTAATGCCTCTCAAGCCACTGTCCAACAGGGGTCCTGCCCTATCATTATCTCTGAGCCCTGAGTAGTGAGGGTATATATAGGGGAAAGTACTTCCTGTGTTCTATGACCTTTTTCTTTTAGACTGCATTCCAGAGCTCTGTGTCTCTTACCCTCTCTATCCCACACTTTTCCTCTCTTTTTTTCTTTTTTAAGCAAGGTCTCCATGAACAGGATAAGGGTCAGGAAAGGATGAAAAAAGGAGAGTTGAAAAAACAACAAAAAAGAATATCTGAGTATGTGTTTTACAAAGCTAGTCTTACACGGGCTGTAACCAAATATCCACATGCTAAACAGAATAAACCTGGAGGCCATCTCACGTATCCTCCACTTGTAAACAGATTCTGCTTGGAGTTTGCTCTGATGGCTCTTCTTTTATGGAAAATGTCTGTCATTCCACCTACTCAGATGAACCAAAATCATAAATTCACTTGCCTAAGTAAATTAAACCCTAAGGGCTCAAACTGAGGGAATTATTAAAATCTATCTTTGGGACTAGGTATTCCATTTCTTCCAAAGAAACTCAATCTGGTTTAAAGAGAAGTGTATATGAAATTATGCTTTCTAAAAAGCTTTTTAGAATATATTCCATATTTTGAAGGATACAGTCTTAGTAGTAGGTGGTGACAAAGATATCACGGCAAACTGACAAAGACAGATGCTAAAAAGAACTGGTCTACTAGATGATATCTTAGCCCAAGTCATGTAGCTCCACTAGGTGTCAATTTTTTTTATTACTCTCTATCATCACAGAGTTGATATGCAATGACATTTGTTAGAATGCTTTGAAAACTACACTCATTAAATATTAGTAAATAGAAGACCATACACCTAATAACGAAACATTAAATAGTACTTACCTGTCGAATATTAATGGAATTTTTATTGAATGCAAAATTTCCAAAATACTCAAAAAATTCTTTCAGTAGTAATTCTGTAAGAAAATAAAACAAGGAAGATAATAAGAAAGTCTATTTCAGTCCAAAAAGGAACAAGAAAAAGGAAAACACCTACCTAGTGTTTCTGTGTTTCCTGAAGGTTTAATTCTATTCAAGTCACGAACAAATGTACAGTTGTAGCCTTCTATTATACACTTATCTTCTGCATCTTAAATAAACAGAAATGGAAAATATTTCACATTCTGTTTCAAAGATATTCCCTACTTCAGAAATTTATAATCACACAAATCAAAGCTATAGATTAACATGTCCTATTCTTGGTCAGGGTTTTTTATATATAGTATAAATAGTAGGATTAAAACTCCATTAAAAAGGATTTGAGAGCAATTATGCTACAGTAAAATTAACCTTACATGAACTTTGGTGAACAGACTGTCCATCAACACTCAATGATTCATAATCTATCCTCTGAGGTCATCAGTTTTCTAGTAATAAATGAAAATGTAGACTGTTCCCATCTTTCACCCACTTAAATCCTGGTAATATCTTTGATCAATTATATTTAATTTAGATCTCCATTTTCAGTCTTATTATCCTTTTGTGCATTTACTTTCAACAACTCATCCAAGACACATACAAACTGGATGTTCTAAGAGTTCTGAAAAACTTCTGGTAATTTCAAAGAGGCAGGCCTCTGCAGTGACTGGGATTCAGTATGACTCATTTAACAGCACAGCAGACTCACACAATTCACCTTTCCTAACAGTATTTACATCTTTAGAGGGAATCATTTCCCTAGTTACGGATAAATATACACCTACCATGAAATCCTTCATCCATTCTAATCCACCTCCCACTGTACAACATGCAGGCAAACAAACTCCCACTCTTAGAAGTCTAATCAACCGCCACTGAAAGGGCTTTCTCCTTTCCTAACCGGAAGGGGGCGCCCAGCCTTTTGTCCCGCGCTCCATCAGCAAGCACCTGACCACACCGTGGCTGCAAGCATGCTATCCACTCCATGACCCCAGTCTGGGACTAGAGAGACCACTGTCCAGTCCAAGGCAGTGATGACCTTCCCTCTTCCTACTGGCCAGTCCACAACAACAGTGTCCAGCATACAGTAGGCACATAACCAAGAATCTGAATGGTCGCTGATATTTGACTTTGAATGATTATAATAGCCAGAGAGAAATTCAGAAAGAGATAAAACAAGGTTTCTTCAAACTACTGCCTCCCTTTTTTTGGTGTGGTTTTGGTTTTTTTTTGGTTAAAACCCTGGTTACTGACTTAAGTACTCAAAAATCATTCCAAACTCTACAACTAATTCTAAATTCTAAAATTAATTGTTACTCATTTTAACAGCAAATTTTATGTGCACTGTTATACAACTGAAGAATTTATATACAGGTCCATTTAGATTTATTTTTCCTGGGACCCAGGCACATACCTTATTATTTCAAATTATCAGCAGGCCAGTCATATATACTGATGCTCTTTTAGCTGCTATGTCTTATTTTTCTTTTTTCCAGGAATATATTTCCAACAAAAAAGTAAATCCACATTAAAGTATATCTGCATTAAAGTACTTAATATTTCTAGGAATGTACAGTGATGAAAAACAGACTGTGTCTATAACTGTTGGTCTTCACCAGAAAAAGTTTTTAACAGAAAGTAGTAAAACTTGAAGGAAAAAAACGATCCCCTGATTTAAGACAGGGCCAGTTTTGTTTTTTCAAAACCCCTAAGGCATTCAAACCCAGGAAACAACTCAGCTGTTAAGTCTTCTCCCTTTTTACTCTCGCTCCTGTTTTTCTGCTATTAAGCTAATATACAAATGAAAGCCATTAAAAAATTCAGTTCCTTAGTCACACTAATATATGGTTATATTTCAAGTGCCTACTGAAGCTGAAACTTCAATACTTTGGCCACCTCATGCGAAGAGTGGACTCATTGGAAAAGACCCTGATGCTGGTAAGGATTGGGGGTAGGAGAAGGGGATGACAGAGGATGAGATGGCTGGATGGCATCACTGAGTCGATGGACATGAGTTTGGGTAAACTCCGGGAGTTGGTGATGGACAGGGAGGCCTGGCGTGCTGCGATTCATGGGGTTGCAAAGAGTCGGACACGACTGAGCAACTGCACTAAACTAGCCACAGGTAACAAGTGGCTGCCAAATGGACAACGTGATGACAGGAAGCTCTACTGAACCATGCTGCCGCAGAGAAATCATTCTCAACCTATTCAAACATATGACACCCTGTTGTTTGTGTGCATGCTCAGTCGCTCAGCCATGTCCAACTCTTTGTGACCCCACGGACTGTAGCCCACCATGCTCCTCTGTCCATGGGATTTCCCAGGAAGAACACTGGAGAGGGCTGCCCTTTCCTACCCTAGGGGATCTCCCCAAATCAGGGACGTCTTCTGCACTGGCAGGTGGATTCCTTATCGCCCAGCCACCTGGGAAGCTCCTATGACACCCTATTTCTCTCTGCTCATTTCTATGGAAATTACTTCTTAGAAAGTATTGTATGAAACACTGGTGATCTACAGACAAGGTCAAGTCCTATTACCCCTCCCACCAGGCCACACATGCCAGTGACACTCAGCCCCTCTGGGTGGCACCTACATGTTGTTTCAGAGCACATGCTCTGGGGTAAAGATGGTGATATAAACTCAGCATCTACCTTCACCCCAAAGCATTACTGAAATGAGAGTAAAATGACATAAAATCTTAAAGATGGAGAATAGGAAAGACAAGAGCAACCAAAAATTTTACGTTGAAGAACTGATGGACAAGCAGCAATGACTGAAAGAGATCTGAGAACACTGGGTCCTAAACCAGCAGTAAAGAAAGCCAAGAAGAAACCAGACATTTAGGCAGAGCCCCCAACAGCTTGGCAGCTGAAGTGCCAGATCTGACCAGAAGGACCCAGCCTGGATGCCTGATGCTTAGAGCAGTGAGACCCCCAGGTCTCTTCCTGACAGAAAATGTCAGGTTTATCCTGGAGACAGTACAAGGAAGAATCTCTATACTGGGAGATGCAAGACACATTTGAGGGTGGGAAAACTGTTCTAAACACAATAAATGGTGTAATAAACGCCAAAGTTTCAGCATGTTAGAAGCCAGGCCTTCTCTTCCAGAAAAAAAGACTGAAAGAGCATGTTCTAACATAGGAAACTTAGATGATGCAAAAAAAATTTCAGCCAAGTGCCTCGAACTCAATGAATTGTCACTGGGTCACGGAGAATGAGCAACTAAAGCTCTCTTCTATGTTGGGGTCTCTGCATCAAACTTGCTGAAAGTACCACCCATTTATTTCTTCTTGAAACCTTTAACTCATCATAGGAAAGAAAAACAGGAGTCCTAAACAAAAGAACTCTAATCAAATGACTGATTATGAGAGGAAGATGCTGGGTTAAAAGCATTAAGCACAGAAGTAAATATTACAAAGGGACCAAAGCCAAAACAAGACAGAAAACACAAGAAAATAAAAGAGACACATGGGGGAAAGTAGTAGAGACTGTAAGAGAACATGAAGAAACAAAACTTCAAGAATAATCAAAATATGAAAGCTGCCATCGTGCTCAGTACAAACAGCCTTCAACTTTAAAATATTCATCCAATCATCTGAATCTATTTACTGAACTCCTCTAAGCCAGGAGTGGAAAATGCAGAGACAAAGCAGACAGCCTGACCTAGAAACACTTGGTCAAGGCAGCCAGATCAAAGAACAACAATCTAATAGTTGTCATAATACAGGTGTGTTCCAGGTGCTTGGAAGGCAACAGGGCACCACCTCCTAGAAGGAAGGGAGGAGAGAGGAAGCCAGGAAAGACTTAACAAGTCAGATTCTGGACTGGGTTTGCCTTTTCTCTTCCCTGGCTTGATCGGGATGGGTTTCTCCGGGTAAAAAGAGAAGGCAGGAGAAGCCGCCACTGCAGGCGAAGGCACAAGATATGCAGAAGTGCAGAGGCTCTAGGATCTGTGCGGAGCATGGAGAACTGCAGCTCCTGAGCTGCAAAGAGGAGAGAAGGTACAAGAAGAGGAGGAAGACAAAGGTCGTGAGGGACCCTAAACGCAAGGCTAGAAGGTCTGGACTTCAACTTCCAGATTTCAAACAGTGGATGACAAAGTCCTAGAAGTGCTGACAGGTGTTCCACAAACTGACACTGCCTTCTACTAATAAACTAGCAGGCAATCAAGCAAGCTTACTCTTTTACTTTCTTCTTTTTGAAACAATACAAATTGATAGGCTCTATCTGAATATCAAATGAGAGGCACAGTTTAGAAGAAAATGACTGTAACAAGACTCAAGACCCTCAGCTCATGAACCACAGAATTCCCACGATGGCGATGATTTCACAGTTTAACACTGTTTTTATTCTTAGCCATATACTGTTGAAGATACATCAGTCTGGGACCGCTGGTTAAAATCAGAAAGTATAAAAAGCATGGATTTTGAAGAATACATAAATGAGTAGAAAAAAAAAATTTAGATACATTCTTGTAAATTATCTTTACCACATCCTTCATACACACATTTACCTATGAAAAAATATTCCATAGCAAGTTCAAGATTTCACTAGAAGTTCAAAAATCAATGATCAAAAAGTAGCAACAATTATATCAAGTTCACTTTTACATTTATTAGTAATTCACACCTATAATTTGCTATGTGGAAAAAAGCAACTGAAATGGCCTGATTTCTCTGACCATGTTTAAGAATGAGCATGAAAAATGTTAAACAACCACCTTGGTATTTTTAAGTAGAAAATAAAAGAATTCCTATCAAAGGAATGTTTTGATGCCATAGAATGTGAATAAACTTGTATTTGGCTTAGGGCCTGACAGCGGCAGGGGTGGAAGAGAACCACCAAGGTGTGATGGTGTGTCGCCAACATAAATCTGCTTCAAAGCAGCCTCCTTTTTTCAGTTTCTATTCTTTCTTTGCTTCTAAACTCCAAAATCCATGATACTTCCCCAAATAGTTTCTAGGAAAGTAGTCTTAAGCATCAGCGCATACAGCAGGACTGAACAGGAAGTGATCTTTCCAGGCTGCTAACAGGTAAGATCTACCCAGGTTTTCTGTTTGTGTGCATCTTATCTCTTTACTAGATTTAAGCGTTGCCTAAGAACACTGTCTATACAAACCACTGCACCAAAAACCACATCTGAAACATAGTTTGTAGCCAATAGATCCAGAGTGAATCAATGACACTGAATGAGGAGATGAACACAGGCATGGACCTCAAAGGTGAGATACAGGCCCAGCGCTCTACCTCCCTCTAAACTTCCTACTTTCCATAACCTACCACACGGAGCTTTTTTAAAGCTTACTTTCAAGTGGTACCAACACTTAGTGTTTGCAGGAAAGAAGAGATTACTTCTAATTTGAATAATAAGAGAAGTGTCACGGAAGTGAACTTAAAAGAATTTATAGATAAGAAAAGGCATGTTCCAGGATGAAAAACAAATATCGTAAAAAAAGGAGCTAAGAGGAAATGTTATGAACATGTTATTGGCTGAAATGTGGGAATACATGAAGAGAAACAGTGGGAGAAGAGGCTGGAAAAATAATTACAGGTGAAGATCCTATATAATACAAAGCTAAGCCAACTGCCTGAGGTTTATTCTCTAGGGAAAAAAATCCTTTTAAAATCCCTTTAAACAGGGCCACTTTAGGAGTGTACTTTAAAAGAATTATCTGGCAGCAATATATAGGAGGGGCAGAAGATGGAGTGCATATACATTTTCTGAGTAAATCCCTGAATTATCTTCCTTTCATAATTTAAGACTGTAATACTTTAGTATCTCCTCCAGCAGCCTATCAAAATTTCAATTTATTTAAAACACAAATTAAATAGTATACTAATTCTAAAACCATTCACTTAAAATTGCCTATAAACTTTCAACCAAAAAAAAAATTTAGGACCTTGAAATACCATGAAATGGTTTTTGGCATTTCTAAGAGAAATCTGGAAATAGCTTCAAACTTGGAAAGCCATTTGTAAGCTGGGCTCCAATCAGAAGCTGCATCTGGGATATATTTTTCTCCAAGGTCATTCCAAACTTGGTCAAGCCAGGAGAGGCTCCAGCTGGCTCAGGAGATGGTAAACAATGTTGCCAACTGACATAGCAAGACAGAGCGCTTGAAAAATTTTAAAGGCTTCAGCTTCACAAATCATCAGCTCTCATGACCCCTGGTGGACATTAAGAAAATTAACAGCTTTCAGATTTTATTAATAGAGTCACAACACTTTGAAAATACATGACCCTTAAACAGAGTGTCCAAAAACTGATACTTTCGAACTGTGGTGCTAGAGAAGACTCTGGAGAGTCCTTTGGACAGCAAGGAGATCAATCCTAACAGAAGTCAACCCTGAATATTCACTGGAAGGACTGATGCTGAAGCTCCAATACTTTGGCCACTTGATGCAAAGAGCCGACTCACTGGAAAAGACCCTGATGGTGAGAAAGACTGAAGGCAGGAGGAGGAGGAGGAGACAGAGGATGAGATGGTTGGATGGCATCATCAATTCAATGGACATGAGTTTGAGCAAACTCCAGTACATAGTGAAGGACAGGGAGGCCTGGTATGCTGCAGTCCATGGGGTTGCAAAGAGTTACCTGACTGAGCAACTGAACAATAAACAAACACACACATGGCTTTGATAACACATGGTAATGCTATCCATTCAAACGGTTAGAGAGAAAACAGATGCTTTGAGTCTCACCTGCAAGGGTTTTTAGGTAGTCTAGTGTTGGAAGAATAGGAGGTGACCTCCTCTGGAGAAAAAAGATGACCATCATGGTGAGGGAGAAATTTGTAATCCAAGCACCAGGAATACTACTCGTTAACGAATGTGCTCGAGCCCAGCATCGGACACTGAACACCAAGGCTCTAACCCGTGAGTCCAGGGCACCATACATGTAAAGCAGTTCAGAACTTTTCAAGGCAATCCTTCGAAAGAAAAAAATAACAGAAATTTTCAACCCCCCAAATTATGATCCCAGAGTAGAACAAAACACAAACCTGGGCACATATCTATCTTACTCTATCTAAACATATTCAGAACAATAAGAGCAGATCATCAAATGCATTATGTATCTGCAATATAACATTTAATATGAATGGTAACCTTTCATTACCATTAAAACATTCTTCTAAATACTGACAACCACAATGCAGTTATCAAACTTAAAAATTTTAAATCAAAGTTCCTAAACATGATGTAATAAGTGAAATAATACCTAAGTGCTGTTCATTAACTATCAATAAAGACACAGGCAAGTCTGTAAGTAAGAGACTTCATACTTTAGTTGCACATGTAGATTAACTAGTCCTTTTCTGTTTTGAGTCATCATTAATTCCTGTGTTTATTTGTTGTACCCACAGCTTTTCTAGTGTTTTAGGGGGCACTGAGGATACATGCAGAGGAGACAGAGACAGAATGAACAAAGTCAGAATCAGAATCTATCTGGGCTATAGGCATTCCAATCCAATGGTTCTGCAGAGTAATTAAAACTGTGCTGCATGATGTTTCTGATCTTCCTATCAGATGAAGCTGGAAGGGAAATGAAGTCATTTGTAGGATTTGCACTCGCCACAGGAAGAAAAATATGACAAAGATTTCCTGATAACTGAATTTTGAAAACAATTTGATCTTGTTATGGATTGATTATAGGTGACCTACCCTTATACTTTACCATCCAAATCAGGACACTTCAGAATGGGAAAAGGAGATTATCTAGTCCTTCCACAGACAAGGGAAATATACTTATTTTATCAAGAAAATATAAGTCTTTTAAAATTCAGCCAAAATTACTTAAGTATACTATTTATAAAAACCACAACTCAGGAAGATTAAATACGTATTAAGAAATCAGTCTTCAGAGCCTATTTTCTAAGTCTTCTAGTCATATGTTATAATGCAAAGAGTTATAAGAAATATTCTAAAATTAAGTTCCTAATGATCAAGACATGTCTTATAATTTCTCAAAGACCCAAGAGAGGGCACATGTTATTTCACAGTATCAACTCCAAACTGCCTACGAAGTACCATCATGGGTGGCACTTCCTGAGTTTAAGGAAAGGAGAGGAAATGGCAAATTAGAAATTCATGGTGATTAAATGTTTTAGCTATGTAAATGAAGCTAAATTAAGCTGAAAAATAAATAGCTTAAAAAAACACACAGTACAAGATATCTGATATTAAAAAAACATGCAAGTATAAAGAAATATGCAAGTATAAAAAGTCTGATGCATATTAAATTTTTAAAAACTATGGCAACAAGACAATGAAAATAACACTATTACAAAGATAAAAGTCATTTTATTTGACTTACATACTATAAAGAAAATATAGTAATGATAGAAAGTATAGTATGTGTTTTTATTTATTTTTACTCTATGAGCCACTTGAGAGAAATTCAGAAGTACTTAGCACTGACTTGTTAGTGAACACTTGAGTTTATTCAAAACTGCTCTAGACTGGATTTTCTGAATCTATTTTTAGTTATGATTATTTAACTAACAGTACAGGGAGACGAATGCATGCAATGAGCATACTAGAGTATAAAGAAACAAACGTCGCAACTGAGAAGTTTTCCCTACTGAGAACCAAAGAAAAGTTATCAGAGCATAAAAGAACTTGTCACTCTCATTACCCCCCCCTTTTTAAGCAAACAGGTTGATAATAAAATGAAAACATGCTGAAGAAAACTATGCAGTCTTATTAGGCTGCTCAGTCCACCATCTGTTTGACACAAAGTTGACTATATCTGGAGGCAATTCCGAGGACAAACTCAAGATGCCACTTTACTTTCTAAGTAAACTAGAAGGCCAGATACTCAGGAACTTTTGAGTTGTTATCAGGCTACATAAATAGGAACAATGAAACACAGTTCTCAGAAGATGTTTGTTAGGTATGTTAACATTTCAACACAGTATCTTAACATTTTATTAAGAACACCAAAAAAAAAAAACTCCCAATAGATATATATAGTATAAGAGAAAGTACTTCCTACTTATCAAGTTTTCACGTTTAAAAAAAATTATTAGTAAAGCATATCCAAGAGTCAAAAATCACTGTTTCTGCACAAGAAAAACTATGCTAATACCTTGTAACATTCATTTAAGATAGTAAGAGACCATACCTGTTGTTAGTAGTCAAATCACACTGAAATCCAGAGGCCTGGTGTGAGAACCTGACAAGGGGACAGCGGGCATTCAGTATTTTCTGTACTCCCACGCAGCCTGGGCCAAACTGGTCTAAGCACTCTCCTATCACAGACAGGATCTTCTGAGTTGCAACTCTTTCCGAAGGAACGTTTTTCACTTGAAATTCCATCAGAAAATTTCCTGAGGTCTGAATAATAAAAACATTAGCAAATAGGAGCTTTTTTATAAAAAGGAACTTCTAAAACTTTTCTAAAAGGATGCTCTAAGTCATTTCTGGTCAAAACACACACACACAAAACAAAAAATTAATAACCATACAGACACAAAAAATTCTCCATGCAATCACAGCCAAAAGCAGACCAAAAATCCTCAATTGTCAAAATGAAAGACAATCAACAGACTAGGAGAAAATATTTGCAAATAGTTCGACTGGACAAGGGCCAATACATACAAATGGCTCATACAACTCAATGACAAAAACAGAAACAAACAAAAAAAGACCCAATCAAAAAGTGCATATAAGACTTAAATAGACATTTCTCCAAAGAAGACACACAGATGGCCAATAGGCATATGAAAAGATGCTCAACATCACCATGTAAATCAAAGCTAAAATTAGGTGGGAGGGAGGTCCAAGAGGAAGGGGACATATGTATATCTACGGCTGATTCATGTTGATGTATGGCAGAAACCAATATTGTAAAGCAATTATCCTTCAATTAAAAATTAAAAAACAATTAAATATCACCTCACACCAGTCAGAACAACCATCATTAAAAAGTCTACAAATAATAAATGCTGGAGAGGGTGAAAAGGGAACCCTCCTACACTCTTCGTGGAAATGCAAACTGGTGAAGCCACTATGGAAAACAATATGGAGGTTCTTTTGAAAAACAAAAATAGAGCTACCATATGATCCAAAACTCCATCTCTTGAGCATTTATCTGGAGAAAAATCTGAAAAGATACATGCACCCCAATGCTCATGGCAGCACTATTTACAGCAGATGAGACATAGCAGCAACCTAAATGTCCACTGACAGATGAATGGATAAAGATGATGTGATATACAGTCACACACACACACACACACACACACACACACACACAGGAATAGTACTCAGCCATAAAAAAGAACGAAATAATGCTATGTACACAACATAAATGGACCAAAGATTACCATGAAGTCAGAAGGAGAACAACAAATATATGACACCACTTATATGTGGAATTTAAAATGATACAAATAAACTTATTTATAAAACAGAAACAGACTCACAGACATAGAAAACAAACTTATGGTACCAAAGGGCATGGGGATAGGGAAGGGATAAATTAGCAGTTTAGAATTAGCACATACAAACTGCTATATATAAAATGAACAACAAGGTCCTACTGTATAGCACAGATAACTATATTAACTACCCTGTGATAAATCATAATGGAAAAGAACATGCAAAAGAATAGACACAATATAACTGAATCACTTTGCTGTGTGCCAGAATGAACACGACACTGTAAATCAACTTATACTTCAATAAAAACATAAAAAAAATCTTCAGTTGTCTTTTGATTCTCTAGAGTATAAAATACTACCTTGAAAGATCATTGGCTTTTTATAATTGACTTATGTAATACTACATGTAGAACCACAGACTCTGTGAACATATACATGCCCTTCCCAAGTCAGCCTTTCCACTTTCATAAGATCTGCAAACCCACAGTAGTTATAACAGGAAGTACATGCATGAGAACAGCAGATCAACAGAAGGAAACAGACAATATAACTAGATGTAACTATATGCATTTAATAGTTAATAAAATGAACTCTGCAAATTACTGCAGAAATGCTATTGAAAGAATGAGTCAAGTGGCCATCAAAAAAAGAAACTAGGCTAGTCCAAAACCAAAGTAAATTCAACATGGAGCATAAACTTCAATAAAAAAGGTTTTAATCAATAAAATACCAGAATACAATGGCAGAATGTTTATACAATCATAGAGTAAAGGATTCTCTAAGCATGACACAAAATTCCAGAACACACAAAAGAATATGAATGAATAAAAATGAAAACCATCTTAAGGTCAAGCATATTTATTACTAGATAGAAGACAAATGAAGACAATAATACATGTCATATAAAGGGATCATGTCCCTAATTTATGAAGGGTTTGCACAGAGCGTAATTCTACAAATGGCCAAAAACATTTGAATAAGAAATTAACAGAAGAAATAAAACTGAGCAAGAAACATCATAAAAGATGCTCTTGTTTTCCAGAAACTAAGAAGAAATTAAAATAGCAATGAGTTTTTTTTGATTATCAGTCTGGCAAAAACAAAAAGGCTGACAGGACCAGCTTTGGTGGGTGAGGAGAAACACACCCATCCTGACAAGAGGAGTGTAAACTGGGACATACTTTTGGGACAACTTCAATATTGAAATAGCAAAACTTTGAATATGTAAGATTTTGATTAGTTACTAAAATCCTAGGAAATCACCCCAAAGGAATGCTAATACAAATGAGCAGATTTACAAAGCTGTTTGCTCACTGCAGCACTATTTGTGTGGTAGATACCTTCTAAAAACTCTATCTAGCTTAAAGCCCTCTACCTTCAACCCACCCCTCTTCAAGAACTCATTCCTCCTGAAAGGATCAAGGCCCTGACAAAGCACGCGGACCAGACAGGGTTGCTGACATAAGCACCACGGAGGCTCCCCATCACCACCCAGTGTTTCCACCAGGAACTGCAACTGAGGGTCAGAGGCTCCCACGTGGCTGAAATAGAACTAAGAAAATTCGGGGCAGGCACATGCTATACCACCAGGATGAAAATGTAAAGAAAATCAAAGTGGGGTGGGGAAAGGAGAGTGAAGGGGTGGAAGATATTAAACAAAGCAAAACATGGAGAGAAACAGACCCTTCGTGGATTGTTGGTCATTTATACCTTAGTTCTAGTCTTTTCCTAGGACTCACCCACACTCCTGATTCCTGACTCCTGAGTTCTAGGATGCTTCCTCTACATCTTCTGTTTGTTTAAGCTGCTCTAGATTGGTTTCTGTTATGCACAACCGAAGAATATTACCTACTATAGTTGGCAATAAAGCAGGAAAAAAGATACTGCTCCCTAACTAACAAAAAAGGACTGGTTATGAAATAAATTATGGTACATTCATTCAATAGACTATTCTGCAGCCATTTTTAAAAGGATACAGTAGACTGAAGCTAAGACATATATATAGATTTAGTTATAATCTCTTCCTAACTGTCCTCAACTCAGGCTGAAGAATAAAACAAGTCCCGAGAATTACAAACCAAGGTGGGATACCGAGACACAGAGCACCAAGAGGAAGGAGAGGTCCATGACGGCATACAGCAATCAAAGAAGCTGCTCGTATGAAGACAGACTTAAAAGTAGTCCTGCTTTTTGCGTTGTTGTTGGTAATTTATTTTTATTTATTTAAAAATTAAAATTAAAAAACGCTCCTGTTTTTCATTGTATTTCTAAAATGTTTCTATTAGCAAAGCTATTACAATCTTATATAAGCACATATTTCAGAATATAAGTATATAACAACACTGCTTAAGTTAAACCTACATACAAAATTATGTCAAGTGGTTTAGTGAGACTGGACCACTGTCTTTTAAAATACTTTTTTTCTAAATAGCTCTCTAGTCCAGAAACCTAACATCCAACTAAGTTTCCAACTCCTTCCTCTCCTTCCAACAGAAAAAAACTGTTTCTTACTGTCTACCAATCCTCTCAAACATTCTGAGTTGGTTCTATAGCACCAATCCAGTTTTACAGCTAGGAAAATCAAGGCACAGAGAAGGTAAATAACTTACCCATTATCACACAGCTGTAAGTAGAAGAATTATTAATCTGCAGTGTGGCTCCTGAGCCCAAGCTTTCACCATCACAACATATTGTTAGCCATGTTAATTATTTAATATAAAAATAACCTAATATAACTTAAGTGTCCCTGCCAGGAATTTAATACAACTTCAAGTATTAAGTTGTTTCACTGTGATATGTTTTATATTCCTAGGCCAGTTTTGACTCTGTAATTATACACTGAGCATATAGGCACTGTATGGGATGAGAAAATGAACAGAAAGGGTCCCTGTTCTGCCCACGTTTATGATACAGTGAGAGACACAGATCAACCACTAACTAAATGTAACCCAGGAGGAATCTGGAGACAGAAAGATGAGCAAGACACTGCAAAAAAGGAGTGATTAATTTTGACTGGAGCAGAGGGAAAAAAAAATCAAGTATGGTTTTAAGAAGGTGGAATCAGAACTAGGCCTTGCAAGATCCTTAGGAATGGCGGTCAGGAATGGAAGGAAACAGCACTCCTCACTGAAGAGATATAACAATTGTTTAGTTGTTATCCACATCATAAAAGTGTCTTACAGTTAGGTAATTAAATGATGTGACTGAAAAACTGGGTGTGTGAAGATACAGAATGAGAAATTATCACTAAAATGAATTATGAAACAGATCATTTCAATTCTATGTTAAAAAGAACAGTTCTAAGTTTGTGGATGATCTGTGTTTTAAGGTAACTTCAGCAGAACCTGAGGGCTAGAATACCAAGGCATGAGGTGAGGAATACGTGGAAAGCAAGATGTTGTTATAATCATTTAACTGAGAATTTATAAGGGACCCTGTGACTGCAGCTTTGAGGATGTAAATGAAGAGGCAGGCCTAAAAGATTAGCTTAGATTTCTTTGCTTAGGTGACAGCAAATATCAGGAAAGCTAAAATGCCACTAATAAACATGTGACACATAAATAAGAACTTTCATAAGAACTTAAGAATATTAACAAGGAAATGAAGATAAACTTTTGTTTTCAAAATGTTAAGTTTGAAGATTCAACTGGATAGTCACACAGAGATCATTAGTTTGAAATACATAGGAAAGAACCGTCATAGAAACCTAAGACTGTACAAAAACACAGAAGTTTTTCCAAATCAAAGTTGTAATTAAAGCCCCTATTATATTGTTTGGGATGATACCAGACACACTGATTAACTTCACTCTGTCAGACATGCATGTTAATAAACCATAAATAGGATATAAAATCTCTAAACTGTAAGTGGAAAGAAAGTAAGAGATGAAAGGACAGAATAAAGAAAGAATTCAACAGGAGGAGGAAAGGAAGAAAAAGCAAAGGAAAAGCATAGAAAATGGGAAATAAAAAATTAAATAGTAGAAATAAAATCAAATTGCACCAGTAATAATAAATAAAAATACTCAAAGATAGGAGTAAAAGCATAAAATTCAGTGATTTGCTATTTATACCCAAAATATAACAACATATGTTATGTTGCTGAGAGAAATATCAACAGTCTCAGAAAGAGCCTCTTGATGAGGATGGAAGACTGAAAAAGCTGACTTAAAACTCAACATTCAAAAAACTAAGATCATGGCATCCTGCCCCATCACTTGATGGCAAATAGATGGGTAAAAAGTGGAAACAGTGACAGATTTTCTTTTACTGGGCTTCAAAATCACTCCAATGAGTCAGTTCTTCGCATCAGGTGACTGAAGTATTGGAGTTTCAGCTTCAGTATCAGTCCTTCCAATGAATATTCAGGACTGATTTCCTTTAGATGGACTGGTTGGATCTCCTTGCAGTCTAAGGGACTCTCAAGAGTCTTCTCCACACCACAGTTCAAAACCATCAATTCTCTGGTGCTCAGCTTTCTTTATAGTCCAACTCTCACATCCATACATGACTACTGGAAAAACCATAGCTTCTCATTGGAAAAGACCCTGATGCTGGGAAAGATTGAGGGCAGGAGGAGAAGGGGCAACAGACGATGAGATGGTTGGATGGATCACTGACTCCATGGACATGGGTGTGAACAAGCTCCAGGGGAGAGTGAAGGACAGGGAAGCCTGGCATACTGCAGTCCATAGGGTCTCAAAAGAGTCAGACATGACTTAGCAACTGAACAAAAATGTGAAAGCTGAAAATAGTGATACAGAAGAAGGTTTCTGAAACAGATAACAGACGGCCATCTTAATAAACAAAAAAGAATTCAAAGAAAAGGCATTTACAGAGATGATGGACATAACAATGATATATGAACAACCCAATAAAAAGGCATAATAATCATACACTGAAATGTAGCTAACATAGTCTTTGAATACTGTAAAAATCAGAAGAATTCTGAGAAATGAATGGAAGCAAATAACATGAGATGTAAAAAGTATTTCAGTAACTAGGTTATACAGACAAAATGATTATACACATAATCTGAAAAACACAGTAAGTAACCTTGGTCTACCCAAAAAGTTTCTCAACCCCCGAGGGGAGCAATCATTCTATTACATGTTTAAGATATTCACAAAAAAATGCTCACATATTAGACCAATGCAAAGATTTTACAATTCCAAAGAAGCAATATCAAGTAGACTTTATTCTGTTACCACACTGCCTCTTAAGCTTAGAAATCAAGTTATAATCTTATTAAGTCCAAAGATTTCCTTTATTTCTTCTAATAATTTTAACTTTGTGATTTAAAGAAATGCAGTTACCTTTTGAGCAGTAAATTTTCCAATTTCATCTAGATCCAAAAACATGTCCAAATCACATCCTAGTTTCCCGAAACTATTCACTGAGGAGCCAAAGGGTCTGACTGCACAGTCCGGAAAGTACGCAGCCGCTATGTCTTCAATGAGAGAGCAGGTGAGATACCGGAGCCTGGTGTTCTCCTCTGTGAGCTGGAATTCCCTCAACAGAGTGTTCAGCTGATCATCTACCTAGCTGGCCAAAACAAAACAACAAAATACAGAAAATGTTCAGGTCATGTTGCATAATGGTCATTTTATTTCAGATATTTGATGGCTTAGGAGAACAACTTTAAAAATACACAATCTTTTTACATTGAGCCTTATTAAAAATGCCCTTTGTACTGAAGAATGAGGAAGGATACCAGCAAAATAAAAGTTGGCTAGAATTAAAACTACTACTTTTCTTAGGCACTGAGTATAAAGTATTGCTTCAGGAAAATGTAAAGTGCTCTAGTAGAGGAGGTAGAAACCACCACAAAGCTGGACATTTAAAGGACGTTGCAGGGGAGAGGAGAGCCAATGTTAAAGGCAAGGAACACTAGAAAGCAGCAAAGTTTCAGGAATGAAGGCCCATGATCCCCCAGTTCCTTAGAACAACAATCCTGTATGTTCCCTAGGAGACTGGTGTTAAAATGATCATAACATGAAGGTGCCTGCTGGAGCTTAAATATTCATATTTAAAATAAAAACCACAGCCTTAAAGGCCCACAAAGTAAAGGAAATATAAAAGCTTAGAAGTTTTTAAAATTAGAAAAATCAATACCCCCAAATAGTATACTTTGATAAATAAAACCATAAAGAGATTCTTGAAAAGAACTAGCTAAACCTTTGACAAGCCTGTAAGAAAAATCAAAACTAACATAAACATCATGGCATCTGGTCCCATAGCTTCATGGCAAATAAAAGGGGAAACAATGGGAACAGTGACAGACTTTATTTTCTTGGGCTCCAAAATCACTGCAGATGGTGACCGCAGCCATGAAATTAAGACACTTTCTTCTTGGAAAAAAGGCTATGACCAACCTAGACAGCATATTAAAAAGCAGAGACATTATTTGGCCAACAAAGGTCCGTATAGTTACAGCTACGGTTTTTCCAGTAGTCATGTACAGATGTGAGAGTTGGACCATAAAGAAGGCTGAGCACCGAAGAATTGATGCTTTCGAACTGTGGTGTTCGAGAAGACTCTGGAGAGTCCCTTGGACAGTAAGGAGATCAAACCAGTCAATCCTAAAGGGAATCAGTCCTGAATATTCATTGGAAGGACTGAGGCTGAAGCTGAAGTGCCAATACTTTAGTCACCTGATGCGAAGAGCCAACTCATTGGAAAAGACCCTGATGCTGGGAAAGACTGAAGCCAAGAGGAGAAGGGGGTGACAGAGGATGAGATGGTGGTATCACCAACTCGATGGACATGAGTTTGAGCAAACTCTGGGAGATGGTATAGGACAGGGAAACCTGGCGTGCTGCAGTCCATGGCGTCACAGTCAGATACAACTGAGCGACTGACCAACAACTACAAACCTTAGAGCAGAAAAAAAGAGAAAAAAACAGAAATAAGATCTTTTAGTTTACAAAAAGAATATCATATACAATTATATGTCATGTTGACAAGAGAAAGAAAACTAAAATAATCCAAAGGCCCAAAACTTTGGAAGAATGTGATTACTTATGATTACAAATGGTGCACCAGGTAAGGAGTGGAGAAGGATCGTTTTACTTTTCACTTGGTCAGTATGCTCTGTAATTTGAATATTTAATAATAAAAACTTAAAATGTGCAAAACAAGTCAAACACACATATATCAAGTTGGGGAAGTATACCTAAAAACTTACACTTTCTGCACAACAAAGTAACTGATAAAGCTTCTTGCTTGAAGGAGAAGACTGGTTACTACATTGAATACTTGACAGTTCAGAAGTCTGGTTTGATGAATTTCTCAATTTTAAATTGAAGTAACGTGACTTGAATGGAATTGCAGCCTCTGGGCTCAGGCTTGGAGTCCGAGTTATATTCTGCAATGAAGTTACACTTTCCTTCTGACAAAATTCTATAACAGCGTAAAGACCCTAGATCAAAAACATAAGAACAGAACACATTCCTAAATACTATTAATATTTTTAAACTAATAGTGTTTTAGTTCATATTTCAAAGCAACTATCACAACATGAAAAATGTTCATTATTAAAATCTACAGTGGTATGCACACAAGCAATGGTTTTAAACCATTATAAGCAGAATAATAAAAGGAACACTATAAAATGGTATGTGAAGCTGAAAATAATGCTGACACAGAAAATCAAAAGGTAAAAAAAGACCTCTCACTGGCTCCAGTGCCTAAGGTAATGGAATGATTTAAAGTAGTCAAATTATGATTCAGTTATAATTCTGCTTATAATTCTGTAATACCCCTATAAGGACTTCTTATATTAAAAAAAAACCTCATTAAAAAAATTTAGATAAAGAAAGCTATAGGATATCAACAGAAAATATAACTTTACCATATTGCAGAGGCAAGAGAGCAAAAAATAACTTAAAAAAATATATATGACTGTTAAGTCAGACTGTTTCTCAAACACTTACAAAACTTTCATAGAAGAAGTGGCTGTTAATAGGTCCGTGCTGGGCTAAGAACTTGAGAAACTTTTTCTCATCGATTTTGTTTGGGCAGTGGATCAACACAGTCCGCTGAGCCTGCTCTCGTCTCTCGTTTTGCACCTCAGAGAATCTCTTTTTTGGAGTCCTGTCTTCAGAGCCTATGAATGAGACAAAGACATTACCAACACACACGTAAACTTTAAAGCGTCTCTTGATAAGGTATATAAAGACTGTACACTTGACTACAGTCAACTTTATCCTAACCTCATCTTATTTCTTCTCCTCCTTTATCAAAGTGAAGTTGTGCTCCTCTCAATCTTTCTATTACCATTCCCTTGTGATTACCATTAAACTGTCCACTGTTCTGATTGACTATATTCAATGAATAGTGCTAAAAAGGGAGTGTTCCACAAAATTTTCAAAGCAAAAACCAGAAAAGTAAAACCACTTTTATAAATACACACATAATACGTCTATATAAGCTGTAACATTTCAAAGTCTAAATGAAATTCTTACAAGCCTGAGTGCAATGAAACAAAGGTGCCAAAGTCCTCTTTATAAAATAATCTTTTTAAGAAAGCCTTATTCTTTGACTTCTTGCTGTGTTCCCAGTCCAGTCTAAGCCCCATGGCCTGAGTATGAAGCTCCCAGCACCTTGGCCCCTTCTCATCCACCTCAACTTCCACCACCTCCTCCTTTTCCACACTGCTGACACAGTGCTCTTCACACAACATCATCACACACACCATGAACTTTTCACAGACTCTTCTCTCCGGCTGCAATGCCCACCTTCTCATTTTCTGTCTCACAAACTCCCATTCATCCTGCAAATTGTGCTCAGGTCTGTGGAGACTTCTGACTCTTCTTGGCAGAATCGCGTCCACTCTGTAATACCTCACTTCAACATCTCTAGAAGAATGTCAGTCACAGTGTTGTATTTACTTTAACAACACAGAAGAGAACCTGTCTTCCCTCCTGAGGACAGGGATGACCTCAGTCTACTGACAGCCTTTCCACCTGGTCCCTATTTCCTTCTTTTTTTAATGGTCCAAGTTTTCCTCATCCACTCTTCCAGTTGTAATTACCACCTCCATCTTTTTGTTGCTGCTATTTACTGAGTCAACACTGATGTTCAACTGCTAATTGTAAAAGTAAAATCAAACTGCAAAATTTCATAGAGTAAATGTATAAATGCTCCTCCAGTTCTAATACCCAAGTATTAAGTGTGATACTTTTCCAGATATTTGCAAGGCATATATAAACATATACATCTGTACCTCTACAGAGATAAACATTTTTCACACAACTGAAATTACTGAAAATGTACTGCATATTCTGTTCTGTAATATGCTTTTAAATATTTAATACACTGTCATATCTTTTCACATCAGTAGATATATATTTACCTCATTTTAAAAATAATTGCAAAAAAAAAAATAATTGCATAAGTATTCTTGGATATTTATGGTAATTTAATTAATCTTCTATGATAAATATTGAGATGGTTTACCTTTCTCACTATCACAAGCAACACTGCAATGTCATCAGTATACACTGTCTTTGCACTTGTCAGTATTTGCCTGCAGGTGGACTACTGAGGAGAAACAGAAACTGAATTTGAGAAGGAGCTCGAGAAGTTTGATGAATGATAGAGAAACATGCTTGAGAAGACAGGAGGTGAGGGGGGAAGGCAGAGTCTACAGGACTAACAGCTCTGGCCTTGAACAACAGAAAGTACGAATGATGTAGACAGAACAAAGTCATGAAAGAGGGGTCAGGAAGTTCAGGTAATATAAGTTCATTACCTTGTAAAAAGGCTGTCAAATGTACAAAGAACACAAAGTTGGAAGGAAAAAGTAGTAAGTGCTAATATTTTAAGACATTCAAATTTGCAGTGGTCGTGATAACAATCTGATAAGCAAAAACACAGAGAATATTGCCCTTCATTTAGAATAAAAAACAACATAAACATACAAGCACACAACGGGGGTGGGGCAGGGTGGGAGGAGGGGAGGGATCAGCTAGCCGTAGATGTATAAAAGAACAAAAGTGTGATTTGATGAAAGTTCAATATAAGCCAAGGGAATGTATCAGCTTCTGGGGTGAGAATGGGGAGAAGATAGATACAGATATAAAATCCAAGTTCAAGGGGTACTGGCACTTTTTCACTATTCACTGGTCAGGCCACACATAGAGTACATGCTCTGCTCCAGACATGAGGAATCTGAAGGATGCTGATTAACCAGAGAGCATCTGGAAAGAAGTAATAAAAGGTCTAAAACTCTGGTAGAGAAGCACTGCAAAGAAAGTAGAGATTTACAACCTGGAAACAAACCAATGTGAATACGACAGCTATCCTTCCACTGGTGCAGCACTTTCCAGTTTTCACAAAAACATTCTCTTCTGAATCTCCTAATAACCTTTTCAGATAGACAGGGTAAGTATCATTAATGATGAAAAAACAAATCAAACATCTAACAAGCTGGGTAGCCTCCTGCAGAGTTTAGCTGCTCCTTGGTTGCCTGACACATGTCCCCTGTTCTGGTAACACACAACCCTGTCTGTGAGGTTGTAGGGGGCGGCTGTCAATAGCTATCTTCCCATACATGTGCCCATGTCCCACTAGGTGGGCCAGGACTCTCAAATGATTTGAAACAGCTCCTCTTGGTCCAGTAGGTGAGGGTGGTGGGGTGGGGTTTGGGTGATGATCAAAAACTCTTTCTTAGGATCTTTCAAATTCAGGCAAAAGATTATTCTCCCATTGGACAAAGTTGCAAGCTACTAGGGGCCATTCCTCCCCACCTACCATGAACAACAACTGTAGAAGAAGAACCTGAGATAAGGAGGCCGCCAAACAACAGGGGCGGAAATAACTCACTCTCATCACACCCATCCAGGTGACCTTAAAGCAGTCACGTCTCCTTCTGGAGTTTGGTTCCATGGTTGGTGTATCCTCCCTTTAATTTGAGTTAGTTGCTGTCATCTGCACCCAGAGTCCTGAACAATACAAATTCTTGTTCTTAAATCAGGGTTCTTTCCATTTCTCACATGAAAGCTATGTCAAAACCAAGACCAACAGGGAAATGGGAAATTAGTACCTTTAGCTCATTATAAATATTTTCCAGCCATCTGAGCCTCATCAAAAGTGAACTGACTGATTTATGAAACAGTGTGTTCCTTGTTACTAGAAAATGTAACTAGCAAAACTTTGGCAATGAGTTCTCACACTGAGTGAATAACTCAACTGGGTATTTCTCAATTTTCTTCTAATTATAAAATTACATAGAGTAATCACCTTCTTCTCTTTAAAAATAGGAAAGCAATTCAAATGAGGATTTTGTTACTTATTATGCCTCACAAGAATCTCTAAATATTTAGCCAGTTATATTACCCTAATGATACAAAATGAAACACATTTCCTAAAGAAAACAAAAAAGTTCTACTAAATGAAGTCTTGGAATCAGAAGGGTTTATTCTTACCTTTGCTACTGAATAGCTGAGTAAGCTTGAACCACTTACTTGCCACTTGGACTAACTTGTTTCTACATCTATAAAATGGAGTAATAATAATTCCTTCCAAACTGAGTTCACATAGTTCTGTATCTCAAAAAGCATATGAAAAAAAAAGGAAAAAAAAAAAGCATATGAAAATACTCTAAAATTAAGCCACTATAGTCATGTTAAATTATAATAGCTTCTTTGGCAGAAGCCTTACTCAAATTTCCAGTCACTTAAAGAGTTTCTAACAGAAGCAGTTTCTACTACACACAATCCAATCAACATGTCAATGAACTTTCATATGAAGTAATATTTCCCACTCACTATCAATGAGTCTCTCAAACAGTCTGATGAGGACAGCAACCCTATCATTTATTTTAAGGAAAAACACTTTCCTTGTTTAGCCTTTTTTAGAGCTGTTCCCAGAAATAATTTCATATCTTAAAACTACAGCTCCAAGAAATGGTAATATCAACACATTATGTTTAACAGCGGGACTCGAGGTATAAATCAACTCAGCTGCAAACCACTCAGCACCTTGGGCCTCTGTCTACATCTCTAAAATGGAAACAATGATACAACTCCTGCTAGATTGCTTTAAGAATTGTAAAGAGCATACAGGCATCTCTTAGGTCTCAAGAGGGGTGGCTAGACTTCTGAACACACCAACACATAAACTTAAAACTCCTGCCTGTTTCAGCCCCTGCAGATCTGTTACCAAGCTGATTTTGTTCAAAATGGCCAGAAGAATAAAGCAAAACACAGTAACTTCAGAGGCAGAGCCTCCACTGGAGGACCAGGGATCCCAGTTACTCATTCATCAAGGCTTCGCTCTGCCTCCGTCAGAACCTTGTGAGCATCAAAATCAGTTACGTTTGTGAGCTAGGAAGCTACCGAAAAAGGAACTGTGGAAGCACTACCATTACCGGCAACAATGTTTCGCCAAACTGTCAAACACTGGCAAATTGTGTTCCTGGCCTGCAAACGAGCCTTGAACGACTTCATTGCCGGACACGGAGTCCCCGAAGGCAGAAATGTCACAAACCCCGCTACTAAAACGAGCCACGGCGGCGGCTCTAGATACCCCGAGCGCGGTCAGACGAGGTCGGGACATGGCCTCTCCGATGGCCAAAGGCTCCCCGGCCGCTTCCACAGGTCAAGCGCCCGCCCGCGACTCCAGACTCTTCCTCCTGCCCTGGCCCGAGGCAGATCGCGGCTACAGCCCCGGCACCACACCTGTGTCCGCGCTCCCCGAGGACTGCTCTTCCCTCCTGAGGTCTGCGGCCACCGTTCCTGGGCAACTGAGAAGCCTGCGAAGAGGGCACTGGACTTGGCTTCTCTGAGCGCGCAGGGACAAACGGGTCAATAGCCCGACGCCGCGAGCCGCCATTGTCAAAGAGGCAGAAGCACGAACTAAGGGGCGTCGGGCCTCCGCGCATGCGCGCTGAGGCGAAAAGGATGGGAAGCCTAGAGGGTCAAACTAGGCAAAGGCCGTTTCCCTTAGAAATATGAAATGCGGCCCGAAAAAGGATGCCTGACCTTTCTGACATGTTTTAAATATTTCCACTCTCCCACGGTTCTCTGAAAGAAGACGCTCAAGAGAACGAGCAGGCGACTTACTCTTTCACATTGAAAATAGAACCAGAGACAGGGGCATGAGGAAGGGGCGCTGACTTGGGAATCTAAGAATATAATAAACTCTTAACATTTTTTCTTTACCAAACTCTAAGCCCTTGACGTGTGTTGACTTTTTAGGAACTCTTATTATGCCCATTTATTTATGGGGAAGTTAAGGCGTAGAGAAGTTAAGTAACATTCCTAAAGTTCTACAGCCAGACTGGGATAGAAATGGAAGTTAAACCTAGGTTTCATAGAACAGGGTTTCCCTTCCTCCCTTCCTCTCTCTCACTGTCATTTTTTGGAAACATTTTTATTGAGATTTAATTCATATACTACAAAATACACCCCTTTAGGTGCATCATTCAGTGATTTTTAGTATACTTACGAAAATGGGCACCAATCACCATTATTTTGAGAACACTTTCATCACCTCCAAAAGAAACCTTGGGCCCCTGTCAGCTACCACCCCTAACCACCACACTCCCCCCAGCACTAAATAACCACTTATCCACTCTGTGTGTCTATGAAATTGCCTTTCTGGACATTTCATATAAATGGAATCATATAATATGAGGATTTTGTGTTTTTTTTGTCACTAGCTTCCTTCACTGGATATGATCATTTCAGGGTTGATCCATGCTGTAGCATCTATCCGCACCTTACTTCTTTCTGTGGCAGAATAATATTCCATTGTGTGACTATGCCACAAGTGGTTATCCAGTCATCATTTAATGGGCCTTTGGGTTTTTTCCACCTTTTTGTTACTATAAATAATGCTGCTATGAATTTTCATGTACAAGCTTGTGTGTGAGCATGTGTTTTCACTTCTCTTGGGTATATACCTAGGAGTAGAATTGCTGGGTCATATGTTTAACTTTTTGAGGAACTGCAGGCTATTTTCCATAGCTGCTGCATCATATTCATTCTCACGACTAGTTTATGGGTGTTTCCGTTTCTCTACATTCTTGTCAATACTCCTTATTATCTGTTTTATTTATTTATTCCATTCTATTTTTGTTCAATAGAATTCTAATTATAGCAAGTTTTTAGAATAAGCATGTCCACACATTAATTTAGGCATTTAAAAATTAAACATAGAATTCTTGAAGGATAATGGATAGTGTTTTATTTTTTAAACTGTGTGGTGGGGCTACAATTGTTCATTGGATCAGAATTCTTCTTACCATACACATGTTTATAAATGTTATTTTGTATCTACTCAATATTTAATACAAAGTTACATTCAGGTCATCTGATTATTTTCTAGTTAATAAGTGCTCTTTTGGAAAGTCCAATGCATATACATTTTGGTCAGTAAGTTGGTGATTCTGGTTAGCTGAGGTCAGTTCATTCATGTTTCTCTATGTCTATCAATAATTTGCCCCCACATTGCTAAGGAATAGGTGGATGGGGGAGGAAAGGAATGGGAGGTTGGGACTGACAGATGCAAATTATTATATATAGAATGGATAAGCAACAAGGTCCTATTGTATGGCACAGGGAACCATATTCAATTCCTGTGGTTATTATAGTGGAAAAGAATATGAAAAAAGAATATATATATATATATATATATATAACTGAATCATTTTGCTGAAATTGAAAACCAGCAGAAATTAACACAACATTATAAATCAACTATATGTCAATAAAAAAAAGCTACTCCCATAGATTCTCTCAAACATGGGTAAAAAGAGCCAAACTTCGAGGTATTATGAATATTTGTTACAGACAGCAGCCTTAATTTATTGACTTACAGAGTTTAGCTTCTATTGTGGATTGAATCGTGCCTACCCCTTTTAAAGTTATATTGAAGTCCTAACCCCCAGGAATTCAGAATGTGACCTTATTTAGAGACAGGGTTATTATAGATGTAATCAGTTAAGATAAGTTCAAGTGAAGCGGGGGCAGAGGGTATCAATGGGTGTCCTTATAAGAAGAAGCCAGACACACAGGAAGAATGACAAGTGATGACAAGGTGGAGACTGGAGAGATGGAGCCAAAAGATGGCCAACAAGCCACAGAATTTTCCTACAGGCTTCAGAGGGAACACAACCTCGCTAACACCTTGACTTTGGATTTCTATCCTTCAGAATGGTGAGACAATAAATTTTTGTTATTTTAAGCCACCTAAATGGTGCTGTCTGATGAGGAGGGAAATTAGGGGCTGAGGGGCATAGAAATGAGAGACTTTTGACATTTAGCATTTTTAAAATTAATTAATGAGTTTGGTTGCCTCGGGTCTTAGTTGTGCCTCCTGGGATCTCCATTGCATCGTGAGACTCTTCTGTTACAGGGCACCGACTTAGTTGCTCCGAGACATGTGGGATCCTAGCTTCCGGATCAGGGGTTGAACCTGCGTCCCCTGCATTCCAAGGTGGGTTCTTAACCACTGGACTACCAAGGAAGTCCCAGCATTTAGTATTTTTTTTAAACAAACAGGTATTATTTTTATCATTCAAAAGAAAAAGGAATCCTTTGCAGATGGAAAGCCAGTAGAAAAAGAGTAAGGAAATTCTTAAATCATGTCTACATTTCATATGCCACACAGTGCTTTTACATGTTAAGCTGGTCTTTGATAAAATGTGAAAGTGTGTGATTTAAGCCTCCAGAGGGCATATATTCAGTGGTGCTCATGTAATTATTAACTCCACACTCTCACAAGTATTCCAATTCAGAGGATAAATTATCTGGCTACCTTACTAATGGCCTTTCAGTTCGTGGTTTCCTGTTCAAGTCACCAAGAAGGATTTTCATGTTCAAAGCTGTGTATGTTGTCTGAGAACAGCTCAGCAAGCAGAAGTGCAAAAAGAAGCTTTACTAGCAGAGAAAAGCAAACTTATAACCACGGGGATTTTCAAAGGCTTGAACTATCACAGTCTCACAATTTCTGAGAAATTATGTTTTTTATCTATAAAATCATGAAAATGTTGCATTCTCTACAATATTTATATTTTTGCTGCAATAGAAAAATAACTATTTTCCTCACTGCTGCTGTTGCTGCTAAGTCACGTGCTAAATTACAGTCAGCCTTCTATGTCCATGGGTTCCACATCTGCAGATTCAGCCAACCTCAGAAGGAAAACATTCGAAAAATAAAATTCCTGAAAATTCTAAAAAACCAAACTTGAATTTTCCCCATGAAGGCAACTATATAACATTTGCTTTGTATTAGGTATTATAAGAAATCTACAGATGATTTAAAGCACAGTTGACTTGAACAACTCGGGTTTAAACTGCATGAATCTATTTACATGTGAATTTTTTTCAATAAATATATTGGAACATTTTCTGGAGATTTGTGACAAATTCAAAAAACTTACAGATGAAATTCATAGCCTGGCCTGGAAATGTATTAAAAAATGGTTATGCTATGAATGCATAAAATATATTCAGATATTAGTGTATGGGTTTCCCAGGTGGCTCAGCAATAAAGAATCTGCCTGCCAATGAAGGAGAAGCTAAAGACACATGTTCAATCCCTGGGCCAATAAGATTCCCTGGAGAAGGAATGGCAACCCACTCTAGTATTCTTGCCTGTAAAATCTCATGGATAGGAGAGCCTGGCCGGGGACAGTCCATGGGCTTGCAAAGAATAGGACATGACTGGGTAACTGAGCACTCATTCACAGTGTGTCTTTAAGAGGCATAAGGTGAGTGATATTTACTATAAAATTAATGATGGGTTACTTTCCTTATTGTTTTACAGCTTTGCTTTCAAAGAATTTCATTATTGTACAATATCCCTCTCGTAATTGGAGAAGCTGTGTATCAGCTATCATCATAGGTAAGTGGTTTTTAAAAAAATGTAGCAATGTTTCCAATACTGTATTATGAATATGACTAACACTCTATGCCATAAAATTTTATAATGATTCATTCATTTGTGTATGTTAATTGTGGAGCAATCTTATCCATGACACGAGGCAACCATAAAGTTACCAATGTGTGATTTGCTATACCTATAAATAAACAAATTTCCTTTTCACATTATCTTTTCATTTTTGATGGCTAGTGTTAGTAATATGTATGACATCTATCACGTTTTGTACCATCTAAGACAATATTGACGTAGGTACTGACAAAATGACCTACGTCATGGATAAATGTATGGATGTATGTATGGACAAATGTATCTATGGATACATACATATGTATGTATGGATAAATATAATACAGTAGACCTGTATTTTCCTTATGATTTCCTTAATAACATTTTCTTTTCTCTAGCTTGTTTTATTGTAAGAATATACTGTATAAGGGTGGAAGAGGATGAGATGGTTAAATAGCATCACCGACTCAATGGACATGAACTTGAGCAAACTCCAGGAGACAATGGAGGACAGGGAAGCCTGGAATGCTACAATCCACAGGGTTGCAAAAAGTCAGACATGATTTAGTGACTGAACAACAACATACAGTATAATATATAAAACATACAAAATATGTGTTAATTGACTGTCTATGCTATTGGTAAAGCTTCTGGTCAACAGTATGCTTTAGTAGTAAAGTTTTGGAGGAGTTCAAAGTTATCTGGGATTTCCCACTGCACGGGAGTCAGCACCCTAACCCCCTACATACAGGAGGATTTGTGTATGTCATATGCAAATACTATGCCATTTTATATAAGAGATTTGCGCATCCGTGGATTTTGGAATCTGCAGGGATCCTGGAACTAATGCCCCAAGGATACTGAGAGAGGTTGTAGTTTACTTTCCCTCTCAAATCATGTTTGCATAAAATCAGCAATCCACAATTCTCATCCCCAATTGCCAGAGATTCCTGCCCTCCCATCTGTGAGGCCCAGGGGTGACACTGAGACTGAAGCTCCTTTATCAAATGCTTCAGTGTTCCATCGAACGTGCAACTGCAAGCTTTCACTGCCTTCTTGGCCTCACAGCACTGAATCAGGAGAGACCCCAGATGAGAAACGCTGAGCCTACAAAATGGTCCACCTCGCCCAGCTTTTCACCTGTCAGCAGCAAGGAAAGCTCATAAACCCCTTTCACTTGCTTGAGACCAGCACATGTAGGAAGATTTACTTCTCTATCAGCAAACAGAAATTTATACTAATGTATACTAATTCCACCCATCCATTCATTCATTGTTTAAGACCAAAGAGCCAACCTCATAGCTGTTTCTCAAAGCTCTGCATGGCACTTTGTATGCGGGCAGCCCCTGGCTAGTAACCTGAGATCAGGCAAAAGCATCAGGAGGTGTGAGAAAAGCACTGGCCTGGTGGGTGGGGAAGATTCTGGTCTAGATTCTGGTCCTGCCTCTTCAGGAAACCTGCTATGTATGTCCTCAGGAGAGAAACGCAAATTCTTTTGTCATTTTCACCTTGATAGACTTTACTTTCTTGGGCTCCAAAATCACTGCAGACAGTGACTGCAGCCATAAAATTAAAAGATGCTTGCTTCTTGAAAAAAAAAGCTATAAAAAACTTAGCGTATTAAAAAGCAGAGACATCACCTTGCCAACAAAAGTCCGTCCAGTCAAAGTTATGGTCTTTTCAGTAATCATGTATGGATGTGAGAGTTGGACCATAAAGAAGGCTGAGTGCCAAAGAATTGATGCTTTTGAATTGTGGCGCTGGAGAAGACTCTTGAGAGTCCCTTGAACTGCAAGGAGATCAGTCAATCCTAAAGGAAATAAACCCTGAATATTCATTGGAAGGACTGATGCTAAAGCTGAAGCTCCAGTGCTTTGGCCCCCTTATGTGAAGAGCCGAGTCATTGGAAAAGACCCCTGATGATGAGAAAGACTGAAGGCAGGAGGAGGGGGCAATAGAGGGTGAGACGATTTGATGGCATCAAGGGTTCTTCTCTTTCTTCACAACTCCAAGACTTAGAATTCAGTTAAGACATATTCCCTTAACATTCTGAGCCAGTACTACATGGTGCTATAATGTTTATATCGAGAGTAAATTGTGTTTCTGCTCTCAGGGAGTCTACCTTCTGCTGAGGCGATTAGATTAGTTGATAGGTTAAGTAGCATCTAGTGGTAAATGCTAGAAGGGAAAGCAAGCATGAAGCAGATGTTTCCCAAAAGACATGGTGTGTTGTGAGGGAGGGGTGGGCCACAGGAATAGACAAGCATGGTACACAAACTCTCTCTCTCTCTCAGGACTGTGAGCAGCTTGCTGTTATAGGAATTGTGACTCAATCATCCTTGTTCTTCTGGCACTAAGAACATACTAGATTCACAGTTCATTGAATTATGAACTAAAATTTTAAAACACTTGTGCCAACACAGGGCATCTGTTAAAAAACTAGCATATTACTTTTCATTTTTATTTGGTTTAATTGGTACTTTCTTCCATTTACTCCCTTACAGAAATTTCATTATAATTTTATATGTCTGAAGACAAAGGATTTGTTAATCTTCTACCAATGTGGAATTAAGATAATTTGGACAGACATGAGACTAAAGTTGCCTTTCCGTTGTTTATGAAACCGGACTTTGCAATGAAAATTAAATGTCAACTATGTGTGAATTTATTTGAACCAGTTGAACTTTTAGAAATGTTCTTCCGATAGTTTGTCTATACCTCTCAGAAATATAAATCCATATAACCTTTGATCCAGCAATTCTATTTCTAGAAATATGTAGTAGAGACATACGAACTCTTAGTGGAAGAGGTAATAAATGACCTAAATGAAAGGGGAGGCTCTTTATCTACTGATCTGGAATAATCTTCAAGATACATTGCTAATTCAATATCCTGTAGTAAACCTTAATGGAAAAGAATATGAAAAAGAAGATATCTGTGTGTGTGGAACTGAGTCATTTTGCTATATATCAGAAACTAACAAAGCGTTGTAATCAGCTATACTTCACTTTAAAAGATTTTTAAAGAGAGATACATTATTAAAATTGCAAGTGGAGAAACCAGTGGGTAGGACCCCAAACACACACATTTGCTGGTGTGTGTGCAGACTATCTCGGGAAGGATACACAGATAATCTGGTAGCCTTGGCTGATTTTGGAGATGAGACTGAAAGGCTGGAAGACAAGTATGGAAGGTGGATTTTTTTTTTTTTTCCTTGTGTAGCTTTTGAACTTTTAAACGCTTTTAAACATTGTAAGTCTAAATTTGATTTTAAAGATTCAAAATACTTCTTCATTAAAAATATAAATGATCTCATATCTATAGCTTGCCTCTGAAGAGGTTAATTGAGGATCTAATGGGGCTGGTGGGGAAGGGGGGAGACAACTTACTTTCATTGTCTGCCTTTCATTCACATCTTTTTTTTTTTTTTTTAACATGTGTATCTGGGGGGAGAAAGGAAGTATGTACCTTTAAGCATTTTAGATCGTCCATATAACTTGGTATTTGAAGTTATTATATACATTCTTAAACACTACATTGAAAAAAATCTTATAAAGTTTTAAAATTACATATTCTAAATTTATTCCAATTCAAACTGAACTTTCACATCCATATCTTTTGATGGTTTTGATAGTTTATGGAACTATAGAACATTTTTCAACTGTTACTTGAGGTTCTGTAGTTCTAGATGCTGTCTACTTAAAAAAGCAAAAGCTTCTTTTAAATACATATTCTCTTACTGACGATTCTACTTGCAAGGCAGCAAAGGAGACACAGACATTCTGGACCCAGCAGGGGGGAAGGAGAGGGTGGGATGATATGAGAGAATAGCGTTGAAACATATATGTTACCCTATCTAAAATAGATAGCCAGCGGGAATCTACTGAATGATGCAGGCAACCCAAAGCCAGCGCTCTGTGACCACCTAGAGGTCTAAGAAGGGGAGGGAGGTGGGAGAGGGGTTCAAGAGGGAGGGGACATGTGTGTACCTAATGCTGAATGATGTTGGTGCTTGGCAAAAAACCATCACAGTACTGTAATTTTAATCCTCCAATTTTAAAAGATATTTTAAAAATTCATATTCTCTTTTAGTCGATCCTTTTGAATAGATTGACAATTAAGGTCGACATGGTGCTCTGTGAAACACAATCGATGAAATATGAAAACGGATCATCTGACAAGCCAGTTGTTAAGTATATTCAATGTGCTTATTACATAAACTCCAGGCTGCACCAGAGGGTCTTTGGGGGGAGTTACAGCCCCACTAAACCACTCACTAATATTCAGTATCAGAATTTGTCGGGCTTTATAAGGGACACACATAATTGCCAAAGTGCTGTCTCATGGTTATATTGTGCAAGGAGATCCACTGTTCCTTTGCAGTTTCTGTAGAAATGATGACTAACTCTTTCCACAGTTTACGTGTATCTGTGAGGTCATCATCTGTCAACAATTAAAGTAATTGCTCAGGCCTTTCTCTTCAGGTTGGCAGCGCCCATCACCCCATCCCTGAGTCTGTCTGTTTCAGATCGTTCAAGAATCCCAGGAACAGGCTTCAACCAGGGGACGGTCTGGTCAAGGGACACCAGGAGAATGGAACACAGGAATCGCATCGTTTCTAGCAACGCATGCCTTCCTTCTGCGGCTGCTGTTTCTAGTATGGCCACACGGGGTCACTGTTGGACCCTGGTGATTTCACAGAGCTTCGAGGACCGGTCCACAATGGGGCGTCTGCTGAATGATGGTGAGTGCTTTAGTCTCTAAGTCGTGTCCGACTCTTGCGACACCATGGACAGTAGCCCGTCAGGCTCCTCTGTCTCCTCTCTCCATGGGATTTTCCAGGCAAGAATACTGGCGTGGGTTGCCATTTCTGTCTCCAGGGGATCTTCGGGACCCAGGAATCGAACCTCCGTCTCCCTCAAGCAAGCAAATGCCTGCTTTGCAAAGGGATTCGTTACCGACTGAGCTACGAGGGAAGCCCAGTCTGGATGGACCAGTAAAATAGCTTACCTTCACTGTGAACTCACTGTGGACCAGTACTGTATGCTGTCTACTTGTATCATTTTATTTAAACTTCACAACATGCCTGTGTTAAAACACAAAATGCCACCGAATAAAACTGAAGATCTAATTGGTTTTATTCAGTGATTCGGAAACAGGGCAGCACCTCACCTCGCGTCTAAAAGGCACTCCAAGGGGTGCTACCAAATGGATGGTTTCTATGAGAGAAGGATGGGGCAAGGGAACTATTGGTAAAAAGAAAGGAAAAGATTATGTGAGGCCCAGACACTTCTGGAGTGGGAGGGGAAAGGGAGTTTATCACACAGCTGGCCTCCTCCCCCTTTGGAGTTAGGGGAGGGGAGTGGAAAGGGCCCATGTGACCAATGATGTCATTGGTGCTGACCAGAAAATTCCAGACTGGTTGATTAAGATTACATTTCTAGGGGAGGTTGAAACTGCAAATAGGAGAGCCATTAAGTCTAGGCCTGATATCCTTCTGGGATGTGATCCCCTTCTGGGTCAGTGGTTTTTCTCTGTAATACCTGTGAATTTTATCATTATTCTCATTTGATCTATGCAAAAACTGAGATGCAGAAAGGTTAAGTAGAATGACTAAGAATCCTTTGGAGAGCCTAATCCAGATTTGACTGACTTTTTAAAGTCCAACCTTTAAATACCATTCTTGCTTTTTGACCTTAGTAATTTCACTCTAGCAGTCTATCCTAATTATAGGTGGACATAAAGGTTTACATACAAAAATATTTGATGCATATATAATGGTAAGATTCTTATCCTCCATCAGAGGGCAGACAGACTGAAAACCACCATCACAGAAAACTAACCAATCTGATCATATGGACCACAGCTTTGTCTAACTCGATGAAACTGTGAGCCCTGCCGTTTAGGGCCACCCAAGACGGACGGGTCATGGTGGAGAGTTCTGACAAAATGTGGTCCACCAGAGCAGGGAATGGCAGACCACTTCAGTATTCCTGACTTGAGAACCCCATAAACAGTATGAAAAGGCAAAAAGATAGGACACTGAAAGATGAACTCCCCAGGTCAGTAGGTGCCCAATATGCTACTGGAGATCAGTGGAGAAATAACTCCAGAGAGAATGAAGAGACAGAGCCAAAGCAAAAACAACACCCAGTTGTGGATGTGACTGGTGATGGAAGTAAAGTCCGATGCTGTAAAGACCAATACTGCATAGGAACCTGGAATGTTAGGTCCATGAATCAAGGTAAACTGGAAGTGATCAAACAGGAGATGGCAAAAGTGAGCATTAACATTTTAGGAATCAGTGAACTAAAATGGACTGGAATGGGTGAATTTAACTCAGATGACCATTATATCTTCTACTGAGGGTAAGAATCCCTTAGAAGAAATGGAGTAGTCGTTATAGTCAACAAAAGAGTCCAAAATGCAGTACTTGGATACAGTCTCAAAAATGACAGAATGATCTCTGTTCATCTCCAAGGCAAACCATTCAATACCATGGTAATCCAAGTCTATGCTCCAACCAGTAATGCTGAAGAAGCTGTTCTATGAAGACCTACAAGACCTTCTAGAATTAACACCCCCAAAAGATGTCCTTTTCATCATAGGGGACTGGAATGCAAAAGTAGGAAGTCAAGAAACACCTGGAGTAACAGGCAAATTTGGCCTTGGAGTACAGAATGAAGCAGGGCAAATACTAATAGACTTTTGCCAAGAGAATGCACTGGTCATAGCAAACACCCTCTTCCAACAACACAAGAGAGGACTCTACACATGGACATCACCAGATGGTCAACACTAAAATCAGATTGATTATATTCTTTAGAGCCAAAGATGGAGAAGTTCTATACAGTCAGCAAGGACAAGACCAGGAGCTGACTGTGGTTCAGATCATGAACTTCTTATTGCCAAATTCAAACTTGAACTGAAGAAAGTAGGGAAAACCACTAGACCATTCAGGTATGACCTAAATCGAATCCCTAATGATTATACAGTGGAAGTGAGAAATAGATTTAAGGGACTAGATCTGATAGACAGAGTGCCTGATGAACTATGGACAGAGGTTCATGACATTGTAGGGAGACAGGGATCATGACCATCCCTAAGAAAAAGAAATGAAAAACGCAAAATGGCTGTCTGAGGAAGCCTTACAAATAGCTGTGAAAAGAAGAGAAGCCAAAAACAAAGGAGAAAGGGAAAGATATACCCATTTGAATGCAGAGTTCCAGAGAATAGCAAGGAGAGATAAGAAAGCCTTCCTCAGTGGTCAATGCAAAGAAATAGAGGAAAACAATAGAATTGGAAAGACTAGAGATCTTTACAAGAAAATTAGAGATACCAAAGGAACATTTCATGTAAGGATGAGCTCAATAAAGGACAGAAATGGTATGAACCTAACAGAAGCAGAAGATATTAAGAAGAGGTGGCAAAAATACACACAAGAACTGTACAAAAAAGATCTTCATGACCCAGATAATCACAATGGTGTAATCACTCACCTAGAGCCAGACATCCTGGAATGTGAAGTCAAGTGGGCCTTAGGAAGCATCACTACAAACAAAGCTAGCGGAGGTGATGGAATTCCAGTTGAGCTATTTCAAATCCTGAAAGATGATGCTGTGAAAGTGCTGCACTCAATATGCCAACAAATTTGGAAAACTCAGCAGTGGCCTCAGGACTGGAAAAGGTCAGTTTTCATTCCAATCCCTAAGAAAGGCAATCCCAAAGAATGTTCAAACTACTGCACAATTGCACTTATCTCACTCACTAGCAAAGTAATGCTCAAAATTCTCCAAGCCAAGCTTCAAAAATACATGAACTGTGAACTTCCAGATGTTCAAGCTGGTTTTAGAAAAGGCAGAGGAACCAGAGATCATATTGCCAACATCCGCTGGATCATCAAAAATGCAAGATAAGTCCAGAAAAACATCTATTTCTGCTTTATTGACTATGCCAAAGTCTTTGCCTGTGTGGATCACAATAAACTGTGAAAAATTCTTCAAGAGATGGGAATACCAGACCACCTGACCTGCCAGACCACCTGACCTGCCTCCTAAGAAATCTGTATACAGGTCAGGAACAACAGTTAGAACTGGATATGGAACAACAGACTGGTTCCAAATAGGAAAAGGAATACATCAAGGCTGTATATTGTCACCATGCTTATTTAACTTATATGCAGAGTACATCATGAGAAACGCTGGGCTAGATGAAGCACAAGCTGAAATCAAGATTGCTGGGAGAAATGTCAATAACCTCAGATATGCAGATAACACCACCCTTATGGCAAAAAGTGAAGAACTAAAGAGCCTCTTGATGAAAGTGAAAGAGGAGAGTGAAAAAGTTGGCTTAAAGCTCAACATTCAGAAAACAAAGATTATGGCATCCAGTTCCATCACTTCATGGCAAATAGATGGAGAAACATTGGAAACAGTGGCAGACTTTATTTTGGGGGGCTCCAAAATCACTGCAGATGGTGACTGCAGCCATGAAATAAAAAGATGCTTACTCCTTGGAAGAAAAGTTATGACCAACCTAGACAGCATATTAAAAAGCAGAGACATTACTTTGCCAACCAAGGTCCGTCTAGTCAAGGCTATGGTTTTTCCAGGAGTCATGTATGGATGTGCGAGTTGGACTATAAAGAAAGCTGAGCTCCAAAGAATTGATGCTTTTGAACTGTGGTGTTGGAGAAGACTCTTAAGAGTCCCTTGGACTGCAAGGAGATCCAAACAGTCCATCCTAAAGGAAATCAGTCCTGAATGTTCATTGGAAGGACCGATGTTGAAGCTGAAACTCCAATACTTTGGCCACCTGATGCAAAGAGCTGACTCATTTGAAAAGACCCTGATGCTGGGAAAGATTGAAGGCAGGAGGAGAAGGGGATGATAAGAGGATGAGATGGCTGGATGGCATCACCAACTCAGTGGACATGAGTTTGAGTAAGCTCCGGAAGTTGGTGATAGACAGGGAGGCCTGGCGTGCTGCAGTCCATGGGGTTGCAAAGAGTCAGACCCAACTGAGTGACTGAACTGAACTGAACTGATAATGGTAGAAGGGCTTCCCTTCTACCTCAGTTGGTAAAGAATCTGCCTGCAATGCAGGAGACTCCAGTTCGATTCCTGGGTTGGGAAGATTTGCTAGAGAAGGGATATGCTACCCACTCCAATATTCTTGGGCTTCCATTGTGGCTCAGCTGGTAAAGAATCCACCTGCAATCTTGGAGACCTGGGTTCAACCCCTGGGTTGGGAAGATCCCCTGGATAAGGGTAAGGCTACCCACTCCAGTATTCTGGCCTGGAGAATTCCATTAATGGTATAGTCCATGGGGTCACAAAGAGTCAGACACGACTGAGCGACTTTCACTTCCCTTCCCTTCACTTCATAATGGTAGAAATAGTGGAGATGACCTAAAAAACCACCAAAGAGGGACTAGTTAATTTATAATTTACCCATGGATAAGAATACTAATAGATTATATTTATTAAGTGATTCATTATTAGCGAGTCACGGTTCTAAGCATTTTGTTTCTTAACTCAGTTAACCCTCACAAATGCTTAGGATATCCATATTATTATCATATTTCATCCAACAACAACAAAAGACATCATCATTGTAGAAAATTCCATTATTTTATCCACCCCTAAGAAAAATGTGCCAGTTAATTTAGGACACAATGCTTTAAAAAAGAAAATTATCAGTGAGGAGATGCACTCTGATTTCAGACATACTAAAATATGGGGAAAATGTCCATCTTAGAATCGATAAAATAAGCTGTTATCATCCTTATTTAATGTGTGAGGAAACTGAAGCATAGAGAGGTTGAATAATCCATTGTTATTCAGTCCCTAAGTCATGTCCAACTCTTTACAACCCCATCGACTGCAGCATACATACCAGGCTTTCCTGTCCTTCATTATCTCCCAGAGTTTGCTCTAATTCATGCCCACTGAGTTAGTGATGCTACTTAACCATCTCATTCTCTGCCACCCCCTTCTCCTTTTGCCTTCAATCTTTCCCAGCATCATGGTCTCAAAGTTAAAAAAGAAAAACAGGCTATGAGTAAAGGTAGAATAATAATTAAGATATCCAACATTCCCAGCTCAGTTGATATCTTTCTTTCTCAAGAAAAAAAATGTGGTATTTAAAAAATATTTTTAAAAAACAACAAAAGACCCTTAAAGAAAGTAATTCAGGTGCCTCTGAACCCAGAGGGCTTTTGTACAGACCTCCAATCACAGGAAGCATTTCTATTAAGACCATAAAAATTTCTTCTATTTGGTGAGCTAAGCAGAGGTCTGAGATACAAAGTTACCTTAATTGAAAGCTTGTCCTATCATCTTCATTTTCCCAGAGAAGCACTAGCAGCAATGACAGATTTTCTCTTTCTCCTGTAATTTTTTTTTTCTAAGAGGTTGCTCCTATTTGGGGAACATGAAGTTGGAACATTAGACTGAAAGTCCTGTACACACACTTGTAATTGTGAGCATTGGCTTTGGGAACGTGTCAGCGATGTTCCTGCAGTTTTTACTTTGTGTATTTCATACTAAGTATGCTTTCTCTTTTAGGGTTTAAATCGCTAGGATTTCTAAAGTTAGTTTTGTGGCTTCCCAGGTGGAGTGGTGGTAAAGAATCTGCCTGCCAGTGCAGAAGACACAGGAGTCGCAAGTCTCATACCTGAGTTGGCAAGGTTCCCTGGAGTAAGGAAATGGCAACCAACTCCAGTATTCTTGCCTAAAAAAATTCCATGGATGGAGGAGCCGAGCTACAGTCCATGGGGTTGCGAAGAGTTGGACACAACTTAGCGACTGCATTTGGTGAGCTTACTAAAGTAGAGAGTTCCAGGTTATATCCCCAGACTTATTTAATCAATCTATCTAGGGGTAGGATTCAGGAGTCTGCATTTTTTTTTTTAAACAAGCTGTTAGTGTTTTGTTGTGGTGGTTCAGTCACTCAGTTATGTCCAACTCTTTGTGAGCCCATGGACTGCAGCACACTAGGGTTGCCTGTCCTTCACCATCTCCTGGAGCTTGCTCAAAGTCATGTCTATCGAGTTGGTGATGCCATCCAACCATTTCATCCTCTGTCGTCCCCTTCTTCTCCTGCCCTCAATCTTTCCCAGCATCAGGGTCTTTTCCAGAGAGTCGGTTCTTCACATCAGGTGGTCAAAGTAATGGAGCTTCAGCTTCAACATCAGTCCTTCCAATGAATCTTTAGAAGAGTTGATTTCCTTTAGGATTGACTGGTTGCTGTTAGTGTTAGGTATGCTCAAGCCTGAGAATTACTGCTGATCTAATCATTAAGTTGACCTGAGACAGACTGAACAGAGAAAAACAAACTGAATTTTTGTATGGAAGGGAGTCCATAAAAATAGGAGATTCGAAGAAGTGAATAAGCAGGCAGCCTTTATACCTCTTAGACAAAGAAACAGTAAATTTGTGAAGAATCGATAGCATGAAGACGTGTAGGTTTGGGGCAGTAAATTAGTGAGGAAGCAAAAAGGTTTGTTTATACAAACTTCTCAGCCTTGAATTCCCTATCTCTGATGATAACGATGTCTTTCTACCCTCCTGGTACACAGAGGATCACTTCACTCAGGAGACATATTTCCTGCTTTCAGGGGATGAAGGAGGGTCAGTGTGTCTTCCACCAGCTGCTGCTTAAAGGGATTTAATTCAGAATAATCAATATAGTAACATGGTATATTTTGAGGTGGAATATTTTGCTCCCTTTTTAAAAAAATTCACTTATTTATTTTATTTTTGGCTATGCTGAGTCTTTGTTGCCGCTTGGGGGCTTTCTCTAGTTGCCGCAAATGAGAGCTACTCTTTGTCACCATACATGGGCTTCTCACTGAGGTGGCATCTCTTGTTGTGGAGCACGGGCTCTACACATGTGGGCTCAGTAATTTTAGGCCAGAGGCTTAGTTGTCCTGCTTCATGTGGAATCTTCCCAGACCAGGGATCGAACCTGTGTCCCCTGCATTGGCAGGAGGATTCTTAACCTCTGGCTCACCAGGGAAGTCCTTGCTCCCTCTTAATAATAATGGCTATATTTGCTTACATTATTTTTTTTCACTTAGATTACAAAGAATTCTACTGATTCACTTAGAAGTGAGTTTGAATTGTCATTCTGTCTTTAATGATGACGTCCATGACCTTGTGTTAGTCGATCAGACATGTCCGACTCTTTGTGACTCCATGGACTGTAGCCCACCAGGCTCCTCTGTCCATGGGATTCTCCAGGCAAGAATATTGGAATGGGTTGCCATTGCCTTCTCCAGAGGAGCTTCCTGACCCAGGGATTGAACTCAGGTCTCCTGCATTGCAGGTAGTTTTTTTTTTTTTTTTTTTTTTTTTTTTTACCATCTGCGCCACCAGGGAAGCCCCTTAGATGCCAAAAAGTCCATGAACCCAGACACATAGTCACCAGTGCAGAAATATTCATTTTTATTCTTAACACATTTAATGCTAACTCGTATCTTATTTTATATATATATACACACATATATATAGATAAGAAAGGAGAAAGAAAGAATCTTCAAAGAGAGAAGCGAGGTTGCGGTAACACGTTTCTTTCCTCTGCAGGCTGGTGTGCCCTCTTGGAGCCGTGTGTCACTGGCTGCCTTGTGCATCTCTCTGGAAATGTTGCAGCCAGCAAGCCACAGCGAGGATGCCTTTTTCTGGGCAGAACTGCCTGCCAGGGACTTCAAAGCAGAGGAAAGGAGCCCCGAGCTGGAGGGGATCAGTATCTGGGATCAGTGAGAGCCCATCCTTGGGCTGGAGCCCACATCTTCTCTCTGGGTCAGACCATTTCTGTTTGGTATGTGGGAACCCAGCTGAGTTAGGGAAAGAGCAGCCTGCTTGAGAAGCCTCAGAGCTAAAGGCTCAAACACATTAATATTAGACTTCTTCCTATCTCGGTGTTCCCCCCAGCCCCCCAAAAAGATCTTCCAAGGAGATCTCTGAGACCTAAAAATAGACCTTTAACTGGACCTTTCTAAGGAGACAGTTAAGATCTCCCTAACACTGTTGCAAACTGTGTAGAGCAGTCAGTGATTTCTTAGCTGGGTATTTCCTTCAAATACCCTGGGTATGTCCTGGCTCTTATCAATTTCAGATATTTTTCCAAGAACCCCAGGGAGATTTGCAGAGGGATAATCCAGCTCACTGGTAAAAATGAAACTACTACCACACAGCCGGTGATGCAGTCAATAAAACAAGTTTAGAAAAGAGGCACCAAAGAAAACCGGAAGGTTTGGTATCTTAAAGAGAAAAACCACAGTGATACAGCTTCAACCTGCTGGCTTGGTTACGAGGTTTCTCCACGCACTGACCCAGGGTTTCTGTTACTAATCAGAGCCCTAGTGAGTTGCAAGAAAAACCCAACCACCAGCAAACTTGACTCTGTTTCCCCTGCCTTGAAGACATTAACTTGTATCACTCCATGTATGCTATTTTTCCCTTTATAATCTTGCCCAATTCTCTCCATTTAAACATTGGAATAAAAACCACCACTTACAATGCATGCTGGTTTCATAAACAAGGACACTAAAGTTCAGGGGGTTAAGTGCATTTTCCCAATCACACAGCTAGGGAAAGGCAAAAGAAAGAATAAATGAACGAATGAAAAAAGAAAAAAAAATCTGGATGTAAAAAAAAAAAATCTGGATGTAATGTAACTAACACCAAAACCCTTGTTCTTTTTTTTTGCCCCAGACTTTGCATCACAGGGAAAAAAAAAAGATACGAGTTACAATGTGATTGGTTATATTTGATTACAGTGTATTTGTGACAACAATATAAAGCAACATTTCTTTATATTAAGCTTCTCTAGAAGTAATTAAAAAGCAGAGACATTACTTTGGCAACAAAGGTCTGTCTAGTCAAAGCTATGGTTTCTCCAGTAGTCATGTATGGATGTGAGAGTTGGATTACAAAGAAAGCTGAGCACCAAAGAATTGATGCTTTTGAACTGTGGTGTTGGAGAAGACTCTTGAGAGTCCCTTGAACAGCAAGAAGATCCAACCAGTCCATCCTAAAGGAAATCAGGCCTGAATATTCATTGGAAGGACTGATGCTAAAGTTGAAACTCCAATACTTTGGCCACCTGATGTGAAGAACTGACTCATTGAAAAGACCCTGATGCTGGGAAAGACTGAAGGCAGGAGGAGAAGGGGGCAAGAAAGGATGAGATGGTTGGATGGCATCACTGACTCAATGGGCGTGAGTTTGAATAAACTCTGAGAGTTGGTGATGGACAGGGAGGCCTGGCATGCTGCAGTCTGTGGGGTTGCAGAGTCAGACACAACTGAACAACCAAACTGAACTGAAAAGGAACTGTATGTTACAGTAATAATAGATGGGATTTATGGGTCACCAAAGTTAGCCTGTAGACGAGGCTCTGCTCTTTGCTAGTAACATGGTTCTGAATAAGCCACCCCTTGACATCATCCTCCTCATTTATAAAGTGAAGGTGTTGAGTTAAACCACCTCTAACACCGTTGCTTACTTTGAGAATTGACCCACATCAACTCAGAACAAAATTGAAATGTGGAGTTAAGTGATAAGCAGCTACACCTACACAGCAACGTTTGACCTATATCACATTGCTATCATCTCCATCACTATCTTTATGTGAGGGGCACATTCTCAGAAAGGTGTTCTCTGAGCTTTGCAAGATCTAGTTCATAAGTATCTTTCACTTCCCTTTACTTCCTCCACCTTGTTCATTTCCGTCAGAGCGCTTGTCAGAAGTTGAACTATGGTATGTATGTCTGTGTTTGTCCAGCGTCTTGTTGTGCCCAGGTGATAGGCTCCCAGAAGGCCAGTGGGTTTGTCCACTGCTGTTTCCTAGCACCTGGAGCTGTCCCTGCTGTAGACCAGCCACTCAGATGTTTGGTGAATAAACAAGTGAGTGAGCAAATTGCCTGTCAAATCATGTGCTGGTTATTCTCTGCTTCTCACTTGCAAAGCTGACTTTAGAAGCAGTCCCCAGGGGCAAAAGGCAAGGAAATCTTAATTTCTGTGCATTACAAAGAAAATCAGAATGCTGTTGATTACAATGTTGACAGTAGTTATTGGAGATCTGAGTGTTAGGACTGGAGGTAAATTTCATTATCTCTATTTTCCAGAATGTCTTTAGTGAACATAACTTGCTTTGCCATCAGATTTAAGTTTTCACAAAGTGCAGAGTCTTAGTGTGATCTTTAATATGGAGTTTTTCTAGGAGTCATTAAAGCTACAACCTGGGCACCGGGACAGGGGTGCTTATGGGATCTGTGTGGTGTGTTGGCGCTTCTCCATCTTTAATTAGCTAAGAAGAGGCATCTTGAGGCTTCCCTGGTGGTCCAGTGGTTAAGGACACCAGTTTGATCCTTGATTTGGGAAGATCCCACATGCCTCAGTGCTACTGAGCCCATGTGCCACAGTTACTGAAGCCCATGCACCTAGGGTCTGTGCCCTGCAACCAGAGAAGCCACGGCATCGAGAAGCCTGTGTACCGCAACTGGAGAAAGCCCTCACATAGCAACGAAGACCCAGCACTGCCATAAATAAATAATACTTAGAAAAACTAGAATAATAATAAGAAGTATCTTACTCTTCCAGCCCTGCTTGGAGGTCTGTGCCCAGAATATGCTCGTGAATCTTTAATCTGGTTGGTGAAGCCAGAGGAACTGATTTTGCAGTGGTTCAATTAGCCAGAACCACCCACATGGCAGGTTTCTAGCAACCAAGGAGGTAGAGGTTGGGGGGACCCAAGCTGGTGTGGCCTCTGAGAGCATGGCTGCAGGCAGAAGTAGGGAGGACTGGCCAGTGTCTTCCCAGACAATAAACAGCAGTAGATGGACAATGTGGGTTGTCCCTGGAGTCTACTGCTCCCCATAAGTCTCTTAAATGAGTGACACAGCACCAGCTAAGTCCAAGAATATAGAAATCTAATGGCTGCAGAGGGTTTTTTTTCCCCCAGTTTGTTTATATATTTAATTTTTAGATTATTTTAAAATTTTGTTATTTTGTTATCAGAGTACAGATAATGCATAGCTTTGAACGTAGCAAATGTGAGTTAGAATTTTGGTTCTGGGTATTATCTGACTAATCTCAGATAAGTTCAGTTCAGTTCAGTTCAGTCACTCAGTCGTGTCCGACTCTTTGCTATGGTTTTTCCAGTGATCGTGTATGGACGTGAGAGTTGGACTATAAAGAAAGCTGAGCGCCAAAGAATTGATGCTTTTGAACTGTGGTGTTGGAGAAGACTCTTGAGAGTCCCTTGGACTGCAAGGAGATCCAACCAGTCCATCCTAAAGGAAATCAGTCCTGAATGTTCATTGGAAGGACTGATGTTGAAGCTGAAACTCCAATACTTTGGCCACCTGATGCAAAGAGCTGACTTATTTGAAAAGACCCTGATGTTGGGAAAGATTGAAGGCAGGAGGAGAAGGGGACGACAGATGAGATGGTTGGATGGTATCACCAACTTGATGGACACGAGTTTGGGTAGACTCTGGGAGTTGGTGATGGACAGGGAGGCCTGGCCTGCTGCGGTTCATGGGGTCAGATAAGTTACTTATCTCTAAATTTCCTCGAATGTCGAACAAGCCTAATAACAGTCACTTTCAAGGTTATTGTATGAATGATAATAATGGACAAATATATGAAAGTATTGTGTTTTGTAAAGGTATTTCAGTATAATGTAAAGACATGTAATAATTGATTTCACTTTTCTCTTAGTGTCAAAGCTGTGGGTTTTTGTAAACACTTGATGTTATTTTAAAAAAAAAATAGGAAAGTGTAAAAAGTAAAATGAAAACCAAGTAGTTTCCTCCCCCCCCCCCTTCTATAAATAAAGAAACTGAGGCTCTACAAATGTATTAATTTGCCTACGGTCACATGGACAGAAAGTAAAGCAGAGGTTTGAATACAAACAGCTTTTTACTTGCCCCATATTTCCATTCTCCTCAGTTTTCTGAGTTCAGATCTCAGAGGAACAAGCCCCCTTAACTGTGTGTGTGCTCAATTGTGTCTGACTCTTTGCGACCCCATAGTCTATAGCCCGCCAGGCTCCTCTGCCTATGGAATTTTCCAGGCAAGTAGACTAGAGCAGGTTGCCATTTCCTACTCCACGGGGTCTTCCCGACCCAGGGATCAAACTCGTGTGTCCTGCGTTTCCTGCATTGGCAGGTGGATTCTTTAACACTGAGACACCTGGGGAGCCAAAGCCCCCTTATACTGAATGAGAATTCCTCAGGGGATTCCTAAGAGGCAGTGGGCAATACTGATCGTAAACTCAGCCAGCATCAGCTTGGGAGTCAGATTTATGGAGGAAAGTGTCTGCTGCCTCTGCCCCCAAGGGGCCACCCTAGGCTGTAGCCTGGCTCTCAGGACACACCCCTGATGCCCTTCCCCACAACCCACGGCTTTACTGTTAGAACAAGGATGAAGGTCCAGGGGTAACAGAGAGATGGTGGCCCGTGAACACCATTCACTGTCAGGCATTTTCTACTTGGGTAGAAATATGAGATATTCTGATGGATTGTTAATATTAGAAAAGGTGGGTAGAGTGCAAAAACAAATAACCTAAAACATGTCAAAAGTACCTAAAAAGGGTGTCAAAAGTGCATGGACACAGTTTTTGCTGGGCTGATAAATATTTAACAACCAGCCTTGTGAAAGCCCTGCCCTGGTTTGTAGTGTTTGCTGGTTTCTGTGGTGTAAAAACTCCCACGATGGCCTATTTTAAGCTGCTAACTCGAGGCCACTGAATGCAGAGTTGGAAAAAGACATTTGGGCGCCCATCACGGTGTCGTATTTCCACTATGGGGATGTAGTAAACATGAATGACCTCAAGAGTTGAGAAACAATTCCATGCAGTAGAATAATCAGGACGTGGTAAGTTTTTATAATTTATCACTTTGTCTTTTATATAGATTTCATTTACTTATAATTTTATGTTTAGTTTTGACTGTACTTAACAACTGGAGAAGGCAATGGCACCCCACTCCAGTACTCTTGCTTGGAAAATCCCATGGACGGAGGAGCCTGGTAGGCTGCAGACTGTGGGGTCGCTAAGAGTCGGAAACGACTGAGCAACTTCATTTTCACTTTTCACTTTCATGCATTGGAGAAGGAAATGGCAACCCACTCCAGTATTCTTGCCTGGAGAATCTCAGGGATGGGGGAGCCTGGTGGGCTGCCGTCTATGGGGTCGCACAGAGTCGAACATGACTAAAGTGACTTAGCGGCAGTAGCAAAACTTAACAACCAGGTCTCATGAATCATAAGGAGTTTATTGCCGGTTCTGTGAGCTGATAGAAATAGGCTCCATTCCAGCATGTCTGTAGGCATCTGGGCAAGGACTCCTGTTTTGGGGAGAGTCTTGGCCTAGGGGCATTGCTCTGTGTGCGAGACCTGGGTGGACAACAGGGAGACACTGCCCATCCACCTGCCCTCAACAACCAGGAGAAGGTCTCAGGATACTCTTAAGCCCATCAGTGCCTCCAGGCACCCATCACCCCACCCAGGACCAGGGTGAGAGGGGCAGGAAGTTTTTCTGGGCTCCCTCAGACTCCAAGAATAATTAAAGCTGGCTTCCCTTTGTGCTTGTGAGGCTGTGCTCAGTCATGTCTGACTTTTTTGTGACCCCATGGACTGTAGCCCACCAGGCTCCTCTGTCCACAAAATTTTCCAGTCGAGAATACTGGAGTGGGTTGCATGCCCTCCTCCAAGGGGTCTTCCCAACCCAGGGACTGAACTCGAGTCTCCTGCATCTCCTGCATTGGCAGGTGGATTCTTTACTGTGTCAACGTGGGAAGCCCAGTTTCCCTTTAAGCATAATCAAAACTAGTGTTCCATTTCTGAGGTTTCCTGGGCTCAGCCCTCTTCTGTATCTCTACCTACTAGGAGACAGATGAAATGCCTTCACAACCTCTCTTCCCATGATTAGAGACAAAAGATTTTCAATCTAAAGACCTGGAGGAGGTGCGTGGAGGTTAGTTGCTCCACAGCAAGTGGAATCTTCCTGGACCAAGGATAGAACCTGTGTCTCCTGCATTGACAGGCAGATTCTTGACCCCTGGATCACCAGGGAAGTCCTTGCAATTGTTGTTAGTGCTGTAAATGCAAAGGAAAACCCCAAATGTATTTGACTCACTTGGTTTAAAGCACTCACATGAGAATAAGCACCCGACACCCTTTTAAAAGGGCTGTTGAAACAGTAATCCAGCCAATTTCCTAATGTGTAGTGTGCGAAGAACACCAATCCAAAGGAAGTTAGTAATGATTGTTTTTGGAGAGGATGCTATTATAGTGACTTTTTTTTTCTACCTCTGCATTTACACTTGCAGATCAGGCTGTACTTAATTTTTTAAAACAATTCCTTGCCTCACTGGGGCAGTAAGTCGCCAATAGTCCCTCATATCGTGTTTGCAGGTGACATCTGGTCCTGGGATAAGGAGACTCTGGTTAACAAGGAGTCGTGGGAGGTGCCTAGCAGAGAATGTCCACCAGCCCACCAGGGACTGCTCCAACACGTGGCCCCACACAGTTAGGGGGAGTCTTGTTGCAGAGTCCTCCTCCCCCCTCTACAAGTGTGAAAAATGAAAGCAATTGCATCTGCCAGAGGAGAGAGCCCCAAATGGTTCCTTGGTCGGGGGTACATCCTGAGCAGTGTGGTAATCTTGGAAGCCGGAGATTAAGAAATGCTGCACTGGGAGTTTCCATTCAGGAGGTGGAAGAGACAGGCACAGATCAGAAGTTTCTGTTTTCAGAGAGTGGCACATTTGAGGAAGTCACAGCACAAAGCAATGAATGAAAAAAGAACACATTTCATATAAAACGGGTGCAATTTAGGTACTGTGAGAGTCCGGAGTTTGAGCTTTCTGCACATTAAGAGCAGAAGGTCTCTGGTTCACACCCAGGCCCGGTATACACAGGTTTATTCAGAGGTAAACACCAACCACAGCTGAGAGAGACCAGGAAGCAGCGAGTTTCTCACCCCAACCCCCACCAGAGGACTCCATCTCTGCCCCAGGCCCATGGCCTTCTTATCATTGCTGATCCCACTTTGCACCGTGAGAGCAAAAGTTGGTGAGTACAGTGAGGTCCCCAAAGGGGTGTGTGTGTGTGCACTCAGCTGTGTCCAACTTTTTGTGACCCCGTGGACTGTAGCCCTCCAGGTTCCTCTGTCCATGGGATTTCCCAGGCAAGAGTACTGGAGTGGCTTGCCATTTCCCTCTCTAGTCCCCAAAGTTGAGGAGAAGACAAAGGAAAGAGGTAGACAGAGAAAACTGTCCCCTTCATCCTGGTCTGTCCTCTGCCCTGAGTCCTAGGAGGGATCTGTAGGGGAAAGCCCTGCACAGTGATGTGGAGGAACATAGATACCCTTGTATTCCTTAAAGGTGCAGTGGTCAAGAACCTGCCTGCCTGCATTGAACCTGTTCAATCCCTGAGACAGGAAGATCCCCTGGAGTAGGAAACGGTGACCCTCTCCAGTATTCTTGTCTGGAAAGTTCCATAGAAGAGGATCCTGATGGGCTACAGTCCATGGGGTCGCAAAGTGTTGAATGTGACTGAGAGACTGGGCGTGCACATATTCCTTAAGGCAAGGGTCCCCACCCTCCAGGATCTAATGCCTGATGATCTCAGGTGGAGCTGAGGTCATAATAACAGAAAGAAAGTGCACAATAAATGGAATGGATTTGAATCATCCTGAAGCCATCTCCATTCTGCCTCCAATGCCCACTACCCCCACCCCACCCCCAGTCCATGGAAAAGTTGTCTTTCACAAAACCAGCTCCTGGTGCCAAAAAGGTTGGGGACTGCAGTATTAAGGCATTTGGGGGCCTCTGTGGTCATCTCTGGGATGCTACAGAGTGACAGTGGGGTCAGAGTGGAAGGTACTGTTGCTCATGTGGTCCCCGCAGGTCTGATGGAATCCCTAATCCACCCCAGGATGCTGAGTGAGGCCAGCAGGTCCATCTGCCAACAGCTGCAGGGGGCCCAGTCCAGGCTGAAGGAAGCTGTTTGTGTTCCAGAGGAGCAAGGCCAAAGCCCATAGAGCATCAGAAGTGGAGGCAGGGCAAGGAGTGGGACAAACGGTCCAGAATCTTCCCTCCTGCCCCACCATGCTTCGTCCTTCAGTCTGCTGTGTCTTTTTAGCGGCATCCAAGCTAAATGCTCTGATAGTGCAGGCAAGTTTTCACATTACAGCCTCACTCCTTAGAAAGACTTAATATGAAAACATTCAACTATCATTGAAATTCACTTATCATAAGAAACCTACCTGTTAAAAGAAAAAATCAAGACCTACTGGATTTTTAAAACAGAATTTCAACTGTTCAGAAAATTTAAAGATTATTATAATGGTTTTACATTTATTACTTATGTGTCTGCACACTTTCTCATCTGAAGGTTATTATCAGAAGTTTAAAGAGGTCATTATTCAAACCTCTTAGTGGGTAAGAGGCTTTACCCATTACTTCTGCTTTACTGACTATGCCAAAGCCTTTGACTGTGTGGATCACAACAAGCTGTGGAAAATTCTGAAAGAGATGGAAATACCAGACCACCTGACCTGCCTCTTGAGAAACCTGTATGCAGGTCAGGAAGCAACAGTTAGAACCAGACATGGAACAACAGACTGGTTCCAAATTGGGAAAGGAGTACCTCAAGGCTGTATATTGTCACCCTGCTTATTTAACTTATATGCAGAGTACATTACGTGACATGCTGGGCTGGATGAAGCACAAGCTGGAATCAAGATTGCTGGGAGAAATATCAATAACCTTGGCTATGAAGATGACAATACCCTTATGGCAGAAAGCGAAGAGGAACTGAGGAGCCTCTTGATGACACTGAAAGAGGAGAGTGAAAATATTGGCTTAAAACTCAACATTCAAAAAACTAAGATCATGGCATCTGGTCCCATCACTTCATGGCAAATAGATGGGGAAACAATGGAAACAGTGATAGGCTATTTTGGGGGGCTCCAAAATCACTGCAGATGGTGACTGCAGCCATGAAATTAAAAGATGCTTGCTCCTTGGAAGAAAAGTTATGACCAACCTAGACAGCATGTTAAAAAGCAGAGACATTACTTTGCCAACAAAGGTCTGTCTAGTCAAAGCTATGGTTTTTCTAGTAGTCATGTATGGATGTGCGAGTTGGACTATAAAGAAAGCTGAGCTCCAAAGAATTGATGCTTTTGAACTGTGGTGTTGGAGAAGACTCTTGAGAGTCCCTTGGACTGCAGGGAGATCCAACCAGTCCATCCTAAAGGAAATCAGTTCTGAATATTCATTGGAAGAACTGATGCTCCAACTGAAGCTCCAATACTTTTGCCACTTGATGCTTCAAAGAACTGACTCATTTGAAAAGACCCTGATGCTGGGAAAGATTGAAGGTGGGAGAAGGTGACAACAGAGGATCAGATGGTTGGATGGCATCACCGACTCGATGGACATGAGTGTGAGCAGGTTCCAGGAGTTGGTGATGGACAGGGAAGCCTGGCATGCTGCAGTCCATGGGTCGCAAAGAGTCAGACACAACTGAGCAACTGAACTGAATAGGTAAATATGTATGTGAAAGTGTTAGTCATTCAGTCTTGTCCAACTCTTTACGATTCCATGGACTGTAGCCACCAGGTCCTCTGTCCATGGTATTCTCCAGGCAAGAATATTGGAGTGGGTTGCCATGCCTTTCTGCAGGGAATCTTCTCAACCCAGGGATGCAACCCAGGTCTCCCTCATCATGGCCAGATTTTTTACCATTTGAGCTACCCAGGATAGTGGGTAAATATGTATAGCTGCAACAAAAGCCAGATAGCAAAATGTTATGCTGATGAAATCAGGCTCAAGTTCTGCCTAACTTTAAAAACATCTTATTTAAAACTTTACTAAAACTCAAGACTTAATGATTTTCCTCAAATGTTATTATAATTTAAGAAAATGAAATACTGATACATTTTTCTTCAAGTCACATATTGTTGTTTAGTCACTCAACTGTGTCTAACTCAGTGACTTCAAAGACGGTAGCCCACCAGGCTCCTTTTTCCATGGGATTTCCCAGGCAAGAATACTGGAGTGGGTTGTCATTTCCTTCTCCAGGGGATCTTCCCAACCCAGGGATCAAACCTGTGTCTCCTGCATGACAGGCGGATTCTTTACCACTGAACCACCAGGGAAGCCCAAGTCACATATAGGTATCCTCCAATTTATTCCAGCTTATCCCAGTATTCTAGAAAAATACTATAATTTTTATGAATATGAAAAAGACTGGAAAGCAGTGTGCTGTATTCTGTTTATCAGCATAGATCTTGTTAGGGTTACAGAGACTGACACACCTACCATCGTTAATCACCTTGGTCCTGGGTGTTAATGAGCTCTGATTTCTGCGCTACAGATAACAAGCCTATTACTGTCCCAATGCACCTGTGGAGAAGCCTCTTCAGGTAAAGTGCAACCTTGCAGCTCAGTTTTCAAGTGCATTTTGCTGGCTGCAAACAGCCATCTCTGCTTTAATCACCCCTCTTTGGCTGTGCACACTCCCCACTGGGTGGCTTCTCCTCAGCAAGCTGAAGCCTCACTTTTCCAGGATACCGAGCAGGATTGCTTTTGCAAGCCTGTGTAACAAAGTCTTGACGGAGAAACACGCAAGTAGTCTGCAAACTTTTTCTTTCCCTTCAATTGTCCTCTCTCTCCAGTAATCCGGGTCACCAGGGTCAATCTCTGTTAGACATTAAAAAGTGAGTAAAGCCTCTTAATTCACCCCACCAGATGAAATCTGCTATTGCATAAGCAATGAAGAACCAGAGAGAACCCCCACCCCTGGAGAAGCCATTTCAGCAGCTCCTTAAAATGAAGCTATATTTGGAAGATCTCTGTGTAGGAAACAAGGCTAATACTTAGTTCCCAGAAGATTAGGTGTGGTTTTCATGAGCTCATCAAGGGGGCGGTTCCATGTTTCTATTTTTAAAATGCTTATAAAACTCATCCTTCCTTGGTGAAAGACAACAGATAAGAGGAGAGACTGAGAGACGTTTCTCATGTTACAGTTAGAGGCAACAACCCGGCCAATCTGGTTCCCAGAGAAAAGACTAAGTAGCAAATGCTTCAGTTTCAGCCGCGACTGGGATAATCTGCTCTTGAGTTTCGGCCAAATTCCACGGAGTCTGTGTCCAGGCCAGCCGGGCTTCTCCCAGCCTTGGCGCCGGCAGTCCCTGCGTAGTCAGAACAACTGGGTCGGTCTAGGTAGCACGTCCTCCTCCAGGAGCAGAAAAAACCTAGTCCCCTGGACCAGGTTGGGGGTAGGGAGTGGTTCAGAACTGGGACCGCCTGGAAATGGCACATGCCTCATTCATGTCTCAGCACCCTAGTATTTAAAATCATCTGGGGGATGACTTAGTTCCCAAACAGTCCTCACCATTTTACTAAAATCCTGGGCCCCTATCAATCACCTTGTTACCATTGTGGGAAACAGAAGCAAAGAGAAATGAAGGGAGTTAAGGTCCTACAGCGAGGGCCTTGCTCTTCATCTCAGCTAGCCTCCCTACACTGGCAATTCTCAGATGATTTCTTTGGGTGGGAGTAACAGTTCACTTTCCATAGGAGAAATATGAAGAGTCTTATAGCGAGTCCAATGCAGTCTCGAAAGACGTTTGAATCTGGGCTCCACAAGGCACATCCAAGGTCTGAGTCGCTAACACGGAGAGAGGGTGTGTGCCTAAGAGCAGCAGTCGGCAACCTTATTGGCACCTGGGACCAGTTTTGTGAAAACGGTTTTAAGACCCTGATGCTGGGAAAGATTGAAGGCAGGAGAAGGGGACAACAGAGGATGAGATGGTTGAATGGCATCACCGGCTCGATGGACATGAGTTTGAGCAAGCTCCCGGAGATGGTGATGGGCAGGAAAGCCTGGCATGCTGCAGTCCATGGGTTCGCAGAGTTGGACACGACTGAGCGACTTAACTGAACTGAGAAGCGGGTGGTGGTGGATGGTTTGGGGGGTGATTCAAGTGCATTACATTTCTTGTGCATTTTATTTCTATCATTATGACATCAGCTCCACCTCAGATCATCAGGGATTACATCCTCGAGGTTGGGGACCCCTGCCTAACAGCATCTCCTTCCGCCTGTCTTGCAAAAGGTACCCAGCAAGACTCAGGCACTACTGGAGGGAGCGTGAGAACAGGTACGCAGTAGGTTTTGGGAACGTGGATTTCGCAGAGGGGCGCTATTTCCCCAGAATCTTCTTCCGGCTTCCCTGGGAGCAAACGCTTTCCACTTCAGAAGGACGATCACTCTAGATGAACTTTGAGCTTCTTCCCCAGCAGGATAGACTCCCAGACTAGACGCTGGCTGGGGTTAGGAGGAAATCAGGGCAGACATACTTTGGGATCGGGCAGCACCACCAATAACCAGTTCCAATGAAGGCCGGAAAAAGCGAAACCAGGTTTTGCTGGCGGCGATCCTGGCCTGGGTCCAGGGGCTCACCCTTACTCCATACCAAACTCCCCAGGTTCGGGTTTACACTGCGGCCGCTTCTCGCAAGCCCTGGAACCTGAGTGGGCGCGGTGTGGAGCGGGGCGCGGACCACCGCGCTGTGTCTGGGACCTGAACCGAAATCTGAGCCCAAACAGCCGGGGACACCGGAGTACTGCCGAGGCCGCCAGCACGTTAGGAACTACGATCTTTCTTTAGGGACAGGGTGCCGAGTCGCGGTCGCCCTTGCCAACTCCGCATCTGGGTGCCCTCTAGCACCCTGGCTGCCGGGTACCCCGGCTCAGAGGGAACTCGTCAGTGTTGTCCCAGGCCTAGGGCAGGTGCCGCGCGGTAGTCCGGGTCCCCGGGAGGCGTGGCGAGGCCGATTCCGCTCAGGGCGCGCCCCACCCCTGTCCCGCCTCCAGCTCCGCCCCGGGCCCCGCGGGCTAGTGGGGTGGGGGGAGGACGGAATTTCCCAGCGCGGGGGCTTGGGCTGTCCCGCAAGCCGGCGGGCTCTTTCTGTTTACGGAGAGAAAGGGGAAATGGAAAAGGCGGGGAGGCGGCGGCTGGAGTCCGCTGCGCCGCCCCTCGGCCGGCTCAGACGTAGTGACTCAGGGGCTGACGAGGGCGTCTCGGGAGCGCGAGCTGCTCCGGGCTCATTTGGCAGCTCGGACCTGGACTGCGCGCCACGCTCTGGGGCCGGTCGCCCTGGCTCCCGCTTCTGCTGTCGCCGGGCCTGGGGACCCCGGAGCGCCCGGCTCCCGGGGGCTGCCCACCAGCTGCGAGGAGAGCCGTCGGGGGACCGCGGCGGGAGCGCTCTGCCCGCGGGACCGCGCGGAGGCCGCAGGTACCGCAGACTTTGGGGGCTCAGGGGTATCGTTAGATCGCAGCCCTGCTGGGTGCCCCGGCGGTTCCCACCCTGAGATCCAGGGAGCCCCGGCATCAGGGCGTGGGGGTGCGGTGTGTGCTCCGGGGATCCAGGAGGTAGGGGCTACCGGCCTCCAGCTGCGGCGCTCCGCTGCTGCGCGCGGGTAGTCGCCGCAGCCGGCACAGCTGGAAAGCACCTTGCGCAAGGGTCTCTCGGGGCGCCGCCCCCGACTCCTCCCCCTTCCTCCCGTTTCCCGGATCCCGAGCGCGCGAGCAGTGCAGGTCCGGGCGATGCACCCGGAGGCTGGGACCCGCTGTCACCGCGCCCCCAGCCGCGTGCGCCACCCGCACGGCTGCCCTCTCTGCCCAGACCCGGTGAGTGCACCCCGGAGGAGGGGGCCCCCGCTGCCCCTCGCCCTAACGAGGGGTGCTCTTCTAACTTGCAAGCCCTTTAAGGCTCCCTTCGCTTTAAGGAAAGAGAAGGGAGGAAGGGAGTAGGGGTGGAGGCTGGCGGGACCGAGAGTCGTGTAAGAGCTGAAACTTTTAAGTTTCATGCTTGTTTGGTGGACCGTCTTCTGTGACTAATAGGGTGATTATAGCAGAAGACGAATGCTGGGCTTTTGGCCTAAGAAAGAATGTTCAGGGGAAAAATGTTTTATTTCACAGATGTTTCCCCGTGGAAATGCAGTATTCAGGATTCCGAAGTTTAAAAGGAAGAACGGCGCACAGATTGAGGCCGTGAACTGTCTATATGTGAAACACTGCAATGTCTGTTTCACTTTGGGAAAGACATATTTTTGCCCAGAATAAAGGACTGCTCTTGGTAAAAACAGGGAAAGAAGCGCTGGTACAGTTGGCTTTCTGTATCTGTGGCCTGAGTTGTAGGTACTAGCCAAGTAGGAGGTAACCTGAATCGGCAAACGCCCCCAGATCTGATGGGTGGAGGTTTGTGTGCAGTGTTTTGGCTGAGGTCTCCGGTAAGGAAAATTGGAGAGTTGAGGCACATAGAGATTTTGAAGGGGCTGTGCTTTTAATACAGGGAGGATGGCTTCATTCTGGGGCTTTTTGAGAACAAAAATATCATTAGAAAAAGTCTTACTGGATGTGTGCCCCGAGGGGCAATGTAATATTTTGGCAGAAAAATCTATTAAATGGGAAGTACCACGAGGTATAATCATCCTTTTGTTAAGCAAGAACTTAGGCCAGTCATGTTGGGCATTTTCACTCACACTTGCCAGGAAACCCTCAACTTTTGTTTGTGTAGATGGAAGAAGCCAGGAGTATGCCATTCATGTTTAGGAAGAGTATTTCCTCTTGATTGTATTTCCAGTGTCAGAAATAATTCAGAGCAGATAATTTTGACTGTGGTGGTGATTTAGTCACCCAGTCATGTCTGACCCTGGCGGCCCCATGGACTGTACCCTGCAGGCTCCTCTGTCCATGGGATTTTAGACATGGACAAATGGGCAGAATTTGACTATATCTGCCCATTTGTCCATGTCTAAAATTGGTATATTCCCCAACTGCAGTAACAACCAGTGATTTAACGCAGATTTTTTTTTTTTTTTTTTTACTGTTAACTATGTGGAGAAGGGTCCTTGTGGCTAACGTGGAATACAGATACCTTCACTATTCACACTTTTTCTAGATGGCTGCTGATGGTGAATAACTAAGAAATTGTTAGCATTTTGTCTGCCTGGTTAAGGCCTGAAAGTGCTGAGGCTTTTGCCCAGACCTTTAGCAGATGGACTGGTCATCAGGGTTGCCTCAGGAGCACACAGATTTGCGTGAGAGGAGGGTGGCATTGCTAAGGAATTAGTGGCAGAGAAGACACACTCCTCCACCTCCCTGCCCTCCCTCCTGCCTTCCTTCCCTCCTCGAGTTTCCAGATTACGAGTGTGTGTGGCTCCGCCTCTTAGGTTTTACATATAAATGCTCCAGACTTACTGCAGAATTTAAGAACCGAAACCTGCCTTTCCACTCTCTGGATCAGCTGACTTGTAAACTGTATGGACCTTTTTCTCTCTTTCTTTAGCCCTGTTACCCCTGGGAACTTTACTTTCTCTCTGGCCAGCCATTTGAGAAGTAAACCCAGCAGCTTTGGAAGTTTTTAGCCAGTGGGATCCTAAATTGGGCTGTTTTTAATTCCTTTTTTTTTTTTCCTGTAAATTTTGCAAGTAGAAACTGCAACTAAACGGCCCCATGAAACCCAAGTTGAACATTCCTCCATTAACCTAAGAAATTCCTTTCAGAACTCAACAGACTCCAAGAGCCTAAATCAGTCTTCCTCAAAGACTCGCTAGGTCTCAGAGCGGGGGGCTTCCTTTGCTCTCTAGATGCAACTACAGTGATAATAGCCATCAAAACGTTTCATAGGTTTCTGACTTTTTTTTTCTTTGTCTCTTATTTTAGAAACGATCTTTAAAACCTTGCTGCAAAGAAGTGGGGGAATAGGTAGCCACATCCCATTTGCAGATAAGAAAGCTGTTCTGTTGCGGTATCTGCAAAGCCAGGAATCAGACTCGGTCCTTTGCTTTCATGCACATCATAGCAGCTGCAAAAGACACAGTTGATTTACTGTGTACCAGACTCTGCACCTAGCACCTTGTGCTCTTGAGCTCCTTTGATCCCCACAACCACCTGTGAAGGACATGCTGTTATTACTTGCATTTTACAGATGGGGAACGTTGATGTTCAGTGGGGTTAAAGAGGGCTTCGCAGGTGGCTCCATGGGTAAAGTACTTGCCCAAGATCAGCAGACAGAAAAGGAGAGGCTAGAGATTGGATCCCCTGCAGTCTGAGTCTAGGTGGGGTGTCAGACTGCAGGATCTTTTACCTTCTTACCCCAGACACTGTTTGTAGAGCAGAAATTGATCCCCCAGTAACTTAATAATGGCACAAAATTGAATGGTTCATTTCTCCAGTGAAATTCACCAAGAGGTCTGGGTCTGGCTCTTGTGGGCAGGTGGCCCTTTCCCTGGGTTTGGTGTGCGTGCTCCAGGTTGATGGGAGCCTGTGGTTTTTATTTATCCCTGTGTGCATTGAAGGCTTGTGCTTTTAAGAACCTGAAACATCTCTCAGAGAGAGGATGCTTCCAGGAGTGCAGTAGTTTAAGTAGACATACATATCTTTCTATTTTCTTAGGTCCCTTAAGTCCTTTTATCTTTAACGCTTTGGGATGGGATTGTTCCAAAATCCTGCGTTACAGCCTCACTGTTGACCCTTCATTTCTCTTCGTTTTCTCATTTACTGATCCCCAAGTGTGGCTCCTGGTGTGTGTATAAGAACTGAAACACAGTTTTGGCTAGGCAGACTTAGTTGACCTTGTCTGTGTCTTGCTTATGATAGATTTGTCTGCCCTGGCCTCTTACCACAACTTCTAGAGAGTCATTGATCTAGATGTTAAATGAAACCTCTTGAGTCTGTGAGATGCATGCTTTGTCCTGTTAAAGAGTTCTGGTCACAGGAGGGGACAGCTGATTACAGGTTAAAAGAATCTTCTTTCTCATAGCCATCCTCAGCAGGAGGATTTGAGGTTTGCTGTCTTCCTTCTAAGTTTATTTGCATCAGAATTATTCCTGAAACTTGACTTACCATTACCAAATTTGTTTAGATTAAAATCCATTTGAGATGCTTCTGGCTTTAGGAGCTGAATTTTATTTGCAAAGCTAGTTCCTGAATTTGGTAAAGGAATTTCTTTTTTTTTTTTTTTTTAATGTAACTCTATTTTTGTTTTGTGTATTTATTTATCTTTGGCTACACCATGTGGCTTGAAGAATCTTCGTTCCCTGACCTGGGATTGAACCCAGGATTCTGTGGTGAAAGGGCTGAGTCCTAACCACTGGACTGTCAGGGAATTCCCAGAGAGTTTCTTTTCTTTTTAAATTCACCCAAGGCCTAAAAGTCACAGAGATCATGCAGAAAGGATTGCCCTTTTTGGGAGAGCAGCAGGTTGGAAACTGTCAAGAGCCAGGCGCCTCAACTCCTGCTCCTCAGATTCACACTTGGGTTTAGTGAACGTTTATTTTCAGAAGCTACAGCTGATGCCAGCAACTCAGTGAGTAAGTGGGTAGCTAGTGAGTTCACTGGATCTCAGGTTTCCTTCTGTAAAGTCAGCGCCAGATTAAAGGTTATCTCCAGTCCCTTTCTTCACTGTCTGTGCACTTGACCTCACACACACTGTGGCTGCAGCCCCTATTTTATGAACAAAGGCACATAGAAGCCTGTACCCAATCCATCTTGTCAGTTTCCTATTGATCGCAGATACAAACACGGTAAACTAAGGAGTCGCGCTTTCTTCTGCAGACTCTCTGGAGAGCCCAACAGTGATGGAGTTCATGAGCACCGGGAGTGACAACAAAGAAGAACTCGATTTATTAATGAAGCATTTGAATGTGTCCGATGTGATAGACATTATGGAAAATCTTTACGCAAGTGAAGAGCCAGCGGTTTATGAACCCAGTCTGCTGACCATGTGTCAGGACAGTAACCACAACGAGGAGGAGCGGTCTGAGTCTCTGCTGCTCAGCGGGCAGGAGGGGCCTTGGTTGTCCTCAGTCAGATACGGGACTGTGGAGGACTTGCTTGCTTTTGCAAACCACATATCCAACACTGCGAAGCGTTTATACAGACGCCGACCACAAGAATCTGGAATTTTGTTAAATATGGTATGTTTTTTCCTGATCAGTTGAGTGCTGTGTGTTCAGCTTCCTACTCCTGCTACATTTAATGCTGAGTGGGATTTGAACGTGGTTCAGACTGGCTGCCAGGTACGGTTTTTAAAAATGGAATATCTGTAAGAATGACCTCCACGTGAAGGCTGCAACAAAAACAGCCTTCATTAAAAGTTCCATTTAAAGAATCTTCTCCATATTTTAGAAGTAGTTCTACAAATAGGTAATTAAGAAGAATGAATTTGAATTTCATGATGCACTAAAGAGGTCACTTGTCAATTAAGTCAAAGAGAAAGGCTTTGAGACTCTTTCATGTGAGAGGGGAATAAAGACTTTGTCTTTATATATTTTTTATATAGTATAGTTTATGTATAATTTTGTATAAGTTACAGTTGTACAATATAATGATTTACAATTTTTGAAGGTTATACTCCATGCACATTATTATAAAATATTGGCTATATTTCCTGTGTTACACAGTATGTCCTTGTAGGTTATTTTACACATAATAGTTTATACCTCTCAATCCTCTACCCCCTTCCATTCCCTCTACCCACTGTTAACCATTAGTTTATTTTCTATGAGTCTGTTTCTTTTTTTTAATATTTATTAATTTGGTTATTTTTTAGATTCTACATATAAGTGATATCATAGTGTTTGTGTTTGTCTGCCTTAATTTCACTTAGCATAATACCCTCCAAGTCCATCCATGTTGTTGCAAATGGCAAAATTTTCATCCTTTTTTATGACTGAGTAGTATTCCATTGTGTGTGTATGTGTGTGTGTGTGTGTGTGTGTGTGTGTGTGTGTGTGTATACCACATCTTCTTTATCCATTCATGTGTTGACAGATGATTAGATTGCTTCCATTTCTTGGCAATTGTAAATAATGCTGCTGAGAACACTGGGATGCATGTGTCTATTGAATTATTGTTTCCATTTTTTCAGATGTATACCCAAGAGTAGAATTGCTAGGGAATATGGTGGTTCTCTTTTAAGTTTTTTGAGAAACCTCCATCCTGTTTTCCATAGTGGCTGCACCAATTTGCATTCCCACCAACAGTGTAGGAGGATTCCCTTATCTTCACATCCTCATCAGCATTCGTTATTTGTGTTCTTTTCGATGATAATCATTCTTACAGGTGTGAGGTGATACCTCATTGTAGTCCTGATCTGCATTTCCCAATGATTAGAGATGTTGAACATCTTTTCCTATGCATGTTGGCCATTTGCGTATCCTCTTGGGGGAAATGTCAGTTAAGGTCTTCTGCCCATTTTTTAATTGGGTTTTTGTTTTTTTGATGTTGAATTGTAGGAACTATTTGTATATTTTGAATATTCACCCTTTCCTTATTGGTAGTATCATTTGCAAATATTTTCTCCTGTTCAGTAGGTTGTCTTTGTGTTTTGTCCTTGGTTTCCTTTGCTGTGCAAAAGTTTTTAGGTTTAATTAGGCCCCATTAGTTTATTCTTGCTTTTATTTCCTTTGCTTTAGGGCACAGATCCAAAAATTATTGCTATAATTTATGTCAAAGAATGTTCTGTTTAATTAACATTTTTGAAGGCTGAATTTTTGGTAACAAAAAAATCCTCTTTTGTTACATCTTGAAACATCATAGTATTAATACTGGCTAAATTCAGTTCTTGCAGAAATGTAGTTTGTGGGCAGTAAATAGTTATCCAGAGATGCTCTCTCTTTAATTGGTGAGGTATGAATGACAAGGGATATATTTGTTTAGTTACGCTAAGTATGCAAATAATCCAAAATATTGTGACAACACTTAGTTGCCACAATAGAAGATCAGGTGATGTATTGGGGTGTGGTTGGTCTCTTAGTGTGTCAAAGGTGAATGTAGGTGCTGGCTAAAGGTGATCTAACTTTTGAAAAAGAACAAGTCTCAAAGGAGTGGGTGGGAACTTGCAAAACATGCTTACTGATGACGAAAGCACCCCAGTTTCCTTTGGTGCATATAAATGGAGAGATGGTTAATATATGGAGGGTGGTGCTGAACAAGTAGAGTCTGTACCAAGTACTTAATTATTATTATTATTTTTTGTGTACCACATTTGTTCAGTTCAAAACAACACAGTGATTTAGGTCAGCTATGAAGTGAATTGTTTTGTTAGAAGCCAGCTGTGTTCACCTATAGCTCAATTGCCAGCAAGATTGCAAAATCACGTTTTACAAAAAAAAGTAAAGGTTACGTTTTGCATTGTTGTATAACTTGCTTTGGTCTGGATATGCCAAACTGTATTTGATACTTAACTTTGTCTTGAGAAGAGTACTTCTTTTCATACATGGGAAGTCATAATTTGAACTAGGGGTCATATCTGTTTGTCTTAGCTAAAATATAGCTGGAGAACTCTGGTTCAAAATAACATATATGTCTATGATCAGAAACATAATGGTTTATGTGGGGTTTTTTTGCATACTTACTTGTTAAAATGACTATTTTAAAGGAAACCATACAGAATAAACACACTGTTTTTGCTTGTAAATATGTAGAGACTTCCCTTCTTTCCCCTGGCCAATCAGACTGATGAGAGATGGGCCATAGAATTGGGAATGTATGGAAGGGAATTCGGGGAAATTCTGTTTCTCTGTTTTACAAGATGATGGCTAATCATCTACTAAACACGTTGGTTCCAAGTGTACCTTCAAATGGACCATATGCTCTCCTTCCAGGATTTGTCCATTTGTTTGCTAGACAGAGCTCAAATATCTACAGAGCATGAGGTGCTTTTTCAGGTGCTAGAAATACAATCTGTGTTTCCTGGTCGCTTTCTGCGTGCTGAAGGAGGCAAGTAAACATGTAATTATAATGCAGTGTAATATTTCTCAATACAGCTACACCCTGATCAGGGGAATGGTCAGGCAAGATACCTCACATAACCGTGAGGGTTGATAGGATATCAGAGAGGCCTCCAAGAGGAATTAAAAAAGAATTTTTCCCCCCTTGTTTTTGGCCACACCATGCAGTTTGCAGAACTAAGATTCTGCAAACTGAATCTTAGTTCCCCAACCAGGGATTGAACCCTGGGCCCTGGCGGAGTAGAACTGCTGAGTCCTAACTACTGCCTTGCCAGGGGAATTCCCCCCAAGAGGAAGTGATGTTTTAATTACTGAGTTGGAATCAGCCAGATGAAGGGGATGGAGAACAGAGAATGTTCCAGATGGTGAGATTGGAGGCACAGATACATGGTGTGTTGCTGGCAACCGACAATCACAGCACCATGGAATTAGACGGGATGGAGGGCCCAGGAATTACAAAAATAACCTGAAGCACAGGCATGTGAAACAGTGGTCTGCATGTGTGTGCAGGTATCTGCTGTTTTCCTAAAAATAATATTTATAAAGATCCCTCCAACATCCACAGGACCTGGGGAAGAAACTTGAGGAGACTAAGCCAGGGATTGCTTTGTATGAGGGTGCTACAAGTTACCTATAATCTAGACCAACTCTCACCCACATCTGGGGATGAGTAGCCTAAAATGGTTTCTCAACACTCAACTCTTGTGTGATTATTGGGAAGCTGAAGATCCCCAAGGAGCTCGCTCAAAGGTGTGGGTGTGTGATGCTGAGTGCTACTCCTCTGGGCTTAGTCACGGATTCCTGGCTTCTCAGTCTTAAAAAACCTTAAATATACTTGAATCCAGCTCTCTCTCTGAGGCTTGGCTCACCCCATTCATCATCTCCAATAATTGCTGGGGCATTTTGGCCTTTGCTTGGAAACCTGTGACGAAGCATGCATCATATTCTGGGGCGTATATCGTCATATCAGGCCAACTGATTGCAGAGAAGTCCTTCCTTAGATGGCACAAGCATTTATCTCTGAGCGCCCTTAGTCCTAGCCCTACTTCTTGGCCATAAAAATGGGATGACTCTCATACATATATGATGAGTAGTGGTGAAGAGAGCAGGCCCCTGAGTTCAAGTGCCTGGCATGTATCTCAGCTCTGAAATGGAGTAGGTGACCCCAAGCCAGCTACTACAACCTCCGTGCCTCCATTCACTCATTTGTAAAATGGGTAAATGGCCACATTCACTCCACATGGTTGTTTGGGGTCAAATAATTGCAAGTGGCCTGTGTGCACACTGAGAGTATTGGAAGGACACAGGCCATTGTGGTTGTCACTCTCCTTCCTTACGACAGTCCTCCCAGTGTTTGCAAAACTGCACGTGTTCCCTCTTCTTCCCTCGTCCCCCACGTCTTCCCTCTTCTCTCCCCATCAGCCCTGGCTGTGCCTGCCCCTCCTCGTGCACAGGCCCCAGCCAGTACCCATCTTACAGCCCTGCGCTTGAACCTGGCTGCCCCTTTGCTGTGGGACCAGCAGGGGAGCACAGAGCCAGCTTGGCCTTTGTTCTAGATCCCTCGTCTCTCGTCATGTAGCCCAAGGTCATATCCATTTTCTAGCTACCACATCACCCTTGTGGAATCATTCTCACTGACTTACCTACTCAAATGCTGTTTCTGGGCTGGCGATGTGTCATGCCAATGGCAGTGATTGGGATGAGTAAATGGACAGCATAGGGGCTTCCCAGGTGATGCAGTGGTAAAGAATTCGCTTGTGAATGCAGGAGACACAGGAGATGGGGGTTCAATCCCTGGGTCAGGAAGATCTTCTGGTGAAGGAAATAGCAAACCACTCCAATATTCTTGCCTGGAGAATCTCATGGACAGAGGAGCTTGGCGGTGACAGTCCATGGGGTTGCAAAAAGTTGAACATGACTGGGCGACTGAGCACACACACACACACACACACACACACACACACACACACACGGACAGCATGCCTCCAATGTCTGCACTTGAATGTGGCTTTAGTACATGGAAGAGTTGACAGAGATAATGGACAACAGAGATTTCCAGAAGATTATCTACTTAGGCTGCTAGAAAGAAGAAAAAGGGGAAAAATACTTCAAACCCAGATAGGGAAGGTCTAGGGCTTGGAAAGATCCCGGGACTTTGCAGAACCACATACTAGCCAACACTTGTATGTCACCCTGCACGTTCAGGGTCTGTCATCAGAGGTGGCCTGGAGAACTCTCAGGGCGTTCAGAGAAGAACGTGGGGGAATGGTAAACTGGGGTGAAGGAACTGCAGTATTTGATCTAAAGAGGAGAAGTCCAAGCCATCTCAGTGGAGTATAAATTGGGCATTTGGTCACTGGGTTCAACTTTAATTACAACCTCTGGAAAACTGAAGGCTCTTATCTAAAGAATAGGAGCTGTGGCTTGAGGTCAGACAGACCTGACTCTGTCACTGCCTACTGAGTTCTTAACCTCTTCAAGTCAGTTTCTTCATCTCTAAGTGGAGATAAAGAGAGTCCTTACATCACAGACGTATGTGAAACTGATGTGTTAGTGTGTGAAGTACTCAGCACAGTGCCTGGCCCAGAGCTAGCACTCAGCAGATGGCTAATATTATTACTCTCATCCTCTCAGCTAAGAGGACACTGGGTCAGAGTGGGTTAAAGCAGATTTGAGTTGAACAAAAGTAAAACTTCCAAGTGAAGCCAGACAAAGACAAATATCCCATGATGTCACGTATATGTGGAATCTAAAAACATCATACCAAGGAACTTATTTACAAAATAGAAACAGACTCACAGACATCGAGAACAAACATATGGTTACCGAAGGAGAAAGGTGAGGGGAAAGAGAGAAGTTAGGAGTTTGGGGTTAGCATGTACAAACTGCTACATATAAAATAGAGAAACAACAAGGACCCACCATACTGCACAGGGAATTCTACTCAGTATCTTGTAATAACTTATAATGGAAAAGAACCTCAAAAAGAATATATATGTGTTTATGTAACTGAATCACTATGCTGAACCCCTGAAATTAACACAACATTGTAAATCAACTATACTTCAGTGATTAAAAAAAAAAACGAAACCAAACCTAAAAAAAAGTAACATTTTTTTTCTGAAGGCTGCTTAAACCCTGAAGTGAGCCCTGGAGAATCAAGAGCAATTGGATATGTAAATATTTAATAACAAGGAAGAGGCAGTAAAGCCAGTGCAGCTGGTGCCGAGGGCACAGTTCTGTCTTGAGGACTAAACCCACCATGTCCCCAGCCTCCTGTAGAAGTGGCCTCCAGGAACTTGAGGTGACGCTTCTTGAAATGAGGTCATATTTCAAACTTGGCAAGACCGTGGTCTCTGCTTAGTTATGGTCCCTCTTGCACGGCGGCCATGCTCAGTAAATGCTAAAGTTTTGAGTGTCAGTAACTTCACATTTCTAAGTATTAGCATCTTTCTCTGCTTCATTCCTGACTAATAGTGTGCATGTCTGTGGGGTGTAGCTACGATTAGTAATAACGGGTCCTGAGTGAATAACCCTTATGGTCACCAGGGTTGTTCCCGGAGCAGGGTCGTGTGAGCAGCCCAGCGGGTCTGGAGATGAATCGCTATCTTCTCTCCCCACGTGATCCGCATTCCCCTGCAGCCTCTTCCGTTCTTGAAATAACTTTGTGTCACTTTGATAGTCTCATAATTACTGAATTCATAATCTGAAGTCATAATATTACTAATGATTTATAGGTAAAACCTGTATTTTTGAGATTCTAGCCCTTGAAAAATATTTTACACAATTTTTTTTTTTAAAGGAATGTGCTCCAGGTCACCTCTCTCATGAACTGTCTTATTAACTTGTTTTCATTTTAATTATTATTAATTCTTCCTTTAATTTTTCACTGTTTAAAAATTCAGATAGACTTTCTATGCAGTAGAATACACAGAGGGCTTCCCTGGTGGCTCAGATGGTAAAGAATCTGCTTGCAGTGCAGGAGACACAGGTTTAATCCCTCAGTCAGGAAGATCCCCTGGAGAAGGAAGTGGCCACCCACTCCAGTATTCTTGGCTGGAGAATTTCATGGACAATGGAGCATGGCAGGCTATATATAGTCCATGGGGTCACAAAGAGTCAGACATGACTGAGTGACTAACACATACACATAGGATACAAAGATCTTTAACATCCAGTTTGATGAGTTTTGACATGGGTACATACCCTTATAACGCATACTGCTATCAAGATATCTCTCTTAATTTTTTAGTTATTATTTTTATTTATTTATTTGAGTTGATTTACAATGTTGGATTCATTTCAGGTATGCAGCCAACTGTTTCAGTTATGCTGTACATTCTTTTTTAGATTCTTTTCTATTGTAGATTATTGCCAAATATTGAGTGGAGTTTCCTTTGCTATACAGTAGGTCCTTGTTGGTTATCTATTTTATATATCGTAGTGTGTGTATGCTAATCCCAAACTCCTAATTTATCCTCTCCCATTTCCCCTTGGTAGCCATAAGTTTTTTTTCTGCTTTGTATATAAGTTCATTTGTATCTTTTTTTAAAGTTTCCACATGTAAATGATATGAAAATGAAATGAAGTTGCTCAGTCGTGTCTGACTCTTTGCGACCCCATGGACAGTAGTAGCCTACCAGGCTTCTTCGTCTATGGGATTTTCCAGGCAAGAGTACTGGAGTGGGCTGCCATTTCCTTCTCCAGATATCATGTGGTATTTGTCTTTCTCTGTTTGACTTCACTTTGTATCATCCCTAGGTCTATCCGTGTTGCTGCAAATGGCATTGCTTCATTCTTTTTCATGGCTGAGTAGTATTCCATTGCGTATATGTACCACATCTTCTTTAGGTTGTTGCTCTCAGTTTTTGAGTCAGCTGTCTTTCAGACCTCTTATTCAAAGTGTCTGCTGACTCGTGAACCCTCAGAGCTCAGGGACTGTCTGTCTCTTGTTCTTGCCTTCTCAGCACCAAACATAGAGCCTGGCACATATCATGCCCTCAGTAAACATTAAATGAGTGAGTAGATGAGAGATAATTCTGCCTTTGCTTTATTTATGTCAACTTACAGCTCTGGCAAAACACATTGTTTTCCAGAATCCTCTGTGATCCATCGGTTCATTTCCGCACTCTCTCTGTGTGCATCATCTCTGAGTAATAGTTATGCAGACTGACAGGTTAGCACATTTTAATTGGAAACCAGTCAGCTTGCGTGTACAGTTTACATTTCTGCAATCTTTATTTTCAGGCTTTTGGTCACAACAATCAGGGTGCCTTAGATAAACCATTTTTAAAGTTCTCTTTCGCAATGAATTACTCACATGCATATAGAAATATGATCAGGTCTGGCCAGTGACGTGTTTCTGTGACATGCTTTCTCTGTCTTGCTGAAGCTCTAAATGTAGCCTCTGTACACTGTTAGGATTACATACAGTGACATTCATTTTTAACACTGCGTGTAAGAATGTCTTCTAATATAACCAGTTCCTGAAGGGTGGGTCTTGGAAGAGAACCTTGCTGAAATTCTCACCTTCCTGCGTGTTTGCTTTGTTGTAGGTAATCACTCCTCAGAATGGACGCTACCAAATAGACTCTGATGTTCTGCTCATCCCTTGGAAGCTGACCTACAGGAACATTGGCTCCGATTTCATTCCTCGGGGGGCATTTGGGAAAGTGTACTTAGCACAAGATATAAAGACTAAGAAAAGGATGGCATGTAAATTGGTATGTACTTCATAACCAGACACGTTGCCGTGAGTGTTGGTGTTGGGGCTTTTGTGTGTTTCTTTACACAAAGCTGGCTGCCCTTTGACTGCTTCTTGTTTGAGGGTGCTCAGTCCAACAAAGCATCTCTGTTTTATAGATAGGCTTCCTACCTGGGGTCATTTAATCCCCAAGTCTACTTAAGTACAATAGTTGAGTTTAGTCAGTTTGCGCTGATAAAAAAGAAGGTACTAGCTTACTTAGTGCCAGCTTGGATGCCTGCATCCTTCTTGTGGTGGGATAGAGGAGGGAAGCTCTCCTGCAAGAGCAAATTTATTTGCTGCTGTTTTTAATCTCACCCACAGGGGAGGGGACTGGGCAGGGAAGTAGGCACTGTTCGGAAAGCCACAAGACTCCTCAGGACTACAGATTAAAGGGCTGAATTTATTTATTTATTTTTAAAATATTTACTTATTTATTTAGTTTGGCTGCACTGGGTCTTAGCTGCAGCATGTGGGATCTTCGCTTTGGCATGGACTCTTAGTTGCAGCATCCTGGATCTAGTTCCCAACCAGGAATCAAACCTGGGCTCCCTGCATTGGATGTGTGGAGTCTTAGCCACTGAACCACCAGGGAAGTCCCCAAAAACTGAACTTAAATAGACCAGTATTGAAGACACCCCATCTCTTCTTATTAAACATTAAGCACCTGCTGAGGTGCCCCCACTTTGGAAGACTGGCCTGATTTACCAAAGTGAGCAGACACATACCCTGTGACCCAGCAATTCCGCTCCTGCAGGTGCCTGCCCAGTAGGCATGCATCCACGGTCCCCAAAAGCCATGTGCTGGAGTGTCCATAGCAGCACTGTTTGCAATAGCCCCAAACTGGAAAGTTTGCAGATGTTGAAATATGGTGTGTTTATATAATGCAATGCTGTCCAGCAAAGAGAAGAAATGACTTACAACTGCAATGATGTAGATGAATCTACATTAGTTGAAGCTAGAACAGCTGGACACAAAACAGGATCTGGTCTATGAGATTCCATTTATACTGGGTTGGCCAAAACATTTGTTCAGGTTTTCCCATTACATCGTATGGAAAAATCTGAAGGAATGTTTTGGCCAACCCTCTATAAAGGCCCAAAAGACTAAACAGACCTGTTGGAAATCCCGTTAGTGGGTGTCCCTGGGGAGCGGTGATAGGTAGGGGTCAGCAGGGGGTTTCAGGGATGCAGGTGAAGTTGTTTCCTAATCTACATGGTGGTTACATGGGTGTGTTCACTTGAAAATTCATTGAGTGTGATAATCAGTTTTGCATTTTTGTGTATGTCTCTTCCACTTTAAAGTTTTTTTAAGTGCAGTTAAACAGACTCACTTTTGATTTAACAAAAAACAAAATAGAAAATAATGACACTATTATCTCAGTCTCTCTTTTCGTCGTGAGGGCCTCGTTTGTGCCTCCATAAAGGTTAACCCAGAGCATCTGTTATTAAGGGAAAAAAGGAAGTAATATAGAAGTTATTTGAAGGTTGCATTTATAAAGAAATATGTCCAAGTTTAAAAAAAAAATCTAGAGACATTTTTTTAAAGCTCTTAGGGCCAGAAAATGTTCTGTTTTTCAGTTTTATCACAAAAGACATGGCAAATAGCTTTGCGGGTTTGTTTTCCTTGCAGTCCTTATATTTAATTTTTAAGCTGTGTGTTTTCTTAAAAAAGAGAAACATGTAAGATGATTAACAACCCCAAACAGTTCATAAGGATGCAGCCTAAAGAATGAGACTCCTTTCCTTGCAGCAGTTACCATTAATGGGTTCTTACATGTCCTTCCAGAAAATTTCTATGGACATGTGTCTGTATAGTGGAATATTTTTTTACAAATGGGAACATAGTATGTGCATTTCTGCATCTTGCCTACCTCAATCTAACAGTTTATTTTGGAGGCATTCCTGTCATGAAAGAGTTACTTCTTTCTTTATTAATGACTATTGATTCTCCATAGAATAGATGGTCAGTGCTTATTTAAATGCATTGTTAGAACATGAACGGTGAAACTAGAGATAGTATTTTGTGACGAGGAAGACTGAAAACAATGACCCAAATCTAGTACTGTAGAAATTCCATGTATAACAGATAGGAAATTACCATCTCTGGGCCAATCATGAACAGTTCTTTCATTGGGTGTCTCTACTGTAAATGAAAGTAGTATTTTATTATTTTGTCCTTTATTTTCTCATTTTGAATTTTTTCACCTTATGCAGATGTTAATGTAAAGGCAGATCCCAAGTAAGCATTATCTTTACTCAGGAGTACAATTTCATAATACATCAGAGTATCCTTGAGGGCATTTGTTTGCCTTCTGGTTTGTAAGTTGACCTATATTGTGTATATTTTTCATTATCCTGGAGTTGTTGAGGATATTCTTTGTGCTTTTGTGTTCTAGATCCCAGTAGACCAATTTAAGCCATCTGACGTGGAAATCCAGGCTTGCTTCCGGCACGAGAACATCGCCGAGTTATATGGCGCCGTTCTATGGGGTGAAACTGTCCACCTCTTCATGGAAGCAGGCGAAGGAGGGTCTGTCCTGGAGAAACTGGAGAGCTGTGGACCCATGAGAGAATTTGAGATTATTTGGGTGACAAAACATGTTCTCAAGGGACTTGATTTTCTGCACTCAAAGAAAGTGATCCACCATGACATTAAACGTGAGTTATCTTTGGATGTGTCCCTTTTTGGCTTACACAGACTAGTTGAACTTTAGGCAGATGGGCTCTTCTGTTCAATATGAAGGTCCTTGATGGCATGAGGACTGCCCATGGGTCAGTAGTATCCCCTGGAGAAGGAAATGGCAACCCACTCTAGTATTCTTGCCTGGAAAATTCCATGGACAGAGGAGCCTGGCAGTCCATGGGGTTGCAAAGAGTCGTACACAACTGAGCAACTAAGCATGAGCCTGACTGGTTTCTAAGAGTAAGAGATTGTGGGGAAATCCATAAGAGAGATCAATATCTAAGCATAAATTGGGCTAGCAAAACTTGTACTGAGAAAAGTTGGGTATTTTACTTTTTATTTCAGAAAGTGGCTTGATGATAGTACACAGTATATAAAATATAAAAAATATTTTTCACCTTTATTGAGAAATAATTGACAATATAACATATGTTTAAGATGTACAATGTAGTAATTTGATACATGTATATATTGCAAAATGATTATTATGATAAGATTAGTTAACACATCATCCATCTCATGTATTTATAATTTTTTTGTGTGGTGACAACTTTTAAAATGTGCAACTTACAAAAATACCATACCAAATTTCCAGTACCATTCAGTACTGGAAAATACCCTGATGCTGGGAAGGAGTGAAGGCAAAAGGGGAAGGGGGTGGCAGAGAATGAAGTGGTTAGATAGCATCACTGACTCAGTGGACATGAATTTGAACAAATTCCAGGAGTTAGTGGAGGACAGAGGAGCTTGGAGAGCTGCAGTCCATGGGGTCACAAAGAGTCAGACACCACTTAGCGAATGAACAACAACAATTTTAACTATAGTCACCGTGCTATACATTACTTCTGGACATATAGTCCCAGAAGTTTTTTATCTCGTTACTGGAAGTTTGTACCCTTTTTACCAGCATCCCAAATTCTCTTTGCCCCCACCCCTGGTACCCACTTTGTTAAGTGTTTCTATGTTTGCTTGCTTTTTTCTTTTTTAGACTCCTCATAAAAGTTAGATAGTATGGGATTTGTCTTTCTCTGTCTGACTTATTTAGCCATCAAGGTTCATCCATGTTGTCACAAATAGCAGGATTTCCTTCTTTTTTATGGCTGAATAATATCCCATTATATTAATATATATCAGGCAACTTATATGTGTATAGTTAATCACAAAATTTGCATATGTATAAACCTTCTTTATCCATTCATCCATTGATAGATGCTTAGCTTGTTTCCATGTCTTGGCTATTGTAATTTGAGGATTATTAATGACTACCTTCATTTATATCCACTTTGACTGAATTCTTGACAAATCTGCAGTGATTTTTACCTAAACTCACACCCACATTCACCTTTCCTTTTGAATATAATGCACTCATTTCAATAAAGGAAGCATTTCAATGTATCTTTATTTGCAACACAATTTAAATAATGTTTCCATCTTGTTTATGGATAGATACACAATTTTTTACTAAAATTTCTCATCTCTTTATAGCTAGCAACATTGTTTTCATGTCCACAAAAGCTGTTTTGGTGGATTTTGGTCTAAGTGTCCAAATGACCGAAGAGATCTATTTTCCTAAGGACCTCCGTGGAACAGAGGTAATTATGTTCATCCGAAAATGGGCAATAGCTTTTTTTTTTTTTTAAGTATTTATTTATGTTTGGCTGTCCTTGTGTCTTAATTGTGGCATTCAGGGTATTTCGTGGTGATGCATGGGCTTCTTTCAAGTTGTGGTGCTCAGACTCCAGAGCCAGTAGGTTCAGCAGTTGTGGAATATGGGTTTGTTGCCCTGAGGTATGTGTGATCTTAGTTCCCTGACCAGGGATCAAACCAACATCCCGTGCATTGCATGGCTGATTCTTAACCACTGGACCACCAGCACAGTCTGGCAATATCTTATCAACAGTAAAAATAAGATGTTCTATCATTACTGCAGAAAGGACAAAGAAGGGGAAGAAATCCATTACATTAAATCATTATTATCATGGGAACGTTTTTAATGAGCATTCACTCTGTGTCGTGTGCTCATTTTAACACTTTATTTGGATTATATTATTTTATCCTCACAATACTACTATCATAGGGAAATACTGTTATTACCATTTTAAAATAAGAAAATAAGCTTCAAGAGGTTAAGATAAAGTGCCCAAAGTTATTCAGCTACTGACAGATCAGGGAATCGAATCTAGTTTTTTCTGAGTCTATAGTCTAAGGTTTAACTGCTGTGTAACTAATATGTACATTTTCAGTATGATAGTATTACTGCTTTGGTTCAGTTACAGCCATAATCATCATGATCATTAAGGACAACATTTATTGAGATCTGATATTTTAGGCCTCTCTTTAATCCTTGGACTCTTTTTTTTTGGGGGGGGGGGCTTGACTCTTTTTTTTAAATTTTTTTCATTTATTTTTATTAGTTGGAGGCTAATTACTTCACAACATTGCTGTGGGTTTTGTCATACATTGACATGAACTTAGAATCTTAAAAGAAAGAAATTTGAAGGTATAAGCTTACTATAATATTCAACTCATTTGTGAAACGAAAACAACAAAAACAAAACTTTCCTGAATCTAAATGAGATTCAGAGAAATGCACTCACGAGCTTTCAAATAATACATTTAGCATTCACATCATTAGGCTGCATAGTTGATTCATGTAGTGAGTGTCTGTTGGACATCTGATTGTTCAGGCTGCTGTGCCTGCAAGGGATGGAACCCAAGACAAAGCCAACAAGGACTCCATTCTGGAGTTAGGATCTATTTTAAATTTACCTGGATTATTAATAAATGACCAGCCATTTAGTTCACAGTCAGTTATGATGGGTATGGGGTTGGTTGCATCTGGGAAGGTACATGGGGGTAGAATCTGCCTTCCTGGCCCATCTCCATGACGATGAGGTGTTTAGCTATCAGAGCCCCTCAGCCCCATGCCCTTCTCTGTTGAAAGTGCCCTCAGGAAGTGAAGAGGGGGCAGTTGGTGAATCTTTGCCTCAAGATTACCAGGTCAGTCCTCGTGTTAATCAAAAGATAACCTTTAGTTTAGCTAGTAAATGTATTGCGTTGGACTCAGTTGCAGTGCAAGGGTTTCTCCTATGGCTCAGCGGTAAAGAATCTGCCTGCAATGTAGGAGACGCAGGAGATGTGGATTCGATCCCCGGGTTGGGAAGATCCCCTGGAGGAGGAAATGGCAACCCATTCCAGTACTCTTGCCTGAAAAATTCCATGGACAGAGGAGCCTGGTGGGCTATAGTCCAAAGTGTTGCAAAGAGTCAGACACGACTAAGTGACAGAGTACACGCATGCACGCAGTTGCAAAAGGAATTGTCTGCATTTTAGGCTGGGATTCTGTAAGCCTTTTTTTTTTTTTTAATCCTTTTTTTTTCCCACCTCAAACTTTAACCTTTTTAATTTGTATTGGGGCATAGCCAATGAATAATGCTGTGGTAGTTTCAGGTAAATAGTGAAGGGACTCAGCCGTACATACACATGTATCCATTCTCCCCTAAACCCTCCTCCCATCCAGGCTGTGTAAGCCTTTTCTTAACTCTCTTAAAGCAGACTTTCTTGGGCAGTAGAAGAGATCTTTGGTTTTGCTTTTATTAGTGAACTTATTCTGGAAAATACTTGGGAGAGGATCCTGGAGAGTTGTCTTCGAGCAAAATAATATTCACAAAACTGTAGACCTTTTATTTTAAGCATGTTTTAGTCTCCAGATCTTGGGAATACTTCCCCAAAGCACAAAATCTAATAAGACTTAACACTTCTGACATGATTTTTTTGGAACTACTTCAGCATGTTTTGGCAGTTGTCAGACCTTCAGATATGTGACACTCTACCCTTTTTTCCTGGAGCCAGTTTGAGAAACAAACTATTTATGGCATTAAAGATGGAAAATACCTTTCTCTTCCCAGCAAGATGATCAAATTGGACATTTTGCAATAACTGGAGAAAGACATCTCCTTTCTGGGATTTTCTATCAGAAGAGTATGTGTTTGAGTACGAGATAGCAACACAGTGTCTATTCCTGAATAGGAGTTTGGATTGAAGTATTTTCACCAAATGTTAATTGCTTTCTATGAAGTGCTAAACTGGCCTTGGCGTTCCTAGCTGTAAAAACTCTTCTGATCCACCCGTGTTTGTTTACTGTATGTCTGGCACTTGTGATTGAAGTGTGGTAGGAAGTGTGCTGATGAGTTGAGGTGTAAGGGTCACTTCTCAGAAAGCTTATTTTGACCCCTCATCCTCAAAGAGCAAGAAGGTATCATTAGTCAGGGTCAGCCGTGCGGATTTGCCTTCCATTAGAACTTGATATTCAGTTTGATCAGATAACTTCCGAACCCCCGAGCCGAGCTTCCAAATACAGACACTGGTCACTCGTGGCCTGCCTATTCGGGGCATGATCTTGTAACCATGCCATGTGATGCACTTACACAGGGTTAATCCAGCCTATCTTTAAACTATTGTTTTGGAATTCCCTGGTACAGAGAGAGAAGAAATAATGAATGTGAATAAGTAATTAGAGTTCCCTTGATAGCCTTGTTCCTTTTGTAAAGTTCTTACATAAGGTCACATGTCATCATCAAGTACGTGGGGACACACACACACACACGCACACACACACAAAGTCTCCTTCCCTTTGTAATAAATGTGTTAGGAGGTGAAGGCCTTGACATCCCTCCCCCTGACCCTGCCGAGCTCTAGGCTCCTGGGTCCACAGCTAAGGGTGCACAACCCCCAGAGAGCCTGACTTGGGTTCCCCCCAGGCCTGTTTCAGGAAGTGCCCTTGACCCCATGACCTGCTACTGTGGCTCCCTAGAGCTTAAGGAGTCAGGAACTGGGAGCCATGGGGCTCTGGGCAAGGCATCTGCCCCCACCACACGCCACCCCACAGCCCCTCCAGGGCCCCAGGCTCACAGCTGCCGCTGGTGACACCAGCCGCAACACTTTGCCTAATCCTTGCTTAGGAGAGTCGCCGGGGTGGCGGGGAGGGGAGGCAGGCACCTCTGTTAACAGTTGTCCTGACCACTGAGTGTGTTGCTCAACTTTGCGATTTTATTTAGTAAGAAAGTCCAAGGAGAGAGAGAGAGAAAAAAACCTAGTAAAGAACCAAGCCCAGGCAGCCCGGAAGTGTGTTGTAGGAAGTACTTGAGGCAAGTGAGGTGGGGAAACTGGGCAATTTCCCCAGTTTTTGTAAGCCAGTTCTTTCTTTATTTACTCTGAAATGTATTCTGGGAATACTCACCACCCCCCCCCCCCCCACCCCCCACATTCATGGCAGCATCCAAAGTTGTTAAAGCTAAATATTGATGGTGAGGGTAGGAACTGCACTGTACCTGTACCAGCCATGAAGACAGGTCACTGGTGTTTGCTCTTTTTCTCTTTTAGAAACACACACTGCTTAGGGAAACTGCTTCTAAAACAAGCCCTCCTTTTCCAGCATTGGCTCATAAAACCAACTTGCACAATGTGAACATGGCCTGCCTTTAGTATTTAGTCATTGGGCTCCCTGGTAGGTAGAAATAAGAAGAGGTTCATAGAAATGACCCACTAGGATCACTTTTCCAATATTGCACTTTATTTTTTTTTGGGCTGCTCTGGGTCTCTGTTGCTGCACAGGGGCTTTCTCTAGTTGCAGTGCGTGGGCTTCTCATTGCAGTGGCTTCTCTCTTATTATGGAACACAGGCTCTAGGGTGCATGGACTTTTCAGTAGTTGCAGCACGTGGCTGTGTAGTTACAGCACACAGACCTAGTTGCTCTGAAGCGTGTGGAATCTTCCCAGACTGGGGATCAAACCCGTGTCCCTTGCATTAGCTGGCAGATTCTTATCCACTGTACCACCAGGGAAGTCCTCCAGTGTTACACTTTAAATTCTTCTCTTCTGTGTAGTCAGTGTTGATACTCTGGGGACCTCTGCTGCTTTTGATGACTGAAGATAATTATCGGTTTGGCATTTGAATGCCAAACATGAAATGAGGACGTGTATTTTAGTGTCCATTGAAATACAGAAGGAATTGGTGTTTTAGTAGGAACAGGAAACATTCGATCCTTGCTTCGCAGAACTTTGAGTGGGAGTGCCAGATGCGTTCTCAGCCATGGCTAGTTTGCTGCCTTGTGTTGAGTCTGTGGGGAGATGTGCTGTGAGGCTGCAGGGTGAAGCTGCCTGAGTGCCCACGGGCCAATGCTACTCCTTTGCTGAAGGGACCACAGCAGTGACATGCTGTTCTCAAGGGACGAAGTGTGCAGTGGATACAGCGAGGGGCATGTGCCAGCTTCCAGAACTGGGTTAGGGAAATGGTGCCTAGACCCCTGAGGGGGTCAGACTGACCTTCTGCTTCTCTTTCAGATTTACATGAGTCCGGAGGTGATCCTCTGCAGGGGCCATTCGACCAAAGCAGACATCTACAGCCTGGGGGCTACTCTCATCCACATGCAGACGGGCACCCCGCCCTGGGTGAAGCGTTACCCGCGCTCCGCCTACCCCTCCTACCTGTACATAGTAAGTGGTGACGATGCGGGGAGGGTGGGGTTGGAGCATCTCACCTGCTCAGGAGAGCTGCTCTCTCTCTGATAGTACACACATCTGATGATGGTGAAGTATGACCATCGTCCTCTATGGTAACACTAGTATATGCTCAGCATGCTAACCATGGTATGCTGACCATGTACTAGGCTTAGTATAACCCTAACTCTCCCACATGGAGGGATCACCCTGTGGAAACCCACCCAGCTGTGCCCAGGCAGAAATTATTTGCTATGCTGTTACACACGATGCCACTGAAAAACATCAGAGTAGCATAAATCATTGAACTGAGGAAGATGTATATGTTCTTTGAACACTTCCCAGAAAGAAGGTATTAGGTTCTAGATCCCCAGGGCAGCCTGGCACATAGTGAAACACACAGCGCCACCCGCCCCCACCCCGACCTCCTTTGACTATAGAGAAATTGAGAGGCAGGCACTTCCCGGTTTCTGCACAGGGACCTTTGGGCATTGCTCCTATGGAAAGCCGTGTATTCAGACCTCAAGTGTTTAACTCTGACTGCATTTAACCAAAAGATGGGTTTCACTCAGTGTCCTTAGGAAATGTTACCGAAGGCTATGCGCTGTATTCACTTCAAAACAAAAGACTTTCCGGGTCTTGTAACTAGAATACCTGTCCTGTCGAGGGTATATGTTCATGCCGTTGATGCTAAGAGAACTGGTTTGTTCACAGATTCACAAGCAAGCGCCTCCTTTGGAAGATATTGCTGAGGACTGCAGTCCTGGTATGAGAGAGCTGATTGAGGCTGCTCTGGAGAGGAACCCCAATCACCGGCCTAGGGCAGCAGACCTACTGAAACACGAGGCGCTGAACCCCTCCAGGGAGGATCAGCCCCGCTGTCAGAGCCTGGACTCTGCTCTCTTTGAGCGGAAGCGGCTCCTGAGCCGGAAGGAGTTGGAGCTTCCTGAGAACATTGCCGGTATGGACACCCTGCGGTGTGCAGTGCCCTGGCTTCCCTTCTTTTTCTGTCTCCATACACCTTCTTATAGAACTCATGAACATGCCTGGGGAAAAAAATAGTATTAGCAGATGCAAACTGGTATATGTACGATGGGTAACAACAAGGTCCTACTGTATAGCGCAGGAACCTATACTCAATATCCTGTTATAAAGCATAATGGAAAAGAATATGAAATAGTATATATATATATATACACACACACATATACATATATATATATATATATATAACTGAGTTTTCTGTACAGCAGAAATTAATGTTGTCAATCAACTTGACTTAAGTAAAATTAAAAAAAAAAAAAAAACTGAAGTAACTTCCTGCATGCTATAAGTCGTTGGAGAGATTTTAGCAAGAATGTTAGCAAAAGCATATACCAAAAAAAAAGAAAGAACAAATTAGCTGGGAATTCCTTGGCAGTCCAGTGGTCAAGATTCCATGCTTCCACTGCAATGGGCATGAATTTGATTCCTGATGGGGGAACTAGGATCTTGCAAGCCATGGGGTGTGGCAAAAAAAAAAGTCATAATTAAAAAAAAAAATTGGCTAATTTACCAGCAAGCCTAACTGGTTTCCAGTGCAGATGGAGGTAACGCTGTCTTTGAGAATTACCTCTGCCTTGCTTTCTTTTGCAACAGAGAAGAGTGTTTGCTTTTAAAAATAGACCAAGCATGACAATTTTGCTGTTGGCAAAGAGTGGAACTCTGTATAATGCAGTTATGGTAAACTATGCCAGCTGTTGGTTGGAAACATCACAGCACTGATAAAATATTGAATTTGAAGGCAACCTGCATTTCTGTCTTCCTCTGCTCAAAAATCTCTCTTCCAGCTGTGAAACTTTCCCATTTAGGAAAAACGATACACATTCCAGGAACATTGGATATGCATGGAGAAGGGTTTCTGTTTTTATTATGAAATCTGTGATGTTCTAAATGTATTTGGGTCCAAACCCAGATGTCAAGCCTGGAATGCTTATTTGCATTTCTCAGCTTCTTATCTGACTTTCCTGCATTTGAAAAGAATTGTCTGGGATGTTGGAAAATGTGCCAGAATTTCCAGCTAATTTTTTGTGGTGGTTGACTCTTTTCTAAATTCTTTTGTCTGTGCTGTATCCCATAAACTAGCCCATCATGTTCAACTCTATGGCTTTTAAAAAAATTTTGGCTGCAGCCAGAAATGCAGCCTGAAGCATGTGGGATCTTAGTTCCCCAACCAGGGATCGAACCCACAGCCCCTGCACAGGCAGGCAGAGTTTCAACCACTTGACCACCGGGGAAGCCCCCAATACTACGGCTTTTTAGTAATAATTCAACAGAGTTTGAATGCTGTTCCATTAGGCCCAAAGTTTGTTGTTTTTGTTAAGTTGAGGGAAGAGGCATCTATTATTGAACATGTCCCCTGATCACTTATTTTATTTTTTCAATGTTTCCTTTTTCAGACTCTTCATGCACTGGGAGTACTGAGGAATCAGAGATGCTAAAGAGGCAGCGTTCTCTCTACATAGACCTTGGGGCCCTTGCTGGCTATTTCAACCTTGTCCGGGGTCCACCGACCCTAGAGTATGGCTAATGGCTGGTGGCGTTTGCCCTGAATTAGGACTCAATATTCATAGATCTCTGGGAAGCTGATTCTGCTGACTCTGCACAGGGTCTCCTTCGAGGGAATTGTATTTTTATTGGCTGGGCTCCTCCGACTCATGAATGTGACTCCATGTGACTCCTGTGTGTTGATGTGTGAAGCTACCCTTGGCCCACTAGGCTGGAAAGTTCTCATTTCTCAGGTGGTATGCCTGACTCTAAGGAAGCTGAGAGTTCACGGAAGGATCATTTCTCAGTGACTGATTCCATCCACTGTGCACTTTGCTCAAAATTTTAAGAATACCAATCACAAGAATAATATATTAGCCTACAATGACTGTTCTTGGTTCTATTAATAATTTAACTAAGGGAACTTCTTTTAACTCAGTGTATATATGGTGTATATTGGTGTATATTGTACAATAACTCTTCAAGCCTTTGTCTATAAATGCTGATAGAAATGAAAGTCTTTATATTTGGGGTAAATAGAACAACTTGAATATTATAGCGATAAGCTGAACTAGTGTCTTAAAAATGGCTAACCGATGAATTCGGAGCCATGTGACCGCTGCCACTAGTGACAGGTTTGGTTCAGTTCCTATGGAAACATTTTGTACTGTACATGCTATGCTTCAGACATTTGAAACATGATGTTTTGAATGTGGATAAAACTGTGTTAAACCACATAATGTTTGTACATCCCAAAGGATGAGAATGTGACCTTTAAGAAAAATGGAACATTTATAAATTCTTAATGATGCTACTTTTATAAGTCTTACTTCTCTATTTTCTTGAAAGCGTTTGTATATTAAAATAGCATACTGTGTATGTTTTATATCAAATGCCTTCACGAATCTTTCATACATATATATTTTTAACACTGTAATGTATGTGAATATTCCAAGTATGTTTTTACATCATACAAATGAAAATGATACTTTTATCCAACATGACCCGTCAAATCAGCTGAATAAATTCAGTATTTTGCCTGAAGTCTGGTAAAGAGTGTGATTCTCAACTGGCCCAGGGATGGGTTTTAGGGGTTGGCATTGAACCTGGAGGAGAACGTGTGCCATGAGGAGGCCAGAAGTGCCCGAGAGCTTTGGGAGCCTTGCATGTTGTATGTGTGCATCTCTGCTCTTGCTGCTGTGTGAAGCCATAGCTGTCATCTGGATTGTCATCTGGATTGTGGACTTTCAGCACATCGTGCTTGAGAAATATTTCTCATTGTGGTTGGGAAATAATTCTCAGCTGCTGGTTTAGGCTAAGTGTGGTTCAATTTTGCATCTTATTTTTATACATTTATACCACCTCTGAATACCTGCTCGCATTCTCCATGCCAATTATTGTCAAGTTCATAACCAACTTGCCTTTGTAGAAGGCAGATTTCAATCACGTCTACAAACTCTAATGAAGACAGTTGAATGGGGGTATGATCCATCATTCACTGAGTGAATAGTGTTGAACACTTGTACCAGTGTTATATAAACATGCCCTCCCTGTAATTTGCAACACTGCACTTGTGAAAGAGGTGTTGTTACCTCCGCTTTGTTTTCGTTTTTCAGAAGAAGAAAACTGAAGCAGAGTGAGGTTAGCTAACTTAATGCTCAAGATCTCAAAGTCCCCCAGGAAAGAGATGGGAGGTATTTGCATGTGAGCCTTTCTGGATCACATTCTTAATCTCCTCCTCAGATTGTTCTTGTGATAATGATAGACCAACAGAAGTGACAGAAAACTCAGTGTCCCTAAGATTCTGGTCTCCGAATAAGGTCAGAGGTAGATATACCATGAAGCTGATGTAGCTTTGGCTTCAGGGCTCCTTGCTTGTGGGGGCCCCTCTATGGCCCTGTACCAATTTCTGTACCCTCTCAGGCTGGGCCCAACACACCTGGACTTGCCTACAGCTGTCAAGGTGCACAATGTCTTTTTTTATTTGGCTGCACCGGATCTTAGTTGCAACATGTGGGATCTAGTTCCCTGACCAAGAATTGAACCTGGTCCCCCTTCATTGGGAACCCTGAGTCTTACCACTGGACCACCAGGAAAGTCCCAAAAGTGCATTACCTTTGATGATTTTCATGAAAAACCCAAACAGCCCATGTGAATTGAGGTCCAATTAACAAAATTCCACTTAGAGAAGAACATTCCTTTTAAGTAAACTGGAACTCTTGTGGAAAGATCTGGGGATATTTGTCTGCCAAGAGGTGGTCAGAGGTAGTGGGGCTGAGAAGGTGGTCAGAAGAGCACCCAGGGGAATTCAGGGCTGGGACATGAGCACCGAGGACTTGCACAACTGCCAACCCAGTAAGTCACAAGTTGTGGCTGGGATGGGCCACCAGACAGAACATCAGCTTCAGAGAAGCCAGGTGGCCGCAAGAAGGTTCTAAGGGAATCCACTGCTCACCTACTTCCTGGAAGATGGGCAGTGGGGCTGTCAGACCCTAGGGTAGTGAGGACAGAATGATCATATCCCGAAACCAACTCCTGACCACCCGGGTTCTTCCTGCTTCAGACAGAAAGACTGATTGTGTGGGGGAATTGGAATGTGTTATGGAAGATGGATGGGACCTTTCCATTTGGGCCTTGGAGACGGTCTTGTCTAAGCTGCTCTTAGACTGGTATATAGACCTGTTTGGGGAGGTCACATGGGCAATGCTGGAAACTGGTCCTCTGATGATCACAATGCCCTTGTGTCTGCCTTAAGGTCTGAAAATAACTTGAAACAGATCATGAAGACTGCCCACCCAGAATGTGTCAGACCTAATGGGGGCTTGCTGAGCCTCAGAAAGATGGCTTCCATCTAGGGGGTCAACAAACACATCTACACCCCTTGTGCTAGTTCTACCGGATGTATGGTATGTCATGATGCAGCAAGACCTGAAAGCAGTGGGCTGATTTCTATCAGCCACCGAGTTCCTCCACTATCTGACATACTGAAGTCAATTGATCTTTCATTGATAGCACTTTTCCGTGGCTTGATAGCACTTTTCCGTGGCGTAACTCAATGTGAAAGCAATGTTTTCTAGAGGGCCTGGGGGATTTTTTTTTTTTTTTTTTGTAGATCTGCAGCGTGATTGGAAACAAAGATCGTTTGATGCCAGTGTCCAGGGCCAGCCCTAGGGGCAGCTGGAAAGAAATGTGCTGCCCAGCAGGCTGGCAGTTGAGTCAAAACCTTATGGGGACTTTCTCTGGGCAAAAAACTGGGCTGGCCCCTGCAGGGGACACAAGTAGAAGTTTCCAGCCCCCAGACCAATCCAGTCCCTGCTGAAAGGAAGTATATCCCATTTTGGAATTGTTAGGAGCTTCTTTGTTTTAATGTATGACTTTCTGTTTCCCCAAAAACTTTTTTGGCCAAGACTAACCTTTAGCCTGGGAGCTAGATTTTTAAATGTTGATTTAATTTCAAGTGCACAAGAAAGTGATTATTGCAATAACAGGGTTTCAAAACTTCATTTTGAGCCAGAGATAAGGATGCAAAGTGGCTGCCCAGAGCACTTTTGTCCCAGATCTCACATGCCCTTGCTGTGAGTTTTGCTTGGCTTCCCCCCCTAGGGAGGGCAGGCAGGTGACAGTGTCAGGAGGAGGGGATACCACACAATTATGGGTCCCAGTGAAGAAACTATGGGAAATCTGCTTTGTCTTACTCTGAAGTCGAAATGAGAAATGATGGGGGCGAAAGGATAGTTACGGAGTTTGAGGCTGACATGTGCACACTACGATATTTTAAATGGATAACCGGGGCTTCTCTGGAGGTCCAGTGGTAAAGAATCCACCTGCCTATGCAAGAGACATGGGTTTGATCCTTGATCTGGGAAGATACCACATACCATGGAACAACTACGTTCATATGCCAAAGCAACTATGCTTGTGCTCTAGAGTCTGGGAGCTGCAACTACTGAAGCCCGCATGCCCTAGAGCCTGTGCTCTGCAACAAGAGAAGCCACCGCAAAGAGAAGCCCACACACTGCAACTAGAGAGTAGCCTTCACTCACTGCGACTAGAGAAAAGCCCTCACAGCAATGAAGACCCAGAGCAGCCAAAAATAAATAAATAAAATGAAAAACCAATAAGGATCTACTGCATAGCACAGGGAACTCTGCTCCAGGTTACATGGCAGCCAGGATGGGAGGGGCGTTTGGGGGAGAACAGATCCATGTACATGTTTGACTGAGTCCCTTTGCTGTCCACCCGAAACTACCACAGCATTGTTAATCAGCTATATCCTATAAAAAATAAAAATTAAAAACAAAACAAAGTGAGATCACACACGAGGACAGAGCAAGTCCTTCACTTATGATCAGTGCTGGGGTACGTTCTAAGCATTTGGCCTTCAGACATCTGTTTCATCAGAAATTGCAGAGATAGAAGTGGTAAAGGCGAGCTTATCTGGGTGTCCAGAGCACTAAAGCGGATTTCATGAGATCCTGTTAATTCTGGTGACCGTACAAGTGAAATGAACTGGAAATACAAACAGCGAGGAATCAGCTGGAGGGCAGAATATTCTTCTCATTACAGCCCTCTGTCCACCTAGAGGTGCCCTGAGTTGTCTTGGTAATTGTATTATCCTCGGATTAACCCTGAAAATCAGAAGAGCTGGGCAATTGCTTTACAAATGTTGACTATCATTCTTATTTCCTTCAATAAACTCATGCTAAATTTCCTCTCTATGAAGCTTAGAGTACTTCAGGTCTCTTTCCTACATGGATGTAGAACTCCAGGAGCAGGAATCGTTTTGCATGTCATCGGAACATGTCTCCTTAGCGGTCCAACTAAGCTACAGCTGACTTGGTTCTTCTGAGCCTAACACTCTTGCAAGGCATCCAAGGGATGAAGAGGAAGAAGAACAATCTCAGGAACAAGAGAGCAGTGTACCCGAGGGGTGGGGCTGATTTCTAGGCCAACGAGGCTTCCCACAAAAGCAGATGGGTGGGCTCCGGGGACCATGAACCCACAGGAAGTAAGGATAAAGGAGAGGTTACAGAAAGACAAGGGCTGGTGTCAACGTTGGGCCTCGGCAGAGCCTCCCCAATTTCTGCCTGGGCATTTCTTCTGCTTGGAAATTCAGGTCTTGCCAAAGCTTTGCTTCCAAAAGATGAGAAGGTTGGGTGGGGCCTCAGGGGCCCAGGCGACGCCCTGGATCTCTCACAACTTCCCTGTGTGGACTTTTCTGTGAGTCCTCTCCAGAGCCCATGAGCAAGAAAGCCCCGATTGTTTCTATCTTAATTAAACTACACAGGAAAGAGAGAGCACAAACAGGGTAATTAATTCAGATTTTGTCTCTGAAACCCCAAGTTCCTTTTGTCCCCTGGCCAGCGGGCAAGAATGAACAGAAAGATTTTGGCAAATATCTTCCTCATTCTCCTCTGTGGCCCTCCCCAGGCCCCAGCCAGCTCTCCAGAAACAGCTGCTGCTCCTAGAGATATTCTGGGCACACACACACACACACAGACACACACACGTACGCTTAGCTAGCACCCTTCCTTGGAAAACAGCAGCAACAAAATGCATAATGCATACATAATTTTACATCTTGGTTTTTTGACAGAATTATTTCCCAGCAGTGACAGAAGGAAGCATTTAAATAAGAGCAATCATATTTAACAAGTGTCTTGCATTTGTCTTAGACAAAACTTTCCCGAGCTGTTTCTGCCAGATGGAGGGAGACTTCAATTCACTTCAGTCATGTCTGACTCTTTTGCAACCCTACTGACTGTAGCCAGCCAGGCTCCTCTATCCATGGGATTCTCCAGACAAGAATACTGAAGTGGGTTGTCATTTCCTACTGCACTTAGTTCTCTGACCAGGCATCAAATTCAAGCCCCCTGCATTGGAAGTGTAGAGTCTTAACACTGGACTACCAGGGAAGCCCTTTTGTGTTTTAATGGAGGTCTTGTTTCATAGACACAATTGAATCGTTGACCAGTGGTGACTGACTCAACCTCCAGTCCTTCTCCTCTCCTAAGAGGTCAGGGGGTGGTATAAGCCCAAGGCATGAGAGGGAGAGAAAAGGGAGTGAGACAGAAAACGATGAAAAACAAATCGGTGTATTACTAAATTGGCTACAGCTTCAGAAAAAGACACAGGGGTCCTGTCTTGCTGGTCAGGGCTGCCTGTGAGTGTTGGCCTTTCTGCACTGCTGGGTTGAGTCTCCAGGTACCGTTAGGCAGTTTCTGATTAATCAGGTTCCATTTACCTCAGTTTAGCACTTCGCTCAAATCCATAAGTGAGGGTTGGGACTGAGAAAACCCACCACTTGATCATCTCTTCTTATCCTGACATGTGCAACCCAGGATGTTACCTTTGAAAGAATAGACCAAGGATGTGGTACTGAAAACTAGACCTCTATGCACTGGTGCTGAATTAAAGCTCAGAGACAGAATTCGGGTGAAGTAGAATAGCTTTATTGCTTTGCAAGGCAAAGGGGGACACAGTGGGCTTGAGCCCTCCATAAACTGTGTCTCAACCCAGGAGGATTTGGTGGAGGGCTTATAGCAATCACTCAAGGGTGGGTTTGCTGATAAGATTAGTGTGTGTGCAGGGTCTACATTCCTTTAATCTGGCCTCAAGTGGTCTCTTGACAAACTTCTCTGGTTCTTGGGGCTGTCAAACCAAGATCTTCTGTCTGGAATGAAGAATGCTAATGTCTTCCATTTGGTGGCAGTTTTAGTTCTCTAGAAGAAATCAAAGATACTATTATGTGTATCCCTTCAGGTGGAACTAGGACCCTGCCCCAAATCTGCACTAGTTTTTTGACAGCTCCTCTCTCTCCACATTCTTTCCCTTCTTTGATTAGCAACTGTTTGAATGTGCCCTTTGGGGCTTCCCTGATGTTGGTAAAGAATCTGCCTGCTATGCAGGAGACCCTGGTTAGATTCCGGGGTCAGGAAGATCCCCTGCAGAAGGGATAGGCTACCCACTCCAGTATTCTGGCCTGGAGAATTCCACAGGGCTGCAAAGAGTCGGACACGATGGAGTGCTTTCACTTTCACTTTGGGACTCAGGGAAGGTCATGGAGGCTGATGTCTATTCCCTACAAACAAGAAATGGGGGACAGAAAGGCTTCTGTTCCCAGGAGCCCCACAATGTCTTGCTCAGTTTCAGATGGGACAGTGGGAGCTATCCTCCAGCATGCAGGAGATGGCAGGGCATTGTCTACAGAGAACTCACAAACCATTTTGCAATCAATACAAGCAATTGTGCTTTGACTTCTACTATACCCTGGTCAGTGATAAAATGATCCTTCCTGAAAAAAATCTTTTGTTGATCTAAATTCTAAACAATTGCTGTGGTGATTGCTGACTTTCTATAATATATGTAAGATAAATATTCTCATATTTTAATTACTTATCTCTTTTTGATTTTTAAAAAATTGGTTATTTTTAAAACTTGTGGTAAAATATACTACATAAAATATACAATTTCCCATTTTAACCGTTTTGAAGTGCACAGTTAAGTGTAATTACATACATTCATGTTGTTGTTCAGCCATCACTACCATCCATGCACAGAACCCTTTTTCATCTTGCAAAATTGAAACTCCATCCCCATTAAACACTAACTTCCTGTTCCCCTGCCCCCAGCCCCTGGCGACAACCCTTCTACTTTCTGTCTCTATGAATTGACGGCTCTACATACCTCATAATAGTGCAGTCATTACTTATCTAATAAACATATGATGCTAACTTACGGAGCTAATTGCAAAGTTATCCCCACAGAGAACTCAGTTACCTATATTAGTTTCAAGAGTAAGTTTTCAACATGACATAACTCTTGACCATTACTCAGTCACACTTGGTGTCTGCAGCCTCTGTGGTCTTAGGCGTAGCCACGTTTAAACCAATTCAGAATAAACAATGACTTTTAGAGACTAGTTTTAGAGAAGAAGGAATAGATCTGAGTCATTTCAATTCTATCATTCTATGTGACCACTTGGAGCTCCTATTTGTGTTTAAAATTTGAAAGAGTAAAATAGAGTGTGAACTATGAGGTAAAATATTTTTGTTTGGTAGGTGTAAAATTTGGCTCACACATGAAATATTTTAAATTTGAAAAAATCTTTTAAAATTATTTTTTCTCTTTTAATTACTGAGTGTTATAATTAAAAGTTACTTTTTCTATTTTAATTACTGCTTGTTGTAAAACAAAAAAATGGACCAAGAAATTGGTGAGCTACAGTCCATGGGGTTGCAAAGGGTCGGACACGACTGAGCACATTTCACTTTGACTTTTCACTTCTGTTTAAGGGAAATGAAAAAATAGAATAAAGCAGGCAGTTGATATTTGATAATATTGTGATTTCATAAATGTCTACTAAGTACCAAAATTACAGAGAACATAGGTGGTTTATTAAAACTATTTTCTTCCAATTTTAGTGAGATGTAATTGACCTATTATGTCAAGGCTGTATATTGTCACCCTGCTTATTTAACTTATATGCAGAGAAATGCTGGACTGGATGAAGCACAAGCTGGAATCAAGATTGCTGGAAGAAATATCAATAACCTCAGATATGCAGATGACACCACCCTTACGGCAGAAAGTGAAGAAGAACTAAAGAGCCTGTTGATGAAAGTGAAAGAGGAGAGTGAAAAAGTTGGCTTAAAACCCAACATTCAGAAAGCTACGGTCATGGCATCTGGTCCCATCACTTCATGACAAATCAATGGGGAAACAGTGAAAACAGTGACAGGCTTTATTTTGGGGGGGGGGGGGGCTCCAAAATCACTGCAGATGGTGACTGCAGCCATGAAATTGAAAGATGCTTGTTCCTTGGAAGAAAAGTTATGACCAACCTAAACAGCTTATTAAAAAGCAGAGACATTCCTTTGCCAATCAAGGTCTATATAGTCAAAGCTATGGTTTTTCCAGTAGTCATGTATGGATGTGAGAGTTGGACTGTAAAGAAAGCTGAACGTTAAAGAATTGATGCTTTTGAACTGTGGTGTCGGAGAAGACTCTTGAGAGTCCCTTGGACTGCAAGGAGATGCAACCAGTCCATCCTAAAGGAAATTAGCCCTGAATATTCATTGGAAAGACTGATGTTGAAGCTGAAACTCCAATACTTTGGCCACCTGATGTAAGAACTGACTCATTTGAAAAGACCCTGATGTTGGGAAAGATTGAAGGCAGGAGGAGAAGGGGATGGCAGAGGATGAGATGTTTGGATGGTGTCACCAACTCAATGGACATGAGTTTGAGTAAACTCTGGGAGTTGGTGATGGACAGGGAGGCCTGGCGTGCTGCAGTCCATGGGGTCACAAAGAGTCAGACCTGACTGAGTGACTGAACTGAACTGAATTGACATATAGCACTATATAAGTTTAAGCTGTCATTCTGGGGCCCAGATTGCTGCTGGATGCATCAAAGACATCTTGGAATAACAGTATATGGATGGACTGAGCATAAACCTCTGCCATGGTCAAGGAAATGTCCCCACCTTTGCTCTGATCAGTGTGCACAGTGGTGTCCAGCACAGTTCTAAGAAATCATTCTCACAACTTTGCTGAGTTTACCCTTTTGGTTGTGTTTCTTCAGGTGGGATATTTTTGGAAATATGGGAAATTTTAATGAATTCTTAGAAGTCTCATCCCATCAGTGAAAAATGGTGCAGACTGTGGGTATCAAATAAAAAGCCTTTCCCAAAGAAGATGGGATCAGTATGAAGCTGTCCATGCCACAGATTATTTTGAAAAATTAATCCTGACTTTGAAGTTAGGAAGATCGGCTTAGATTTTATGAAAATGGCCTTTAACTCTGCAACAACAAAAGATGAACAAGTAATGTTGACATAGAAAGTAGAATTAAATATTGAAGAAGAATACATAGCAATGATAAAAGATGCTGGCCTACACTGCCACAAGAAACCCAAAGTGTAATGTGTGAATACCCCAGTTATTTTCCCCAAGAACTCACACTTGTTCTAATGGAAAAGAACAGGTAATGCAAGGTTTACTCTCTGATTTTTGGACAGGAAGAAAAACTTTGAAAGATTTTAGCAGATATGGAGGCAATGTATAGTAAATCTTCTAGAGAAGATTTGGAAGACAATGAAAATTTTTCTTAGTATGAAGACTTTTGAAAGCCACTGGGATCAATTCCCAAGAATAAAATTATTGGAAGTGTTGCTATTTTTGGAGTTTATTGTGAAATGGGATTCAGGGAAATATCTGCTAAACTGTATTCTTTTCCTAACTGTTTGTATTCCTGTTGTCTCATGTGGAAGGAGCTTTTTGCAATTAAAATTAATAAGCATTGTTCTCAAATCAACTATAAGAAAGAAAAATGGAAAATCTGACCATAGCATAGAATGTATTGCACGTATTCATGAAGAAGATCAATCAAAGCTGAGTGTGTTATTGACAGATTTGCAGGAGTTATGACTGGAAAGCAGAAATATAATTTATTATTGTCTACTGCAACAGAGAAAAATAGAGATTCTATCTCTTTAAAAAATAAATTAATGCATGTAAAAATATTAATCATTCCCTTTTTTAAAAATAAATTTTTATTTTTAATTTGAGGATGATTTCTTTATAATGTTGTGTTGATTTCCTTGGTTCAACAACGTGGATCAGCTATAAATATACATATATCCCCTCCCTCCCACCTTCTGTCCACCCCCAGCGAGCTCAGCCTGGTGCTGTGATGACCTAGAGGGGTGACATTGTTTTTTGAACTGTAATACTTATTTCATTCTTAACTTTTTTTTACTGGCATGGCTATTATACAGCCATGTATATGTTATATAGCCATGTATATATTATGAAATTTAATGCAGGAACATTTCCATTGTGCTTCTATTCTGGTCATAACTATACATTATTTCATTTCATAATTATGACTGAAAATAATTTTGTCATATAGAGGAAGGGAGTGTTAAAACATGATCTGCTCTAGGCATTATGTTAGGAATGCGATTGTGATAGAGTCGTCTTTGCACGCTGCACAAAGAGGCCTTTTTTAGGTGAGGTATTCAGAATATTGAATCTTCTTAAGTCTTGATCAAAGTCTGAGGTTGGAGCTGAGACCTGCGTCATACTTGACATCATCCAGGTCCTGGGATGGTAGAGTGTATCACAAACCTCACTCATGATGGGTTCTTCAATAAACACTTTTTTTTTTTTTTTTAAAGAAGTAAATGAATGAATACGTGAATGAAAGACTCTTCTTTCTGGCAATCCCCCTTCTGCACAAAGAAGCTTGTGGAATTTTAATAGGACTTAGAAGAGATTTAAAAATACACACACACAAAAATGTACCAAGGATGAAATTGCTCATTAGTGTAAGGTTTGTGAGCTCTGTAAACTTTGGTGTGGTTTTTCATACCGTGGTTGTACACAGTCTAATTAGCAAGAAAGTATGGACCATGAAAATGGTGTTCCTTTAATGAATAAAATTTAATTTGAGAGGAAGCTAAGTTGTTAGGAAAGATGACACAATAACAAGAAGAACTGCAATCAGCAGAAAACCATATGGAATAGCAGAGACACTACGTTATCTGAATAGTTGTAGAAACTCTTTTGCGTGTTTTGGCTCTTTGATGCCCAAGCTGGAGAAATGAGGTTCAGTAATTTAAGACACTGGTGTGAAACTTAATAGAACTTTTGGTTCAAAGCTTCAATTGTGGATCCATCACATTGAATCTAAAATAGCCTAGCAACTCAAGAAGGGTGGTAGTTTCTTCCTTCCTGTTCTGCACTCACTGATGGTAATTAAGAAGTAAGCTGGGAAAGCTAAAAAAAGGTACAATGAAAAAGAGGAAGTGTGTGAAAATGGCTGATGTGAGATTTCAGTCCATTTTCAGTTTTTGTGTGTGCGCTGTCCATACACATATGCAATTGCACATGTGCACTATGGTCTCTTACACTAGGACTCCCAGCTCCTTTCAGAAACACACGAGAACCTGTCCACTCTACCGATTCATTGTGACCCCATGGGCTATAGCCCACCGAGTTCCTTTGTCAATTGAATTTTCCAGGCAAGGATACTGGAGTGGGTTGTCATTTCCTTCTCCAGGGGACCTTCCCAACCCAGGAATTGAACCCTTGTCTCTTCTGTCTCCTGCATTGGCAGGTGGATTCTTTACCAACTATGCCAGCTGGGAAGCCCCTTGAGTGCATGCTAAGTCACTTCAGTCGTGTCTGACTCTTTGCCACCCTATGGACTGTAGCCCTCCAGGATCCTCTGTCCATGGGATTCTCCAGGCAAGAATACTGGAATGGGTTGCTGGGCCCTCCTCTAGGGGATCGTCCTGACCCAGGGATTAAATCTGGGTCTCTTACCTCTCTTGCAGTGGCAGGCAGGTTCTTTACCACCAGCGCCACCTGGGAAGCCTGGTAAGCCCCATAGTTCCTACTAAGTATGTAGGCTAGTTAAGGGCTTGGTTTGGAAGCATGAAATGTGAGTAGAGCTGGAACAAAGAGAACATAGGGTGAATTACATAGAAGAGGCTGTTGAGTTAGCATCTGCAAAGGGTTTCTGTTAATGCAGAGGAGAAACCAGGGGAAATGTGTTGACTGCAACATTATTTATAACTGTGAAATATCAGGAACAGCAGGGAAAGGATTAAGTAAGTGACGGTACCTCCACTTGTGAATCTCCATTATCAAGAAAAGGTGTATTATGAAGAGTTAATAATTAGACAAAAGAGTTGATCCATGCTTCATTACTGTAATTACAGCTGTCTTATGGGAAAATCTAATTAGACTCAAAAGGAAGTGTTTGACTCTCTTGTGATAAAATAGCACATTCAATAACATGGCTCACACCATCTGTTATTGCCGCTCTAGAATCAGCATTTACACTTCTCTTGTGCCCTTCTCCTCCTTGCTTCACACATGTTATTCTCTGTACCTAGAAGAGTCTTCCCAGGTAACTCCTGCTCATTCTTTCGGTCTTAGCTGGGACCTCACTTCACGAGGTGGGGGGTGGGGAGAAGACCTTCCCTGACCACCCCATCCAAGACAAGATTTTGTGTTCTCTATACAGTATCATAACTGCCCTGTTACCTCTGACATTAGACCACATGGTCAAAGAGGGTGGGTAGCATTGTATCCCCAGGGCCTGAAACAATCCTTCACACACAAAACACTCAGTGAATATCTGGAAAGTCTTGATAGTAAGTGAAAATGGGAGGATCCATAATTGTATGTATAATATAATTACAACTATTCCTTTAAAAAAACTATCTTTCAAACAACAGAAATAGTACATTGTACAACAAAAAGTTGTTTCAATTGCCAGTTTTCTGTTGCTGCCATGTATTATTTTCACAACCTCAAAGGATACTCTTGTTATTTCAAAAACACAAGAGAAAAGAGGAAACTCTCTGAATTCAATGGTGTTGTTGAGAATGGTGTTTCAAGCATAGTACCTATATCTGTGATTTGAGTTTAAAAAAAAAAAGGCTGGGGTAATCTCTGGGTGGAGGGAAGTTACATTTATATAAACGACTCATATGTAGGCCACAGTGGAGATGGGCCCAGAGAGAGAGGGGAAATGAAACACAGGGCTGGTAGCATCTGCTGGGAGGCAGGCAGGGGACTGCTCCTTGGAAGACAGAGGACAAAGCTTGCAAGACAAGTTTTGGGCAGGAACAGGGGTGAATCAGTGGATGCTGAGGAAATTGAAGGGCTGCTGAAGAAGTAACCGGGGAAAAGCATGAGAAGAACGAAGGACAAGCAGGAGCAGATAATCTCCAGGTGGGCAAGGATGGGCTTTCATGGTTTAGATCCATGAAGGGAAAGAGGGAGAGAGAAGCCCAGAGGGAAAATCTGTGAAGTGGAGGTGATGGAGGTGGTGATGGTGGGAGTGTGTGGGTCTGGATCTAGGGTACACAGGCAAACAAGGTCCTCATAAAAGATCCCAAGAGAAAGTCAAAGAAGGAGACACTTGACTTAACCAAATCATCATAATTTATCTGTAAAAAAAGTTCAAAGTACACAAAATAAAGGTGTCAAAGGTGAAGGAAACTTGGGAGTTCAACTCAGATGAATCAATCTCCCATGTGATGAAACTCAGCTGAAAGTCAGCAGGCATGTGACTAGCCCAGCGTGGGACCCAGAGGGAGGAACTGGGGTGAGGGACGCGGGGGCGGAGATGAGAAGCTGTTTGTTGTACTAGAACCACTGGGTGGAGGTGAGCATCCCCAACAATTTCTGACTTGATGGGCGGCAGCTGGGGCAGTTATATAATGACCACTCCCAAGGACCTTCCTAAAATAACATAATCTCAGCAGCAGCTGATAATCACAAAGAAAACAATAGCACAAAAGGAAATCAGGGCGCGTTTTACTGACAGAGTGTTGCACCTTCGGCAAGAGAAAGCATGTCCCCCAGGGCTCAGGAGAAGAACCATGGAAGATGGTGGATGGGCCCTGTGGGGTCCAGGAGACTCAGGTCAAGGACTCTGTGGGACTCCCCGCCAGCCACTCCGATCTCCTGGAAACAGCCCCAGCCCTTCTCGCTCCGGCTCTGGTTGATCCTCTTTAGGGCTGGAGAGTCAGATCCAAGCTGGTTCCTGCCTGGGTTTTGGGACTGGAGACCCAAAGCCATGTGGTTAATCATCTCAGTGTCAAAAGCACTGAGGTGTGTCAGATGTTCACCAAGCGTATCAGTTAAGTAAAATGAATACTTCCTCACCCAGGCCTCAACAAAAACTGACAGAAGAATCTGAGAATGCACCACCTGTGTACGTACACTACCAATGAACCTGTTCTCTGTCTCAAGAATCAAGCCGTTGCGAGATCTCGCCCCTGTATTCGAGCAGTGATGTCATCACTACTCCAGACAGGAGACCCGCTGGGCCCACTCCCTCTCCCTGGCCAAGTGTGACCTCCGGGGCTTCTAGTGGTCAAGTCCCAAGTTCACACCTAGGAGTTCATGGAAATATGGCTATAGCTGCACACACACACACACACACACACACACCACTAAAGTGTAAAACCTAGGAGCACAGAAACCACATTTCCTGGCATGGGGTGGTGCTGGTCGTCAAGAAGAGAGACTCAAACTGATGACCTAAGTAGGACAAGAGATGCAGTCTGGGGGCCACTCAGATCTCTTGTTCCAGTTTATTCTCAGGCTCAGCTGCATCTCATCATCAAGATTTCTCTTAGATGCTTGAGTCTGTGAATTTCCCTTTGGAACTAAACTAGCTTGAGTTGGGGTGCTGACTCTTACCAGCCCAACAATACACAGAGGCTAGTGAAATCAGCTCTGGCACTCACCGAAAAGCATCTAGCTGCCAGGGAAGAGGAGCACAAACCTCACAAAAGAAGCAGGCTAGTAAGGGTCTGGTGGGAGTTGAGGACCTAGAGGTTCTTGCCTTCTTAAAAATGATTTTTCTTTTATTTTTAATTGTAGGATAATTGCTTTATAATGTCGTGTTCGTTTCTGCTGTACAACATGAATCAGCTATATGTATACATAAATCCCTTCCCTCTTGACCCTCCCTCCTAGCCCTCTACCCCACCCCTCTAGGTCATCACAGACCTAGAGCTCCCTGTGTTACACAACAACTTCCCACTAGCTATCTGTTTTACACGTGCTAGTGTATATGTTTCAATGCTACTCTCTCAGTTCGTCCCACCCTCTCCTTCCCCAGCTGTGTCCACAAGTCCGTTCTCTACATCTGAGTCTCTATTCCTGCCCTGCAAGAAGTTCTTGACTTTGGGATTATCCCAGTGAATGCTGCTGTAGGTGATTAGATCAAGCTGGAAAGCTGGGACAGGGTGAATAAAGGAGGTCCCTAAAAGAGCTGGGAAGCTGGTGGGGGTACAGGCAAGGATGCAGATGCTGCTATTACCCATGACCATGACCATGAACAGGATAGCAGTTTTAACCACCAAATTAGGGAGCTCATCATTTAGAGGAGGAATTTGGCTGATGTAGGGGATAGTCAGACACATGCAATGCGTGTAACTCAAGCACTATATTCAAGGTATAGTGCTTCCAATCTGCAAGATTAGGACATACATTACAACATACATTGTAGGACATACAATGCAACTCATAAAAGAAAATTATATGAAATGTCAGCCATAGAGCAAATCATATGTCTGCACACAATGGGGTGACCATAGAACTCCACCAGCAACAGTCCCCGTATACTATTGTTTTGGCATAATTGTTAACAGCACCCTCCTTCACTCAAGAAGTATCTGTTTGAAGGATAAATTCTATGGTCACCCCAGTGAATAGCTAACTTGATCCTGTGTCACCATGGAAGGGAGGGTTGGATTTCAGGGTCCTAACATGGAAGGGCAATGGCAACTTTTGCCCTGAAAGCTACAGGGAAGCCACAGAGAGCAGTGGGAGGATGGGAAGGAGGGAAGTGGCCGTTTGGGGAAGAAAAAGAAAAAAGCAAAACTGCTGGCCAGTGTTGGTAGGAAAAAAGAGGAAGATATAAGAAACAAATCAAATGATCTGGAAATAAAAAAAATCAGCATGCAAAAGAAAACTGCTGAGGACATAATGGGTGGAGCTGCCGGTAAGTCTGGTGAGCTCTGAACACAGGACATGTGATCTCAGGCACAGTGGGATGACCTTGGGGAACACTCAAGTGTCACAGATGGAGAGGAGTGAGTCACAGAGGTAGAACCAGACCGGGCAGAATCTGGGGCTGTGTGAACTTGCCGCAGGCACTCAGGTCAGCGTGTATCCCTGCCAGCGACCAGAGCTGTGCAGTGATGATGAACAACGAGTTCAAGACTAAGGTCTGGTCAAGGGGAGAAAGCATCAGGTAGCCCTCTGAGGGGTCTGTTGTTCTGAGGTTGTGCTTTTTACCCTGAGAAATTCAAGGTTTCTGGTCAACCCTGACTCTGGGATAGACACCGAATCCTAAAGATATGAACACCTTAGACTGACTCCTTAACTCAGAAGGACAAGGAAGATGAGATCCAAGGAGGTTAAGTGGCTTGTGGTGTCCCCACACAGCCAGACAGTGGAAGACCTGCAGCTAGAATCATGGTAGCCTGATTTTCAGGGTGGTGCATGTGTGGATCATAAGGAACACACTGGTCCTTGAGATTTTTCCAAGAAACCTTTCCGTTAGGAAATCAACCTTGAGTCCTAAAACAGTAAAGGGCCTCAGAAACCTTGAAGTAAAAATCAGTTAAACTCAGGACCTTCTGAACTTATTTGATTATTCTGTCTCCCCACTCTCCCACCCCCCGGCCGTGGAACATGGAATTTCATTTTGAGAGGCACATCTAAGAATACATTTTGGAAATGCAATCCGTGTGGTCCTTGGCTGCTTAGAACACACCCAGTTTTCCTGGGGTGGAGGTGCTGCCTTGTCTCCTAGAAGCCTTTGTGATTCAGGTCTGAACATACAGTCATACTCTCTGGTCAGTAAGCATCTCAACCCTCCGGACTTTCTTTAATTTCCACCTCTTATGAACTATAAGCTGGATCTAGTCAACAGGTATGAGACCCCCTGATACCCATGGCTGTTGTTTCCTCCCTAAGATTGATTCTTTATGAACTTTACTTGGTATTTCCCATCATTCCAGACATGAAACCTACACTTCTGAGGAATGTAACCACATGCAGAAAAATTAATACACTAGAGATACTGCAATTCTAGGAATGGAAGGAAGGAAACATTTATTTATTGAACATCTATTAATTGATATGTGTCATGTGAGATGCTTTACATTGTTTTGCTCACTTGGTGACTCCTTTGCCACAGTGTTTTCCAATCTAGACCATCTAGGAAAGATGGTTTAATAATTTATGAAAACATACCCACAGGCTCAGAATTTTCCTTGCAGTGGGAGTGAAGTGCATGTCAAAAGGATGGGGTTGGACCCAGCAAATCTTTGATGTAGGAAAAGGTTTTGTGCAGTTGAGATACCATCTCTCCCTCCTACCTGGTCTCCATCCTCCCCAGCTTGTCCTGCTTCTTGGTTCCACTTAGTAGACGTATGCATAGAAAAGTACCAGGGAGTGAGTGTGGCATATTTCCTGAGTATTTATAATTTGAATAAAAACTAGAGGGAGGAACTTCCCCAATGGTCCAGGGGCTAAGACTCTGCACTCCAAATGCAGGGGGTCCAGGTTCCATCCCTGGTCAGGTAACTTGATCCCACATGCTACAAGTAAGTGTTTGCATGCCACTATTAAGATTCAGTACAGTCAAACAAACAAAAAAACTAGAAAGAGGGCAGTGCTTGAGTAAAGGGAGTGAATGACAGATGGTGACATTTCTGGCCTTGTAGGGAAGGCTGTTCTGCAGGAAGAACAAAGGAACAGTGATCCCTTCCAAGCCCCTCAGAGCACACCGTGTAGGCGGCTGTGTGCTCAGTTATCTGTAAGGTGGAAGCAGGGTGAGGACACTGGTGTGGTGTTTTTGCATCTCACATCTTTACTGGCTCTAGGACAGGCTGGTTTAAAGCAGCTTCCAGGTGCCTACAGGACATCTGCACACCCAGGAGCCCTTGTTGGAGATTGGTCGCTGGATGGCTCGGTGCCCCTGTCCCAAGGTTTCCTTTTTCTTCACCTTCCTCACCGGTCTGTGTTCTCAGATTTCCCCGAAGTATAGAATGTAAAACTTGGGGGTAGCTGGAGAACAGTTTTTCTTGATTTTGCTTTGCTCTGCTCTGCTCAGTTGCTTCAGCCGTGTCTGGCTCTTTGCAACCCCGTGGACTCCAGCCCCCCAGGCTCCTCTGTCCATGGATTTCTCCAGGCAGGAACACTGAGTGGGTTGCCGTTTCCTTCTCCAGGGGAGTCTTCCCAACCCAGGGACTGAACCTGCATCTCCTACATTTCCTGCACTGCAGGCAGATTCTTCATCTGCTGAGCTACCAGGGAAGCCTAGTGATTAGAGAAAGTGTATGAAAAGGTCCCTGGAACAGTTAAACTGTGAATAGCCCTGCTAGGTCAGAAAATGCAAGCACATGGATGCACTATTGCTCTGGAAATCTGATTTGCCTGCATTAAGGAAAAAAAAAAGAAAACTTGAAAGTTTATGTATGGATGAGATTTGGGATTTGCAGCAAGCTTTGTTCACAGTTTTCCTGCTTGAAAAGCTGGATTCCTGCTTGAAAAGTTGAAATTTCATTTCAAAAGGAGAGAGAGAGAAAGGGGGAGAGAGGTTGAAGCTTCCTGGCTACATGATGCAAACCATCTGGTCAGTCAAGGTCAGGACTGGGTCCCCGTGGAGGCCCCCAGGGCATTTTTGGAAGGGGTATTGGGGAATCACTCTAGCGTGCAGCTCTGTTCACAGGGCCTGAGAGAGAAATTTCCCTGGACCGGTGCTGACCGCTGTTTACTTCTCAGAGGGACTCTGGGCACCTCGCCCTCACCACTTCCTTCCCACGCTCTCCCTTGCTTTCTCTGCCGATCTATAAACACTACAATATTAACACCTAAGTCTTTGGAGAAATGAATTCTCCTCATCTAAAAAAGTGTTATTCTAAACTACTGCCTCTAGAACTGGCTGTGCATGAGTGCTAAATCATTCAGTCATGTCCAACTCTTTGCAACCCCATGGACCATAGCCCGCCAGCTTCCCTTGTTCATGGAATTTTCCAGGCAAGAATACTGGAGTGGGTTGCCATGCCATCCTCCAGGGGATCTTCCTGACCCAGGGATCAAACCCACATCTCTTAGGTCTCCTGCTTGGCGGGTGGGTTCTTTACCACTAGCAACACCTGGGAAGCCCATAGAACTGGCTACTTAGGACTAATTAGTTCAGTTCAGTTGCTTGGTCGTGTTCAACTCTGCGACCCCATGGACTGCAGAAAGCCAGGCTTCCCTCTCCATTACCAACCCCCGGAGCCTGCTCAAACTCATGTCCATCGAGTTGGTGATGCCATCCAGCCAACTCATCCTCTGCCTTCCCCTTCTCCTCCTGCCCTTAATATTTCCCAGCATCAGGGTCTTTTCCAATGAGTCAGTTCTTTGCATCAGGTGGCCAAAATATTGGAGTTTCAGCTGTAGCATCAGTCCTTCCAATGAATATTCAGGCTTGATTTCTTTTAAGAGTGACTGGTTTGATCTCCTTAGAGTCCAATAGCTGTTCAGAACTAGATGGAAGAGCTTAGCATCATCTTATGTAATTTTTTAGTTTCGTGGCCACAAATGCCTGAACCACGAAGTGAAAATATGCTATAGGGTGAAAGGATCGATTGAGAATCACAGCAGAGAGAGGTCTGGGGAAGATTTAGCAGGATTCAGAGCTGGAGAGGTGATCTTCCAAGGAAGTAGGATGATGGTCCAAAAAACCCACAGTTGCCAAGGGCCTAGGTGTTTCTGACAGCTGGTTCCATCCTGTTTCTTGAACAATATGGTTCAAAAGACACTGAAGTTAAGTCTGTTACATCATAGTTTAGAATGGGAGGCTGAGGATGGATGCATTCAAATTATAGATATTTTTGAAAGAAAGATATAAAAAGTTTAATGTGATTGTAATAGGGAAACTATGAAGGTTTCAGTCTGGTGGATTTATCTTCAGAATTCAACAGAGTGCTCCAATGGAAGCCCATTTCTCCAGGGACTACATATTCTCAGGGGCAGACCCTGCCATCTCGGGGACTTGCGTGCAGTGCCCATCATCAAAGTGAAGCTGCCACAGCACTCCCTTGTCTGGGACACTCCAATGTCCAGATAAAAAAGTAAGGAAATGGGGACTTCCCTGGTGGTCCAGTGGCTGAGACTCTGCACTCACAATGCAGAGGGCCCGGGTTCGATTCCTGGTCAGGGAACTGGATTCTTCCTGCAGCAACTAAGATTTTACATGCTACAATGAAGATCATAGATCTTGTGAAGCTAAATAAACAACAAAAAATGCAAAATGATTAAAAAGAAAGGTAAAATAATAGGCATACAAAGAACAAACTACTATGTATAAAATAAATCAGCTACAAAATTATGTGGTACAGCCTGGGAATAGAGCCAGTATTTTATAATAACTTTAAATGGAATATAATCTAGAAAAATATTGTATCACTTTGCTATACACCTGAAACTAATGTAATATTTTAAATCAACTATACTTCAATAAATTTTTTTTTAAAAGGAATAGATGAAAAAAATAAATATATACATTATTCTTTTAATGTAATTTTTTTGAAAGTATTCTTTGATAAGTTTTGTTTCAGGACAGGAAAAATAAAAAAAGTTTGCATTTCCTTTCACTACAGTAGTGACCATACCAATCACAGTCTCCATGGTCAAAACCACCTTTCTCTGATTTTTCTGATGCCCTATTTTCACTGCTATGAGTTAACATCTATTAGCATTAACTATTCTTCTCCTGAGATGCTTACTATTTATTTAACATCCACAACAATCAAGACAAAATTCAGAATATATGCAGACAATACCCGGAGGATACTGGGACACAAAGCCCAGAATCTTCATTTATTTATTTTTTGCTGAAGTAAAAGAATGATAACGCCTTCCCATCAGGTTTTTGATGTTGCTTTATGAAGACAGCGTGCCAAGCACAGGTAGCAACTGATAAGACCGTTTCAACAAAGGGGTCATTATCTTCAGACTTTTAAAGTAAATGTTCCAGTTTGGCATAATTCTATTCAGGTACCCTTTCAAGAGGGCCTGTGTTTATATTTTGCATTTTACCTGAGTAGAAAAACATCTCGTTTCTCATACTTAGGAAGTGGTTTTAGCACTTGGAAAGACCTCAGTCACAGGGTGTGATAAGCAGGCCTGGCACAGCTGGAGGTTCTGACAATACCTGCCCCGGGCAACCCACTGTGAGGAGAAACCATCCAGAAATGACACACGTCAGTGGCTAGGGTTAAGCCGTTTGGGGATTTGCATCAATCTGCCCAAATGAATGACGAAAAACCAAAGAAATCACTCAGTCTAGCGTTTGTACATCAAACGGTTTCTTATAAACCTTTGGTTGCGACTGTTTTTCACCTATTAAGACAAGTCTCAAAACTCCTGAAAGTTTAGCTAATTTCCAGTTTATCACAATAGCATTTTTTTAAGTTTTGGTTGTTTTTTTTTTTTTTTTTTTAATATGGACCATTCTTTAAAGTTTTTTTTTTTTTAATTAAAAAAAAATTTTATTTTTGACTGTGCTGGGTCTTTGTTGGTGCACACGGGCTCTTTCTAGCTGCAGAGAGTGGGGGCTATTCTTGTTGCAGAGCACGGACATCGCCTTGTGGTGGCTTCTCTTGTTGCAGAGCTTGCGCTCTGGGCCTGTGGGCTCTAGGAGTTGTGGTGGACAGGCTTAGCTGCTTTGCGGCATGTGGAATCTTCCCGGACCAGGGATCGAACTCCCTGTCCCCTTGCATTGGCAGGTGGATTCATGACCACTGGACCACCAGGGAAGTCTCATCTTTTAAAGTCTTTATTGAATTTGTTGCAATGCTGCTTCTGTTGTTTATGTTCTGATGTTCTGGCCTTGAGGAGTGTGGGATCCTAGCTCCCTAACCAAGGATTGAACCCACTCCCCCTGCATTGGAAGGTGAAGTCTCAAACACTAGACCACCACGGAAGTCCCACAATAGATTTTTTTCTGTTGTTCTCTTTTACTATTCTGCTTCTTTTGAGTCTTTTTCTGTGTCTCAGCCTTTGGCAGCAGCATCAGGCTTCTCTGGTACAAAGCTGCTGGGGACTTTGTATCCTCTTTTCCCTCTGCCTCTACTAAGTCCCATGGATGGAGGAGCCTGGCGGGCTACAGTCCACGGGGTCACAAAGAGTCGGACATGACTGAGCACAGCGCAGCAGCACTACCTTTAGTAGCTCTGGGGTCAGCCTGCAGCCCCTCTAGGTGGCCAAACTTCAGTCATCAGGAGAGAGTTCCATTTGAATATCTGAATGATGTATCAAAGTGAATTTTCCAGTGAGAGACTGTTAGACACCCCCCCCCCCCCCAAACAACACACACACTCTACCCTCTGACTGTTCCCTCTCTCGTTTCCTTGACTGCTCCATACTCAGTCCTTGTGGGGTTCCATAGGGCCCTGCCCGAGGTTGGTTCTCTCTTCCTGAAACAGGTCACTTATTCCCAAGGATTTGAATTACCATCTGTTTATGCCTTAATGACCCAAAGTTGCCAGATTTTTCTATTAAGTCTGTGAATCTAACTGCTTACTTGACATCTTGACCCAGAAAACTTTCAGACAACTTAACCATCATCACAAAAATGGAACACATTCACATCCTTTGTTCCCATCCTGTGCTTAGGTATGTGCTTTATCCAAGATGCCCAGCCATCCTCCAAGATGCCGGCCAACATCCAGGACACCCGTTTTCTTCCCCCTCCTTTTCCCTGTCTCCCTCCAACAAGTTCTTAGCATCCTATACACTAATCATAGGTGTTCATCTGAGACATCTTATCAAAGGAAACAATTCAGTCTTCCTATGGCTCCTAAGAAAATGTCCCAAGATGATGTGGCTGACAAGGTCATCTGTATCCCTACTTCTCTGCCTGCCTCCTCTGCATCCTTGTCCTCCCTGCTCATCACATGCCAACGACATTCACCTTGCCCAATCCCGTGGCAGACACGCATGAGATGCTCAGTCCAGCTCACTGGGTTAACTCTCACCTCACACCTACCTCTTCTCTCCTCTGAGGTTGCCTAGGGTCCTTCCTGTTTCTTTTTACTTCTGTGTGTGTTAAGTTGCTTCAGTCGCGTCTGACTCTTTGTGAACCCATGGACTGTAGCCTGCCAGGCTCCTCTGTCCATGGGATTCTCCAGGCAAGAACACTGGAGTGGGTTGCCATGCCCTCCTCCAGGGGATCTTCCTGACACAGGGATCAAACCTGTGTCCCTTGCATCTCCTGCATTGGCAGGTGGGTTCTTTACCATGAGCTCCACCTGGGAAGTCCCTTTCTTTTTACTTGGTTCCTTTTATTGTATATTTTTGTTTGGCAATATATTTTTAAAATCAATGATTTGTTACATGTTTGTTTATTTGGCTGCATTGGCTCTTAGTTGTGTCATGTGAGATATTTCATTATGACTCACAGACTGTCTTTAGTGTTGTGTACAGGGTAGTTGCCCCTTGGCATGTGGGATCTTTGTTCCTTGATCAGAGATTGAACCCATGTCCTCCGCATTGCAAGGCAGACTCTTAACCACTGGATCACCAGGGAAGTCCCTTGGCAATGTATTTTTAAATAAAAATTATAGCTTTACATGGTTTAAGAGCTGAATTGTTTCCATGGTTTTTAACTCCCAAATCCCAGTTCCTTGAACTCCCCCCTCCATTTTCTGCTCCCTAAGGGCATCTACTTTCAGCAGTTTTAATTGATTATTTTGGTAACATTCACTTCATCACTAAATAACATCAATTCAGTTCAGTTCAGTTGCTCAGTCATGTCCGACTCTTTGCGACCCCATGGACTGCAGCACACCAGGCTTCCCCGTCCATCACCTGGAGTTTACTCAAACTCATGGCCATTGAGTCGGTGATGCCATCCAGCCATCTCATCCTCTGTCGTCCCTTTCTCCTCCTGCCTTCAATCTTTCCCAGCATCAGGGTCTTTTCAAATGAGTCAGCTCTTCGCATCAGGTGGCCAAAGTATCGGAGTTTCAGCTTCAGCATCAGTCCTTCTAATGAATATTCAGGACTGATTTCCTATAGGACTGACTGGTTGGATCTTCTTGCAGTCCAAGGGACTCTCAAGAGTCTTCTCCAACATTACAGTTCAAATGCATCAATTCTTGGGTGCTCAGCTTTCTTTATAGTCCAACTCTCACATCCATACATGACTACTGGAAAAACCATAGCTTTGACTAGACAGACCTTTGTTGGCAAAGTAATGTCTCTGCTTTTTAGTATGCTATCTAGGTTGGTCATAACTTTTCTTCCAAGGAGCAAGTGTCTTTTAATTTCATGGCTGCAGTCACCATCTGCAGTGATTTTGGAGCCCCCCAAAATAACGTCTGTCACTGTTTCCACTGTTTCCCCATCTATTTGCCCTGAAGTGATGGGACCAGATGCCATGAACTTAGTTTTCTGAATGTTGAGTTTTAAACCAACTTATTCACTCTCCTCTAACATACTTACTTACTAAATAACATACTTACTACTTAATTTTCCTGTTTAGGTGTCATCTATTGATTTCTCCATATGAAAGACGAGGATTTAATTCTCCTCCTGAATGAACCTTTGTGATATCCTTGGACACTTTCTGATTTCTTATTCTTCCAAAGTGTTATAATTTCAGTTAGTTTATACTGTGTGGTGTTTGCATTATTATGATGATGCTATTTAGAGCTGAGCCAAGTGGTTGTGAATGAAAAATGTTGCCTGCTGTATCAATGAAAAGGATGTTGCTGTCATCAAGCCAGCAGCCACGGGAGCTGCCCGACTGTGTGCACCCTGAGGGGATTCAGGATGGAGAAAGTAGGAAACTGGCCCTAGACAGCTAAGGTTCACATCAAGGGAATGAATTCAGTGAGCCCAGGCTCGTATTTTCCCATACATGGAAAGTGTTAAATTCATTAACTTAAGATATCCAGTTTTCTTTAACTAACAGTCATCTTTGGATGTTCTGACTAACTGGTTTTTGTTACAACCACTGCCCCCCCCCCCCCATCAGTCCTGGCTCCTCCCTGAAATCTTCAGAGCAGTCCCTTAGAGCTACCTGAGAGGCTGCTTTCTGGGCTTAAGTCCTCAGTATGTCTGCTGAATAAAGCTTAGTTCTCAACTTCTATTGTTGTACATTTTTCAGTCAACATAGTAAACTAGGTTTTTCCCCACTAGGGTTAACTATTACCTTTATTGAGGGCAGGCAGGAGGCTAACTGCCTATGTATTTATCACTAATTATCCACCTCTCGCTTTCACTTGTGTTAATATCACTCAATAAAATCAATCCTGGGTATTTTAATATTTTTTCTTCTTGAAGAAGCTTTTCCAGGGAACTTCTGACCTAAATTTGTTTTGGATTTGTGCCAATTTGGGTTCTCCTGGAAGCAGACACCAAGATGGTATTTAAAGAGCAAAGAGATTTATTAGGACAAATGCCTGGGCAGGGGGAACATAAAGGGGCAGGAGGAGGCAGGGAGAGCCTTCAGACTGGGATGCAGGTCTGACATCTGGGAAAGGAGAGGAGGAAGGAAGGAAGCTGTGATAGGAAGAGTCTCAGACTGCACTGTGGCTCTGAGGAAACCTCAGGGTGGCAGCTGGAGTCTCCTTGGAAGAATGCTATGTTGGGCAGAAATGACCAGCTGTAGGAACCCTGCAGTTGCAGGAAGGGGGACCCCTTCCAGGGCCTGAGAGTGGGCTCTTGTCTAACACTTGGAAGTGAATTCATTGAGGAGACACATGAGCTGACAAAACAAAGATTTTATTGTGAAGGGGCACCCAGGTGGAGAGCAGCAGGTTAAGGGAACCCAGGAGGACTGCTCTGCCACTTGGCTCACAGTCTCAGGGTTTATGGTGATGGGGTTAGTTTCTGGGTTGTCTCTGGCCAATCATCTTCTTTGGCCCAATTCGGTCTGACTCAGGGTCCTTCTTGGTGGCACTGGCATCTCCCAGCCAAGATGGATTCTCATGTGAGGGATTCTGGGAGGTTGGTAGGACATATTATGGGCTGGTGGCTCCTCCCTCCTTTTGGCCCCTCCCAAATTCTCCCAGTTAGTTTTCAGCAGCAGCACCATATTCCTTATCAGGACCTCCTGCTGTGAGACAACTCATACAAGTGGTTATCATTATGTCTGGCCAAGGTGGGCCATTTCGCTCAATAGTCCCCTAACACTGCCATGCTGAGGCATTGTCTGGGAGCTGCCAGCTGGAAGCTGTCACTGACTGCTTCCCTTCTGCAAGTTATCTCCTGAAGGAAGGGCTGAACAGCCATCCCACATCTTTACAGGCTGGTATAGCTCCTGATTTTCTGTTCCAAAGGGCCACCAAATGAGGCTGGAGACCTTGAGAACTTTCACTATCACATGGTTTCTATCTTATTTCTTAGCTGTTTACTTCTTGATCTGAGTTCTTTCTCTGTAGCTTCCTGAGGAGGAGTACACGAGGAGGAGTTTTTGAAAGCTTGCTTCTCTGAAAATGTCTTTATTCTACTCTGTAGGGAAGGAAAATTTGCCACCCCAAAATGTCTCCTTGGCATGCAAATTATTTTGAGCTGAAAGCAATCAAGGCCCAAAAGACACAGAAAGTCACTTTCCCCTTTCCTCTTACCTGCCTAGAGAATTTAGATAAAGGGACTTTTTCCAGAATAGATCTATTACCCGAGATGCTCGCAAAGATTACAGGCCAAGTGTGATGGGGGAAACTTGGCAGGGTCCAGAAATCGGAGTCCACACTGTGTCCTATTTGTCTACCAAATGTTTGTCTTCTCATCCTCATGTCAATTGCTCCCTCCCCTTTAAAGTCCCAAACCACTGCCCCAACATCCTCTTTTGGTTTCAGTTGAAGATGCTATTTAAGATGAGAACTTCGGCCATTTTGGTGAATTACTCAGTTTTCCTGAGTCTCCCCTATGTATGTTGTTGTTGTTTAGTAGTTAAGTCATGTCTGACTCTTTTGTGACCCCATGAACCTCCAGGCTTCTCTGTTCATGGGATTTCATAGGCAAGAATACTAGAGTGGTTTGCCATTTCCTTCTCCAGGGGCTCTTCCAACCCAGGGATTGAATCTGTGTCTCCTGCATTGGCGGGCAGATTCTTTGCCACTGAGCCACCAGGGAAGCCCCTCTCCTGTGTATGCATGTTATTAAACTTCTGTTTGATTTTGTTTATCTGTCTCACGTGAATTTAATTCTTAGACCAGACAAAAGAACGTAGAAGGACAGAGGAAATTTCTCCCTCAGGAAGAACTCTCATACTTAATAAACAGCTGTGCGTAGGTATCTAGATAAGAAGTAACTTCCCTTCAAAACTCTGCAGGCATTTTGTTCTGTTTTCTCCTACCTTCTAGTATTGCTCTTAACAACTTTAAAGTCATTCTGGTTCTTGACCCTTAACTCCAGCGTTCTGAAACACTGTGGTAATGTGTCTTAGCACATTTTTCAGGCATCCTGGGGTTCTTAATTTGGAAACTCATTCTGAGCCTTGGGGAAATTTATGTGCATAATTTCTTTAGTGTTATGTTCTCATTTATTTTCTCAGCTTTTTCCCTCAACTCTTAATCAGCACCTATAAATTTCTTATGATTTTTTTCCCTCTTATTTTTCCTTTTTAATATCTGGGACATTTTTTCAATTTTAACTTCAAAACCTTTCAGAAATTAAAATTTGTTCTCCTATTATATACTAAGTTTAAACACATTTGTCTCAGGAAAACTTCTTTTAAAACATTGTTCTTATTTTATGGATAGAATATCTTGTCTTATTTTGTTCTGAAGAAATTCACAAAGGTTTTTTTTTTTAAGCTTTCTTTTCTTACTTTTCTTTACATTTTTATTCTTGCTTAGTTTGCTTTGACTTCTGTTTTTCTTACTATAAGGCTTCTTCTGATGTCTGCTGATCCTTGGCTGTTCACTCATATTTAATGGTTGGATGCTCAAAGCTGACTGTCAGTGGTGGGCATACGGGCATGGTTTTTAACAGAGATTCCTCAGAACTCACATGGAAAATGGGGATACTTATGGTGTTACCGCATAGGGCTGCTGTTAGATAACGCAGGTCAAGAGCACATCATGGCCCAAGCTTGGAGAAAGTACCAGATAACATGAACTGAAGAAAAGGAACAGGTCACCTCCTGGAGGTAAATGGACCGCTCCCCCAGGGAAAGCAGTTGGAGATTCATTCCTTCTGGACTGATACTCCAAGAGGAGAACAGCAGGACAATCTAGACAGGAGGATGGGCCCTGCCCAGATAGAAGAGACCACATATTTCTCATTCTTGAAGTCAGGAGACCCAGCCAACTGCACATGCACAGAAAGTATCCTTGGAGGTCAAAAGGGAAATGATGTCAACCTACCCATAGGCCTCTTCACCTGAATCCATCTTGGCTGAGAGATAAACACGTAGCTGTAGGAGGATCCTGAGTTATACAAAATACAGACTCTGAAACAGGCAAATCAAAATCATTGGTCAAGGAAACTTGGAGGAAATGCCCCTTGAAAGTGATTCAAACGCCCATGAGGGCACGACTCTCCCTGAGTCTGCCGATGTGTCTACGAACAGGTACTGTACTCTTTTCCTCCTAATAAATACTTTACTTGTTTCACTACTTACTGTCTTGAGAGAATTCTTTTCTGCAAAGCTGAAGGGCCAGGGCCTTGTTGCTGACTTCTGGTCTAGGGGCTAGGATTCAGCACTCTCACTGCCGTGACCTGACCTCAATCTCTGGCCAAGAACAAAATCTCTGCTTGCTTCAAGCTGCTCCAGACCAAGGCCACCCGAGATCAATTTGTGTCTCGACTGGACACTCTTGAATCTCTCTGTGGTTTGGGAAGTTACTTAACTTCTCCATGTATTGGTTTTATTTATCTGTACAATGGGATTATAATTTTGCTGCTTCAAAGAGTTATGAGAGTTCAATGAGGTAATGCATACAAAATGTTGGGAATATGGCTCGACCTCACTTACAGTTAGTGATCAATATCCCAGACAGTGTCCCCTCACCGAATCACTTCTTCATGTCCTCGTTTGGGAATTTAAGGAGATGTGGTTGGAAAACTGATTCTGGCTCCTTCAGAGCAGAGACACATCTAGAATAAATGTTTTCATGTAGTCAGTACAGCTCTGCTCTTCCAAACAGCCACGAGCTAGACTGCTGCTAAAGTGTGTATTTAAAAAAAAATAAATTCGTGGTCAGCATTGTCTAAACTTCAGGATGAATCTAAACTCCAAACCCACATTAACTGCTTATTGGCCCTGAAGAAACCCACCAGACATGAGATCGCAACCTGGTTCACAGCTCGGGAGCATCAGAGGAGGGTGGTAAGTGAGTGTTTACAAAGCTCCTGTGAGAAAAAAATATCTGGTTAGATTCTTTAGAACAACAACAACCACAGAACTGAATCTAGGTTGTTAGTTTTTTGAGGGCAAAGGGGTTGAGGTTGGGATGGCTTTGACCTTCCATTTTAAGGAAATCAGTGGGGAATGGCCCTCTGAAGACTGGAAGCTAAGATCAGTGAGGCAAACAATGTTTTGTCTCTCATTAACAAGGTTCTTTAGCATTTAAAGACTTTCCCATAATGCCTTCCTGCTTTGACTTCCCCTCCCACACCGTTTCCTCTTGGGCCCCTGGAATAGAAGACACACATCTTAGCCCCTTCACAGAGGAGAAACTGCCTCCTTGGAATTGGTAATTTTACTTGGAATTAGGATCTGCTGCCTCAGAACTGGTGATTTTACTGTAGTTTAAAAAGTTTCTCTGAGTAAGCAGTGGCTTCTATCTGAGAAAAAGCGAAGTCGAAGAAGTATTAAAAATCATGATTTGACAAAGATACTCAGAAAGTTGACTGAATATTTAGCTCTTGTGTTTAAAGATAACCATGGCTGCTGCTTCTTTTTTTTCCTTTTGCCTGTGCCACGTGACGTATAGGATTTTAATTCCCAGACCAGAGATCAAACCCTCACCCTCTGCATTGGAAGCATGGAGTCTTAGTGACTGGACCACCATGAAAGTCCAAGCAGGCTTCTTAAAGTTCTCTTTGATTAAATCTACAATAAAAGACATCATTCACTAGAACAGACTAAACACGAAATTGCTTGAAAATGTGCTTGTCATGGATGTTTGATTGTTTAGAAATAGATTTTAAATACTTCATGCAAAAGTATTTGAAGGCAGTATGCCTTAATAAGTCAAGTAAGCACGTTTTCCTTTTGGTACACTGAAATAATTAATACAATCATTGTTATTCAGTGTATAGGAAGAGTGCTTGATTAAATGAGTGATAAATATTTTGGTTGAGAGGTTTCAAGACATAAGATGCAGAGGATTGGACTGGAAGTCTGTGGTTAGTTGATGCAGACTATTATATATAGAACGGATGGACAGTAAGGTCCTGCAGTATAGCACGGGGAACTATATTCAATATCCTGTGATAAACCATAATGAAAGAGAGTATGATAAAGGATATATACGTATAACTGGATCACTTTGCTGTACTGCAGAAATTAACACACACTATAAATCAACTCTACTGCCATAAAAAAAAAGAAAAAATAAGACTGGACGGGTGGTTTTGTAAGAGTTCCCAGAAGGAGTGAAGACAGCAGGAAATATGCCAGCCTCCTCTCCTTCCCTGCAAACAAGCAGAATTGTGGACGCGATTCACTGAATGATGACAGTGAATGTTTTCCCTGAAATTACAGGAAATGTAATTTCAGTGCTTGTATTTTTTTTTCTATGACTTCTTGAAATTCCTTTATCTGTTGCATTCCCCCCCAACCCCCCACCGCCTGCCCCCGCCTTGAGGCTGAACTTCTGATGGACTTTGTGTGGCTCTGAGTTGTGTCTGACATTCAAAAATACCCTTTCCTTCTGGGGGATGGGCGAGGCCACGTGGCCCCAGGGTGGGGTGGGGGGAGGGTGACTGAGCTGGACACAGAGGCTTCTATTAGTAGTAATTCAGAATTTCCTATAAGAGATCGCCTTTTCTCTGGGGGCATATTTCATCTTTTCAAACTTACGACAGCATAGATTGCATGTCCACTCATCCATGAGACAGCAGGCTTTTAGTTATCATAGGTAATTTGTAGTTCAGGAGCTGACACTCTATTTAATTTCCTTCAGTAAAAATGGCTCACTCTTTGTGTGCATGCTTGTTTTCTTGGTAGAGAGGGAGACTTACATTTGTTTAATGCTTTTTGCTTTTCTTGGCATGTTTGCTGATAGCAACATCTCAGCTGTATATTGGAAAAACTGGCCTCTTACCAGTGAATGTCTGGGAGATTTGGTTGGCTGTTCAGAGCTTTCTCTTGTTCCTTCCTAGAGCATGCACAATGGTAACCCTAGGAGGACTACCAGGGTGTTCAAAGGACTTTGCACATTGCAAAACGCTCCTTATGGAGAAGTGTTTTTTTCTGAACAAAGCAGGTGCTTGAAAAATTACTGATTAAACCTATTATGCAAGCCGGCAGTAACCTACCCCATTCAGTATCTCTTATTAGAGAGTCACTTGCAGTTTGACCAGGGCTCCGAGTTTCAATCATTTATCTTCTGCTAAGCTGGACAGCATGTGTTTATCCCTGGCCCTGTGACTCACCAACCCCATTACCTAGGACAAGTTGCTGTCCGTAAGTGGTGAGTAGATGGGCTCTTACTGCTGACAAGAGTCCACTTGCTTGGCCATAGCTTGTTTAACTCCTGAAACAAGAGTTTAAAAACCCCATTGAATTTACTGATGAGATGATATGACATATGGGATTTACTTTGAAATAACCCAGGGGATGGGGTGGGGGAAGTAAGGGAGGGTAGAGATGAAGTGAGATAGTCCATGAATTCACAGCTGCTGAAGCTGAGTGATCAGTACCTGGCAATTTGTACTAAATAATTTTGAAATGTCTTATAATAAAAAGTGAAAACAAACAAACAAAGAAGTTTCCTTCAAAGGATTCAGGATTTAACAGTTTGGAGACCAGCTTCTGAAATACCATTTGGTATGTTGGCACTTTTTTTTTTTTTTTTTTTCATTTTTAAACAAAGGAAAAGCCCCTCAGGTACTTGAGCAAAGTGGGGGAAAATATTTGGCTGGAGATTCTCAAGAGTAGCTGTGGGCTGAGTCAGCCCACCCCCTGGGCCACAGTGAGGTTTTGTCTAGTGGACGGGGTATTCCCCTGTCCCAGGCCAGCTTCAGCTGACTCATACAGTAAATCAGAGTTTCACATCTAACTGTTCTGGGCATTGGTTATCAAGGTTGGAACCCAAAGGCCTGGCTGAAATCAGGAGAGGCTATTTCACACCTTCTTTAAAGGTCAAAACTTTCCTCCAGAGAAGCCTATTCTCCATCTGGAAGCTTCTATCTGATGTCACCCAAGCTAGGAACTTAAAAGGGGACATTTCCTAAAAGTACACTAAGCTCTTTGGAGACATTCATTTTAGGGTTAAAAAATCAGCTGAAACCATAAGCTGACTTGTTTACTTACAGGAGAGAAATGCCTGGTGAGCAGGGAGTTCATGATAACCTCAACTGTTTAGACTGTCCTGACAGTGGACCAGCTATGTCACTGGGCCTCTGACTTCACAGGGCTGTAGATCAGGACAGGTTACTGCCCTTGATCTTGACCCATTGATCAGACATGAATGGGTCAGGACCTCCTCTTCCATGGAGGCCAAAAGCAGGGTCAGAAATTTTCCTTGCTTGGTGTGCAGGCAGCTGCTGCCCTGGAGGATAACTGAGCAGATTCCCAAGTCAATTTTCCTCTTGCTTTTCAATCTGGAGCCTGAGCCTCAGGATGGGGTAGGGTAGGACCACCTTCCTCAAGCTTTCCATGTGATGGCCAGTCTGGTCTTGAGTCCACTTCTCTCTGAGCCCAAGGAAGCAATGTCCACTCTACATAGAATTTAGATACAAATCAAGCCAAAGATAAAAATCAAGCCATTGACATAACTGTGTCCTGAGAATAAACGAGCCAATATTTGCCCACATGTAGAAAATAATTTTTTTTAACTGAAGTATAGTTGATTCACAGTATCATTTCAAGTGTATAGCACAGCCATCCCATTACACATAAATATGTGTGGGTATAACTGAACATGTATAACATATATATACATATACACATATATACACATGCACGTGTATATTCCTTTTCAAATACTTTTTCCTTATAGTTTATTACATAATGTAAAGTACAGTTCCCCGTGCTATACAGTAGGTTCTTGGTTATTTATCTACTTTATGCATAGTAGTCTGTATATGATACTCCCAGTCTCCTGATTTATCCCTCCCTCCACCCCCCTTCACTCTTACTTTTCACTTTCATACATTGGAGAAGGAAATGGCAACCCACTCCAGTGTTCTTGCCTGGAGAATCCTGGGGATGGGGGAGCCTGGTGGTCTGCCGTCTCTGGGCTCGCACAGAGTCGGACACGACTGAAGCGACTTAGCGACAGCAGCAGCAGCCACCCGCATTTCCCTTTGGTAACCCTAAGTTTGTTTCCTGTGTCTGTGAGTCTGTTTGTGTTTTCTACAATATATAGGTTCATTTGCGTCATGTTTTTGATTCCACATATGTGATATCATATGGTATTTGTCTTTCTCTTTCTGACTTACTTCACTTAGTATGATAATCTCTAGGTCCGTCCATGTGGTTGCAGATGGCATGATTTCATTCTTTTGTACACTTGAGTAGTTTTCCAAGGTATATATATACACCACATCTTCTTTATCCATTCATCTGTTGATGCACACCCAGGTTGCTTCCCTGTCCTGGCTATTGTTAACAGTGGCTGCAATGAACCCTAGGGTGCATGTACCTTTTTGAGTTACGCTTTTCATCTTTCCCGGAATATGCCCAGGAGTGAGATTGCAAGATCAGATGGTAGCTCTATTTTTAGTTTTTTGAGGAAGCTCCATACCGTTCTCCACGGTTGACTCACATTTTTCATACCTTAAATAACTATGTGGTAACTGTGGCATCTCCATTTTACACAGAAGGAGAAGGGGCCATCCCAGATCATAGAGTGGAAGCACGGCAAAGCTACAGCTCAAAGCTTTCTTTAGCTGAGCTCTTTCTATTTCACTGGAGCAAATGAGTAGCCCCTGATTATGGTGGAGATTGTTCTAAAGGAGCGGAATGGTAGGAATTCCTAGGGGGTGGGATCACATAGCATCACCCTCATTTCCCAGCATCCTCTGAAAACTCTTCTAATCTGCCTTGGATGGTAACTTTCCTCTCTTTCTCTCATCTCTTTAAAAATCTTCGCAAGGCTCATCTCAAATGTCACCAACCTTTCGTGATCATCCCAGTTATGATTAGTTCTATTCCCGCCCCCCCCCCCGCCCGCCCCCCCCCCCCCCCGCATGCAGTTTTCTTAAACATTTTGTCTCAGTTTACTTTTAAAAAAAATATGTCTCACTTCCCTCCCTAGATTGCAAACAGCTTGAGGCAAAGGATACAGTCAAATAAATTTTAGCTTTTTATTAAAAAATATGACCTGTTAAGTATGTAGAAAAGAATCAAATACACATATTCTAATGAGGTTGAGATTATTAATCATCCTGGGGGTTGCTCTCTGATCGGCATCCTTCCTTCCACTAGAGCCAACTGAAAACAATGTTGCACTATTTGTACTGAGCAGCAACTTGCTTTCAGAATGTTGAGGATTCATTCATATTGGTGTTTGTGGCTGTAGGTCATTGATTTAATTACGAGTCTGGTGATGTATAATATTCCGTTGTAAGAAAACACCATGATTGATCCATTCTCCCATCAAGAAACATTTGGGCTGTTTCTGACTTTCTTGCTTTTTCAACAATAATACCAGGAACATTCTTTTCATGTCCTTTGGTGCACATGTGAAGGAGATTTTGTACACATTTCTTTGCAGTGTCCCCAGTGGAAGATGCAGTATTTCTGATCCCTGGTGTGCACCAGTGCAGCTGCACAGATATTTACCTCTCTTACCCTGGGTTGAAATGTGGGGGAAATAGATTCATTGGCTTATATAGTATCTCATCTGTTTGAAAGTTATACCTTAGTTATCAAAGAGCTATGGAATCAGGGGCTTACACTGATGATTTGAAGGAAGAAAATGTTAGGCTTGGGGTTATCAGTCGTCAATTCAAAGCATAGTGTGGAAGACAGGGTTTTCTTAGCAGCATTACATAAATCCTGTATGTATGTTAAGTTGTTTTGGTCATGTCTGACTCTTTGTCACCCTATGGACTGTGGCCTGCCTGGCTCCTCTGTCCATGGGATTCTCCAGGCAAGAATACTAGAGTGGGCTATCATTCCCTTCTCCAGGGGATCTTGCCAACCCATGGATTGAACCCACGTCTCTTATGTCTCCTGCATTGGTAGGCCGGTTCTTTACCACTGGCGCCACCTGGGAAGACCCTAAACAAATCCGAGTTTCTCCTTAAGTTAGAGGGCAGATTGAGCTGAGTTCCGGCCTCAGGGACTGATTAGTTGATTAGCAGAGCTTTATGGAAGGTCAAATTCTTAGCCGTGGCACGTCTCCAGCCAAAGTCAGGGCCCTGATAGGAAAGAAGTAGAACATTAAAGGTTGGGATGGGGCGATCAGGGTATTTGTATTTATAAGCCACCAATATGCAAAATCCCCTAGCCTTCTGCAGCCCTTCCCCCATTAAGAAAAGGGCTCTTTCTCCCTTATAAAAAATAACACTCCCTGACCCTTCCTGAGGACCATGCAGAAGCTTTAAATGAGGCGAAGGCTGGTGTGGTCAGGTTAATGCCTGTCCTTCTTTGGCATCTGCTCTTCCCTCGCCTCCAGACCACCAGACGCATCTGAGGTTAAATCCCAGGCTGGCACATGCTAAGGCATGGGAAGGAATTTGTACCCTCAAATCACTCCAGGCCCTGGCCACTCAGTCCTGGCAGGAACAGGAAATCTACATCTGAGAGTAACTCTTGGTGGTTCAGGATTAAGCTGGATCCATGTATGTCTGGATAAAGAGAATATTTGTCAATATGGAGAGACTCCTGTTAATTAGGAGGGCCCAACCTGGCAAGAGCCCAAGAACGAGGACTTGGCCGTATGGCTTTGCTCAGAGAAAGTGATGGGTCATGCTCAATGAAGCAGAGATGCTGAAACTGCCATGGCAATCATGGAGGAAGGGATCAAAAGTCCCTGAGAGGTGGGCCTGCTGCAATGACTTGCTATTTAAGATGGAGAACTCACCAGCTGACACTGCTAACATTTAGGAGACCCTAAAGGACATCTATTTACTAAGATGATAAGAGATGTGCTGGCTATGGAAGCACTGACATTTCTGGGAGCTCAGTAGAGGTTGTCTTCTGTATGTCACAGATAATGGACGCAGATGTTGTTCGAGAATTGGGATCCCTAGTAGTCAAGGTGATGCCAGGTGGATGCATTGAACACTACCTCAGAAACCAGCTGGGTGTAATGACCAGAACGGGCCACAGAGTTTGAATAGCTCCTACCTGAAGAGGTCCATAGAGATGGTTACTAGAATGTATTGGTCCTCAGACAAGAGAGATGGGCAGACTTGGAGGGTCTTAGTCAATGTCTAAAATCAAAGAACCTCAAAAACAGGTGAGCAGGAGGCTGAGGTCAGTCACCACAATGGCAAGGTAGGGACCTTGCTCTTTTTCTAGATAGCTTTCAGACCTAAAACTCATCGATTGAAAGAGAGGCTGGCTTGCCATAAAGGACCCCCAAAACATCATGGCAGTTGTGGAAAGCAGTGATTTTCCTGGTCTTTCCCCCAAAGGTTTACTTGGGTACCATATACTGAAGAGAGTGGTGGAACCACACCTTTTGAGGACTATTGGATGCAGGGCAAGCTGACCTGATAACTGCCCTCCTGAGTAAGAGCAGGTGGAGATTAGGTGGTAAATGCAGTCTTAGCAGGTCCATCTGATAGAGGGTCTACTAAGGCATGGACTCACCCAGTGGCAATTTCCTGAATTCCCGGATATATGATGAGAATTAACATGCCTAGTAAAATTAAAGCTGACACCCTAGGCTTCCTAAAGGCAGGACCAACTCTGGTACATGCTCCAGAACTTCCTATGGGATTAGACTCCAGGTAGACTTCAAGTAGAACACATTCTTGCTAGTTTCTTTTCCCCGCATCCTGCTTCCCTCACTTCCTCCCCCCAATCCCCACCCCAAACACTCTCAATACTTGCATCTGAATTCAGTTTTAGGTCTTGCTGTTAAGAGAACTCGATGTAAGACACTGTCTCAACTGGTTTCCCTTCATTTTATGCCTTTGCTGTTGTAAATCATTAAATGCTTTTCAAATTATCCCATTAGAGTGTGCTTGGATCTTGACAAGTATGCTGAGTTTTTTAAAATGAATTGTTGGTGAATTTTATGATATGCTTTTACTAAGATCAAATCCCTTCTATGAGATAAACATAAATTTTTTTCCTTTAATGTATTTAATGATAAAATATGTGAGTTTCTATATTAAGCAATCCGGTTGCATTCCTGGCATGAATTCAGTGGTGATTTTTTTTATTTTTTAAAGCATGCTCTTGGATTCATTTTGTACATATTTTATATAAAATTTCTGTAACTGTGTTCAGGATTAATATTTTCTTTCTCATACTCTGATTTGATGATGAGGAGATTATAATAATCTCACTGGATTCCTTGGGGACTTTTCCTGATTTTATATTCTCTTAAAGAATTAGTATATTCAAATGTTTGAATCCTTGAATAATTTGTAAAACTTGCTGGTAAACCTTTGGGGCCTGAATTTTCTTTGTGAGATGATACTCAATTATTGGTTAATTTTCTTTAAGGGTTCTATGACTATACAATATATCTATTTTTGGCATTAACTTTTTTGTACTCAAGAAAAATTGATAAAAAAGTTCCTTACCTTGGCATATGTCGAAGTCACTATGCTTAAAAAAGGGAGTTAATCTATCAACTAACAATAACAAACTGATGGGAATTCCCTAGCATTCTAGTGGTTAAGACCTCTCCTTCCAGTGTGGTGGGGCACGGGTTTGATCCCTGGTTGGGGAGCTAAGATCCCACCTGCCTCATGGCCCAAAAAACCAAAAACATAAAATAGAAGCAGTGTGGTAGCAAATTCAATAAAGACTTTAAAAGTGGTCCACATAAAAATAAATAAATAAACTGAAAAGAGAAGAATAAAATACTTAGGTATAAACTTAAGGAGGCAAACTATTTACATACTGAAAACTACAAAACATTGCTGAAAGAAATTAAAGATCTCAGTAAATAGAAACACAATCCATATTCATGAATCAGAAGATTAAAGACTGTTAAGATGTCAATGGTACCCAAACTGACCTACCTGCTCAGTGTAATCCCTATCAAAACCCCGATGATGCTTTTATCAGAAATAGAAAAATCTATCCTAAAGTTTAAATGAAATTTCTAGAGAGAGTTTGGTGAATCTCCAAGGAGCCAAAGCAATCTTAAAAAAGAAGAGTAAGCTTGGGGGCCTCACACTTCCTGATTTCAAAACTTACTGCAAAGCTGCAGTAAGCAGAACTGTGGTCCTGGCATACAGACAGACCTATAGACCAATGGGATGGAATAGAGAGCCCAGAAATAAACCTTCACACACATGGTCAAATTATTGTTGACATAGATGTCAAGATCATAGGGAAAGGAGAGTCCTTTCAACAAATATTGGGGAAACTGAGTATCTACATGCAAAGAATGAAGTTAGACCTTTACTTATGAAAGTGAAGTGAAAGTCACTCAGTTGTGTCCAACTCTTTGCAACCTCATGGACTGTAGCCCACCAGTCTCCTCTGTCCATGGAATTCCCCAGGCAAGAACACTGCGGTGGGTAGCCATTCCCTTCTCCAGGGGATCTTTCAGACCCAGGGATTGAACCTGGGTTTCCAGAATTGCAGAAAGATTCACCATCTGAACCACCAGGGAAGCCCCTTATCTTATACCACATACAAAAATTAAATAAAATGTAAGAGCTCAAACTACCAAATTCTTAGACAAAACTATGGTGAAAAATCCTCATGGTATCGGATTTGGCAATAATTTGTTGGACATGACACCAAAAGCACAGGCAGCAAAGGAAAAAGAAAAGATAAATTGACTATTTCACAATTAAAAACTTCTGTGCATCAAAGGGCACAATCAATGCAGTGAAAACATAATCCACAAAATAGGAGACAATATTTGTAAATAATTTATGTGATAAGAGATGAGTATCCAGGATATATAAATAACTCCTACAACTCAACAATAGCAAAACAAATAACTTGATTAAAAAATGAGCAAAAGACTACTCATGATAGGCAGGAAACAGAAGCAACTTAGATATTCATCGAGAGATGAATGGATAAAGAAGTTGTGGTATATCTACACAATGGAAAATTACTCATCTATAAAAAAGAACACATTTGAGTCAGAATGAGGTGGATGAACCTAGAGCCTATCATACAGAGTAAAGTAACTCAGAAAGAAAAACAAATACCATATGTTAATGCATATATAAGGACTCTAGAAAGATGGTACTGATGATCTTATTCTCGGGGCAACAAAAGAGATGCAGACATAAAAGACCAGCTTTTGGACACAGTGGGGGAAGGAGAGGGTGGGATGATTTGAGACAGTGGCATATACACTGAAATATATACATTACCATATGTAAGAAGGATGGCCGGTGAGAATTTGCTCTATAACACAGGGAATCCAAAGCCTGTGCTCTGTGACCATCTGGAGGGTGGAATGGGGACATATGTATGCCTATGGCTGACTCATGTTTATGTATGGTAGAGGCCATCACAATACTGTGAAGTAATTATCCTCCAATTAAAATAAAGATTTTTTTAAAATGAGCAAAGAACTTGGAGGCATTTCTCCAAAGAAGATATACTAATAGCTAATAAGTACCTGAAAATATGCATCACTTGTTTTTGCCTAAATGAAAATTAAAATCACAAAGAGAGAATCCCTCACAATCATTAGGATGGTAAATATACATATATATATATGTGTGTGTGTATATATATATACACACACACACACAGAAAACACCATGTTGGGGGGTATGCAAAGAAACTGCATTATTAGAAAGAATGTAAAATGCTGCAGCTGCAATGAAAAATGGAATAGAGGTTCCTCTAAAATTAAAAATAGAATTACCATCTGATCCAGCAATGCCACTTCTAGGTATATACCCCAAAGATTTGAAAGCAGAAACTTGAAGAAATATTTGTACTCCCTTGTACATAGCGGCATTATTCACAATAGCTGAAAGGTGGAAGCAACACAAATATCCATTGACATATGAATGGCTAAACAAAATGTGGCATATACACACAATGAAATACTATTCAGTCTTCAAAAGGAAGCGATCTCTGAAACATGCTACAACGTGGATGAAACTTGAGGGCCTTACACTAAGTGAAATGCGCCAATTACAAAAAAAAAAAAAAAAAAAGCCACGTGATCCCACTTATGGAATCATAAAATTCATCAAAACAGAAAAGTGGAATGGTGGTCTCCAGGGATGGAGGAATGAAAGAGTGAAGGAATTATTGCCTAATTACTGCCTAAAGAGTTTCAATTTTTTCAAGATGAAAGGAGTCCTAGAGATGGATGGTGATAATGTTGCACAATAATTTAAATATATTTAATAACACAACTGTCCACTTAAAAATGGGTAAGATGGTACATTTTGGGTTATGTGTATTTTATCATAATAAAAAAAGAAATGTGTTGATTTATTGAACTAATCCCCCAAGAGCTTGATATGGTGTATTATTGACCTCAAGTTTTCACTTCTCTCTTTATTCATAACTTTTGTCATCTGACTACCACTCCTCCTAAGCAACAGAGCGTATTTCTGTATCCTTTGTCAAACCAGCCAAGCCCCAGACAATCTGCAGATGCATGAGCAGTTATAAATGATTCCTGTTTAAAACCCACTGAGTTTTGGTGTGTTTCTCAGCAAAGGCAAGCTAATTTAAGTATAAACACACTTCAGATTTTAGAACAGTATCTATAATGCCTATGAGTGTTTCACACTTGCATCAAAACTAGTAGAAGAGCACACATGCATTACCCCAAAATAATTTTGGGGAATAAACATTGCCATATACATTTTCCACATTCCTTTCCCAGAGCTAATTATAAACCCGATCATTTCTTTGCTCTTTTAAAAAATAATTTTCTCATCTTTTTCATCCCTTCTTTGCCTTTTTCAAGAATAATTTTACCAACATTTTACGAATCCCTAAACAAGTGTATTACTTAGTTTTGCTTATTCTCTAAACTTTATATAAGTCTGATTTTACTGTGTGAACTTGATTTGGTATAAAGTTGCTTCTGAGACTTTACCACATATGTGGGGCATGTTTTTCGTTCATTTTTTCCCCTCTGTTGGTAAATTGCTGGTTCTTTCTTTGGTTGCCCTTGATGATTTAATGTGAAAACTTCACAAAACCCAAAGTTAAGTAATGCATTCCCCCCTCCCCCAAATCAGAGAATCTTCATGGTTTAACACCAGTTTCTTCACTCCCAGTTGCCAAGCTGATGCTGTCCAGTCACTTTGAACTTCAAATGTTAAACACTGTATCAGTTTGTATAGACTATGCTTGTTTAGATTTCCTACAGGGCTGGTCTACCCTGTCTACTCATCAGATTTCTTGTATTTCAGACCTTCGCTCTGTCATCCAAGAGCACCCCCAAAGTATACTTTTTCTTAAAGTCAGTTTTTTAAGAATTTCTTTTTGAGGATCTGTGATGTTAATCATTCTCAGTTAAAAAAAAAAAGTCTCCATTTTCCTCCTTTTTTTTTTTTTTTAAATAATTTTATTTATTTAGTTAGTTACTATTCTGACTGCCCTGGGCCTTCCTTGCTATGTGCAGGTTTTCCCTAGTTGGGGCAATCAGGAGTTACTCTCTGGTTGCCATACATGGGCTTCTCATTGTGGTGGCTTCTCTTGTAGCAGAGCATGGGCCCTTGGGTGGGCTTCAGTGGTTGCAGCACGTGGTCTCCATAGTTGCATCTCATAGGCTCTAGCGCGCAGACCCAGTAGTTGTGGCTCATGAGCTTAGTTGCTCTGTGGCTTGAGCGATCTTCCCACACCAAGGATTGAACCTGTGTTCCTTGCATTGTACGGTGGACTCTTAACCACTGGACCACCAGGGAAGCCAAACTTTCCTCTTTTTCTTAAAAGATAGTTTCGCAGGCAATTCTAGGTTGATATTCATTTTCTTCTGTAATAGCATTAATATTGCTATTAATACGATTTTCTGTCTTAATAACACTTTGACTGTTGAAAAATAGCTCCTTTTAATTCCTCTGTAGAAAATCTGTGTTTTCTCTCTGACTTTTTAAAAGATCTTTTTGTTTATGTAACTTTGAAGTTATGTAACTAAGGTTTCTGTAGGTATACATTTAAAATTACTCTGTCTGGATTTGCTGGACTTACTGAATGTGTTACATCAGTTCTGGAAGTTCTCAGACTCACTTTTTCCAATATTCCTCCATCCCTGCTTCCTTTATTTTTGCTTTTAAACCCTGATTGAATGTATGTCGGTGTTTCTCACTCTGTCACTTGGACTTTAATATTTCCTTTTCATTTTCTGTCCCTCTAGGGTATATTGTGGTAGTTGATCTAGAACTATCTTCCGGTTTACTAACTTGTTCTCTGATTGTGTCTAAACTAGGATTTACTCTTCAAATTTTGCTTATATTAATTATACCTTTTGCTGCTTACAATGTCGAAGTCTTTTTGAAGATTCCTCTATTTCTTCTTTTTGTTCTTTCTTGTTTATGGTGTCTTGTTTCCATGCATGTTCATAATTTTTGAATGTGAGCCCTTGATCTCTGTCATTTTCCTGTGGGGATTATTTAAGGCCTAGTTGCTTTGAGTATACATATTTTCAGTGAGGATTTGCATTTACTTTTTTCTGGCACTGAAGACATTGCCAACCACAGCTATTTTAAATCAAAAGTCTCTGCTCATGCGTTTCCAGGCTGTGCAAATTCTCTAACCTGAGGGCTGGTCAGGGACTGGGAATATTCAGGGAAGATTTAAAAACCATCTTCCAGAAACAAAGCAGAAATAGGCCTATCCTTTGTTCTATGCTTCTGCGAGGTAGATTTTTTTTTTCTTACTTCACCCGTTCCTCATGAGAGGATCTAGTCTTTTCCTAGGTCTGGCCTGTGCTTGGCGTGTGTGTGTGTGTATGTGTGTGTGTTTAGGTTATAAGGGGTGTTCATTGTTTTGACTCCCTTCTTTTTCTTTATTTTTTCAACCTTTTTATTTTGTTCTGAGGTATCGCCGATTAACAATGCTGTGATACTTCCAGGTGAAGAGCGAAGGAATTCTGTGTCCATTCTCCCCCAAACTGCCTTTCCACCCAAGCTGCCACATAACATTGAGCAGAGTTCCATACGCTATGCAGTAGAGTTCCATACACTATTTGCTATTCCTTGTTGGGTATCCATTTTAATCACAGTAGTACGTACATATCCATCATGTGCTAGTGGGAAAGAACGGCCTGCCATGGCAGGAGACGTGACTACAGTCCTTGGGTGGGGAAAATCCTCTGGGGAAGGGCATAGCAACCCTTCAGTTGTTCTTGCCTGGAGAATCCCATGGACAGAGGAGCCTAGTGGGCTACAGTCCATAGGATCACAAAGAGTTAGACACGACTGAAGTGACTTGGCATGCACGCACATACATACCCATCCCAGACTCCCTAACTATCCCATCCCCCATCCTTTCCCTCTTCATCCCCCTCACAACCATAAGTTCATTCTCTATGTCTGTGATTTTTTCAAATGATGTAGAATGCTGTCCCCTGTGTCCCTAAGTGAGGCTGTTTAAACAGAGGCTCAATCAGCCTGAATGATAGATCCCTCTGGATCCGCCGCAGAGCCAGTGTCGGCTTGCCTCCCTGAACTTGTGTTTCTACTTGGTTCTTATGGGAGCTTCCTCAGTTTCTTACAAGCTTATCCACTCACTTAGAATATTGAATTTTATCTAAATTTTTAGATTTTGTGGCAGAAGGGTTTCAGGATTTTTGGTCCTTCTTCTTCCTGAAAGCAGAACTTAATTTTATATCCTGCTCTTGCATCTTGAATCTATTTCTTTCACGTGGAAGGCACTTACATGTGTGTTGAAGTTATGTGAGATTTCTGTGCCATATGTGAATCCCACCTCTCCCTGTTAGTCCTGTTTTGCATTTCTTTTATGTCTATCCTAGCACCTAACTTAGTGTGCTGTACTTGTTTGGGGCTTATCATAATACTTGTTGAATGAATATACAATACTTTCTCTTATTTCTCTAGTGAGAGAGGTTTTATAAGTGTTTTTGAGAGCTTGTTGTATGTATTGGGTCATCTTCACATTCAAAAGGTCCCATTCCACCTACTCAAAATTTCTTTTCAAAAATGTGAATCTATTTTCTTCTGTTTTGACCTCTGTGAATATGGAGAATAGGCGACTGGCAAGTTTCTCATTTTGAAAACATTAAGCTTTTAAACATTGTAAATCTAACATTTCAATAAAAATTTTAAAACATTAGAAAAAGCAAGTTTTTAAGTGACATTAACATGGCTCTTTAGCACCTCTTTCCTAGAGTAAACAGCATCATTGCTGTAGTCATAAAGAAATACACTTCATGGAGTTGGGTGTGGCGTAGTTAAGGTTTTATTCTGACGGTTCCATGTATCTGATTGTGCTCCAGTAGAAACAGTACACTTAATAAGGACTTGGAAAGGTGACTTGCCAACCAGGCATTCTTACTGAAACTCTCCGTGCGTCATGGACCCCTCAACATGATGTTTCGGGTAACCAGGGCAGAGAACACAAGCCTCTGAGGCTCTGTGGTCAGCCCTTTACGAGAGCTGCATCCACGTTCTGTGAAAACTGTGAGATGCTGCAGGCTAGAGGTACCGCGGCTCACCACGGCAACTTCCTGCCTCCCTGACTGGGACGCTCTTCTCTGAGGCCTCATGTGGCTGGGTGTGCATGCCCACCCCCCTACACCCCCACCAGTCTTCCACCCAAACACAACTTGGCCATCCAGAGGCTGAGGAAAGACCCAGATCTTCATTTTCCTTCCTGGGAAGGGTGCACCTTGGCCACTTACTTTGTGGTCATTCATCAGGGCAACGGTCATGGTGTTATTTGGGGCCCCTGGTGACTGTTGCGGGGTGATGGGGGGCAGAGACATGTAAAGATGTCCCTGGATGAAAAGATGGTCTGCTGATTTTTTGCCTTTTCAATCAGATAACCACTGATTCTCTAGCAAGAATGAACTTGGTTTCCCTACAGTACTCAGCCTTGTCCTTTGTTCAGAGAGGAGAAGGAAGCAAGACACCGGCCCTGCCTCTGGAGAACACCTCTCTAGAGATGGATTTCTGCAGTCTTTCATTCACTTATTCAACAAATATTTTTTGAGCACCAACTATGTGCAGGGTCTTGATGTGGGATACAAGCCAAAACAAGGACCTCTGTCCTAAAGGACAGCCATCCTAGATATGCACACATGCATTTTTATTTTCAGAATTGTTACTGAGTCCAAGCTGGCTCTGCTTGCTACACAACAGGCCAATAAATCAGAGACGAGGTACTGAGGCAAGAAATATGAAATGTGTTGGAAAGCTGGTTGACCAAGAAAATGGCAGACTAATGTCTCAAAATAGCCATTTAATCTGGGTCTGGATGCCAGGTTTTTCTGTAGATCAGAGACAGGGAGGCGAGGAAAAGTAAAAAGGCCATTAATGTTGCAAGCATTTCCTAGAATGGCAAGCCTCAAGCAGGGGATGTTAATTTCTCCCTTCCTGGCATCTATAGGTAGACAGGGTCCTGAACAAAAACACTTTAATAGTCAGACAGAGGGGCAGGATTTTCTGAGGCAGACCATTATGCATGATTATAATGACAAAAGCAATGAAAAGTAAGTTAAAAAAACAGTTCCAACATGGAATCAGAATTGGGTGCTTCCCCCCTACCCCCCACCAACAGAAGGTTTCCCTGGTGGCTCAGATGATGAAGAATCTGCCTGCAATGTAGGACACTCGGGTTTGATCCCTGGATTGGGAAGATCCTCTGAATAGGAAATGGCTACCCACTCCAGCATCCTTGCCTGGAAAAATCCATGGACAGAGGAGTCTGGTGGGCTACAGCACGTGGGCTCACAAAGAGTTCGACACTACTGAGTGACCAACATTTCATGACTTCCCCCAACAGCATCTGGCTTTGAAATGCCCCCAAGGGAGACTGCTCCCTGAGAAAGTCTACTGAATTCTTTCGTAAGACACTGGCTCCTTCCTAGCCTAATGCAGTGGAAAGCACTGTAGGAGCCCCTCATAGGTCTACACTGATTTTGGAGTCTTGAGCAATTCACAGAACCAGGGCCGGGTACATGACTTGCAGGGCCCAGTGCAAAATAAAAAAGTGGAACTTCTTGTCCTGAAAGCAGGAAAAAAGCTATTTCCTTTCCCCGGGAGCCTCCCTCTCCACCCGCTGTAGTGCTTTGTAGTTTTGGCTTAAGGTCTCACTCCCTTAAGCACGAGGACACTTGGAAGGTGAGTTCAGACTCACAGACCCCCAGACCCCACCGTGTGTCAGGATGCACTGTGTATGCCTTGCAGCTTGGCCCTTTTCAGGCCTGTGTCCAGGCTGGGGGTGGCAGATGGTAGGGTTGGTGGGTAGTGGCAGCCAGGGAGCAGGTGGCCAAGAACTCGGTGGGGGCAGGGAGGCATCAGGGGTGGGACAGTAGGTGACTCCGACCCCCCAAACATCTTTATCCTCCTACTGGACTTCCCTGACAAAACACAAATTCAAAGACCAAATTGTTAAGAATTTTAATTGACAATAAATTAGTCCTCAAGTTCTGAGACCTCAGAGTGCTAAGCCTTGTGTGACTACAAGGCTGGTCCTGCACAGAGCTATTAACTAGTGCATATAAGAAAGGGATAATAATACCTCTCTTCTAGCTCCCAGTTCTGTTCTGAGACCCAAAAGAGGAATCAGAGGAAGTATTTTGAAAAAGTTCTGTATTATATATATATCTATATATATGTATATTATATATACATATATGTGTGTGTGTGTATGTGTGTGTGTATTGCATAATATAATAAGGCGCCTCTTATAAATAAAGCCCAGTTTCCTACATCTAAGATATCATGTTGGCTTAACGTGATCCACACGTGTAAAGGGCTTCACACCCAATGGTAAATATTCCATTTCCCGATTCTGTCGAAACAGCTTATCTATGGTGCCATAACAGCCTGCTATAAAGGGGCCACGTGATTTGGCCTCTTGGAGGTCTCATAGCAGGCAGATGGCAGAAAATCTCCAAGATCAGCTTTGCCCATGAGCCCCTGAAAACCTCCTTGTTGTGTTACAGGAAAATCCCATGAAGTGTTAAAAAAAAATGTTTTTCATGGCAATTTATTGGTCTTGAGGGGCTGGTATCATGTAGAGGTTAATTAGGCCTGTACTTGAACCCAAATCTACTGATATTGGGAACATGATCTAAGTAACCCTCTCCATTTACCATGAAATGGATGTGATATAGAACTATTTTTTAAATAGTTATTTATTTGACTGCATCATGTCTTAATTGCAGCACTCAGGCTTAGTTGCCCAGCAGCATGTGGGATCTTAGTTTCCCGGCCAGAGATTGAACCTGTGTCTCCCATCTCCTACACTGGAAGGCAGGTTCTTATCACCACCAGGGAAGACCTGGATGTGATGTTAACAGCACCTTCTTCAAAGACTTCTTGTAGCAATAAATGTGCATGCAGAGGACTCAACACAGGACCAGGTATGCAGTAGGTGCTCAGTAAATGTTAGCCATGATTACTTTCAGCTTGGAGATTGTTTCGGCTCATGCAAGAGACTTGAAGAGTAGTAGATAGTTTTGGCTGGACACATATTCATTGAGTATCATCCCTAGCACCCCAAATAAATGAGAGAGACTAAGTCTGATGGGTCACTGGAGACTCATGACTTGTCTTCAAGAACTTGAAATTCTCCCTTCAGGAAAGGTCTATTGGGAGGAAGAGGAGAAATCAGAACAGAAGCAGTATCTCAACCATCCTATTGTGACCCAGTGAAAACCTTGACTTTCTCCTGTCGTCACAAAAAAGCACAGAAAATACTAAAGAAAGTGAAAGTGTTAGTCGCTTAGTCGTGTCTGACTCTTTGCAACCCCAAGGACTATAGCCCACAGGTTCCTCTGTCCATGGGATTCTCCAGGCAAGAATACTGGAGTGGGTTACCATTTCCTCCTCCAGAGGATCTTCCTGACCCAGGAATCAAACCTGGGTCTTCTGCATTGCAGGCAGATTCTTAACCATCTGAAACACACATGTCACAAATTCTGAACCCTGCACGGTGTTACTCTGAGCTGAATTTTGTTTACTCTTCAGTTTGCATACACCTTTCTGGTCTCCTTCAAGGTCTGTCCATGAAAGTGGACTGTGTAGAAGACTGATAACTATGGTTTATGGAGAGCCATTTCTTAGCCAGGTCACACATGGGGATCACATTCAGCACCCAGGATTCTCACAAAACTCTCATACATCTGCTTCAGGATTAAAGGTTGCTGATTATAAAACTATCCCTGAAAGAAATGGCCACAACAGATTACCCACCACTAAGGAAAATACTGCACCAGAAACATCCAATTGCACCTCCTACATTAGAGTTGTTCAGTTGCTCAGTCGTGTCTGACTCTGCGACCCCATGGACTACAGCATGCCAGGCTTTCCTGTCCTTCCCTGTTTCCCGGAGTTTGCTCAAACTCATGTTCATCAAATTGATGATGCCATCCAACTATCTCATCCTCTGTCGTCCCTTTCTCCTCCTCTGCCTTCAGTCTTTCCCAGCATCAGGGTCTTTTCTAATGAGTCAGCTCTTCACATCAGGTGGCCAAAGTATTGGAGCTCCAGCTTAACTCCTTAGAGTTAAGAACACAGAAAAGCCAGTTCCTTTTGTGACCTGACAAATATGTGACGCCATCTAGTGATGAGTTTTCAAAAATTCAGGCTCACTGTCGCATTTCCCAGATCTCACCAAGGCCTGGGACTAGGAACAGAAGGAACCATTTCAGTCAAAGCCATGCAGAGCCTGGGCAGAAGCACAGCACAGACCCAGGAGTACCTGAAAGGTCATGTGCATTCTTTGCTCATCTGTTTATGGCCTGACTACATTGTAACCAACCCAGTGGACGAGTATCTGTGATAGCTCTATTCAAAGCCATACTTTCTTTTGTGTTTCGTATGATATCCCCCTGGAAAGGTGGACATTGATTGATCTATTTCTGTTATTGGGTTCAGTTCAGTTCAGTCACTCAGTCGTGTCTGACTCTTTGCGACCCCATGGACTGCAGCACGCCAGGCTTCCCTGTCTATCACCAACTCCTGGAGCTTACTCAAACTCATGCCCTTTGAGTCGGTGATGCCATCCAACCATCTCATCCTCTGTCATCCCCTTCTTTTCCTGTCTTCAATCCTTCCCAGCATCAGGGTCTTTTCAATTGAGTCAGTTATTGCATCAGGTGGCCAAGGTATTGGAGATTCAGCTTCAGCATCAGTCCTTCCAATGAATATTCAGGATTGATTTCCTTTAGGATGGACTGGTTGCATCTCCTTGCAGTCCAAGGCACTCTCAAGAGTCTTCTCCAACACCACAGTTTAAAAGCATCAATTCTTGGATGCTCAGCTTTATAGTCCAACTCTCACATACATACATGACTACTGGAAAAACCAAAGCTTTGGCTAGATGGAACTTTGTTGATCTGAACATCCTAATTCTCCACCAAAAACTCTGTTTGGTAAGTGATGAGTGGGAAACTGACGTCCACCTTTATTCCTTTCTTTTTAAAAAAATATTAAAAAATATTTATCTGGCTGGGTCAGGTCTTATTTTAGCCCGTTGTTCTCTCTAGGTGTGGTACATGGGCTCCAGTGTGTGCAGGATTCAATAGTTGTGGCATGCAGGCTCAGCATGTGGGATCTTAGTTCCCAGACTAGGGATCAAACCCATGTCCACTGCATTAGAAGGCAGGTTCTTAACCACTGGACCACCAGGAAAGGAAGTCCCTCTTCCTTCTTTATTAATGCAACAAATGAAGAAAAAGAATTAGCCCCAAAGTCCAGTTCTGCTCCACATGGTGGGGAAACCTGACTTCTTGGTTTTCTAATGTTTAAGAGGACCCATGTAGCTTTGACTGATTCGATTATCCATTCATACGTTCAACACACTCATAGCCCCAAGCTCTGGGCATATGAGGGTGATTGAAATGGACATAATCCTTGTTTTCCTATGATAAGCATTTTTTTCTTTTTTGTAAAGAGTGGATGATGAAATAATGTAGTTGGTTGTGGCAGGCATTGAAAAAAATGAAGTTGCACAGATTGGAAAAGCATGCCTTGCACATGTGTGGGCTTCCCTAGTGCCTCAGATGGTAGAGTCTGCCTGCAATGTGGGAGAACTGGGTTTGATCCCTGGGTTGGGAAGATCCCGGGAGAAGGGTATGGGTACCCACTCCAGTATTCTTGGGCTTCCTCGGTGACTCAGACAGTAAAGAATCTGCCTGTAATGTGGGAGACTTGGATTCGATCCCTGGGTTGGGACGGTCCCTGGATGAGGGCATGGCAACCCACTCATGTTCTTGCCTGGAGAATCCCCACGGACAGAGGAGCATGGTGGGCTACAGACTGTGGGGTCACAAAGAGTCGGACACGACTGAGCAAATCTCTGTTTGTCTGCATAGGTATATGAGGAAAACAGCGACAGCATAATGATTAATCCTAGGAAAGTGAGGCCAGGAGAAAGTATCAATGAGTAGATTTCCAGGACTTCCCTGGCAGTTCAGTGATTAAGACTCTGTGCTTCCAATGCAGTGGGCATGGATTCGATCCCTAGTCAGGGAATTTAAATCCCACATGCCGCTTGGCTTGACTAAAAACTAAACCAAAATGAGATATTTCCTTGAGGCATTGGGAATGGAATGGTTTCACACAAGAAGGTGAGAACTCAGGTGGGTGAGCAGAGACTTGGGGTTCCAAGTAGAGGAAACTCTTTATTCTTGGTCCCATTGGTAAAAAATCAATGATTTGGAGCACTTATGGAGTCAGGTAGATGTGGAGGTGGCCGAACTTAGTAACTTGTCATTTTCTGGGTGGGGGGGCACACCTTGCGGCTTATGGGATCTTGAATTCCATGATCAGGGGATGAACCCTGGACATGGCAGCAGGAGTGTCGAGTCCTAACCACTGGACCACCAGGGAATTCCCCGTAGCTAGTGTTCTTAATAAGCCCTTGGAAATCTGATCCTCCAAAGCCTTTGATTTTTACGTCCTCTATGAAATCTGCCCATGTTTGTTCTTTTTTTTCTTTTGGTACTTATTTCTCAAAGCAAAATCTCAGGCCGTCTCTGCTCTTGCTGACCCTTGGCCTATGGAACTGTCCCTCTCCCCCATGAAGTCCACTCCTCATCCCAAACCATGGAACCTTGTGGAATTCAACCTGGCAGGTGGGACATTTCAAGCATGACACCCGCTAATGAGGCAACAAATCCTCTGGGTCGCAAGGATGAGAAACTCTGTCCCCTGCCTCACTGGGGGACTGTGACGAAGGAAAAGTTGATGATGTCCTATGAGATGGGGCTCCTCTGGATCCTGGCCTGTGTGTGTCAGGGCACCTTTTTGGCACAGGTGCCTCCTGGAGTGTCCCAGGAAGCACGGGTTCTCTGCAGGTGGTGGACCAGGTCCTAGACAGGCCACGTGACCTGACCTCAGGGGCAGGGGCTCAGAGTGGGCTGCCCTGGGTCAGCTGTTTCTGGATGGCTGGCCTTTGGCAGGCAAAATGGCCTGCACCTCAATGGCCTTCTCTGTGAGATGAAGAATAATCTTCGAGTAGGGCTACAGAGATTGGAAATAATAAAGTGAGTACCCAGAACATACAGGATATCCCAGCACATGGTATTAGTTGCATTGTAAAGTTTGCAGATTTACATTATCTTTGTCTTATTATTAGTTGGCAGTAACTGTGAAGATATGTGTCACATGGTAAATGAAGCTTTCACGGAGGTGCGGGTGTTAAACTGGAGGGTGGTGACCACAGGTCTCTGTGCTTTGAGCCTCAAAAAACATGACTAAGAAGAAGGGAGTGAGTGAATGAAAGATGCCCAGTTGTGTCGGATTCTTTGCGACATCATCGACTAACCTGCCAGGCTCCTCTGTTCATGGAATTCTCCAGGCCAGAATACTAGAGTGGGTAGCCATTCCTTTCTCCGTGAATCTTCCAGATCCAGGGACTGAACCTGGATCTCTCGCATTGCAGGCAGATTATTGTCTGAGCCACCAGGGAATCCCAAGAAGAAGGGACTATTATTTTATGGGACAAGACACCCGAGGTGGAAAGACACTGGTCTCCTGTCCCTCCACCTGCAAGCACAGTTGGCAGCCCAGCTGCAGGCCCACAGTGCATTCAGTAGCCCTATGAGTAGAAAAATTGTATTTCTTTGATTAAAAGTGATGGCCCTTCAATGTGAGAAATGTTACTTAATATTTAAATTACAGTTCACGAGTGTTTTGAAGATCTGCAAAGAAAGCATGACTCTGGAAGAAATGTGATGCTTGAAAATATCATGTCTGCTCAAGAGCTCTTTGCATTGTCACCAGTTTTGGGGTCTGTGGGCCTCAGCACGTATAGAGGTCTATTGTATTTTTAGTGTGGAAGGGTCCATTCACATTTAGTTGTGTCTCCCAAGGGGCTTCCTCTCCTTACCAAAGGCTTAAGCTCTTCCACTGCTGCATTTTAAAAAGCAAATCAACAACTTTGATTGACCAGGCTCAGAGGCAGGGCTCCAAAAATCCTGCTGAAATGACAACCAGCTTACTCTTCCACACAAAAAAGAACACAGGAAACCCTGGAGTTCAGCCCTTCCGTTCTGGCAGAAACCTTCTCAGCGAGTTCCTCTAAATGCCTGTATCATTGAGACCCTTCTGTTTCTAAACAGGACATCTGCATTTCCCGATCAATTTCAGTTTCGGGTTTGGGGAATAACTCTGCTCAACTCCCAGACTTGCCCTTTTAATAATACTAGTTACCAGTGCTATTTGTATAACAACTGTTTAGGGCTAAGTGGCAGGCAATCTCCCATTTTCCTGTAGGAGGCTGGTTTTCTGCTCTACTTCATGGGCAGGAAACTAAAGCATAGAGAAGTTATGAATGTGCCAGGGTCACCAATTAGACACGGTGGAGTGGAGGTTTGAACCCAGGTGGCATGACTCCAGAGTCCACCCTCTGAGCATTCTGCTCTGAGTGGGCACTGGGCTACGACTTAGGGTACAAATTGTCCTCAGCAAACAAGAGCTGATGACTCAGCGTGCCAGATGCTCTGAAGAACAAGTAAGTTGTGATTCTTACCTGTGTCAGCACAGTGACGAATCATTTAACACTCTTTACTTACAGCCTTCCAGGGGAGGTAGGTATTCTTATCCCCATTTTTCAGATGAGTAATTGAAACTCAGAGAGGTTAAGTCACCTGTCCACAGTCACACAGCTGGTTAATGACAAATTCTGGTTGCAAACCCATCTGTTACTGACTCCCCATCTGAGGTTTTTTTCCATTATGGTGTGCCACCAGTTTAAAGGAGACGATAAAGGTGGGCAAGCCCAGGCTTTGGTGGAAAGTTTCTCCTTCCAACCTTCAAGGACTGTCAGAATTATCACCAAAAGTTCATTTGAAATTCACATCACATCTGTCATAAAAACAAAGAATTTTGTCTGGTATTTTTTAACTTCTGTACCCCTGGTATTGGTGATAGCTGTTGGCATTTTCAAGTCTGTTTGAGCAGAGTATTCAAACTTATTTGAAGCATGTCTCAGCCTACTTTGAGTGGCAGGTTTTCACCAGTGGATCTTCTGTGTCAGGGATTTTTCACATTAGATATTCTTGAAATTACCTGCTGCTGGGCATGGTAGATGATGCCAAGCAGGTTTCTGGGGCAAGATGCATCTTCATCATAAAAGTCAAATTATAGAAAAAGTCAGATTTCTTTGTTCTGAGATGAACTCAGAACAAAGAAACAAAGCGAGGTGCTCTTTCCTCTTCTGATCAGAGTTATTCTTCCCAGAAGAAATTGTTTTTGATAGTTTCTTGGGTACACTTCTAGAAATTTAAGTAAAATTTAAAAGGTGACTATTGGATTGAACATCCCTACATATTTGGTTTAGGAAAAAGTTCATTTGTCCCTTCTGACAAAGCATTTTATCCATATGCTTCCAAAATCCTTTAGAATGAGCTTTATTTAGAATGAGTTTTTCATTTGGTATTTATAATTCTCCCCTCCCCACTTCTTACTTTGGTATCTGTACAAATTTGCTTCTGAGTCTTACTGTGGGCATAGAGAGAGTGTTCAAATATCCACCATGCATTGAGTGGAAAGTGGAAAAAACTCAGAAAACTCTTCCAAAGGCTAATCATACTTAAATAGATGGAGAGGAAAGACTTATGGCAGTTCTGGACATCACAGGACCACAAACCGAATATGCTTTTCTTTTTCATTCCCACCTGTGTGTCATTAGTTCTTTCTTGAGCTATACCACAACCATTTGAATGTTCTTGTTTGCTTGCTACTTAACCATCCAGGGTGGCAGTCATTGAAGGTACCTGCTGCCCATTGAGCAAATAGCCCAGGACAGAGAGCAATGCTCTCTCAACTCTTGCGATGCCATTTCTCCATTGCTTCAGTGTCACTTTGGACACCACGCCATTGACTTCCAGGTTCAGCCTGATGAGTAAAATTGAAGTGTGTTGGCTCAAGAAGCGTCTGTGCTCATCAGAAGCTGGTGAGTCACCATCTTCTAGGCTAGCGTCAGTGTTCACTCAGCACAGCCTTGGCTCCAGCCGTGGCCTCTGCCCCAGATTCTGGTTAAAATGCTGACACTTTCCCCATTGCTGTCTTTGCACAATCTCCAGACTATTTCGTGTCCCAGAGGTCAGGACATTGAGAGTCATTACTCACCCCCAGCGCATTCCCATTTCTGGCCCAAAGAGCTAGGGGAACTTCCCGTTTTAAGTTCTCCTGAGCGTTTTTGAAATTGCAAACTGCAGAGAACTCAAGGACAGTTTCAGGTGCCACATCTTCTCTGACATTGAAAAATTCCAGGAGTTTCGCCGGGGATGCTGCTGCCTTTTCGCTCTTCCGGCTGGAACTCAGAACGAAACTCTTTGCCGTCCCAGCTGGGAACTGCATTTTCAGCTACTTTGGGGGTCTTTTGCGGACTCTTTGGGGAGAAAAATTACATTCTCCAGCCCCTGTTCGGGGGGTTTACAAAGCTTCACGAGCCTGTGCTCTTTGCTGCTTTTGTTGCCAGCTTGGGCAGGGCTTTCCAGGTGACGCTAAGGGTAAAGAGATTGCCTGCCAATGCTGGAGATGTAAGAGACACGGGTTTGATCCCTGGGCTGGGAAGATCTCCTGGAGAAGGAAATGGCATCCCACTCCAGTATTCCTACCTGGAAAAACCCGCAGAGAGAGGAGCCTGGCAGGCTATAGTCCAAAGGGTCGAAAAGAGTCGGACACCACTGAGGCAATTTAGCACTGCTTGGGCAGGAAGCAGAGTGTCCTAGCTCCTAAACTGGAGAATTTGACTTGCCAGAATTTAATGATTTGGGCTGGAGCAAGCCTGCTTTTGCCAGCATGGATGTTTGGGAAACTCACCAGTCTTGTCTCTATTCCTTCTGTGGGAAAGAATCCTCACTGCCTCTTCCTGCCTGCAGGAGAGACGCCGCCCACCTGCAGTATTCCCCTTCCATCCACGCCTGTGGCTGGAGGAGCAGTAGGCTGAGTGTGGTCAGACTTCTGGGACAGAGAGACAGACCCACTTGATCCTTTGAAAGGGACCAGGAACCCACTTGAGAGGTTCATAGGCTTTGATGTTTGGGAGCTTGGGAGGGACCATAAGGATGCTGCCAGCTAGAAGCCCTGCCTTGAGCCGAACAGCCTCAGATGCCCCTGGACCACAAGTGGGACTGAGCCTTCTTCATTGTGAACAATGAGGCCCCTCACCATGGTTCAGCCTGGGGACCTGACCTGGTGCTGCACGGGTCTTGCCTTTGTAGGTGCCCAGATTGGAGGCTGGGATTCCTTCAAAGCATTCCCGCTGCTTTCATTTAAAATACATATTTCATTTAATTATATGCATTTGTTTCTCTTACTACAAAAGAATACATATTTATCCTAAATTTTTAAAAAAATTACTGAAAAGCAAAAAGAAAGCAAATCGCATCCCAGTTCAGGCGGAACGACTACTATTCATTCAATAGCTCTTTCCAGATATCTAGATCTTGATATAAAGCCATTATTTCACTTATTTATGCATTTATAGGGTATAAAGTAGTTTTCTCTGTCAAGAAGCTAAGGGACTAACAGAGGGGTCAGGTAATAAATAAATGGACAGACAAATACCTGATTACAAAATGCTGAACTTGATGAAGGAACATGGCATTTGATAGGAAATAACAGCAGGTGCTTCCCAGGGCTTGCCAGATGGTGCTAGTGGTAAAGAACTTGCCTGCCAATGCAGGAGACATAATAGATGCGGGTTCGATCCCTGGGTCGTGAAGATCCCCTGGAGAAGGAAATGGCAACCCATTCCAGTATTCTTTCCTGGAAAATCCCATGGAGAGAGGAGCTTGGTGGGCTACAGTCCATGGAGTCTCAAAGAGTCGGACACAACTGAGGTGACTTAGCAACTTAGCCCTGCACAACAGCAGGTGATGTGACAGGGCTGGTGTCACAGAGGAAGGACATTTCGGCAGAACTGGGAAGGACATGAACAGAAGGAGCCAGCAGTCTCCAGGAACGCAGGCTGAGATGGGCCTGAAGACCCTAAGACACGCAGACCTTGGTGGGTATCTTACAGAACATTCCTCAGATGGGATTTGTCTGATATTTTTTTCTCATGGTTGCCGGGGTCATGGGTTTTGGGAAGAAGACCAGAGAAGTAAGTATCATCTTCCTCACATCCTATCAAGGGCAGATGGTGTCAACATAATGACCGCTGTTATGCTCACTTTGGTCACCGGGTTGATCCCCTATAAAGTTATCACGCCTCCTTTGCACATTGTCATCTTTGGAAGGCAGCCATTGTCACTACCCACACCTTAGGAGTGGGAGTTAGGCTTACCTTCTTGAAAATGAAGAATCTACATATATCACTTGGAATTCTTCTCCATGAGAGATTTGACTCTTCTCTCCCTATACATTCAATAGTTTATATCAGCCGGGACTTGTGTTATTTATACTTTGTATGCATTTTAAAAATCTTTTAAAAGCTTACATGTTTTAAACCTATACATTTAGGTTGCTCCTTTTTGTTGTAAGGTAAAGAATATTATAACAAACACATGTGTGTTCAAGTTTTTACTGATCTCTCATTTATTGAGTATGTATTTCTAGACATAGAAGCTTGGAGCAGAATATATGAACACTGTAATGTTTCTTGCTATGTTCTGCCAAGTTGTTTTCTAGGTATATTACTCAACATCTATTTCTATCTGAAGACGATGACAGTCCCTGTCTCAACACGTCTTGGTGAGTGTTAAGCATTAAAATTTGTTGAAGGCTTTGTTAAGTTGATAGGAAATGTATCACCCTTTTCAGCAAATTTAAAAATTTTAAAAATATTTTCTAAGATGGTAGGAAGAAAAGTGTCTCTATTTTAATTTGTGTTTCATTGTCAGTGAGGGTATATATTTTTGCTGCTTTTTGATGTGGGAACAAGCACAGCTAATGTGGTGCTCTGGACCCTAGCTCACTGCTGAGCTGTGGTTTGGCTATTACGGAGCATCTCTATCCTGCTAGAGCCCTAGGATCTCCCAGATAAGAAAGAATATGAAGAAAAAGTGTGGACTAGGCCCACTTTTTCCATAATGCTCAGAAATGGTAGTTGCAACCCTTTTCTGATCACTCTGCAGTGTGATGGAATATTCTGGAATACCACGAAATGGGAATACTGAAGGCAGAGAGGTTTTTAGGATTTGCCTGATGACCTGAATTAGAAACCACCTTCCTTCACTCAAATCTTCTGTGCCATATCTAGACAGTGAGCTGTGTGTTCCCCATGCCAAGGTGAATATTGCATCTTCCCACTCAGGAGACCTTGAAGCCTAGCGAAGTCTAGTTAATCAGTACTTTGAATAATAAGTCTAGTTAATCAGTACTTTCGGTGCTTTAGTGGGGGTAAGTACAAAGCCTGAGTAACTTTTTGGAGCTGGGGATGGTTTCACAGAGGAAGTGACAAAATAGAGCTAGGTCTTCATAACAAATATGAGTTTGTCAGTTGGAGAAAAGAAAGAAGAGCATTTGACACCAAGATGTGGTGAAGCAATGGAAGATTTGGAATGGGGGTATGAAGGATGTATTCTGGTAACCACATGACTGGGATCTAACAGAACTAAGCAGAACTGATGTGCACAGCTCCAAGCCTGGGGTTTGGGCTTCAGCTTCCCGTACAGGTCTCACCTGCCCTAGTTCCCTTCTAGATGGTTGGAACGGGGACACTGTTCACGTGGTTACGAAAGGCATGCTTGATGATGGCAGAGACCGTCACCCTGGCGACTGTAACAAATTTGTAAAAGAGGATTGCCCCACCAGTATGTCACCTCTGATATTTTTAAGTGAGCAAGAAATAGCTTCTACTGTCATTGATTCATTATGTATCAAACACAGTAGTTTACTATGTATTTACTAAATACACATCAGCCAGCTTACTGTAACCAACAAACCATAGGCAGAGAGGGCAAAATAGTGAAGGGCTTGGAAAGCCACACCAAGGAGCTTGGGCCTGTTACTGCAGAAACAGGATGCTTTTTAAAGAGAGCATGACATGCTGAGTGCACATGTGGAGAGAAAGGGACACGCCTTCCAGTCCATGGACAGCATCCCGGTCTCTGAGATCGTTGCTCAGTTTGGTTTCCTTTGTCAGCCTCCACTAGACTGAACCCACTTTTGGATGTGCCAGATACAAATTCTACTGGCCTCTTGAGCATCTGCAGATATCTCAGAAATAAATTAGAAGAGACATTTGAGGTAGGTTGTTTAACAATCACAAATTCCTCCTCTTCCTCTGTGTGTGTTCTGTGCGATGTGGCTTTTCTGCTCCTTCCTTCAAGAGACAGAGTATGTCTGGAACTTCTCTGGCGGTCCAGTGGCTAAGACTTGGCACTCCCAATGCAGGGAGCCCAGGTTCGTTTGATCCCTGGTCAGGGTACTAGATCCTCCATGCTGCAACTAAGAATTCACGTGCCGCAACTAAAGATTCTGCATGCTGCAACTAAGACCCAGTGCAGCCAAATATCTATAAATAAAGAAAATAAAGATCTTAAAAAAAGGGAGAGTTGTTTGCTCCCTCCTGAAATAGAGACATGGCCATACAACTTGCTTCATTAGCACATGGGACACAGGTTGGCTCAAAAAGCACTTGTGCATCGCAGTTTGATCTTTCCTGCTCCCCTAGACCTCCATGTAAAGAGATCTGGACTAGTCTCCTTAAGAATGAACAAGCACATGGAGAATGGCAGACAGACATGTGACGCTACTGTGGAGGAATCATGCCAAGCAATCCATCAGATGACTGGGGCCTCATGAGTGACTCTAGGTGAGACCAGCAGAAGACCTAGCAACTCAAGTTGCCAACCAGAGAATCATGAATAACCCACCAAGCTCTGGTATTCTGTTACACAGCAATAGATAACTGATAGAATAATGGGACTCTCACTGTTAAGAAGATCACAGTTGATGACAGTATCAAAGAAATCATCAATAGAAACCTAACAACCCTGCCTCCATTCACTCAGAACTCCCAGTGATGCCACAGAGCAGCTGCTAATATTCGGTTTGAATATATGGATTTATTTTTCCACAAAGCTGAATGGAAATAATTTCCTTTGGTCACTCCAGTTTTATTTCTGTTATTTTTTGTCCTATTTTTGTCCCTTCTCTTCTTTTTAGTTTCTCTTGTGAGAAGAGTCTTGTTAGATATTTTAACTCCGCATAAATTCCTCTCTCTACTTGGGGTAACACCAGAATGTTGAAATTTCCTTTGCTTTGTGGATGCTCATGGTTCTTCCACATGTAGCTTCAATTACTTCTTCTTTTCAATTTTTGAAGTTTGCACTTAATTAAGAAAGAAGAATCTTCTTTAGATTTCTTAGAGTTTTCCTTGATTTCTCCCCCAAATTAAATATGTAATCTTTGCATTACAATTATCTGAAATTATCAATATTATTTATATACATCTCTGTATAGAACCCTGTCTCCTATATGACAGCAATTGGTAATATGAAAAAAATTCAGAATCGCATGATAGGGAAAGTTGTTAGCTATAAAACACTTGCTCACCAATGGTTCTTTAAATTTCACCAATAGAATGCATTTCTTATTAAAGATTCATCTTTTCTATCTGAAAAATCATATCTTTCAGTCAAAACTTTAACATCATTGTGGTTTCTTCTCTGACATTCCTGCATTTAGTCACTAAATATTCAATAAGTTTTCTGAATACTTGGCTGGGGCTTATATATAAAGATGAATACAAAACTCTGCCTTCAAGATAGAAAGCATGTTGATAGAAAATAATATTAGTTCAACAAGCTAAGTGTCATAATAGACACACACAGGGCATTTCAGGAGTTCAGAGGTCTGTGTGTGTGTTTGGGGCCCATTGTGAATAAGAAAAGGTCTGAAGAAGGAGATAGTGGATTAGGTTGTAGGTTACAAGCAGGAGTAAGTCATGAGATGCATACGGGTTGTGAATGGGTTGCTGAAGTTGAGACACACAAGCTGAGATGCAGATACGGGAGGAACACACAGTGTGAAGTAGGGCGTGATGAGAAGGCAGGTGGACAGAGCCTGGCCACTGGTCAGAGACTCTAGAGAACCAGGTTGAGGAGAGGACTTCATTGTGCAAAGCAGAGTGAGCTGTTGGAGGAGTTCAAGTAAGATATGATGGTGGGTTTGGAAGGACAAGGAGACCATCAGAGCCCATCACCCTTGCATACCTGATAGAGAACAAAGAACTGAAATAGGATAGTGCCAGCTTTGCTGTTGTTATGAGGCAAAGACTTTACTAACTTTGTTGCAAACTTTATTCCCAGGCTTCTCCAGCTTAGTTGGCTGTAAAGAATAAATTTTATAAATGAAAGGTGAAAGGAAGTGCAATGTCCAAGGGGCAGGAATGAAAAGAAGAGATAAATGAAGAAATGGTTAGAAAGGTGAGCTGGGAGAACTTGCAGTCAACTGGCTGTGGAAGAAAGAGAGAAGGAGTGAAGGGTGACTCCCGGGCTCTCGTTTGGTGAGGGAGTGGATGGTGGAGCCCTGGCATGGGGACACCGGAAGGGGCGCAGGTCAGCACCACCAGCCTTGGAGGAGACTGCTCCAGCCTCCGCAGAGCCCTCTTCGCGTGACACCGAGTCATTAGTCATTGGCTTGTTTTGCTGGACAGATGACCAGTCAAGCTCATCCTGTTGAAATTGGTCTTTCCCTTCTTGATTTTTGTGCAAGGTGAGGATTTTGGCTGTAGGATGAGGAAGAGAATCAAGCCTTGCTCAGAAACGTGACACCATCAGTTGCAAAGTTGTCGGTTTAGAAAGCAAGTGATAGATACACAGCCCAGAGGAAATTTCCAGAAGTTGTTATTGCCGTGTGCGGAGACTAAGCCTCACTTCACGATCCGACTGGCCTGGCGGGCTTCTCTCCCTACTTCAGGGGAAGGGAACCCATCTGCTTCTCTTTGAGGGTGGTCATTGACATGATGGAGTTCGTAGCTGGCGTAACGATTTTGCTTAATGGGTTGTGTGCTTTTTAACACAGGCAGCTCTTCGTGTAAATACTAGTCAGGAAAGAGGTTTTTTTTTAATGTTCAAGAGAAGCTGTTTTAGTTAAACAAAGGGCAGGGAGTTCCTTCCTGAATGGTTAAAGTCCTCCTGATTATATTAGCAATGTGCTGAATACAAGCTGCCCCTTGGCTACTTTCGTGACATTTATCAGAATTCTTGTTAAATAGCATTTTCCCAAAAATGATGTGAGGAAAATCAAACAATGGAGTGTACAGGTGATTAACCAGGAAAAACACAATGAATAGAAAAGTTTTTACGCTTCTTCACTTTGAGATAAAGGAAAAAAATACAATTTTCTCTTTAAAGATATAATTTGTAGGTAAAAACTCAGATTCATTGTCACTGTTACATATGTTAACTTTTCATGCTCAATGCAATCTTTTAAAAAAGTAACATATTTTAAATAGATGCCTGTATTATAGAACATTCAGACAATACAGATAAGCAAAAAGAAGAAAATACTCATCTCTCACAATTACTCCATTCTGAGATAACCCATGCTAAAGCAGTTTTTCAGTTTTCTTTCCTTATATGAAGAGAACAGCATTCACCAGTTTGTTGCGGGGAGAACACGGTCTGTGACTGGTTGGAACACACGGATGGTTTGATCACTGGAGGCCATGAAGGATAAACTCAAATACAAACACCCAGTCTGCGGGGGCCCCTAAGCAGAGATGTGCTGGAGGACAGAGGTGTGTGTCATTTTGTCCTTCAAGTTGCAATGAATGGAATCTGCACTTCCGGATTCACGGGATCAAAAGCTGAACTCTTCTATGTAAGAGAGGGGAGAGGATTCTGAGGCCTCTTTTGGGAAGGAGCAAGATGCCAAACTAGGAGGAGGAAAATAGGATCAAGAGAGGTGGCCATTGCAGGAGGGACAGGGAGATGAGAAAAGTTCTCAACGTTGTAGCGTCTGGGAAGGACTTCTGGCTTAGTGTGAGATACGTGGTGCATCCCATGTCTTCTGAGATTCTTCCCCAAAAGTCAGGAAATTCTTCACCAGTGGTTTTGAGGGAGTAGGTTTTTTCTTCTTTAAACTTAGGATCCCTGCTACCTGGCTATTTATTAAGTTACCAGTTCTTTTCTTTTCCATTATGGTTTATTACAGGATATTGAATATAGTTCCCTGTGCTATACAATAGGACCTTGTTATTTATCCATCTTATATATAATAGTTTGCATCTGCTAACCCCAAACTCTGAATCCATCCCCACTTTCCTTCCCTCTTGGTGACCATAAGTCTGTTCTTTATGTTTGTGAGTCTCTTTCATAGACAAGTTCATTTGTATCATATTTTAGATTCCACATGTAAGTGATATCATATAATATTTGTCTTTCTCTGTCTGGCTTACTTTATTTGGTATGATAATCTCTAGGTCCATCCATGGCATTATTCCATTCTTTCTTGTGGCTGAGTAGTAGTCTATTGTGTGTGTGTATAAATACACACACACACACACACACACACACACACACATATATATGTATATAAAATCATATCTTCTTTATCCATCATTTATTCATCTGTTGTTGGATATTTAGGCTGTTTCCATGTCTTGGTTATTGTGAATAGTACTGCTATGAATTTAGGGCTGCATGTGTCTTTTTGAATCATAGTTTTGTCTGAATCTATGCCCAGGAATGGGACTGAAGGAGTAGATCGCACCCAGTTGCCAGTTTGTTGAAGGAGGTCCAAGCTAACTAGCGTTAACAGTCCCTGATGCAGTGGCCACAGAGAGAATCAATCAATGCTAAACCACCTCTCCCCATTTTTCACTCCAGAATCAAGTTTTATATTTTGTCTTAAGTAGGCTTTTTCTTTGTACCTAAAATGAAGAAGTAGCGTTGATCCCCACCCATTGTTTTTTGGTCTCTCTTTCTACGTGATTGATGTGGTCAGCTTCCGGAGAGCATGACCTCAACAGAATGCACATCGCTGCAAAGTGGATTTCAACTCTTGCAAAAGAGGTTGGGATTTCATGAAAGTTTGAAAGTGGCATTGGAAGAACTAGTCAAAACATCTGCAAAGTCACTGACACATGAGGGTCTGGCTGCATTAGAGCAGTTGGTAATAGAAACCAACAAAACAGACCTCAGACGCTGCTTCAGTGGGTGTGACTTTACTATCAAAGAACTAGGGAAGGCTCCTGGAGAAAGGGATGAAACACTTGAATTGGGCAAAAGCACCCAACTAGCTTTCTGGATTCACTGTGAAACTCAAGAACGCAGCAGCAAAGCACATCATAGATCTACTGAGGATTAACTCTGTTCTTTCTGAAAATTGGTGCATGGATAGTTTTAACCTACATCACATAGGGCTTCCCTGGTGGCTCAGATGGTAAAGAATCCACCTGCAATGCAGGAGATCTAGGTTTGATCCCTGGGTCAAGAAGATCCCCTGGGGAAGGGAATGGCAACCGACTCCAGTATTCTTGCCTGGAGGATTCCATGGACAGAGGAGACTGGCCGGCTACTGTCCACAGGGTTTGCAGAGTTGGACATGACTGAGCGGCTAGCACTTTTGCTTTCGTTGAGTGTCAAATAGACTTGTTTTTTCCTTTGTTAGTTTAGTTTTCCCAGATAAAGTTTGAGTCAAACCTCATTTTCACACTCTTGACTATAAAAATTTTAGCTCATAATAGAAAATCTAAAACATGAACGACAATAGAGGTAATTGTGTAATAAACTTCCTTGTATCCATTATCCAGCTTGGACAGTTAAGTCCCCTACATACAAACCTTCAAGTTGCAAATGTTCACATGTGTATTCCATCAATGTCAGGCGTGAGTGAAACTGCATCTCGCCCTCCATCTCCTAACTGCTGATGACCCTTCAGCCCTGCCATCTCCCACCTCGTCTCCCTCCTCCAGTCCGTAACTCTTCTTGCCTGTTCCCTCGATGCCAGCCCCTGTGTGCCAGCTACTGTACTCTACCACTGTACTTCAAGGTACTGTACTGGCAGATTAGAAAACGTTTTCCTTGTTTGTTTTTTATGTATTTATTTGTGTGAAAAGTATTATAAACCTATCACAGGACAGTATTGTATAGCTGAACGTATTAGTTGGGTACCTAGGTTAACTTTGTTGGATTTGTGAACAGATTAGACTTATGAACATGCTCTTGGAATGGAACTGGTTCACTTGTAGAGGACTTAACTATATACATATAATACACCCACTCTACCCTCCTCATCCCCAACTCTGTATCCTCTTGCCAACAAAAAATTAATCAGTTGCTCTAGTAAAGAAACAGGAAATTTTACTTGAGCCAAATACATGTATATATTTATATGTGCATATATATATTATATAATATATATATATATATATATATATATATATATATATGTACTTGTGTGCTCAGTCGTGTCTGACTCTTTGTGACCCCATGGACTGTAGCTCACCAGGCTCCTCCGTCCAAGGGATTCGCCAGGCAGGAATACTGGAATGGGTTGCCATTTCCTTCTCCAGGAGATCTTCTCGACCCAGGGATCAAACCCGCGTCTCCCGTGTCTCCTGTATTGGCAGACGGATTTTTTTACCACTGCACCACCAGGGAGTATAGAACATGTAAATCATATCTGTACAGCTTGTAAATTTCCACCAATTAAAAATTCTATTTATTAATCATACAAACCAAGAGATGCAGTATCACCAGCACCCCAGAGGCACACTGGGGCCCACTTCCAATCACTTTCCTCCCAAACAAATGACCATCCTGACCTTTAACACCGTATACAAGGGTTGCACAGCCAACCTTGTCCCCTCCCAGCCCACTCCACCCTCCTCTGCCCAACTCTGTATCCTCTTGCCAACAAAAAATTAATCAGTTGACCTACAAAAGAAATGGAAATTTTTACTTGAGCCAAATTGAGGATTCTAACCCAGGAAGAGCCTCTCAGAAAGCTCTGAGAACTGTTCCACCCATTAGAGGTTAAAACACAGTTGTAAGAGTTTTTGGAGACAGAGGGCTACACATTGGATGACATATGATTGACAGTTTACACAGTCCAGATCTGTAAGTACAAAGTGATGGATCATCGCGGCCCCCTACAATATGGAGGAGGAATGTTTTCTTTAAGGAGTTGTCTTGCTGGTGCTGGGAGAAAGTTGCTCTTTGCGGTTAAACAGGTATTCCTGTTGATGGGGGAGTCTGGCCTGATGCATAACGCAGATACAAAATGCACAGTGTTGGGGAGAGAGTGGGCCAAAGGGTAGAGAAAATTCTTTCATGTTAAAATTTTTCTTGTCTTGCCATAAAAATGAATTTTATTTCATGCTACCATTTCATCTGATTATATTTCGGTATGGAAGTCTAAAACACAGAGACCTAAAGTATAACCATGATGCTGTAATAACATTTTAAAGGTTAACCATAATAACTGAATGTCAGCAAATATCCTGAACATGTACATTTCCTTGTTTGTCTCATATGCGTGTGTACTCAGCTATGTCTGACTCTTTGCAGCCCCATGGACTGTAACCTGCCAGGCTCCTCTGTCCATAGAATTTTCAGGCAAGAATACTGGAGTGGGTTGCCATTACCTCCTCCAGGGGATCTTCCCAATCCAGGGATCAAACCCAAGTCTCTGGTGTCTCCTGCTTTGGCAGGAGAATTCGTTACCATTGCACAACCAGGGAAGTCCTGGTTTGTCTCAAAGATTTAAGATTTTGGAGGTTGCTTGAATTATGATCTAAATAAGATCCATAGGGGTTCTGAAATGTTTTTTAATCTGTAGGTTCCCCTTCTCCCTTTCCCAGTTCCCACCACTTTCCCCTTCTCTTTTCTCTCTTCCTCACTGAAATATTATTTTATTTTTTTGATTGTTGAACTGGATATTTATTCTGCATAACTGCCCATGGTCTGATCTTCATCACTGCATGCTGTGGTGGTGTTTATTACATCTTTCTGTCTCATTTTTATTCTATAACTTGGTACTTATTGGGTTTGACCCAATTCAATTTTGGTATTTTGGCAAGAATCCTTCATAGGTAGAGTGGAGTTCTTCTAGACACATAAGGTTTGTTGTCTCTTGGTTGTGATATTTGCAGCCAGAGATCATCATTGTTTAGACCCACTGTCATTATGGGTTTTTAAAATGGTAATATTCTATTATTTATTTTTCATTTATTAGACATAATACTTATAAAAAGAGAAAATTACCCTCATCAATCATTTGATTACCTAGCGGGTCAGTTTATATAGAAAATGCAGAATAAATGCTCAATTTTTACCTTTTTATTTATAGCTAAATAAAAATGAGTTGGTGCCCTAGTATCTCTGAGAGGTGACTTTCAATTCCTGGGTTGGGAAGATCTCTTGCAGAAGGGAACACGTTCCAGTATTACTGCCTAGAGAATTCCATAGACAGAGGAGCCTGGTGGGCTGCAGTCCATGGGGTCTCAAAGCGCTGGATACAACTGAGTGACTAACATTTGCACTTTCACTTTTCATGAACTCTTGTCATGCTTTGAAACATTAAAAAAAAAATGTAAACCTACTTAAAATTAAAAAAAATTTTTTTCTGATGTTGGGGGTCCAAAAGGGAGAGGGCACCAACCCACAATATGTCACCAACCCACAATATGTCTTGCCAACCTCCTAGAGACCCTGGCACTGGAATCCATCTTGGCTAAAAGATGGGCACACACATCAGGAAGGACTCTGGGTCAGATCCGATGTGGGCAACGAGCAAGATGATTGGCCAGAGGAACCTAGAGAACTGCCCCTATAGAAACAATACAAGCCATCTTAAAAGCATGACTCCCTCTAAGCCCACTCATCCACATGTACTTTCTCCTAATAAACACTTAACCTGTTACACTACGCAATCTCTTAGCTGAATTTTTAAAAGCTTTTTCTTTTAGATTGGAGTAGAGATGATTAACCATGTTTTAGGTGTATAGCAAAGTGATTCAGTTATACATATACATGCATCTATTCTTTTTCAAATTATTTAGGTTCTTACATAATATTGAGCAGAGTTCCCTGTGCTACACAGTAAGTCCTTATTTTAAATATAGCAGGGTGTACATGTCCATCCCCAAATCCTGATCTATCTCTTCTCCCCCATCCTTCCCTCAGGTAATTGTAAGTTTGTCCTCTAAGTCTGTGAGTCTATTTCTGTTTGTAAATAAGCCAAGGGATCTTTGTTGAATTTTTTTTCTCCAAAGAAGACGAGGACCAGGGAGGGACTTACATCATACCCAGACGCCCTCATCATCTAGTGGCTAGGATTTGCCACAGTCTGGGCTTGATTCCAGGAGAGGGAACTGAGATCCGGATTTGAGCTGCTGTACCCCAAGCCCCACCCACCAATCAGAACTAGCTTGTAAGCCAGTGTAGCCGGAAGGCTTTGAATGGGTGTTTCCGATTCTCTGTCAGTCTCAAGATTTGAATCTCAAAGGTGGGCTTCACATGCCTTCCCTGGAAGGAGACCACCCCATGCCAGAGAAAGTGGTGGGGAAATGTTTGTAGAAGAGAGTCTTCATTGAGATTTCATTTTTAAAAAGACTGTGATTTACTGAGCATGGACAATGTGCTTTTATCTCATTACCCACTTATCTCTGGTTATCTTGACCTGGGTTTGATCCCTGGTTGAGAAGATCCTCTGGAGAAGGGAATGGCAATCCACTCCAGTATTCTTGACTGGAGAATCCCATAGATAGAGGAGACTTTGTGGGCTACAGTCCAGGGGGTCACAGAGTCGGACACGACTGAGTAACTAACACACACCCACTTATCTCAGAAACATTGTGATGATATGAACTCAGATCCCTTTTTTTATAGAAGAAGAAAACAACGTTAGCAAATTCAGAAACTCGTTGGGACCACTTGGCTTGTCAGAAGCCTACAGGGCCTCTCATCTGTCTGCGTGGCTTCTAGGCAAAGTGGGTTCATGTCCCCCTGTTCACAGCCCTCTGTTCTGGGCTTTCTGGGGCACAGAGCCTTGCTTGCTCCACAAGACAGCTGTGACACCCTTGGAGGACTGACACCTACGTTTCAGGCTTCCTCTTGACATGATACCCCTCCCACCTCCCTCTCCCCAAGAAAGGAGGCCTTCTTGGATCTGCTACGTAAAATGGCAGCCCCCACTTCCTTGCCCTGCCCGCTTTCCTGGTTTTGCATTAGTGCTTTCTTCTATATAAATAATTTGCATATTTATTGTGTTTGTTGCTTGCCTGTCTCCCCATTAGAATTTATGCTTCACGGGAGCAGGGATTTCGGTCTATTTTGTCCACTGCTATGTCTCTGTGTAGAATAGTCCGTCAGAGTGCACTCAGGTGACTCTCCGCAGAGCTGTGTACCCAGGGCTCTGGGTTGTCGGCTGCCTGTGTGGGTTGGAGATGGGTCTGACCTGCAGGCCGACTCCGCATCAGCATCTTATCACGGTGATGCCGTCGAGGCCCCAGTGATCTGCATTTCCCCGTTCCTACCAGGAGGTGGCAGTGTGCTCACTCGGCCGGAGCCAGCTCTGTTGAAATTTCCCTGATGCAGTAGCCGCTTGGTGCCTCTGGCCCAGGACTGCCCCCACTGCTAGGGAGAGAGAATTCTCTGTCACTCTAAGCCTGAAAGACCTGTCATAAAACCAGATGAAAAGCCCTTCTCTATTTATCCCGCTGAAGTCAGAACAAATCGTTAATAACACTGAAACGTAGATCATGGGGCCTGGTCCAGTATACATTGAAGTTACCTGCAAGAAATTCTTGAGGAGCACTTTCATTTATCTTGGGATGTTTTTTCATTGTGATTGTTTAAATATCTCCCTTCCCCCACCTTCCCAAACACCTCTATGCCAGTTGTTTACTGAGCTAAAGTGAACAACTATTTCTTTTTTTTTTTTAAGTGAACAACTATTTCTTATGTGCCAGACAATTTGGGAAAAAATAGAAATTTTCTTTTGGGAAAATGTTCTTTGTTAGAAATTAAAAAATCAGAGCACAGTTCATGTAGCTTTCAACAAGAGTAAATATTCTGATGCTAGGCATGTTTAATAATCATGCAAAAAGTATTACAGATTAAAGAGCAAGACAATTTAATAAACATTTCTTGGGCACCTCCTGTGTGTCTGGCACTATGTTCAGTTCAGGGAAATAAAATATGAATCAAAAAAGGTCATTGCGAGTCTGATCCGGGGATGGAGGGAGCCGGAGAAGAGGAGTGAGGAGGCCGTGGAGGCAGGCTCTGCTGCCCTCCTGGAGGCCGGCAGCCTGCTGTGGCAGTGGAGGACCAGGCCACCCATAAAGGGAAGGGGTCAGGAGGTCGGGCCCCCCGCCTTAGAGGGCTCAGACCAGGCCCCAGCAGGAAGCAGCAGGCCTTCAAGGCCCAGGCCTGGCTCGGTTGTCCAAAGGGGGCCCTCAAGCAGGCATCTCAGGCCTCTGGAGGGCAAACTGAGCCAGAGGCAGGCCTGAAAGCACGGCCCAGACGCGTGTGAGCCAAGTTAGACATAGGAGGTTCGGGCCCTAGGGGGTGTGAGAGACTGATGTGGTAGGGGGCTTCCGAGTCTCCCAGTCCAAAGCCGGATTGGCCAGTTAGACGCTTGTAGATCCAAGGTTGGATTGGGGAGGGGTCTCTGGGAAGTTGGCTAGCAACGCAAGGATTGGGGGGATTTAAGTGCTTAGAGATCGAAGGCAGGCCCTGGGTAGGGGGAGTCAGACAATTGGAAAGCCGAGGTGTTATCTGGGGAGGGGTCTTAGCGCTCAGAGGAAGCACAGAGCAGCACCTGCTTGGCTGCAGGCCTGCGAAGGGGACCAGGCCAGGCCAAGAGAAAGAAAGTGAATAAACCTGGACTCTTAAGTGGGCAGGGGGACCCTGAGCTGGGGGTCACAAAGGGTGAGACATGGCTACGAGGCGTTTAACCGACGCTTTCTTGTTGTTGCGGAATAATTCCATCCAAAACCGGCAGCTGTTAGCCGAGCAAGTGAGTAGTCACACCACCTCCAGCCCTCTGCATTCACGTAGCATTGCTGCGCTCGCTGATGATCGCATGGCTCTGGTGTCAGGCATTAGCTTGGACCCAGAAGCCGCAATTGGTGTGACAAAGCGGTCCCCTCCTAAATGGGTGGATGGAGTGGATGAAATACAGTATGATGTTGGGCGGATTAAACAGAAGATGAAGGAGTTAGCCAGCCTTCATGACCAGCACTTAAATCGACCTACTCTGGATGACAGCAGTGAGCAGGAGCATGCCATCGAGATAACCACACAGGAGATCACGCAGCTCTTCCATAGGTGGCAGCGTGCGGTGCAGACGCTGCCCAGCCGGCCCGCCGGGCCTGCTCGGAGCAGGAGGAGCGGCTCCTCCGAAACGTGGTGGCCTCGCTGGCCCAGGCCCTGCAGGAGCTGTCCACCAGCTTCCGGCACGCACAGTCCGGCTACCTCCGACGCGTGAAGAATCGAGAGGAAAGATCCCAGCATTTTTTTGCTACATCAGTACCGCTGATGGACGATGGCGAGGATAATACTCTGTATGACTGGGGTTTCACAGACGAGCAGCTAGTGCTGGTGGAGCAGAACACGCTGCTGGTGGAGGAGCGGGAGCGGGAGATCCGCCAGATTGTGCAGTCCAATCTCCGACCTGAACGAGATATTCAGGGAACTGGGAGCCATGATCGTAGAACAGGGTACCGTCCTTGATAGAATCGACTATAATGTTGAACAGTCCTGTATCAAAACTGAAGACGGCTTGAAACAGCTCCACAAGGCAGAGCAGTATCAAAAGAAGAATCGGAAGATGCTTGTGATTTTAATATTACTTGTCGTCATCATTGTCCTCATTGTTGTCCTCGTCGGCGTGAAGTCTCACTGAGCAGCGTCGGGTCGGTGTGTGCGGCGCGTGGCCCCGGGTACAAGGCCTGGCGCCCGTGGGCTCTGGCAGAGGTACGGCCCCGGCCGCGGCGGCCCCAGGGACTCCTCGGCCCGGTCGTGCTCACGCGAGGGGAAGGGGCATCTGTTCTCCTTCATTGTCAAGACGTGAAGGACCTTGGATACTGCTGCGGAATAGAGATGAGTTCTCACTTCAGTGATTTTTTTTTTTTTTTTTTAAGAAAGAAAATATCAGTTGAATGTTTACAGGCCTCGTCACGCTGTTTGATGTATCATACCTGTATATGCTGTTTTTTTTTTTTTTCTAAGCAATCATGTTTGAGCAGCATGTTAAAAGAATTTTTGGAAAAATTTTTTTAAACCATCTGGTTTTTAAGAAATTTGGTACCAGAAATTTATGCGTAGAGGCAAAAATGCCTCTTCATCTTTGTCTATATATTTTCCAGTTGAAAACAAACTGAGAAATCCTTTAAGAATTTATAATCCGTTCCCCATTAACTTAATTTAACTCTTCCATCACTGTTAATGATCAGAGTAACAAAGTGTGAAAAATAAGAAACCATCATCGATGTTAATTAACACATTTAGATGGGCCAGTTAAAACAGCTTCATAAGTTTAAATTAATTGTAAATGGAGTATTCCTCATCTCAGATTTGTGCACTGCATTTTCTCCTATAAACCGAAAGGGGTTACTAAGCAGAACCACCCAAATGCAAAAGTTGATGATTTGAAAGAACCTCACATTAAAAGGGCACTCGGCAGTGTCGGAAAAGTCGCCAGAGCTGGTCGGTGTGTCCCCATGCCCGTCCCCAACCATCCTTGCTTAATCCATTACTTATATAATAACTACATAAAGACCTGTTCAAGCCAGACACCACTTAATGGACTGTGAATTTACACAGAGGCCATTTTAAATGGGTCACCCCATTTAGGATTAGTGGGTCTCAAATTATTAACCAAACATGACTCCATTTCAAAGTAAAATATTCCCCCAGTGGTTTGATTTATTGGCCCTTCCATTGCCATTGAACATGCCCAGAAGGTAGGCATATTCCTGCCGTTTGTGAAAATCTTGGCTCAGAGAACCCCTCATTTGTGTGAGCATGAATCTGGTCTCCAAAGCAGGACTTTGTTGTTCACTTACCTATTATCAATATGGTGCTCAAACATATTCCTGGACCTGTGGAGTAATGTGGAAAGTGATGATAACTTTGAAACCTGAAGTTGTTCATGTTTTAATGGGTCTTGAGACACCATTATAGTTTTAATGGTCTTTGTGTCATTTTTGATGGCTTTCCATTGTTTTTACCTCTTGTAAAATGTTTTAAAAGAGCATGACCTCATTAAGTGTGCTACGTTTTATTTGGACCAGTCACATAACCTGTCTCTCTAGAATTGACTTTGAAGTTATTTCCAGAAATTTAAACTCAAACCCTGAGATTCAAGTTGTCCGAACAGGTCATGTGCTTAAAACCCAGACACTGCCCAGCCTTCCTGTCCCAAGTGGTTCATGAAGCTGGACAGTCCCTGGTTCCCTGTTCCTGACGTGGGCATGGGGTGATCTAAAGGCGTCCCTGGCATATTGGGAAGTAGCGTGGCATTCCCTGACAGCTACTTACTAGGGAGGAAGGCTGGGAATGAGGTCTAGCCCCTCCTCAGTTGCCCTTGAAATGGGGGCTTCCTTGGTCCTTGAGAGCAGCTGTAGGCTCTTTAGCCTCAGTGGTTTCGAGCTCAGGGAGTCAAGCTGCTCCCAGGATGGGGTCTGTCCAGATGAGGGGCTCCCCTCCTAGACAGCCTGGTAGGAGCTTTTCCAGTGCTCAGGCTCACTGACCCTCTAAGGAACGTAATCCTTTAAGAAAGGATCACTATTTATTTGTATTTATTTTTAGTGAACAGGGTGATTAGTTGGATTTTTTTACTCAATTCCTTTGGGTAAAATAATGAATCTGACTAGGGATGGCTTGAAGGATCCTGTGTGGGATCCCAGCGGCTGCCCCCTCTGACTGGATCCCTGGCAGCACCAGCTGAAGCCCAGCCATCTGCTGCCATCACCGTGTCCCCAGGCCAGCAGCAGCTGGAGCACGTGCTCCAACTTGCCAGGCTCCACCAAACACTGTCTTGTTCCGTTGAGGCTCCTCTTGGGGACAGGTCAGCAGCACTGCAGGCTGGAAGGGGAAGTTAGTGATTAGTGTCCTGGCACCGAGGGTCCTCCTCTCTCTCCTCGTCTTGCCTATGGCTCTGGTGGCAAAGGTGGCTCCTCCTGGCTCTGCCCTCACTGCCGGGAGGGCGCCTCCAGGCTCAGCCTGGACCCCTGCCCACAGTGACGTGGCCTGCGCGGCTCTGTTGACCGGGGCTGGAGGGGGGACCCGTAGACGTTGCCTGTCAGGTCCCTGGAGCTCCTGATCTTTCCCGAGATGGGAACTGAGCACTACTGTCTCTTGTTCTATTAATTTGGGGTGGGGGGAGGTGCTGACTTGCCGACCCTGGGCGTGAAGCCGTGTTCATCTCTAACGAATTTACCGCAGTCTCTGCTAATTGAGAGAGCATTATTTATTTGTTTTGACACAAGTACTTTCAGTGTTTTATCCTAGCTAATGGCTTCTTAAAGGTAATAAAAACATTCCAACCTAATTGGTCAGATAAGACTTGTGTGTGTGTGCGCTTAAATAAAGCAATTAGTGAAGCGCTTCTATCCAAAACAACTTTTTTTTTTTTGTCCTTTTTAGAAAACTAATTTACTGTTACTGGAAACTTTTTGTACAATAAAGCAATCATGCAGATTCAAGAACAAAAAAAAAAAAAAAAAGTCATTGCTTCCAAGGAACCTAATCCCTACCGAGAGTCAAAGATATTTGTACAATAAATTATGATACAAGCAGAATAAAATATATGATAAAAAATAAAACTGAAAGTGTTCATAGAATATTCACCAAGATTTTTTCTTTTTTCCCTGTGCAGTTGAGTCTGACTCTTTGTGACCCCATGGACTATACAGTCCATGGAATTCTTCAGGCCAGAATACTGGAGTGGGTATACTTTCCCTTCTCTAGGGAATCTTCCCAACCCAGGGATAGAACCCAGGTCTCCCAAACTGCAGGCAGATTCTTTACCAGCTGAGCCACATGGGAAGCCCAAGAATACTGGAGTGGGTAGCCTATCCCTTCTCTAGGGGACCTTCCAGACCAAGGAATTGAAAGTCACCTCTCAAAGATACTAGGGCACCAACTCATTTTTATTTTGCTGTAAATAACAAGGTAAAAATTGAGCATTTATTCTGTAAAAACTAGGGTGTCCTGCATTACAGGTGGATTCTTTACCAACTGAGCTATGAGGGAATCTTGTTCACCATAATAGACTATACATATTCTGAGCATACAAACACTTCACTTCAGGTGAAAGAATAAACTTGGATCTGTTACAACTGATTGCTATAAGAAGAACTAGTTCCTCACTGATATCAAAAGATGTTATGTCATTAAAAACTTTTGTATGAATACAGTGATAAAGTTAAAAACAGAAAAATTAGGATCCGAAAGAAAGTACTTAAGGACTCCAAGGCTAAAGTGTATGTGTGTTTTGTGAGTCAATCAACTTCCAAAGAAGTCCATCAATAATAGACAGATGATGCTTTTGCTGATGTTTTGATGATGATATTTTTGTAAATCTACAGTTATATATATGGATTTAATAAAGTTTTAACAAATATTGATTAAAAATAAAGTTGATACCAGCAATGTTGCATGGGAATGTAGAAGCTGGAAGAAATAATTTTGGTCAGGGAAATCAGAGAAAACTTCCTGAAAAAGGTGGGTTTTACACCATCCCTTGAAAGATGAGCAGGACTTCGGTAGATTGAAAATGGGAAAGAAGTGTATTCCAAGCTAAGACACAGGCATAACCAGAAGCCCAGAAGTATGATCATTTTGTGATCTTGTATATTTGGAGTGTGGGGCTGAGGTTGAATGTGAATGGTGTGGATCTAGGAATGTCCAATTCCATTTTGCAGAAAAAGTGCCTAGTGGCAGGGGATCAATAATTGCTTATTGAGGGAAAACAGGCAGGAAGGCAGAAAAGGAAGAAAGAACAAAGGAAAAAAAAGGTCAAGGTCTGGCATAGATGTTTACTGTGGGTTATGAGAACCGAGAAGTAAATCAGAACGTGCGACAGTAGTGGCCCTCTTCCTACCTCCCCAGTTCTTCCCATTTAAACAAAAATTCTTTCTTTATTTATTTTTGGCTGTGCTGGGTCTTTGCTGCTGCCCAGGCTTTTCTCTAGTTGCGGCAAGTGGGGTTACTCTCTAGTTGCTGTGTGTGGGTTTCTCCTCATTGCGATGTTTCTCTTATTTTGGAGCATGGGCTCTAGGGCATGGGGGCTTCAGTAGTTGTGGCACGTGAGATTAGTTGCCCTGCAGCATGTGAAATCTTCCTGGGAGAGGACTCAAACCTGTGTCCCCTGCATTGGCAGGCAGAGTCTTAACCACTGGACCGCTAGGGAAGTCCTCCCTTCTTATTCCAGTTTTGTTGGAAGAATAAAATGGAAATAGCAAAATATTATCCCTTCTTCTTCTACCCCTTGACTGTCTGGAAAGAGTATTTATTAACTAAAGCTACAGTAAATGTTCTGTTGTTTGGATGTACAGTTTATCTCTCCATTCACCTACTAGAGGGCATCTTGATTTCTTTCAAGTTTTGAAAATTTTGAATAAAAGTAGTATAAACATTCATGTGCAGGTTTTTGTGTGGACATAAAAGTTCAGCCCCTCCCGGTAAATGCCAAGGAGTTTGATTGCTGGATTGTATTGTAAGAGTATGTTAAGCTTAGTAAGAAACTGCCAACTGACTTCTGAAGTGTCTATACTATTTTGCATTTTCACCAGCAATGAATGATAGTTCCTGTTGCTCTGCGTCCTCGCCAACATGTCAGCGTTTTGAATTTTGGCCATTCTGATAAGTGTGTAGTGGTATTTCACTATTGTTTTAATTTGCAATTCCCTGATGACATAGGGTGTTGAACAATTTTTCATATACTTATTTGCCATTTATCTGTCTTTGGTAAGCTATATGTTCAAGTCTTTTATCCTTTTTAAAATTGAGGTTTTTTTTTAATTGTCAACTTTTAAGAATTCCGTATATGTTTTGGATAATAGTCCTTTATCAGAGATGTCTTTTACAAATACATTATCCCAGTCTATAGATTGTCTTCTTTTTCTCTTGACAGTGTTTTTCTCAGAGCAGTTTTAATTTTAATGAGGTCCTGCTGACCAATTATTTATTTCATGGATTGGGCTTTTGGTGTTGTATCTAAAAAATCATCAGCTTACCCAAAATTATTTAGATTTTCTCCTACTTTTATAATTTTGCATTTTAAATATAGATCTGTGCATAGAGAACAGACCTGTGGTTGCCAAGGGGGAGGGGGTGATGGATTGGGAGTTTGGGGTAAGCAGATGCCAACTCTTATATAGAGAATGGATAGCAGCAAGTTTCTACTGTATAGCCTAGGGAATTATATTCAATACCCCATGATAAACCATACTGGAGAATAATATGAAAATGAATGTATATCTATGTATAATTGAGTCACTTTGCTATACAACAGAAATTAACAAAAAGTTGTAAATCAACTGTATTTCAATAAAAAATAAACAGAGGTTTATGATCCATTTGAATTAATTTTTATGAAGAGTGTGAGGGTGTGAGAGAGATCTAGATTCACATTTTCGCACTTGAATGTCCAATTTTTCTAGCAACATTTGTTGAAAAGATTACGTTTGTCTGATTGAACTGCTCAATACATTAATGTGGTCTATTTCTGGGCTCTCAGTTCTGTTCCACTGATTTATCTGTTCTTTCACCAAACTATTCTGCCTTGATTATTGTAGCTTTATACTATGTCTTGAATTCAAGTAGTTAACCATCCTTCAACTTTGTTCTCTTTCAGTATTTGGTTGGCCATTCTGAATCCTTTGCTTCTCCATACAAAGTTTGGAATCAAGTTATCAATATCCATAAAATAACTCTCTGAGATTTTGATTGGGATTGCATTCAATCTTTAGGCCAAGTTGGGAAGAATAGACAGTTTTTGTTCATGAACATGGAATATTTCTCCAGTTATTTAGTTATTCTTTGGCCTCTTTCATCAGAGTTTCATAGTTTTTTCAAATAGACTTTGTATGTATTACTATATTTATACCTAAGTATTTCACTTCTAGATGCTAATATAAATGGTATTGTGTTTTTAAATTCAAATTTGATTTGCTCATTACTGGTACATAGAAACTGATTTTTATATATCAATCTTACATCTTTCAACTTTGCTGTAACTATTTGTTAGTCTCAGGAATTTGTTGTTGTTGTTGATTCCTTTGGAATCCATAGACAATCCTGTCATCTACAAAGACTGTTGTTTTCCTTTCCTGTCCAGTCCATACACCTTTTGTTTCTCTTTCTTGTCTTATTGCACTGGCCAGAATTCTAGTATGATGTTGAAAAGGAGTGATGACAGGGGATACCATTTCCTTGTCTCTGGTGGAGCCATTTTTAAGGTTTCATTTTTATACTGTTCATTGCAAGTGTATAGAAATACACTTGATTTTTGTATACTGGTCTTGTATCCTGACCACTCCATATGCAGCCTTCACATTTATCATTTTAATGGTTGCACACAATTTCATCAAGTAACACTCTGTAATGTCCTTAATCTTCTCAACTGGTTAGATTTATATGCTGTGTGTAAGTTCCTCATGTTTATAAATACTCCTGCTGGAAATAATTTTGCACCTTCAACTATTTTCTTTGTAATTATTTCTTTAGACTAAAGGGTTAAAGGGAATGGATATTTTGTATGGTTCAATATTTTTATTGCCAAATTGGCCTTCAATGGAGTGTTAAAGCCTGAAGCTGATGCATGCATGTCCTTATTACCTATAGCTCATCTAGCATCTCATGACAGCTTATCCAGTCTACTATAGTACAGTTGTTTTGTGAGGTCATCAAAATATGAATAAGTTAGAAGGAACAGATGGCCATTTGGCATGATGGTGTGCTGTTTTGTGTTTGGTCACTTTGACTTCCTTTAACCGTTGCCATTAACTCTCTTGTAGACATGCACAAGGCTACTGACTTGGTGAGAAAGGTGGGTATAAGTCTTTGGGAATCACCATCACTCCCATCAGAGCTAGAAACACGTCTTGGAGCACCCGCCCCATTGATGGTAAATTGGTATCATCCTCTGCATTGCACAAAGCAAATGTCTGTCATCAAAATCATCCACATGGATGGTGCTTATCCCTCACTCACTATGTAGAGGGAACTGTGTTATGCTCCTAAGATCTCCCTTAGTCTCCACAACCCTATGAGGTAGGTAATGTTAATATTCTCATTTCATAGATGAGTTATCTAAGTCTTTGAGAGAGTAAATAACCATTCAAGCTCTCTCCAGTAATAAGTGTTGAACCAAGGGTTGAAGGTAGGTTTGTGTGGTCAGCGTCCATGCACTAAAACATCATGATGTATCCGAGAAACTGAAAGACTGTGCTTTGCAGAGATAATAGCAATAGTTTTATAAAGGTACTAACATGGTAAATCATTTGCTCCACCTCAAAAATAGCTATGAGACATCACAACACTGCAATGAAAGGTTTAACCACCACATAAACAGCTTTAGACCAGCAGACAAAATAATTTGATTGTCCAATTAACTTTCAGGGAAACTGGCCACGTCTGCCTGTGGTCACTCTGGCCAGGCGAGCTGGCCTTTCTGTTCACAAGTCCTGCACCTGTTTGGTATAATTCTACTTTCAAATCCTTCCTTTCCTTGTGCCAGCTCCCTCACAGATATGGAAATAATGGCTATCTAGTAGGCTTCAAAAACTCCTTCTTTTCTTATGAGGTGTGGAAATGATAAGACCATGCAGAAAAGTTCATGCAACTAGCGCTGAAATTTAGTAATGTTTCTAAAAATAGAGATCTGAAAGATTTAATATTATAAGTCACTGTGATCCCCAGAGAAAAAGCCATGGTGGTAGAGGTATCTTCCAGTAAGTGTGAAGATGTTTTTTTCTTAACCCCTCAAGAACATTTTCCTTTGTAATGTGGGGTCGCCTGGCATTTTTCAAAGGACAAAGATAGTGCTAGTGAATTCAGTTGACAGTGAAGTTGTGGTAGGGGGGACCCCAGGGCAGTGTTGGCAGGAACTTAGAGTCAGGTCCTGACTCTGTTGGGTGACCTTGGACAGATTTGGAGCCTCTGGGTTTAGTCTGCTTGTATGTGAAATAGGAGGTCACAATACCTTGTATCACAGAACTGCTGTGAAAAACAGCTCCAAGTGAGATACTATTTGGTAAAGAACTTTAGAAATAACAGAATTACCCAAATGCCAAGTAGCGGTTGCACCACCCGCTTTCAGCTTGTTTGAGTTGAGAGATATTCAATCAGCTGAAGTGCCAGGGGCAAAGATCCTGTGTTTAATTAGATTTTCTGATATTCTCCAAAATTTAGTTAAAAGTTCTTACTGACACAAACCTTCTTAGAGATTTTTCCAAGCTTCACGTGACCTCTTGCTTGTTTTATCCCTTTCCACCATGCTGAACGAACTTCCTCTTCAGTTAACATGGTGTCTACCAGGTTTCTCTTTCATAATTTCAAATTTCTCCTTTCTGATTAAAAAGCAATTTGTGGGGAGATACTTTGAGACTGCATAAGTATCCTATCAAGCCTTCACCATTTGTTTTAATGGATTCTGATTCCCTTGTTCGTTCTACATCCCTTGGTGACTCTACTGTAAGAAAGGGCTTTCTCTTTCCCCCATTTATTATTATTATTTTTTATTGTGTGTGCATGCTCAGTTGTGTCCAACTCTTTGCGGCCCCATGGACTGCAGCCTGCCAGGCTCCTCTGCCTGTCAGGCTCCTCTGTCCTTGGAAATTTCCAGGCAAGAATATTGGAGTGGGTTGCCGTTTCCTGCTCTAGGGAGTCTTCCCAACCCAGAGATGGAACCCACGTCTCTGGCATCTCCTGCATTGTCAGGTGGATTCTTTACCAGTAGTGCTACTTGGGAAGCCCTATTTTGTTTATGAACTCATGGATTCTCATTCCGTGCAATGGGGCATAACCTATTCTTATCATTACTTTGATGGTCAGTTGTCCCCACTTTGACCAGAGGGAGGGGTTTAAAGGTGGCCAGGATTGTTTTAATCAGGTAGGTGGGATGTACAGATATGACAATGACCATCATGAAAGGAGACCTGTGTCTTCCTCATGGATCCCTAGACACGGGAGGATGCTCACGAGGCCATGTGGGGAAGCACCGTACAGGGCCAGTCAGGAGGCAGAGGAAGTGGGGGGAGAATGTGGGAGCCTTTATTATCATCTCCACAGGAAGGAGTGGGTGAGGTGCTGTGGGTAGGGTCAGGATGGGCTGGTTTCACCCTTTCAGCAGGCTCTGAGTCCCGGGGACTGCCCCTCCTTGTCGAGAGCCTGGCCTTGGGGTGATTCAGGCAGGAGAATAGGGACCCTGACTCTGAGAGCCCAATAGAGGATGTGGTTGGGGTATGGGCTCCAGAATGGTTGATTTGCATATGAAAAACAGGCTCTGGAGGAGTTATTGACTATCTCTAGGAATTAGCTAACCCTGGGAGGGGCAGTCCCTCCAGAGTCAGCAAGGCCGCAGATGTCAGAGCACCAACTACAGAAACAAGGAAACAGCCCTCTTACAGGGAATCCCAAGCTAGCATCTATATCTTTTTGACATATCCCTGCCATTCTCTTGGGTTTTCCTAATTTTCTGGCACAAAAAGTCTGCCCTTCTTGTTTTGATATGAAGATCCATTTTGTCTGGCTTGTGAGCTTAGAATTGTTTTAACTTTCAAAAATCCAAAAGGAGAAAAAACAACAACCCTTAATTTCAAGTTCCTTGTTGCTGTTGCATCACTCAGTCATGTTCAACTCTTTGCAACACCATGGACTGCAGCACACCAGGCTTCCCTGTTCTTCACTGTCTCCTGGAGTTTGCTCAGACTCATTGAGTTGGTGATGCCATCCAACTATCTCAAGCTCCTTAAGGATTTCTAAATCCTGGCAACTGTGGGTTGGAGGTAGGCAATCTTGTCTCCTCTGAGGATGTGGGTCTCAGACGCCAGAGAAAGGATCTAGGAAAAACTATGGGAGCATTAAGTCTCTATGATCGTGTGTTTTCCTCATGGGTCACCTCATCATTTCATCTGTAGGGCATCTTAGGGAACAAAGTGGTTCTATTCCACTGGGTTTGGACCTAGTCTTTTCTTGGGAGTTCGGGCAAAGTCATATTTAGGTCTGGAGATGTTGACCTATGGGATAGGACACTGGCTCATAAAACTGTGCTTGCGGGAAGCCCTCAAAGCGGAGAAGCAAATACAGTATATTAACACAGATATATGGAATCTAGAAAGATGGTACTGGTGAACCTATTTGCAAGGGCAGCAGTGGAGACACAGACATAGGGACCAGACCTGTGGACATGGCAGGGGTAGGGGGGAGGAAGAAGCAGGTGGCATGTGTGGAAAGAGTAACCTGGAAACATACATTGAAAGTGAAAGTGAAAGTGAAGTCGCTCAGTCATGTCCGACTCTTTGCGACCCCACGGACGGTACCCCACCAGGCTCCTCCATCCATGGTATTCTCCAGGCAAGAATACTGGAGTGGGTTGCCATTTCCTTCTCCAGGGGATCTTCCCTACCCAGGGATCGAACCCAGGTCTCCCGCATTTCAAGCAGACGCTTTAAACCTCTGAGCCACCAGGGAAGCCTGGAAACATACATTACCATATGTAAATAGGTAGCCAGTGGGAATTTCCTGTGTGACTCAAGGAACTCAAACCTGGGCTCTGTGACAATCTAGAGGGGTGGGATGGGGAGGGAGGTGGGAGGGAGGTTCAAGAGGGAGGGGACATATATATACCCATGGCTGATTCATGCTGATGCTTGGCAGAAACCAACACAATATTGTAGGACAATTATCCTTAAATTAAAAATAAATAAATTAAATTATATATTAAAAAAGGAGGGAAGGGGGAACCAGTACTGAGATCTCATGTGAAAACGACAGCAGTTGAGCTAGACCCGAGATCACATCAATTATGGGTGGACAGCCTGACCTCTTCTTTCTCCAAGTGTGGAGCACAGACCAGCAACCCCGGCATAGTCCAGAAACTTGGTAGACATGCAGACTCTTGGGCTCTGCCCCAGACTTGCTGAATCAGAATCCTTGTTTGAACATGATCCTGGGGGTTCCTGGGTGTCTTACAGTTTGAGCAACACTGCTCCAACAGCCCAACCTACTGATCTAGAGCTTTGGGAGTGACAGGAGACAGAGTCTGTTCTGACAACCAGGTGAAGAAACCCAGCAGAACCTTTGAATCTTTCCACCTGGCTTCAGAAGGGTCACCAGCACCAAGAGCAGAGGAAGAATGGAGGCGAAATGAAAGAATTATCATTCTATGTTGTGTGGAGTCTGTTCAAGGTGCTGGGCACTTTGTTTTCTTAAAATAAATTCCTATAAAACCAGATACAATCCTGTTCATAAAAGCATGTGGGGATAGGATTAGTGCTCTTGGAGAATAGATCCCAGAGAGCTCCCTGCCCCTGCCACTGCTTGAAGACACACCAGGGGATGCCATCTAGGAACCAGGAAGCTGGTCCTTGCTAGACTCCCAATCTGCTGATGCACTGACCTCGGACTTCCCAGGCCTGAGGACCGTGAGAAACAGATGCCTGTTTAAGTCGCCAGTTTGCTGTTCTTTTGTTATAACAGCCCAAGGTAGGTTGCACATCTCACCCACAACACAGTCGTGTTTCTGGAGGCCAGTGGTGGTGGCCATTGAGGCAGGAACTCCTCCCTGGGCCTCACCCATGTACAGTGGGAAAGATGTCTGTAAAATCAAACCACCTCTCTCTTCTTCCTGATGAAAGTTTCTCAGTCACATCTGACTCTCTGCCACCCCATGGACTGTCCACCAGGCTCCTCTGTCCATGGAATTCTCCAGCGAGAATACTAGAGTGGGTTGCCATGCCCTTCTCCAGGGGATCTTCCCAACCCATGGATCAAACCCAGATCTCCCACATTGCAGGCAGATTCTTTACTGGTTGAGCCACCAGGGAAGCCCTTCTTCCAGAGCCTTAGGACAAATCACGTCTTTGGGGCCAGACAGTGGACACCCTCACCAGGCGATCTGGCCCTGAGGAAGCTTGGTGAGGGATTAACTTTAGGAATCTTCGTCTCATTTGTCTAGGCTGAGATCCCTTTTAACATTTGGGTTTCCCAACCCAAGTATAATTTGTACGAGTCAGAAAAACCCTCTGTGTCCCCCAACTCATCAAGTACACCTGCTTTGCAAAAACAGCTTCATTGTTCTTAGGTTGTGGAGATTCCATCCTTCCTGCTAAACCCATGTTTGTCTCACTCTCCCCACCAGGGCCCCTGCCTCCCCAAGCTATGCCATCTGCTTCCACCTGCCAGTCTCACAGGATGCTGTCCCCTCTGCAGTATGCATGGCTCAGTTCTGTAAGTCTGTGGTTTCCCATCACTACCCAAGAGAAAAAGGAACAGGAGCCAGCAGATGACACTTCACCCCACATCCACTTGGTCTGTTCTGTCCAGTGGACTTTCCACAAAACTTCAGCTTGTTTTTCTTTCAGTTTCTCTGTCTGCTGGCCAGGGCTCCTTCATGACCTTGTAGCATGGATTCCTGCTCACCTTAATGGGTCTTTGTGAAACACAGAATACAGAACAAGAATTCTTTCATTTGTCCTGCATTCTTTCTCTGCTCTTAGCCCCAGTGAACTTTCTGAAGCCAGGTGGAAAGATTCAAAAGTTCTACTGGATTTCTTCACCTGGTTGTCAGAAATGGAAACTTCTGGGTGGACCCGGGTGCTCTTGTTAGTTTTTGAAACTCTAGTGAATTCCCATGTGCCCCTGCCTTCCTGGCTGTGATGGCAGCAAGGACTCTTATCTAGATTCCAGAGGCCATGAAAGCCAGAGATGGATCTAGAAGGTAGAATGATGGTCTAGGGAGTTAAGAAAAGCAGACATCCTAGAGCAGTGATACAGGTAGGGCAGGGAGCCCGTGGAGCCCGGGCGTGGAGCTCTGGGTAGGGGGTGGTGGGGGAAACATCTGCCCTGGCTGCCCCAGGGGTCTTTCTCAGCTGAGGAAGGAGCAGGTGGTTCCCTGGGGCCAGAGCTGGAGGGAAGGTAAGTTCAGGTTTGTGGGGAGTGCCAGGGGACTCCTCTAGGGACTGCACTCAAAGCTGGCTGCTGCTTTGTTATTTTCATTCATTGGTTTTGTTTTAGATTCCACCGAATAGAAACAGACACAGATGCAGAGAACAAACTAGTGGTTTTCCCAGGGGAGGCGGGGAAAGGGGCTGATCAGGGAGGGGGATTTAGAGTTACAAGCCGCTGTGCTGCGCTTAGTCACTGTCGTGTCTGACTCTTTGTGACTCCATGGACTGTAGCCCACCAGACTTCTCTATCTGTGGGAATTCTCCAGGCAAGAATACTGGAATGGGTTGTTATGCCCTCCTACAAACTACTAGGTATAAAATAAATAAGTAATAAACATGTAATGTACAGCACAGGGAATATAGCCAATATTGTATAACTTTATTTGAGATGTATAATCTATAAAAATATCAAATTACTATGTAGTATACTTGAATCTATGTAACATTATAAATCAACTAGGCTTCAATTAAGAAATAGGAAAAACTGGTTGTTGCTAGGAACCAGGCCTGATGCCAAGGGTGCCTTGAGAGGTGTCCCTGCAGCCTCTGGGACCCTTGCAGAGAAGGGCTGCTCCTGGGAGTACATGTGGCAGGGGGCATGACCCAGGAGACCACTGAGGGCTGAGGGCTGGCAATACCAGTTGTGACAGGGGCTAATCAGACCCAGAGCCCCTGTTTGATAATAGGGCATTTGTCAAAAACTCTCTTTCTATCTCAAAATGAATGGTTAATAGAACCTCCTTCACTCGAAGCTCATTTTTACATCCACATGATGGATGATACCATGGATGGGTGATTCCAATGCCCCTCTGCTCAAAGCCACCAGGGACTCGCCTGCTCCAGTGTGGATGCCCAGAAGTACGTAGTATGGGTGACTCATTGACTGTAGTGTAGACTCAACGTGATTAATGAGATTTTACAAAATTGTCAACAACTCTTAGCAAAGTAACAAATAGCACAGAAAACTATCTTCCTTTGATTAGCAACAAAATGTACTAGAACATTCAGTGTATTTGTAACCATGTGGAAAATTCTTGCATTTGTGTGTGAAATGGAATTATGTTCCAGGCTGGGCAATTCTGGGTTTGTCAGCTTCATGAATGTTCAGTTATTTGACAACCAGACAGGGCCATGGGTTGATTTTCAAGGTGAGGGGCTGAAGGGAGCAAAACAGTGTCTGGTACTCAAGACCATCATATTTCATTACTGCTTCCCCTGTTGTTATGAAAACCCCACCATCCCACCGCAGGGAGGAGGGGAGAGAGGGGCCATATTTTGTTGATCAACTCTAGGAACCAAGTTATAGGTGTAGTGGTTTACATACATCTTTCAATAGAGATAAATTTGATGAATAATATTATGTAAGTTACAGGTGTACACTATAATACACAAAATTTAAAGGTTATGCTCTTTTTGTTATTATTGTTGTAGTTGCTAAGTTATGCCTCTTTTGTGACCCCATGGACTGTAGCCTGCCAGGCTTCTCGGTCCATGGAATTTTTCAGGCAAGAATACTGGAGTGGATTGCCATTTCTTTCTTCAGGGGTTCTTCCTGACCCAGGGATTGAATCTGCATCTCCTGCATTTGCAGGCAGGTTCTTTACCACTGAGTCACCAGGGAAATTCCATATTCCTTTTACATTTATTAAAAAATATTGACTATATTCTCTGTGCTGTACAGTAGAGCCTCGTAACTTATCTGTTTTAAACTTTAGTAGTTGGTCCTTGGTAATCCTTCCCCTATTGTGCCCCTCCCACCTCCCCTCTTTCCAATTTTAATCTCTACTTTGTTCTCTATATTTTTAAGTCTGTTTGTTTTTTGTTATATTCATTAGTCTTTCTTTATTCAAGCCTTGAAACACCTTTAATTGGGGTGTATTCTAACAGTTGTTTTACAAATGGAGAATGCGGTTCAGAGAGGGCAGGTAACTTGCTTAAACTCACACAGCCAGAGAGTAGAGGAGCCTGAATGTGAATTAAGTCTGTTTCAACTCACAGCTGAACATGAGCAAAAAGGTGCAAACAGTGAAGACAAAGAGGCAGAGGACCTCTCTGGTCAGATCTCCTCTGGAAGCTCAATGAAAAGGAAAGGGTGTTTGGTTGGTTCCTTTACAGTTTTGGGCGTGGCTTAGGAGTTGCTCTGCCTGGAGATGTGGAATTAACCAGGTGAGTTCTTGGGATTCATCCCAACTCTATGAATTCTCTTGTTATGAAAGCTCCTTCGTTTTTTAAAAAAGAAATTTCAGCAGTGAACACTTTGGATTGTCAAGTACACTTTTTTCTCTGAATTGCATATTAGTAAGGTTTTAAGTGGGCAAACCATCAGGAGGACATTCATCCCTGAAACCGGAAGTTTGTCCTTTGGATCCTCGGCCCTGGTTTTACTGGGTTCCATCACTGCGGCTGAGGAGCTGGCTGGCCTCAGTTGTGGCTGACCTCGGATGTGAGGACTGCTTCTTTATTTGGGATATTGCTTCCAAGAGGCTCTGGCCTCTGTGCCTTGTTCAGCACTCAGGTTTCTCTGGGGACGTGGACCCAGGTGGTCCCAGCCTAATATTACCCTACAGGCCGGCACTGGCGCAGAAACCCTTGGGGTCCAGCAATCCACACCCATCACAGCAGAGATGTGGCCTCATTTAAGGACCGTGAGGCCCATGGTGGCTCCGCTGCAGTCAGCGCAATGTACCCAACACCTCCAACACCTGCTCTGTGTCAGGCCCCAGACCCTTATGGCACTGACAGTGCCCAGAGCAGTCAGCCCCGGGGAGGAGACACCCACGCAAAGCTCTCCTGCAAGTGTTCGGCTCCAGAAGTATCACTGACTTACAAACAGTAGGTCCAAAGGGTTAGAAGCTGCTAGGCAAGTACAGAACAGTCAAAATGAACACTGCATCGAAATCTATCAGCAAACATCATTCAGGTTACAGAACTGAATTTCCCCCGCTTTTCTGGAGTACATATATTCAGGGAATTTTAGAACTTCAGAGACTTAAGAAATCACCTATTACATTGGCATGTATTCCTTAAAACAAGGTGTCTATATCAGTGCTGTGACTGAACTAGCAAAAATGTATCCCAAGTAAGCTGTAGATCTGGTGTGGTTTCAGAATTCTAGGCAGAATTTGAATGGGATTTTTGTTAAGTGGTTGGTTATATATTATACGCAAGAATTTCTTGTCTTAGTTTTTTTCTTCGCATTTTACCTGTATGCTCTCTTGATGCTGTATTTTAACACATTATTGACTGGAGATGTATCAATACGTTTTTAGAGAGTGATACAGTTAACATCACTGTCTGAAGGTGTTAGAGATTAAAATTGACCTAAGGTTCATTATATAACTTAAGATTGTCGTTACCATTCACATTTTGCTCTGTTGGGTTTTTGTTCCAACCTTGTGTATATTATAAACACAAGTTTATTGCCATAAAAGTTTCAAAAATGATACATCACAAAATTTTGAGTGAAGAAGAATTTTTTGGTGAATTTTAAGCAGATATTTTCTCTAATTGTCTGAGCGACCTATATACTAGTGTCTCAAAAAATGATAGCCCTTCAGAATATAGTTCTGATTCAGACAATGTGAATATTAGACCAACAAAAAGACAAAAACCTTAGTTACTGATTCTGATACGGAGAGTGAAAATGGAACAGTGATGGAGACGGCTTTACAGATGTGGCAGGTGTAACTATTTAATATAATAACCTGCAAGTGTTAGTGAAATAACTAATTTTTGGCCAGCCAAAATAAAAATCGCCTGCCACAGGTCTTCTTTTCTTCAAAAACCCCTCTGTCAATAATGAGTTAAAAAGTGATGTTTGCTTTGGAATCTTGAATCTGGTCCTTTTGAGTTTCTGATGGGCTCAACTTATTACATCCGATCATTTTATCTTTGCTTTCCTAGGCTGCCATCTACAGGCCACTCAGGGTAGTAACATACATACCTCAGCAGAGAAGCTGGAGAGGAGGAAGGGGTTGCAAGGAGAGCAAAAATAATTGATTCTTCTTTCTCTGCTTTACTTTCTAAGGGATGCTTACACATATTGTGTTTGTGTCTCTACAAATATTTTGATTCTGGCTTTGAAAGTCTAAATGGTCTTTCTACGCTCTTCTCTGGCTTCTTCACTTTAATACAACAGGAGGTCCCATTTGTCTCCAGTCCTGGAACCTTATTTAATTCATTAACTAAAATAAAATAAAGACAATCAGCTTCTGGGGACACAGCCTGGCCTCAGGAGCCCAGACTGCAGTATTGCAGGTGGCTTCGTCCCTGGCCGCCTGCCCCCATGGCCCTCTGCTGAAGGGGAGAAGGGATCCCTTTGCATAATTTCAAACACTTAAAGTTGAAGGAGGCTTTAGAGATTGTCTAGCCGTGATTCTGGTCTTCCCAGATGACTCAGTGGTAAAGAAGCTGCCTGCCAAGGCAGAAGACATGGGTTCGATCCCTGGGTTGGGAAGAGCCCCTGAAGAAGGAAATGGCTACCCTCTCCAGTATTCTTGCCTGGAAAATCCCATGGACAGAGGAGCCCGGCAGGCTACACACAGTCCATGGGGTCGCAGAGCTGGACACAACTTAGTGACTGAACAATAAACCAGTGATTCTAGCCTAGAAAACTAGCTTCCTGTGGCCATAATTGCTCCAGAACTGTAATTCTTGATGGTTGATCTTTCCCCCAAGTCCTGGGCTAAAAAAATAACGAGCAGAATGTTCTTAACTTACAGTCTTCTCCCATGCAGTCTTCTTAAATCATTTTATCTACTGCCCGTGTCTAACTGAACAGGCAACAAGACTTGAGATGGAGACTCTGGGGGCAGATGAACGGGGGTCAGCAGCAGCTCCCTTCCTCCTCCCCCCAAAACTCAAATAAAACACAGAGATTTCAACCAGCCTAATAGGACTGTGGAGATAAGATCTACTTTTTTTTTTCCTTTCTTTTTTTGCTGGAATTCTAAAACAATTTCTTTCTTTTTTTTTTTTAAAAACAATTTCTTATGATAAAATGAAATCTATCAGAACTCCATGAGGAGCTCACATGGCTGGCTGCACTTTAGGACCAGGCAAATCTGTCAGCCCAAACCCCTCATTTCACAGAGGAAGCAGCCCAGGCCCAGAAAGGTGAGGTGAGAGAGCAGAGCAACAGGGCTGGTGACTGAAAGAACTGGGCCCTTCTCCCATCAGCTTCCGTCACATCCGGTCCAGCCTGGGTCACTTCTGGTCCAGCCTGTGCTGCTTCCGGGACTACAGACGAGTTCTCCCAGGTGAAATTCCATCCATGCAAACAGTCTCCTTCTACTGAGACATACCATGTCCGGAAGCCACCCGTTCAGGTGTGCAGGGCAGCTGCCATCCGGGGCACTTGGTACCCCCCACTTCCGCCCGCAGGAAGTGACTTGGTGACTTGTCCTAGTGGAAGGCTCTCCCTGCAGGGGAGTTTAGGGCACTCAGTGCTGCTTGGAAGGCAGGTGTATGGACCCGTCTGGGGTCCTGGGGGGGAGAGGGAGCACCCCGATGTGTGAAGGGTGGTGGGCTCTTCATGTCCGACTCTGCAATCCCATGAACCGTAGCCCACCAGGCTCCTCTGTCCATGGAATTTTCCAGGCAAGAATACTGGAACAGGCTACCATTTCCTTCTCCAGGGGATCTTCCCGACCCAGGAATCAAACCCATGCCTCCCGCATTGCAGGCAGATTCTTAACTGACTGAGTCACCAGGGAAGCCCCAGAGGGAAGACAAGGACCATCTTTTTCCTTAGCTGTCACTAATGAGCTCTGACCTCCATGTTGCTAAATCAATGGCCAGCTCTCAGCCTTCAACTTGCTTGACCTCAGGGCCCTATTACTCCCATGCACGGTCTTCACTTGGCTTCCCTGTCTTATTTTCGCTCTCCCATTGGTCCCGCCTCTTCCGTGCTGGGTCTCTGGCTGCTACTGACACTCAGTCTGTCTTGGAGTTCCTGGCCTCTTCCCTCTTTGTCACCACTTGCTCCCTCGAGGTCTCACCTGCCCCTTGTCTGTAAACAGCATCCATATAGTAACTCCCAAATGTCTAGCCCAGCCCAGACCTCTCTCCCAAAGCACACGTATATGTATCCAACTCCCTACTGATACCTTCACATGAATGCTCAGGAGACAGCAACCTGGATGTGTACAAATTCCCCCCATATCTGCCCCACCTACAACTTTCCTCCATGCCAGGCATCGGCAGCTCCATAGGTCAGTTTCTTAGGCAAAAAATCTTTGACTCCTCTTCTTCTCATATCTCACCTCCAGTGTACCAGGAATTCCAAAGGCTCAGCCTTCAACCTATCCACTGACTCAGATCACTCCTCACCTCCTGGCTGCCTGCTGTTACCAGACTCAGGTTTGGCTACTTCCCACTCTTGAAAGATGAGTGTGAGTTGGAAAGGAAAGCCTGCTTCATTCAGGAGGCCAGAAACCTGGGAGAAGGTGAACTCATGTCTGAAACCCAACTTCAAAGATTCTGCTCCACCATGAAAGTTTTTAAAGGGAGAGTTATTTGGGGGAGGGAATCAGAGTCTTCCTTATCTTCCACTGTCTGTAGACTTTCTTCTGATTGGTTGGTAGTGAGGTAAGAGGATGGTGCTCCAGGAATCTCATGCTTAGCATGCATTCACCATCCTCCACCTGGGTGGGGGCCTTAGTTCCTACAGAAGAACCCAAAGATGTTGCTACATGTATTTCTTGAGGAGGAGCCAGACCCCTGTCCCTTGACTGCACCATTTTTTTTTAAGGTTTGTATTTGCTTTTTTAAATTGAAGTATAGTTGTTTTACACTGTCATGTTAGTTTCAGTTACATAAAATTATGCACACACACATAAATGGCTTCCCTGGTGGCTCAGATGGTAAAGAATCTGCCTGCAATTCGGGAGACCTGGGTTTGATCCCTGGGTTGGGAAGGTCCCCTGGAGGAGGGCATGGCAACCCACTCCACTATTCTTGCTTGGAGAATCCCCATGGACAGAGGAGCCTGATGGGCTACAGTCCTTAGGGTCACAAAGAGTAGGACGTGACTGAGGGACCACAGCATATATTCAGATTCTTTCCCTTGCAGGTTATTATCAAATATTGAGTAGAGTTCCCTGTGGTCTATAGTAGGTCCTTGTTGGTTATCTATTTTATACATAGTAAGGTTTGTGTTAATCGATCCTCCTAATTTATCCCTCCCCTACTTTCCCTTTGGTAACCATAAACTTGTTTTCTATGTCTGTGGGTCCATCTGTGCTTTGTAAATGAGTTCATTTGTGTAACTTTTTTTCAGACTCCACATGTAAGTGGTATCATATGCTTATTTGTCTTTTTCTGTCTGATTTATTCACTTAGTATGATAACCTCTAGGTCCATCCATGTTGCTGCAAATGGCAGCATTTCATTCTTTTTAATAGATTAGTAGCATTCCATTGTACAATGCACCACATCTTCTTTATCTGTTGATGGACATGAAGGTTGCTTTCATGTCTTGGCTATTGTAAATAGTGCTGCTATGAACATAGGGGTGCATGTATCTTTTCCAGTTATACTTTTCTCTGGATATATGCCCAGGAGTGAGATTGCTGGATCATATGGTAACTCTAGTTTTAGTTTTTTAAATGAACATCCATGCTGTTCTCTGCAGTGTCTGCACCAATTTGCATTCTTATCGACAGTGTAGGAGGTTCCCTTTTCTCCTAACCCTCTCCAGCATTTATTATTTGTAGACTTTTTTTGGCAGACTTTTTGATGCATTTTGTTTCTTGGCAGCTCCTCCCTTGTCTCTGTACCCTCTCCCTTCCCTGATTAGCAACTGTGTGAACCTTCCCTTTGGAACTCAGGGAAGGTCAAGGAGTCTGGATGAACTCTTATCTCCTCCAAGCAAGAAGTGGTGGTGTGGTGGGTAGGGAAGACATGGAGAGGATTTGTGCTGGGACCCGCAGAGTCCTGCCTTGGTTCACCCCAGCCCCCACCAGCCTCAGGCTGCCTGGATCACTGCAGGGCTTCTGCTTGGCCTCGTTTCCACTCTTATTTCTCCCGGCAGGGTTATCTCCTGAGATGCTGACACCAAGGTGGCATCAAATGAGGGAGGATTTTGTGAGGGGATCTGCCCCTGAGGAAACATCGGGAAAGGGAACAGGAGGCAGGGAAAACCATGAAGCTGCCAGGTGAGTCAGCCCCCAGTTGAAGAGGAAAGGCAGGTAGACAGATGCCAGGAGGACACTGGCTCTGAAGGTGCGCATATCTCTGGCAACCCCCTCCCCGCTCCTGTCCTGAAGAGGGGTTCGTGTTTCCCAGGTCAGTGTGTGCCTCTGAGCCCTTCTCTGCTTTGTCATTGGTCAGGAGCAGCCTTCAGAATCACAGCCTCAGCATAGTCCTGGGTCTCACATTCTGGCAGTGATTCAGATACATAAAAGAATATATATACCCATGCACGCACAATGGGTATATATATATATATATTCTTTTATATAACTGAATATATATATATATATATATATATATATATACACTTTTTCAGATTCTTTTCCCTTGTAGGTTATCATAAAAGATTGAGTTCCTTGTGCTCTACAGTTGGTCAGTTTCACCCTCATGGAATGGGAGTCTGGGAGGCCCCCACTAAACCACCACCCCATAGGATCTTGTCCCAACCCGGGACTTTTCTCTTTGACTTTCACGCCCAAGTCATCTTCCCATCACAGGTGAGAGGTGATCTCCCTGTGAGGCCTGCACCTGCCGCTTGCTCCACCTGGGTTGCTTTCCCTGAAGACTGGCTTGACTTCTGTACCCCCCCCAACCCCCTTCTCCACTTCCTGTTTCAGGGAGGCCCATCCTGACCATGTTTTAAATATGTCTACTTGCATCTCCCATACGTGCACTTCTGTGCCCCTTCATCCGTGTGTCCTTTGTTTGTGACAGGCTGTATAACTACAGACTTACTATGTCTGTTTTAATGGCCCCTATCCCTCCCTGGAATGTCAGCTGCATGAGCAAGCGGTCTTGGTTTTGTGTATTAATATGATCCAAGTGCCCAGAACAGTGTCAGGCACATGGGAGACCATAAATTTTGGCTGAATCAGTGTTGCCTCTCACTTGCCCCTTTCTGTATATGTTTCTCTATCAGTTCCCTGTCTCTGCTGTTGGTTGAGGGTCAACACTCACTTCCAAGGCCCCATTCTGGGGGCAGGGCTGGTGGCCTCTTCCATGCCCCCATGACCCCTGCCCCCTGGGCTTCATGCATTTGTAGCCTCCCCATCCCTTATCTTCTCCAGGTGGGTCTGTGTGGCCAGGAGGTCACAGCAGAAGTGATGGTAGGTCATTTCCGAGGTTTCAGCATAGAGACCTGGTGACTTCTCTGTGCTGTCCCTCAGATCACCTACCCTGGGGGATGCCAGTTGCCATGTCATGAAGACACCTAGATGGCTCAGGAGAAGCCCGCAGGAGAGGAACTGAGGCTTAGGGACACATGGCTCCAGGAGGGACCCGCATGTGGGGAGGCAAAGCCCCAGCACAAGTCGAGTCTTCAGAAGATGCAGCTCCAGCTCACACCTGCCCTGTGGGAAGTCCGGAACCCATGCATCCCTGCTGAACTGCTCTTGGTGCCTGACCTTCAGAAAATGTGGGATATTGTCCATGTCTGTGGTTCTAAGCTGCTAAGTTTTGGTAATTTGCTCAGGCATCAGTAGATAACGAGTACAGTGGGTATTAATATCATTCACTCGATTCCAGAGATAATGAAGCTGAAACTCATAGAAACTGACCTGCCTAAGTTCCTGTACCACAGACGGAGCAGGCAGGGCTTCACTCTCTGGAAGGGCCAGAGTCCACTTATCCCCACAAATCACTTTCAGCTCTGCATTTTGTATGTTGGAGGTGAAAGGTCATGGCAGAGGGAGACTAGCGTGGGCTTGTTAATTAAATCAGGAAGATGAGCTGTTGTTCAGTTGCTAAGTCATGTCCTACTCTTTGCGACTCCATGGACTGTAGCACGCCACGCTTCCCTGTCCTTCACTATTTCCCGGAGTTTGCTTAAACTCATGTCCATTGAGTCAGTGATGCTATCTAACCATCTCATCCTCTGTCTTCTCCTGCCCTCAATCCTTCCCAGCATCAGGGTCTTTTCTTTGTGTCAGGTGGCCAAAGTATTGGAGCTTCAGCTTCAGCTACAGTCCTTCCAAGGAATATTCAGACGAGGCTCAGCTACAAAAAACCAGAGAGTGGGTCACTAGGTAATGAGACCTCCAGAAGAGCTAAAAAACAGAACCACATGCCTGGTCGATCTGCATCCGTATCCTTTGGCTCAGAACATTCAGCCCCACGTCTGTCTAAAAAACGACATCAGGCCAGAGGAATGCGAAAGCTGTCTGCCCCACGAGCCGTACCTCTCTACCCGTCTGTAATAAAGCCAATCTCGCATCCATTTCAACTTGGCCAGGCTTTCTGTCAGGTTTGCGGCTGTGTTTGCTTGCAGTAACCAAGGCTTTAAAATCTCAGTGATGCAATCTTGCCCGCTGCACCTCTCATTTTAAAAATGCATGGATGTGGCAAAGCAATTAAGTCATTTTGTTTCAGCTCCTGGTTTGACTTCTCTACTCCCCAACTCTTTTGCAATATTCATTCCGCTGAGTTAAAAAGAAACCTGGTCGGAACCGCCTTTTTATTACAGTGGTCAGCAGCTTCCCTTTGTTGTGCTTTATCTGTACGATGGGGGCCAGGGTTTACTGGTTGATCAGTGAGAGCTGGCATGCATCACCCCCTCCTCCCCCGGAGTCTGGGCTCAGCGGGAGGCCACTGGGCCGGGGCAACTCCCCAATGACATTATTTCTATTAAATGACAGCCGAGGGTTTATGGGGTGTTTCTGGCCCCAGCTCAGTGGAACCAGCAGGGGTGGGGGTGGGGCCGCTTCCTGTCTCCTCAACCCAGTGGTTCCTGCTTCACCAGGAAAGATCACAAGACTATTTGATGTCGGTTCTTGGAACAGCAGTCAGTTAATTAAAACTGCTGAGTGTTTGAACACATGGAAGGTGTCGGGCACATCACTGCCAGTGCACGCTGGTGTCAGACAGACAGAGGCCCTCAGGGGAGCAGGGGGGTGGAGGAGGCAGACACACGGCAGCATCTTCTCCTGGACAAATGCCCCTGACTCTTCTGCCAGCGAGTCTTTCAACCTGAGAACTAATTGTGGAAACGAAATGACCAGTTTGATTTCAGCTCTTCATCTTTCCCGTCTGAAGGCAGCCCCATGGTGGGGGGGAAGGGAGACGGGCAAACAGGACATCAGGGGTTCTGATTGACCTCTGAACTTGGCAATTGTCATGACTAATGCTGTCCCCAAACGCACATGTGTTAAGGATGTTGAAAATGGAGATACATGGTCACCGAATCGAGTCTTTTTTGAGAGACTCCTGTGTTTGGAGGCCTGGCTTCCTGTGCCAGACTGATCCTTGCATGTTGTCAGGCCTTGAAGGAGTCAGAAGGGACCAGTATCCTGGTGATTTCTTAGGTCTTGGGAGGTAATGGGGTTTGTTTTCTGCTTGTTTATGTCACTCAATTCAAAGCTGTTTATTAAGTGGCTCTGGGACCTGCTATCAGCTAATCTAGGTGCAGGGCCCAGGGGCTCCTGAAAATGTAGATAAAGACATTAAGATGTCTCTGCATCGAGGCAACAAAGATCCCACTTCCCTCCATGGCAGGGGCCCAACCCACGCCTGCCAAGGGCTTCATGGCCTGAGGTTTATGATAGTCACGAACTAGAACTGTGGCTTTCTGCTGAGTGCTATATAGTAAATTGTGAAGATGCAGTCAAAACTTCTTGTATTAAAATGGGCCTATTAAACATGGTCTGGGCCTTAATGAAAGTCATCTGAATGTATTTTCTACAATTAGCAAGATTGTAGAATCTTGTATATAGGGCTTCCCTGGTGGCTTAGCTGGTTAAAAAAAAAAAAAAAAAAAAAGTCTACCTGCAATGTAGGAGACCTGAGTTTGATCACTGGGTCGGGAAAATCTCCTGGAGAAGGAAACGGCAACCCACTCCAGTAATCTTGCCTGGAGACTGCCATGGACAGAGGAGCCTGGCAGGCTATAGTCCATGGGGTTGCAAGACTCAGACATGACTTAGCAACTAAACCTACCTACCTATACACACACACACATACACACATATATACATAGAGAGAGAGACTGTTTACTCTATGCCTGAATATCTTCACACATGCATACAAATTTTCTATTATAAATAGGCAGGAAGTCAAATTAGAAATGATTTATAAATCTAAGCATTAACCTCATGTTTGGAACGGGGCTATACTAGAATCACACTACCCAGTGTTCAAACATGGAAATATGAATAGTCTCCATCAGAAGACTCAACTGGGGAGTAATGGGTGGATGGTGAATCCCTGCCACTACTTTAGGTGCAGAAGGAAGACAGTCTTCACTTACATATCAGCCACACCAGTGAGTGACCGTTTTGAACCTGCTGCATTTTATCAGATGCATTCATCTGCTGATGTCCGATTGCAAGGCTGCTTACTATTTCAAAGAAAATTACATAAACACACTTAACCTGTGTAATTCCTTCCTTTGCAGTTTGGAGAGCTGAGAGGTTCAAGCTGGGGAATGGAGAAACCTTCTGTATAGTTCTCTCTTTTACTCAATAGGCTTTATAGGTGAGAAGTGTGAGAATGAGTGAAGGCAGGAAGGGACCCAGGGCACATGGCTTGTCTGGGTTGGAGGGCATGAGGAAGTCAGTTTTTCCTCCTGGGCTAACAGGTAGCCTATCCCTCCCTACTGGCTGTTTCCCTCCACCTATAAACACCATCAGATCATTTTCTCCCCATGGAAACAAACAAACAAAAAACCAAACCCAAAATAAAAAATCACCAGAAACAAAACCTCCAGCCCTTCTTCCCCAGGGACCCTCGGTGCCCTCCTAGGACCACCCACTGCACATCTCTTCTTTTCTCACGCATGCACCTTAAAGACACCTGTGTTGGGCCATCTCTCTTACTGTCACCCCAATCATCCCAGAGCAGCTGTCAAGGGGCTTTTTCCTGTTACTAATCCAGGGGCCATTTTTTCCATCTTCTTGGCGACTTTCTTACTTTGTCCTTTCATGTTTCTGGACACTCCCCTGTCCTGCTTCTGACCACGGTCCCCTGAGTTGCCCTCCTGACTCTGAGACCCTCTGCTTTTGCTGGACACCCGCATCCCAGAGCTCGTCTGCTGCTCGTAGCACTTCTCACTTTACACCCAGTCCTGGGCCGTGTGTTCCCCGCTCACAATCAACTACAGCCTGGGATGTCTCCCCAGTTACAATCTACAGTCTGGACATAACTTCAAAGCTTCGATCTGAATATCCAACTCCACCTGGAAGCACCACAGAAACCTCACATTAGCAAGTTCAAGGTGATATCGTGATCAGGGTAGGGGCTATGTCCCGGTCATCTTTGTATCTCTAGCACCCAGCATACAGGAGGCACTCAATAGTGAAGTAAGTCAGACAGAGAAGGAGAAATATCATATAACATCCCTTATATATGGGATCTAAAAAGAAATGACGCAAATGAACTTCCTTACAAAACAGAAAGAGACTCACAGACTTAGAGGATGAACTTACGGTTGCCAGGAGGAAGGATGGGGCAAAGGGATAGTTAGGGAGTTTGGGATGGACATGAACACGCTGCTATAATTTAAATGAATAACCAACAAGGTCCTACTGTATAGCACAGGGAACTCTGCTCAATGTTATGTGACAGCCTGGAGGGGAGGGAAGTCTGGGGGAGAATGGATACATGTATATGTAAGGCTGAGTCCCTTTGCTGTCTGCCTGAAACTATCACAACACTGTTAATTGGCTATACTCCAATACAAAACGAAAAGTTAAAAAAAAAAGAGGTACTCGATACTCGGTTGGTGGCTGAGTGAGGATCTTACTCAGAAAGCAGGATCAAGCAGAAATGTTTGAGAACCTAAGGAGCAGCTGACAGCTCCAAAGGGATGTGGAATGTGTCTAGCAGAACTACCAGCCCTGGTGCTTTCTGCATCCCAGGCCCCTGGTGAGAACCACCTCCTCATTAGGCAGTGCTTCCTAGCACCAGCCAGTGGGTATCCCAGGTCAGCCAGCATCCTTGTCTTTTAATTCAAAATGATGACATCCTTGAAGATATGCACTGTCATAGCACTTGCCGAACTTTTTGCATAAATTGCCTCATTTAATCACTACAACAAGGTAAGTATTAACTTCTCCATTTCACGGGTTCGCAAACTAAACCTTAGAAAGTTTAAGGAACTTGAATGTGGTCACACAACTGTTCCCAACACTAATCTTCACCACTCAGCTTTGGACTTCTGTACCTTTGTTCTATTTGTTTTATGTAGTCATTGTTATTTCAGATTGTCTGTTAAAGAACATGAGCCAGCAATGTATGGGTCTCTTAGACTATGTCAGAGGCACTCTAGTAGTAAAAGTAATGCCAACAGGACAAGTAACCACAAACACAGGGCACATGCTGGATACACAGGCTCTTGCAGTGTTTCCCGTGTATCAGGTTATTAATCGCTGCAGCCGCCTTTCGAGCAAGCGCTCTTATCAGGCCTATTTCACCTTCCCGAGGACAGCAGCTGGTATTGATGGAGCCTGAATTCAACCAGGTGGTCGCGCTCCAGAGTCAGGCTCTTAATCCCATCAGAACGAACAACATCCGGAAGAAGCTCCAAGGTTCCAGAGTGCATGGATGTAAGTTCTCTCATTTAAGTTCTGTGATCCTAGAGCCACCCCATCCATCCCCTCAGTGCCCAGCGTGGACTTTCTAAAAATGGAATTTCAGACACTGCTTATTGAATGAATGACCTTGTGTGAAGGTGATATTGGGTGATGATGGCTTCATGCATCCATCACCCAAGTACTTTCTTATTTATTTATTTATTTATTTTCCCATTTATTTTTATTAGTTGGAGGCTAATTACTTTACAATATTGTAGTGGGTTTTGTCATACATTGACATGAATCAGCCATGGATTTACATGTATTCCCCATCCTGATCCCCCTCCCATCTCCCTCTCCACCCAATTCCTCTGGGTACCCAAGTACTTTCTTTTCCCTTTATTAAGAACTTTCAGGAGACAGGCTGCCTTAATCCAAAGAAAGTATTCCCAGTTGTCGGGGGCTGAGGGAAAGTGCTTTCAGTACATGGCGCTGTCCTCACCCCAACCCATGGTGACTCACTTTTGAAAAATTTATTTATTTGACTGCATCAGATCTTAGCTGTGGCATGCAGGATCTTTCATTGCAGCATACAGACTTGTGGCACACATGCTCTGAGGCATGTGAGATCTTAATTCCTCCCACCCCCACCCCCCAAGCAGGGATCCAACTCTCCCTGACTACTAGACTCTGGATTTGGTCAACATGACTACATGACTCTGTAGAGCCAACTCTACATGACTACTGGAAAAACCACAGCTTTGACTAGATGGACCTTTGTCGGCAAAGTATAAAGAAAGCTGAGTGCTGAAGAATTGATGCTTTTGAACTGTGGCGTTGGAGAAGATTCTTGAGAGTCCCCCGAACTGCGAGGAGATCAAACCAGTCAATCCTCAAGGAAATCAGTCCTGAATATTCATTGGAAGGACTAATACTGAAGCTCCAATACTTTTGCCACCTGATGCTTCAAAGAACTGACTCCTTGGAAAAGACCCTGATGCTGGGAAAGATTGAAGGCAGGAAGAGAAGGGGACAACAGAGAATGAGATGGTTGGATGGCATCACCGACTCAATGGACATGAGTTTGAGTAAGCTCCAGGAGTTGGCGATGGACAGGGAAGCCTGCTGTGCTGCAGTCCATGGGGTGGCAAAAAGTCGGACATGACTGAACGACTGAACTGAACTGACTGCCAGGGATCAAGCCCATGTCTCCTGCATTGCAAGGTGGATTCTTAACAACTGGACCACACTGAAGTCCCACCCACTTTTGATATTTGTGTTGAATGTGGGTATAGGGCTCCATCCCCGTGTACTTTCTGTTTCAGCCTTTGCACTTTGTTCTGGGTGACTCACGGGCCCAGTCCTTCTATTGAATTATTTGGTACATGACTAAACAGCCCTGATTTGACAGCCATGCCATTTGTACCATAAGGTTTGGGTTTTGTGCCAGCAACTTGCTCCCCTCCTGAAAGCTCACAGTTACAAGCTGGGAGATGCTTTCCAAGTGACCTCTGTCATGTTTAGACTTGCTTTTATGTTATAGATAGCAAGCAAAGCAGTTTCAGATGACGTGTCTACTTTGGAAGAATTTATAAAGAAGGAAAACCTAAAAAAGGAGTATTTTTAGTGGAAATTGTCCTTCATAATAGGGTCAATTGTGAGAGATCTTAAGTGAAAAGGACTCCCTGAGATATTTGGCCAATGTGTGAGGTAGTGAAACAAAACTTTGGATGTAAATTTTAACTTTTGAACTGAAAAATTGAAAACAGCATGTGCTACTGAAGATCAATGCTTCCATTCACGTATTGGCTAGCTTAGCATTTTTCAAGATCTTTCCTCCTCACCCTCAATGAACCAAGGTTTATACTATACATCTTTTGTATTTTTTCCTATTAGTCATCCCTGGGCCCTCACCCTGAGATGTAATTTCCAGGGACCAAATATTTCAATGTAATTTAAATTTGTCTGCTCTGATTAATTTACATTTTATAAACGCAATCATTTTACTTCCTTCCATCCATCTCACTTTCTGTCAGTGGCGGGATTCCTCAAGCTTCCAAAAGGCAACATTACCTGAGCTTAACGTGAATTTCTGGTTCCCTGAGGTATAGCTCAGGGACATGCATTCCCACTTGACTTTTAACTGGAAAGAGCACCTGGGGAAACACAGAAATGGTTTCAGATTTGACTTACTTTACTAGGTGAAGATCTGGTTTTGGGGGGTAATTATCTTAAAAAGAGTTTCCTTCCTGGCTCAGTGATAAAGAATCTGCCTGCCGGTGCAGGAGATGCGGAAGATGCAGGTTCCATCCCTGGGTCAGAAAGATTGCTTGGAGAAGGACATGGCAACCCACTTCAGTATTCTTGCCTGGAAGATTCCAGGAATGGAGGAGCCTGATGAGCTACAGTCCATAGGGTTGCAAAGAGACAAACACAACTTAGCAGTGAGCACAGTAAAAAGGCCAGGTCTGAATGGTGAGGACAGAAATATTGAGAGGGAGATGAGTTTAAAAGGGGTTTGGTTTCTCAAATAGTAGTTTCTCAAATATGATAGTTTTTATCATAAAGGATTAGATAAGAGAAGAATATTGCAGTGACCTAAACTATTCCCCCCATCCACGAAATTCATATGCTGAAACCTTAAGCCCTGATGTGACTATACTTGGAGATAGGCCCTTTGGCAGGTAATTAGAGGCTTTATGAGAAGATGAGGACAAGACTGCTCTCTCTCTGCTGTGTGAGGACCAGCGAGGAAGTGACTCCCTGAAAGCCAGGAAGAGGGTCCTTACCAGGTACCACATTATCCAGCACTTTAATCTGGGACTTCCAGCATCCAGACTTGTGAGAAACAAATGTCTTTTGTTGAAACTACCCAGTCTATTGTATTTTGGTACAGCAACCCAAGCAGACTAAGACAAATATGATTTAGAAAAGAGTTATTGATTACTTTTTCCAGTGATTTTAAACACATGAAATGTGCTCAGACACTCAGTCTGACTCTTTGCAACCCACATGGACTGTAGCCCACCAGGCTCCTCTGTTTGGATTCTCCAAACATTGGATTCTCCAGACAAGAATACTGGAGTGGATAGCAATTTCCTCTTCCTCTTCCTGGGGATCTTCCCAACCTCAAGATTGAACCCATGTCTCTTACATCTCCTGCATTGGCAGGCAGATTCTTTACCACTAGCACCACTTGGGAGGCCCAAACACACGAGATAAACATGACATTTTGGCTTTTTACAAAATAGTGTGTTTTTCCCCTTGTGGTCTCATGGTCAGGCATGACATCTTGCATTTCTCCTGAGTCTTAGTTTGGTTCAGTAGAAACTATCACACCTGTGCAGATTGCACCTAACAATAGGGCTGGGCATATTACAAGGAAGGAAACAAGTAAGTATCACAAGGTCAAGAGAATTGTTTTGCTCACCCTTGAATCTCTAGACCCAGAATAATGCACAGAAATGTAGTTGATACTCAAAACTCTTCTGCTTGTAAAGTAATTAGCCTCCAACTAATAAAAATAAATGGAAAAAAAATCCATTTTTTAAAGAAAAAAAAAAAAAAAACTCTTCTGCTGCATGAGTAGGTGGAGTGAAGACATGGAGCCTGGGGCTGGAGATGGAAAGAACCAACTTGGGATGCACCTGGGTCAGGATCTGCATCTTCCAGGGAATAAAGAGATGCAAGGTGATGAGTTCCATTTAGCCTCAATTTCATCTTCAAAATGGGCATCCTAATACCAGGATTGCAAGGTGCTGGTGAAGATTTAGGACGAAAAGTACACAGTGTGGGGCAAGGGCCCAGAGGTGGACAGGGCCCTCTCTGCTATTGCAGCTCGTTTGCAAAAAAAAAGAACCAAGGGTTGGAGGTGGCAGAAAAGAGCCCATGGAAGAGCCAGAGCTTGATCAGCATTCTAAAGGAATAAGGATAAAGAGAAACAGAAAGATTTCTCATACCATTAAGGGAAATAGATGCTAAATATGTACAAAACATGAAAATCCAATCCAATTCAATCTGCTCCAATTCAGTCAAGAGAAGGCAAACCTAAGCCAGTTCAATCCAATCCAATCTAATCTAGTTCAGTCCAGGCCAGTCCAGTCCAATCTGGGACAGTCCAATAAATTTCAGGCCAGGCCAATCCAATTATGGCCAGGCCAATACAGTTCAGTACAGGTCATTTGAACCCAATCCAGTCCAGGTCAGGCCAGGCCAGTCCAATCCAGGCTAGTGAAATGCATGCCAATCCAATCCAGTCCAATCCAGTCCAGTCCAATCCAACTGAATCCAGCCTAAGCCAGTACAATCCAGTCTAGTCCAATGGGATCCAATCCAGCCCAATCCAGGAAATTACAATCAAATCCAGGCCAGGACAGACCAGTTCAAAATAGGCTAGACCAGGCCAGGCAAGGCCAGTTCAGTTCAGTTCAGTCACTCAGTCATGTCCAACTCTTTGCAACCCCAGGCCTCCCTGCCCATCACCAACTCCCAGAGTTTACTCAAACTCATGTCCATTGAGTTGGTGATGCCATCTAACCATCTCATCCTCTGTTGTCGCCTTCTCCTCCCACCTTCAATCTTTCCCAGCATCAGGGTCTTTTCAAATGAGTCAGTTCTTGCATCAGGTGGCCAAGATACTGGAGTTTCAGCTTCAGCATCAATCCTTCCAATGAATATTCAGGACTGATTTCCTTTAGGATGGACTGGTAGGATCTCCTTGCAGTCCAAGGGACTCTCAAGAGTCTTCTCAACACCACAGTTCAAAAGCATCAATTCTTCAGTGCTCAGTTTTCTTTAGTCCAACTCTCACATCCATACATGACCACTGGAAAAACCATAGCCTTGACTAGACAGAATTTTGTTGGCAAAGTAATGTCTCTGCTGTTTAGTGTGCTGTTTAGGTTGGTCATAACTTTCCTTCCAAGGAGTAAGCGTCTTTTAATATCATGGCTGCAGTCACCATCTGCAGTGATTTTGGAACCCCCCCAAAACAAAGTCTGTCACTGTTTCAACTCTTTCCCCATCTATTTGCCATGAAGTGATGGGACTGGATGCCATTATCTTCATTTTCTGAATGTTGAGTTTTAAGCCAACTTTTTCACTCTCCTCTTTCACTTTCATCAAGAAACTCTTTAGTTCTTCTTCACTTTCTGCCATAAGGTGGTGTCATCTGCATATCTGAGGTTATCGGTATTTCTCCCAGCAATCTTGATTCCAGTTTGTGCTTCATTCAGCCCAGCATTTCTCATGATGTACTCTGCATATAAGTTAAATAAGCACAGTGATGATATACAGCCTTGACGTACTCCTTTCCTGATTTGGAACCAGTCTGTTGTTCCATGTCTGGTTCTAACTGTTGCTTCCTGACCTGCATACAGGTTTCTCAAGAGGCAGGTCAGGTGGTCTGGTATTCTCATCTCTTGAAGAATTTTCCACAGTTTGTTATGATCTACACAGTCAAAGGCTTTGGCATAGTCAATAAAGCAGAAATAGATGTTTCTCTGGAACTCTCTTGCTTTTTTGATGATCCAATGGATGTTGACAGTTTGATTTCTGGTTCCTCTGCCTTTTATAAATCCAGCTTGAACATCTGGAAGTTCATGATTCATGTACTGTTGAAGCCTGGCTTGGAGAATTTTGAGCATTACTTTATTAGCATGTGAGATGAGTGCAACTGTGCAGTAGTTTGAACATTCTTTGGCATTGCCTTTCTTTGGGATTGGAATGAAAACTGACCTTTTCCAGTCCTGTGGCCACAGTTTTCCACATTTGCTGGTATATTGAGTGTAGCACTTTCACAGCATCATCTTTCAGGATTTGAAACAGCTCAACTGGAATTCCATCACCTCCACTAGCTTTGTTTGTAGTGATGCTTCCTAAGGCCCATTTGACTTTGCATTCCAGGATGTCTGGCTCTAGGTGAGTGATCACACCATCATGATTATCTGGGTCATGAAAATCTTTTTTGTATAGTTTTTCTGTGTATTCTTGCTACCTCTTCTTAATATCTTCTGCTTCTGTTAGGTCCATACCATTTCTGTCCTTTATTGTGCTCATCTTTGCATGAAATGTTTCCTTGGTATCTCTAATTTTCTTGAAGAGATCTCTAGTCTTTCCCATTCTGTTGTTTTCCTCTATTTCTTTTCAAGGATCTAGGAAGGGCTTCTTACCTCTCCTTGCTATTCTTTGAAAATCTGCATTCAGATGGGTATAACTTTCCTTTTCTCCTTTGCCTTTCACTTCTCTTCTTTTCCCAGCAATTTGTAAGGCCTCCTCAGACAACCATTTGGCCTTTTTGTATTTCTTTTCCTTGGGGATGGTCTTGATCCCTGCCTCCTGTACAATGTCACAAACTTCTGTCCATAGTTCTTCAGTTCAGTTCAGTCCAGTTCAATACAATTCAATCCAAACCAGTCCAATACAGTCCAATAAAATTCAATCCAAGCTAGGCCAGTCTAATTAAACTCAATCCAATGCAATGCAATACAATCAAATCTGGTCCAATCCAGGCCAGTCCAATCCAGTCAATCTCATCCAGTCCAATGTTAGGCTGCTGCTGCTGCTACTGCTGCTGCTAAGTCACTTCAGTCATGTCTGACTCTGTGCGACCCCATAGACGGCAGCCCACCAGGCTCCCCCGTCCCTGGGATTCTCCAGGCAAGAACACTGGAGGGGGTTGCCATTTCCTTCTCCGATGCATGAAAGTGAAAAGTGAAAGTGAAGTCGCTCAGTCGTGTCCGACTCTTAGCGACCTCATGGACTGCAGCCTAGCAGGCTCCTCTGTCCATGGGATTTTCCAGGCAAGAGTACTGGAGAGGGGTGCCATTGCCTTCTCTGCCAATGTAAGGCAGTCCAATCCAATCCAATCCATATAATTCAGTCCAGTCCAATACCATTCAATCCAAGCTAGGCCAGTCTAATTAAACTCAATGCAATGCAATACAATACAATACAATACAATCAGGTCCAATCCAGGCCAGTCCAATCCAGTCAATCTCATCCAGTCCAATGTAGGGCAGTCTAATCCAATCCAATCCATATAATTCAGTCCAGTTGAATACAATTCAATCCAATCCAAAACCAACAGTATGATCTCAATAATAGTTTTTTGTTGTTGTTGTTGTTGTTGTTTTTTAAACTTGCCCTTAAGGGCATGCACATTTCTGATTGGATGGACATGCTGTTTCAGTAAATTACCTTTGGCTAAAAGAGGGGTAAATTGGAAGGGTGACCATAGGTCTTCAATTGTATTTTTTTCTGTCATATTGTTTATACTTCTAAAAATAAAACAATGCAAAAGAATAAGAAGTGGCATTCTACTAGACTGAAAGGGGAGGGGATTCCAAGGCAGAGGAATACATTACAGATCTATCACCTAATTTTTTTTTTTAACATTAGCAAGAGTGCTTTTAAAAAACACATCAATCAGAAATGTTGTCCTGACTCCCCTTCCTCCATCTTTCCTCCCAACATCAGTTAAAGGGTGTTTCCCAGATCTCCCTTTTCTGAACCTGTGGTTTAAGTAGGTAGAAATCTTATGTCCTGAGCTATCTCACTGGATTTTGACTGTCATGTCCAATACTTGTGTACAAAACAGAAGAGGGTGAAGTTTCTGGAATATGTGATTACCTGCCTTCCTCGCCCCCTTATTCTCTCTTGGCTATTTAATCATGGGGGTGGGGGGAAGAAAAGAGCAGGCTGACCTTTGTGCTGAGTGTCACAGACAGGACACAGAACACGACATACTCCACCCTGTCAAAGACAGTTTTTGCAGTTTTTCAACATTGACAACCCTTCCTTCAGAAACCCAGAGATCGCCCTTTAATTCCACACCCTTCACCTCCAAATAGCACCATCATTGGCTCCTTGACCCTTAAAGCTTGCAGGAAACCTGGGGAAAGGCAAAGAGCCCTGGGCCACAGAATGAATTGGCATCAAAAAGGGGTGGAACCCACATCTCCTAACGGCAAGTACAAACCTCCGGCATCCCTGACCTTGCCATCTGCTCCTGTACTGAGAAAGGTCAGTGTCACAATCTGCTGTCTGAGCCTAAGGCTTTTTGCAGCACTGAATGAGTTTGTTTCCCTTTGTGTTTTCAAGGCTGTACATTCCCTGCAAACAGTGCCCTGGCAACGATCTGTCACCATTAGTAATAATAACAGGCAGCATCACATGGCGCAGGCGGGCTTGACATCAATCAGAGCTGCCCTCTGGCCGTGTAGGGAGAGCAGAGCCTGGGTAGTTCTGAACCAAGAATATGATGTGACTTCAATGCTATTTCTGGTATATACGCCTCTCCAGGGACCCAGGAGTGTACAGAGGGTAGGAGAGCTGATTTTATTGGAATGTCAATCTGTTTCACTTTTTATCACACATGGCATTTCTCTGAGCTCATTTCCTCCACCAAGTGTGGAGCTGTTGTGATTTATGTGGACAGAGGGCTCCCAATCGTGGGATCACACAACCCACGCGGCCAGGCTGGAGCCTGACCTGTTGCCTGCGCTGAGCGTGTTGGGTTTGGCAGCAAAGCCGCCAACCTTCGGATGATGTGCGAGGCAAATGTGTTCAGGCTTTCAGAAGAGGTGTAAAGCCTCACTCCGACCTGGCTTCCCCGGGAAATGTTCATTTGGATGCGTTTTCTGGTAGCTCGTTCTTCTTAACCCAGCTGTGAGGCTCATGGAGAGTGGTCTTGGTCACGTCTTAAAACACAGTTTCTGAAAAACTGAATCATGGGTTTCAGAGATTGCTCAGGGAAACAGAAATTGATGGGACTTCCCGGGTTCCTCTCCAGGCCTCCGTCTGCAGACCCTTCTCCCTTTCAGATAGCCTCCTCCAGAGCCTCCTCCATGTCAAATATCCGCCTCCATCTTAAAATAAAAAAGAATCGCCCCGCTTGCCCCCAAAGCATCCCTTTCTGTGTCACTGTCTTCCCCAGGATGTGTCTGTATTGGATGCCACTGAGTGCTCTGTGACAGTGCTTGGCACCTGCAGTCTTAGTGAATCCTTGCCCCCCGCCCAAAAGCTGTGCCACCTTTTCCTTCATGAAAGATGGGGAAACCAAGCCTTGTGGAGGCGAAACACCCTGCCCAAGGCCAGAGGCTAAGAGCCCACATCCTGGCTCCAAAGAGACTTCTTTCAGTGGTGAGCTCAGATCCCCCCAGAGCTGGCGTGGATATGCCTCATTTGATGAGTCACTAGGGAGAGGGAAGGCCATGATTTGGAACAACTTTGCAGGACATTGGGTCCTGGGCACATCAGAGGATTGGCTGACGTCTTCGCTGTGTTTGGTGGCAAGCCCACCTCCCCCTCTGCTCGTTCTGGTCTCTATGTCCTCACGGGTGTCGACCTGAGAATCCCTCTTGTGAACTGCCTACATGCCAACCTGCATTCCAGAGCTGACTTGGGGTTCAGTGGGGATTGTTGCCACAGTGTATCTATACCAGGAGACCCCGACCCACAGAAAGGCCAAGCTTACTTCCTCATCTTCAATGTAAAACCCTTCTCCAGAACCACAATTCCTGTGCCAGGATTGGCTCCCAGGGTGATGGACAGTGGGATCGTCTTCTCTCTGGCCTCTGAAGGCAATTTCTCAAACAATGCAGAGCTCCATCAGGAGTTTGTTCTGGAATGTTAGGTCTTAAATACAAATTGACAAGGGTGTCAGCAGCCCGACCCTCACCCCATTTAAGACACATTGCAGCTTACTTTCCAAGGAAGGGGCAGTAGTGAAGATGGTTCCTGTAAGCCTTACCCTGAACTCAAGTGCTTTGTGTGTCTCTTGAGACAATTAATTGAAATTTGACAAAAACAATCAACACTTTAATTTTAGGCACAACTAACAGTTTCTTCCTTCCCAAATCAAGAAATTCTTAAGAGGTCACAAAACTAAGCGCAACCCCCAGAACACCAGAACAAAGATTTTTCATCAGGTCCAGAAATGTAAGCTTAGATCATCTCTTGCTAATTTGAAAAACCCGCATATGGCTTTTGATATATGAATATTTTGAGATTTAACTTATCAAGCTTTAGAAAAGAAAGACTTGGGGTCCAGTCTCAAAAAGATCATCTAGTTACACTGCAGAGACATTGATGAATGACCTCATTACAGAGGGATGTGGAAGGGCCTCATTGGAAACTTCATGCTTATATCTCATTACTGTGAACAGCTCTGAGTTCTTGGAAAAGCTGCTCTGTTTTTATCTCGTGGACTTGCCAAATTGCAGAGCTCGAGGAGATGGCATCAGAGCACAGGTCCAGGGATAAGATCGGTTTTGGAAAGAAGAGATAGGACCATGGATGTGCTAAGTCACTTCAGTCATGTCCAACTCTTTGAGACCCCATGGACTGTAGCCCACCAGGCTCTTCTGTCCATGGGATTCTCCAGGCAAGAACACTGGAGTGGGTTACCATTTTCTTCTCCAAGGACCAAGGTTCCTGAAGGTTACTTTGGATTCCAAGCAAGTTGGACGTTTGGGGCAGCCCCACCTGTGTGGCCCCAAGCACGTATGGGAGGAAGGTTGTGTTGACTTAAAAAATAGTCACAACTTAAAAGTTGAGGGTTATGAGAGAACTTTGTTCCCAGTAAGAGTCAGGTTATACAGAAGTTTGCAACAAAAAGGGCAAGTAGTCTGAACACGAACAGTATTTCTGTTAATTAAAGAAAAGCAGATATCCCAAGATAATGAATTTAGCGCTTTTCTGTGTAAGGAAAGATGCGAGAGTCTGGGCTCACTGAAATCTTTCCTTTCCTATGCATCTCAGCTATGTGGAGCTAGCATCCTGTGTTTTTCACATCCTTAGTTCCTCAGGACTCCCTGTAAGGAGAGGCTGCAGCCTGATGTCTGCTGATCTCAGGGATTCTTCTCCTTCTTGAGTGCTCTGGAGGGCTGGAATTGCTGATGACTGTGACATCCTTGTATATTGCTATGGCAGGAAATACTCTATGTCACAGCTGGCAGCTGGATTCCCTCCACTGGACAGGAAAGACCCTGAGATAGAGAGAGCCTTGTCCTTGCATGAGGGAAGGCCCCCTGGGGAAGATGAGGATTCCAATTCTGAGGATGTTCTGGACCAGATCAGTGTGGATGAAGGTGAAGGCAGCACACAGAACCCAGTGGCCTTGGAGGGAATTGTTCAGGACAGTGGGTCTTACAACTCTCAGTTCAGTTCAGTTCAGTCTCTCAGTCGTGTCTGACTCTTTGCAACCCCATGAACTGCAGCATGCCAGGCCTCCCTGTCCATCACCAACTCCCGGAGTTTACCTAAACTCATGTCCACTGAGTCAGTGATGCCATCCAACTATCTCATCCTCTGTTGTCCCTTTCTCTTCCTGCCTTCAATCTTTCCCAGGATCAGGGTCTTTTACAATGAGTCAGCTCTTCACATCAGGTGGCCAAAGTATTGGAGTTTAAGCTTCAGCATCAGTCCTTCCAATGAGTATTCAGGACTGATCTCCTTTAGGATGGACTGGTTGGATCTCCTCGCAGTCCAAGGGACTCTCAAGAGTCTTCTCCAACACCACAGTTCAAAAGCATCAGTTCTTTGGTGCTCAGCTTTCTTTATAGTCCAAGTCTCACATCCATACACGACTACTGGAAAAACCATAGCCTTGACTAGATGGATCTTTGTTGACAAAGTAATGTCTCTGCTTTTTAATATGCTGTTTAGGTTGGTCATAACTTTCCTTCCAAGGAGTAAGTGTGTTTTAATTTCATGGCTGCAGTCACCATCTGCAGTGATTTTGGAGCCCCCCAAAACCAAGTCTGTCACTGTTTCAACTCTTTTGCCATCTATTTGCCATGAAATGATGGGACCAGATGCCATGGTGTTAGTTTTCTTAATGTTGAGCTTTAAGCCAACTTTTTCACTCTCCTCTTTCACTTTCATCAACAGGCTCTTTAGCTCTTTATCGCTTTCTGCCATAAGAGTGGTGTTATCTCATTTCTCCAAAGAAGAGATACAGATGGCTAACAAACACATGAAAAGATGCTCAACATCACTCATTATCAGAGAAATGCAAATCAAAACCACAATGAGGTACCATTACACGCCAGTCAGAATGGCTGCTATCCAAAAGTCTATAAGCAATAAATGCTGGAGAGGGTGTGGAGAAAAGGGAACCCTCTTACACTGTTGGTGGGAATGCAAACTAGTACAGCCACTATGGAGAACAGTGTGGAGATTTCTTAAAAAACTGGAAATAGAACTGCCATATGACCCAGCAATCCCACTTCTGGGCATACACACCGAGGAAACCAGATCTGAAAGAGACACGTGTACCCCAATGTTCATCGCAGCACTGTTTATAATAGCCAAGACATGGAAGTAACCTAGATATCCATCAGCAGACAAATGGATAAGAAAGCTATGGTACATATACACAATGGAATATTACTCAGCCATTAAAAAGAATACATTTGAATCCATTCTAATGAGATGGATAAAACTGGAGCCCATTATACAGAGTGAAGTAAGCCAGAAAGATAAACACCAATACAGTATACTAATGCATATATATGGAATTTTGAAAGATGGTAACGATAACGCTATATGCAAGACAGAAAAAGAGACACAGATGTACAGAACAGACTTTTGGACTCTATGGGAGAAGGCGAGGGTGGGATGATCTGAGAGAATAGCATCAGAACATGTATATTATCAAGTGTGAAACAGATAGCCAGTCCAGGTTGGATGCATGAGACAAGTGCTCAGGGCTGGTGCACTGGGAAGACCCAGAGGGATGGGATGGGGAGGGAGGTTGGGGGGGAGGGAGGTTCAGGATGGGGAACACGTGTAAATCCATGGCTGATTCATGTCAATGTATGGCAAAAACCACTACAATATTGTAAAGTAATTAGCCTCCAACTAATAAAAATAAATGAAAAAAAATGAGTAGTGTCATCTGCATATATGAGGTTATTGATATTTCTCCCAGCAATCTTGATTCCAGCTTGTGCTTCATCCAGCCCAGCATTTCTCATGATGTACTCTGCATATAAGTTAAATAAGCAGGGTGATGATATACAGACTTGACGTACTCCTTTTCCTATTTGAAACCAGTCTGTTGTTCCATGTCCAGTTCTAACTGTTGCTTCCTGACCTGCATACAGGTTTCTCAAGAGGCAACCCTCACATTCTGCCTTTTTTTTTTTTTTCAGTCTTCTAAGAATGAAGTCATTACCTTCTCCTGTCCGCTTTGCTCCGTTCCTGCTGACCCTTGCCTATAGCCTCCCATCTTGGTACTCTGGCCTCTCCTGAGAGCTGGGTGCTGATGGGGGACACATGACTCTTATGGCACCTGTGACCTTCTCAGGTAACTCCTACCCATCTTTTTTTTTTTCTTTTTTAAGAAAGCTTGAGGACTTTTTAAATTGACAGTTCTTCATATACACAGATGTCCTTGTAGTTTCTCCTCTCATGTGTAAATAAAGCAAGAGCACTTAATTCTCATATCTCAACAGGAGACAGGACCCCAAGGAAGGGGGTCTACCATGTCCAGCCTGATTCTCCAGGGACTTGCCCCCCAGGGCCTGGAGCAGGCCCCAGGCTCCTAGAGTGGCTGGCCTGGAGAAAAAACTGGCCTAGGATGACCCCTGTCTGCCAACCTGCCTTCTTGGGTCCCTGCTTAGAGTATAGATGCATCTCCACCTCCCAGAGCTCTGAATCCCAGACAGCCCATGAGTCCAGGGAAGTGTCCCAGGACAGGAGAAACCCCCCATCCTCCTTATCCTGTTCCCGGAGCCCCAGGTTTCCAGGAACCATGCACTAAATAAACAAATACTTCAAGAAAGCAGGGAAGCTCCTGGGGAAGGAAAGGGTGACTGAGCCTGCTCATGACTTAGGGAGAGACAGATTCACTTGCCCCTAAGAGACTGTGGACATGGAAATGTCAGAGACGGGATGGGGACCCCAGGTGGCCTTATGCTGTAACTGAAACGGTCCTGCTGAAGAGCAGGCCTGGAATATGAGACCCAGCCCAGCAAGATCCCACACTTCCCAGGCCCCCAAAGGTAACTGCCACTCATCTTAAACTTAGAAGGTGGTGGACTTTGAGAGTATAACCCCTCACTCTCCCCACTTGCTCTCTGAGAGGAAAGTGTTCACGTCTGCTAACCCCCACCTCCTACTCCATCCCTCTGCCATCCCCTCCCCCGTGGCAACCACAAGCCTGTTCTCTATGTCTGTGAGTGTGTTTCTGTTCTGTAGATAAGTTCATTTGTGTCATATTTTAGATTCCACATGTTAGTGATATCACATGGCTATAATTACATTTTTGAAGTGAATCTGTCTGCTGAATGAATTTTAGCATGAAGATCATTTATTTTCTTCTTAATCCAAATTAGGGAAGAAGAAAATGAAGTTGTAGTTATAATTTTTTCCAATCAGTGGCTTTCAATACACTTGTGAAACTGCCAATTGTGAAAACAGTATTTTCTTTTCCAGACAGGGGCAATTAACTGGAAGTATTGAAATCTAGGCTATGAATATTGTCACCAACCTCAGGTTTTTATTTTAGCTCTTAAGAGGAAGGTCATAAACATGAGCATTGAGATCAAGCTTCCATAATTGAAAGAACCTCTGCATAAATTTTTTATGTGTGTGAATAACCACCCCATTTGTTGGTTTCTAACCCTGGATTTTACTGTGGGGTGTTAAATCCACTTCCTGTTTTTTGTCCTAAATGGAAGGGAATGTGTTACATTCAAGAAACTCAGCTCCACCTGGACTGTTACTCCTGAGTGATCATTGATGACACATATCTTGATGTGCTTTTTCTCCTCAATTTCAAGTCATAGTAACCTGCCCCTGGCTCATTCCTGCTTCTTCATTAAGAGCATCTCACTCTTACAACCTTTTCCCCTCCCATTACTGTTTGGGGCCTCAAGTTAACCACTCAGCTCAACATTTGATATAACCTGCTTTTGTTTCATCTTTCCCTCTGCCCCGTCCACTAACCGTCTTGAACAGTAGTCCTCTGGCATTTTGTTCAATTCCCCCTTAAATGATTTAGAAAAATTATATATCTGCTGGCCCACCTTAAGGTTGACACCTAAAATTTTTCCTAATAAATTTAAGTGATTACAAAAGATGTAAATCTCTAGTCTAAACACTGACATTGAAAAATAAACCTGTTATAGTTCTCTTTAAATATATCTAGTAGAATCTGAATATTACAGTTATTTGATATCTGTTCATTTAAAAAATGCATGGGCAAGCATGAGTGGGAAATTTTATTTGAAATCATATTTTTATCCCATTTTCTTCCCTAAATACCACCTTGCAGGCATGCTAAGTTGCTTCAGTTGTTTTCAACTCTTTGTGACCTTATGGACAGCAACCTGCCAGGGTCCTCTGTCCATGTGATTCTCCATGCAAGAATACTGGGTTGCCACACCCTTCTCCAAGGGATCTTCCCAACCCAGGGATCGAGCTCAAGTCTCCTGCGACTCCTGCATTGCAGGTGGATTCTTTACCTCTGAGCCAGTGGGGAAGCCCAAATACCACCTTAGAATACTTTTATTAGGAAATTTCATATTGGTAACCCTCCTGCTTCTCTGAAGCAAAACTATGATTACAAAATCAAAGTTTAAAAATGCTTTCATTTCTTTTCTTCAATGAAACTGTCATTAGTGAGATGTCTATGAAAGTATCATAACTATCTTATATGCTTTTATAAGTAATTATTAAACTTAATAGTAAAAATATATTGGAACCATGCCTCTTAATGGGGTGGCCGCAAAGGGAGTGGATTTGGGGTCTTGATTAGCAAGAAGCCTCACCTACCCCGAAGATTTTATTTTAATTTTTTAAATTGAAGTATAGTTGATTTACAATGTTGTGTTAATTTCTGTTGTACAGCAAAGTGACTCAGTTACACACATATATGCAATCTCTTTTATATCCTTTATCCCTATATTTTATTTTTTTAATTTATTTTTTTATCCCTATATTTTAAATGATTCTGTGTTTGATATACCATTGTTATACCTAGGGCAATGCACACCTACAAAGATGTGAAATGGGAAGAAGCAAGAGTTACCTTAATCAAATGAGAAAAGAGTGACTGTGAAAGAGGAGACAGAAAAGGAGAATCAGAAAATGCAAAATGTTCATGGATGGTTTTAGGGAAGAATACATCGTGGAAGCTGAGAATCTGAGAATGGATCCCCTTTAACAGTCCTCCCCACCCCCAGGGTTGTACAAGCCCAGTTCTGAGATGATCGCCCTAAAGTACTACCATACCACGACCAATAAGTGGAATTTCTTCTGCCTTTCTTCTTTCAAGGAAAACTCTTCTGAAAGAATTAGTTACAAATATTTTGAATGTATTGAACATCAAGGTTTGGTAGGCAGGGGAGACTTTATTTCCTGAAAATATTAATGTATTTACAAATACATTTTCTATTAAATGATCATATTTCCACTATGATTCTCTGTGACTTTGTCAGATAAATGTGTATTTTGTGTCTATTACCCCAACTGAGCTCTGCATTCAGACCCAGGGCAGGTGCTGGCTTGGGCCATGACCCAGTGATGAAGGCGGGTCCCTGGGGATTTCATTCCTTCACTCTGGCCTCAGTGCCACAAAAGCATTGCCTGGATAAGTTGACAAGGACTTGTCAGCTTAACCTGGCATATATGTTAATTAGTGCCAATTTACCACCATTTCATTTCAGGGGAAAAGAAAAAGACAGGCAAAATAATAAATGTAAAATTATTAATAAAATATCACCATGAGATTTCATCTAAGGCTACTGGCTCATAGATAAATATATCATTTTGGATATAACTTGTGATGAATCATGAAAATATTATATATATGATGTATAGCTTGGATATATTAACAGCTTTTAAAATCTATCTTAGTTCTCTTCCAATCTATTATACTTTTTGAAACTGCCCTTATTTCCTTTGGTAATTAGGGCAGTTGTTTTTGTTTTTTTTTTCCTGAGAATCCCATTGGTCTTGAGACTGATTGTTGTTAACTATTTGTCTGCCAAATAATAAGTAATGAACCATTTGAATTTGCCATCACAATGCTAAAAAGTTAAGGTCTGTTATCCAAAAATGCATTTTTTCTAGATTAAGAGTTATATCAAGGTTGAGTAGACTGAAAAAATAAACCTTACTCCCATTCCTGCTTTTCTGCCCTTCAGTGTGAAAAGCTTTTTTTCTAGCAGCTATCTGTACTATTCAGGTTCACAGAGTCACAGTCATGAACTGACTGAACTTGATTTCAAGGTCAATTGATCCATCACCGAGGTTTTGGCATGAAAGTCTCCTTTCTTCTGGTGGAATCAAAGAACTGGAGGGGATTCGAAGAGAGTGGGGAAGAGGTCGGGAGATGCACAGATGATAGTGGCATAAGACTTGGTCAGGAATGTGGGTGTTTTCAGCTCAGGAACACCCTTTGGCTGATGCTGTATTACATTTTCTCCCACTGGGGAAAATTATCTTGAGGTGGAGTTATGTGGTTTGGCACATCTGATTTGTTCTAAGTCTGAAATTAAATGTGCCCTATGTGTTTAATTCCATATGGGAATACCAGAACATGGTGAAATAGGAATGCCAAGTACTCTGTAGGACTGAGCAAAGACATAATTCGATTTCGACCTCGTCTATGTTTCTCTGGACTATGTTGTGATGGGAATATGGAAGCATTTTGCTCCTTTTTTTTAAAAAATCTTGACAATGAGAAGTAAGACTTTCTTCAGGGCCTTGAGTGGGATTCTTGCCACTTTGTGCAAGCTATACCTCACAGAAGGAGAGTACATTTCTGCTGTCTGGCTGCATAAACTTTCCATGGATCGGAGTGAAATTAGTGAGAAGATCTCAAATTGGGGGTTGGAAGTCAGGACCCTCAAGTCTGTCTCCAAAAAGTCAGCTGACCTTGGGGAGGTTGCTTCCCACCTCTGGTCTTCAACATCATCTTTAAAATGAGTGTTTTTTTTTTTTTAATTGGAGTATAATTACTTTACAATGTGTTAGTTTCTGCTGTACAATGAAGTGAATCAGTTATATGCATACATATTTCCCCTCCCACTTGAGTCTCCTGCCCCACCCCATGCCTAATCCCACCCCTCTAGGTAGATCATCACAGAGCACCAGGCTAAGCTCCCTGTTCAGTTCAGTTCAGTTCAGCCACTCAGTCATGTCCAACTCTTTGCCACCCCATGGACTGCAGCATGCCAGGCTTACCTGTCCATCACCAGTTCCTGGAGACTGCTCAAACTCATGTCCATCAAGTCAGTGGTGCCATCCAACTATCTCATCCTCTGCCTTCCCCTTCTCCTCCTGCCCTCAATCTTTCCCAGCATCAGGGTCTTTTCCAATAAGTCAGTTCTTTGCATGAGGTGGCCAAAGTATTGGAGTTTCAGCTTCAGCATCAGTCCTTCCAATGAATAGTCAGGACTGATTTCGTTTACGATTGACTGGTTTGATCTCCTTGCAGTCCAAGGGACTTTCAAGAGTCTTCTCCAACACCACAGTTCAAAAGCATCCTTCAGTGCTCAGCCTTCTTTATGGTCCAACTCTCACATCCATATGTAACTACTGGAAAAACCATAGCCTTGACTAGATGGACCTTTGTTGGCAAAATAATGTCTCTGCTTTTTAATGTGCTGTTTATGTTGGTCATAGCATTCTTCCAAGGAGTAAGCGTGTTTTAATTTCATGGCTGCAGTCACCATCTGCAGTGATTTTGGAGCCCCCCCCAAAATAAAGTCTGTCACTGTTTCAACTCTTTCCACATCTATTTGCCATGAAATGATGGGACTGGATGCCATGATCTTAGTTTTCTGAATGTTGAGTTTTAAGCCAGCTTTTCCACTCTCCTCTTTCACTTTCATCTAGAGGCTCTTTAGTGCCTCTTCACTTTCTGCCATAAGGGTGGTGTCATCTGCATATCTGAGGTTATCGGTATTTCTCCTGGCAATCTTGATTCCAGCTTGTGCTTCATCCAGTCCGGCATTTCACATGATGTACTCTGCATATAAGTTAAATAAGCAGGGTGACGACATATAGCCTTGACGTACTCCTTTCCCAATTTGGAACCAGTCCATTGTTCCATGTCCGGTTCTAACTGTTGCTTCCTGACCTGCATACAGATTTATCAGGAGGCAAGTTAGGTGGTCTGGTATTCCCATCTCTTTAAGAATTTTCCACAGTTTGTTATGATCTACACAGTCAAAGGCTTTGGCATAGTCAATAAAGCAGAAATAGATGTTTTTCTGGAACTCTCTTGCTTTTTCGATGATCCAGCAGACATTGGCAATTTAATTCCTCTGCCTTTTCTAAATCCAGCTTGAACATCTGCAAATTCTTGGTTCACGTACTGTTGAAGCCTCACTTGGAGAATTTTGAGCATTACTTTGCTAGCATGTGAGATGAGTGCAATTATGCAGTAGTTTGAACATTCTTTGGCATTGCCTTTCTTTGGGATTGGAATGGAAACTGACCTTTTCTAGTCCTGTGGCCACTGCTGAGTTTTCCAAATTTGCTGGCATACTGAGTGCAGCACTTTCACAACATCATCTTTCAGGATTTGAAATAGCTCAACTGGAATTCCATCACCTCCACTAGCTTTGTTTGTAGTGATGCTTCCTAAGGCCCACTTGACTTTGCATTCCAGGATGTCTGGCTCTAGGTGAGTGATCACACCATCATGATGATCTGGGTCATGAAAATCTTTTTTGTATAGTTTCTCTGTGTATTCTTGCTACCTCTTCTTAGTATCTTCTGCTTCTGTTAGGTCCATACCATTTATGTCCTTTATTGTGCCCATCTTTGCATGAAATGTTCCCTTGGTATCTCTAATTTTCTTGAAGAGATCTCTAGTCTTTCCTATTCTATTGTTTTCCTCTATTTCTTTGCATGGATCACTAGGAAGACTTTCTTATCTCTCCTTGCTATTCTTTGGAACTCTGCATTCAGATGGGTATAACTTTCCTTTTCTCCTTTGCCTTTCACTTCTCTTCTTTTCCCAGCAATTTGTAAGGCCTCCTCAGACAACCATTTGGCATTTTTTCATTTCTTTTCCTTGGGGATGGTCTTGATCCCTGCCTCCTGTACAATGTCACAAACCTCCATCCATAGTTCTTCAGGCACTCTATCAGATCTAATCCCTTGAATCTGTCACTTCCACTATATAATCATAGGGGATTTGATATGGGTCATACCTGAATGGTCTAATGGTTTTCCCTACTTTCTTCAATTTAAGTCTGAATTTTGCAATAAGGAATTCATGATCTGATCCTCAAGAGGGACAGCATACATATATGTATACATACACTTTCAATGGGTTGGAGTGGAATTAGTGGGAAGATCTAAAATTGGGAATTGGAAGTCAGGACCCTCAGGCCTGTCTCCAACAAGCCAGCTGACCTTGGGCAGATTGTGTCCCACCTCTGGTCTTCAACAACCATCTTTAAAATGAGTATTTTTTTTCTCTTATTAAATTGGAGTATCATTACCTTACAATGTTGTGTTAGTTTCTGCTGTATAATGAAGTGAATCAACTATATGTATACATATATCCCGTCCCTCTTGAGTTTCCTGCCCACCCGTCCCCCCATCCCACCCCTCTAGGTCATCACAGAGCACCAGGCTGAGCCTCCTGTGTTATACGGCAGCTTCCCACTAGCATCTGGTTTACACATAATAGTCTACGTATGTCAGTGTGTGTGCATGCATGCTCAGTTGTTCAGTCTTATCTAATGCTGTGACCCATGGACTGAAGCCCACAAGGCTCCTCTGTCCATGGGATTTTCCCAGCAAGAATACTGGAATGGGTTGTCATTTCATCCTCCAGGGGATCTTCCTGACCCAGAGATCGAACCCATGTCTCAAACCCAAGTCTTCTGCATTTCAGATGGATTCTTTTCCACTGAGCCACCAGGGAAGCCCCATATTTTTTCTCTGGGGTCAATTAAATTGCTTTCTCTTCAACCTGTAGTAAACCTCCAAAATTTCCTTATAAGTAGTTTTTGTTTTATTGTTTGGTTGTTGACAGCATGCAAGTTCCATGAGGCCAGGGATCCTGTGTCACAATTACTATGTCACTATTTCATAATGACAGTTATGGAATGGATGAATGAATAATGTTAGGACTAATGAGCAGATAAGGAGAAGCATTGCTGTGAATAAGAACCACGCAACAAAGAATGAAAAAGGACATTGAAGCTATTATGGAAAATTTTCTGTAACTAAAGAATTCAAAGAGCTGGTCTCAGCTGAGAAAAGCCTACAAGGAAATGACACATGTGAGCAAAAGTTCTGTGAAAATAGGGCTCAGGGGGTCAACTCCTTTAGCTGTCTCAGTATTCTCATACTTCAGGAACTCTTGGGATGCTGGGAGCATGGAGAAGACATTTGGAGAAGCTGGATAGCATATCTTTTTTTCCTTTGTTTTAACGTGTCTAAGTACTTCAGTCATCCTCTCAGAAGCCTCCCAGAGTCCTTCTAGATTGTAGCATTCCTGCTGGGAAATTCAAGAGTCTTTTGAAAAGTAAAGTGAATGTATTAGTTGCTCAGCTGTGTCTGACTTTTGCAACCCTATGGACTGTAGCCCACCAGGCTGCTCCTCTGTCCAGGGGATTCTCCAAGCAAGAATACTGGAGTGGGCTGCCATTCCCTTCTCCAGGGGATGTTCTGGACCTGGAGATTGAACCTGGGTGGGTCTCTGCATTGCAGGCAGATTCTTCACAGTCTGAGCCACCAGGGAAGTACTAAGAAGCAGAACATTAAATGAGGGACCAAACTTGATATCCTGAAATGACTGAAATTCAGGAAAAATGTTTATTTTTAGTTCTTCTCCCAAAATTAGACACACACAAAAAAATCCCTTTTAGTATGTTAGCGACAAGATAAAAAGTTAATTATTAAAATGAAGATTTTTGTTTGTTTTATGGCTCAGCTTCCCATTTGGAAAGAAAACATCTTTGAAATTCAATTTCCTGTGGAAAATTCTTTTGAAAAAAAGAAAATGGCTTTTCACAGGCCAAATCTTGGAGTTAAAAAATGTATCTTATACATACACAAATAGATGTATATGTGTACATGTGAGTGTATATAAATATTTAGTATATACATTTACATTTTAAATCATTTTAGGGGGAAGTGAACAAAAAGCTAACACAGCATATTAGTTTAGGAGAGTTGCCCTGGCCAATATTCCAGTCCCAACAACAGAGATTCCTGTGGTGGGGGGGGGGGTCCCCAGCCTACCACCTTAGTTATCCTATTGAATTCCCTTTTAACTGGGTGAAAGAGGTTGCCAGCAAATATAATCCCAAACTCTACCTCTGAGAAAGTGGATCTTTGCCCATCCGAAGTGAAGATGGAGTTTGTATTTGAAAAGGTATTTGAGGAGCTCATAAGAACAATCTAGAGTCCTACCTCTTCTGTCTGCCAAGCCTTTCCCCCAGAAATCTTGCCTTCACATTGATCTTAATTTGAATCACTTTCTGCAGACTTACAGGGGTGGGGATGGTGCACACCTTCCTTTTAACCATCTAATGAGTCTGCCTGCAATGCAGTTTCCTGGGTTGGGAAGATCCCCTGGAGGAAGACATGGTAATCCACTCCAATATCCTTGCCTGGAGAATTCCATGGACAGAGAAAGCTAGTAAGTTATAGTCCATGGGGTTGCATAGAGTTGGACACAACTGAGTGACTAACACTTCCAACTTTCAAGTTAAATCCACTCCAACTTCTTTCCTATAATACCTCCTCATTCAGGAGCACTTGCCACATTTCAACTGCGTCCCAGGCATGAGTGAGACACAGGGAACCCAAATACCGAGGACATGGCCTCAGTCCCCAGCAGCCTCGCCCTGCTCAGGAATGGCCGTGTAAACACCCACCGTTGTGGCTCATGGGGACATAGCCCGTCATCCAGAGGCCTGGAGGAGGGATCCCGCCCTTATCTTCTTCATATTTTGCAAAGTTGTTTTCACTCCTGTCTCCCCACATCCTTCGGTTTCATTTTTTTTCTGTTTGATTTCACCCTTAGGTGAATTTACCAAGGGGCAATTTACCAACCAGCTGCAGTAAAGGAAGCAGAGGCCTGAGCATCTCTCCCTCACGGGCTGTCAGACAAGCAGAGGAGACAACCTGCAGGAGGCATGTCCTTCCCAAAGCACCTGCAGACTCTTGTGTTCAGAGTCAGCCCCAGGTTCCCACCCTGAAACTCCATCCCACCAAAGTCATGGGCATCTGCCTTCTGAGAAAGTAGGCGTGTGGGCCTGGGGAGGCCAAGGGCCTTGGGGAGATGTCCTCTCAGACTCATTTCCCTATTTTTTTTAGTGTATAACAAGGGTCCCCAACCTCCGGAATCTAAGACCTGATGATCTGAGGTGGAGCTGATGTAATAATAATAGAAATAAACTGCACAATAAAGATATTGTGCTTGAATCACTTCAAAACCATCCCCCTGCACAGGTCCATGGAAAAACTGTCTTCCATGAAATGGGTCCCTGGTGCCAAAAAGGTCGGGCACTGCTGATATATAGGTTCACAGGATTGTGTTTATTTGCTTATTTACTTTTGGCTGCACTGTGAGGCATGTGGGATCTTAGTTCCCTGACCAGTGATTGAATCCTCACCCCCTGCAGTGGGAGGGTAGAGTCTCAACCACTGGACCACCGGGGGAAGTCTCTCATTTCCCTCTTTTGTTTTGGAAATTTCTTTTTAAATTTAAGAGACTCTCCGCAGTGGCCAGGGGGTGGGGTCAACTCTGGCATCTCGGTGTGTGGCTACTTTTTGTAACATTCACCCCTGAATCCCTCTTGTTCAGTTCTGTGACCCTCTATGTCATTCTTGCCACGAAATCCTGTGGCTCTCTGCTCTCGCTCCCAGTGTTATTTCTAAGATGTGAGTTGGCACCATGGAAAGCCACCAAATAACCAGGGTGTCCTAGTCAGCCCAGCCTGGCCAGATGGACTCCCCAAATGGGAACCTGACGGCTGATGAATTAAAATGTCACCCCAGTTGAATTTTGCCTGGATCTGTTTCTCTAAAAATGATGATGAAGTGCAATGGTTCCTATACAACCTGCCCAAGGCTTAGCACGCATCTCTTTTTGATCAGATGCTAAGCATTTAAAATATTCATGGAGTTTTCATACAAACTAGTCTCAGTGGTGTTAAACTTTGTGGGCACTTCGTTTTGCCCAAGTAGGATCTCGCGCTCTGGTAACGGTTGCTATGCAGCCGGTGACTAGAATTCCTCCACAGTGCTAGTTTAGGGCTTAGCATTGGTTTTTCTCAGAAAGAGTTCAAACCCTGACTCTCAGATCCTGGGATCTTCTGAAAATTGAAGTTAATCCACAGCTTGATATAACAGGAGGTCATTTCAGTCTTTTATAGCCACACTTAGAAAGCACTGTGCTATTAACATTATTAATTCCCAAGAACATTTTTATACCTGAAAGATTAAAGTTTATTTCCCAGTATTGAAAGCAAAATCTTGACCCCCTGGTGATTTCTGAAACTCTGCCTGGTGGGCGTGTAAGTCCCTTCATACTAAAATTAAGCTTATTTTCACATTCTTTAGGTGGGAAGGAACATGGGATAAATCAGTTGTGCCCATAGCTTGAGGTTTGCATTTCTGGAACTTGCCTGATTTTTTTTTTTAAACCAATTAAGTGATATATTTCTGCTTGGGCACCCTGGGCTTGGTGGAGGACCTGATTCAGCTATTCAAGTTTTAAGGGAAGAATGGATTTCTGATTTCTCATGGTGACTTTTGACCAGAGATGCCAACGTTTTTTGAGCATATGGTCCCTTTTAAAAGTAAAAATACAAATGTGCACACATGCCATATTATAAAGCTGTGTTCTTAACAGCTTTTGATGGGAAAATTCACAAGTTACCACAGATTCTAGGACTCTGGTCATAAATCTCTTGTGCTCTCAGTCTCTGGTTAGGGAATCTGGGCTGGAAGAGAAGAAAACCAAGTTCCTGCTGGTTTAACTCACTCCCCGTGGGTCACTAGGAAGGATTTCAAAGGAGGTCTGACCTGATTCCTCCATGGCCTGAAGGGTACACACCCCCCAGTGGGCAGAGAGAACTTGGACCTGAATCTGGCTCCTTCCCCTGCTTCAAACTTCCCTTGAAAGCCCCTGGGTCCCCCAGCCTGTGGGTGGCATTGTTGGAAGATGAACGCGATGCACAGGCCAGTGATTCACGTCCGTGTGGGTGGCCCCTGAAGGCCATTTGCAGAGGACGTGAGATTGTTTTAAAGCTTCATAAATGAGCAGCACAGGGCTCTCTGGGGGCCTATCCAGGGTTTACTCTTTCAAAGTAGTGTAAGCCAAGTCCAGCTACCCAAGGTGAAGCCAAGGTTAGGTTTCTCTGGCCGCTTCTCCAAGGCGGGGAAATGATGGGTTTCTCAAATGTGGACCTCCCAGTGGCCTTCTGGAAGGCTCTTTGTAGTCGTGGGAGCCACGGGTACAAAGGGAAGCCCTAGCCTCTTCCGGGGAGGGTAACCGCGGAGGCGCGGGAAGATGGTGAGCATCAGTCTTCCTCTATGCATCCTGATGGTTCACATCTGGACCCTCTGGATGCTCCCCTTTCCTTTGGTGGTTTCGGAGGTCAGCAGGGCTCCCCGTCTGTGGTTGGGCCCACCTACACGGGGTCCGGAGGCAAACTCACCCCAGAGGCCCGGCGGAGAGTGGATAACTGGGGAGGGTGTTTGGCAACTTCCCCGCAGCGCTGTGGACTCTCAGAGATACAAGTGGGTTCTGTGCCAGACGTGGGGGCCGCCCTTCTCCAGGGCAAGGAGCCTGGCCATCCGGGTCCGAGGGGGCAGCTGCCCAAGCTGAACAAAGACCCCGGGGTGGGAAGGAGCAGCCCCTCAAAGGGCCCTGCTTTCCCAAACTCCAGCCTGTACCCCGCAGGGCGGTGAGGGCTGCCCCACGCCTCCCTCATTATGTAAAACCAGCCCTCCACCATCACTCACCCCAGCTTCCTGTTTTGAAGCGGCAACATAATGGAGCCTCTGTAGTTCGTTTGTTTGACTAAGGAATCTAATTCTGCTGCGTGGCTGGCTCCCAGAGTGGAAAGATAAAATTCAGACTGTCAGGAACTGTCAGGTTTGTTGGTTTTTTTTTTTCAGGCCACAGGAAGTGGGGATGAAAAAAAAACACATCTCTTTCAAGTTAGGTTTGAGCATAATTTTAAGTCTATGGTCAGAAAGGTTTTATAAGCCCACCTAGACACAGGAAGGAAGGATTCCCATCCTGCTCTGTCAGGTAAGGGGCGTCCTCCCAGGAAATGTGTCTTGGCTAACTCTGTACTTAAGAGCAGATTTCTGGGAGGCATCAACTTTTGCAAGTCAGCGAGCAGCCAGCTTGTGCTAAGTGGGAAATGGAGCATTTGGAGAGAAAAAATAAATTAGCCTTGGCACCACACCTTGACTTTTTCTTTCCCGGGCTGTAGGAAAAAGTCCCAGCGAATGGGCCAAAGATTATAGAGGAGAATGGAATTGAGGAAAATAAAAGCCTCGGAAATACAAAGATGAGAGTTTGGCCCGAGACATTCAACAAACACAGTCACAACATCCCTATCAATATGGTAACAAAGTCATTATGCCATTTATTCTGGAGGCTTCCTCTTCATATGATTTGGGTATGAATTGGCTGGAAAGGAGACTTGGGAAGGCTTCGGGACACCTGTGGTTGGTATTAGAAGCTGAGATGCATCAGTCCTGGGCTAGTTTCCCTGAAGACAGAGGCAGGGCAAAGGTGACTATAAAATCTTTATCAACGTGCAGTTCTTTATGTTCAGAGATGCAGAGCATTCTTGGCATGAGAAATGCCAAAAAATCTACAATCCCGGATCTCTGAGGAATAGCATGAGCTGAAACATAAGGCACTGAAGAAGGTCTCATCCATGTGCCATGTTCTCAGCGGGTTTTCCAGGAGAAGACTTGTTTGTGGAGCATGTGTAGGTGAAACGGTTGGATCACTTCTGTTCCTCTTCCTCCCTCCACTTCCTCTCCTGGCTTTTGTTATCAGGACTTAGAGTCTAAAACTATAGAGAAGTTACATCCAGTCTTCTCACTCCTATTTCCTCAATTCCCTTAATTCACCTGGACCTTGATGTCAAAGAATGACATCTCTCTTTGTTAAGAGTTAACCCTCCTTCCAGCATCCCAATAGATCCAGCACTTTCAGGAGATGATGACCTATACTTCATCAATAATTCCTCAGCCTCCAAGATCTCAGTGATACCTTATATATCTCTTCCAGAGTTGAGAAGCAGCAAGGAACCCAATGGGTCTTCATTTTCCTGCCTTAAACACTATAAACTCCCAAGAAAAGATGTGTACATCTGTCAGTGACGTGAGCCCTAAGAGCCCACCCCTCACTGAGCCACATCGGCACATGGCAAAGCCAGTAGACCTGCCCTCTACCCCTGTAGCCCCACCTTGACATGATGGGCAGCAGGATGCTGTGGGAAATGACCGAGTCTGGAATTTCCAAGCTCAGGTTTGGACCATGGCCTTGACACTGACTACTTGTGTGATTTGGGGCAAGTCACTGAACACTTAAAAACTCTCCAAGTCTTGGATTCCTCCTCTGTGACAGGGTCATATCTACCTCACTGGGTTTCCCGAGGATGGAATGCTCTATGAAGACCTGTTCAGATGTACGTTGTTTCCACGCTCGTAAGCTGAATGATGAAGATCCTTATTGCCTTGACCTTCTGGTAAATATCATCATCTTCATCAATATTTACAGAATGTTCACAACACATTGGTCTCTGTACTGGGTTATAGGAAAACAAGATTTAATATGTCTAACACTACAACATTATCATCCTTCCCATCTTTCCCATCTCGAACCTGTTCCCCTTTGCTGGACCTTGATTAATTGCATCCACATCCACCTATTAGTTCAACCAGAAACTTTAATGGCACGCAACTCATTTCCCTCACTCATCACATTCAATGGGTTCCAAAGCTGATTAAGCAATTTTTTTTTTTCCAAAACACAGTTTTCTATATAGAAGTCTAGATGGCTTTTTGTTTTGGCAAATGTAAGTCCGAACTCAGTTGCACTATTGCTTGGTCCATCACTATGTGATTCTAACGTAAATTTACTGCGTCCTCTCCCAGACTTCACTCAGCTCCTCTTTGCTGGTAATGCATGACCAGCTGCTTTCCACAAAGAATAGGCTCTTTCCAGCCTCCACATCCCTCCAGCTGTAGCCTCCACCCAGGAGTCTCACAAGCCAGCCTCCCTTCTTTGCCGCTCTCATCATTTATCTTTCAGTGTCACAGGTTGAATGTGTCATCTGAGAAGCCTCTCCTTCCATTAGAAGTCATCACTCTGTCTCTGTTCTCCTGCATCATTTTTTTTTAGTATTACTATAGGGCAAGAAGTGGGACAGCCTTTTGGCAATGGTGTACACACCAGCCGCTTCCAACTTGGAAGCTCTTGAAAGCCCAGATGCTGCAAGTCTAGTAGTTGAATTCCACTTAAGTCCTTTTACTCAAAAAGCTTACATACTATGTGGGAGTCAGGCATTAACCACAGAGAGATCAATGACAATACAACAGACATCAGCTCTACTTGGCCCCAAATGAGTGCTGTCCTACTGGATTGTGGTGTCTGAGAGCAGGGGTGCAAACCCAGGACTCCCCAGACCCACGTGTGTAACAAACTCTGCTGAGCAGCGTGGCTTTCTCATCCTGAGAGTGCAGACCCATCAAGGGCAGCTTCTAGAAGGCAGTGCTAGCTTTACACTCAGCCTTTCACTTGTTCATGGGACTTGAATGAATGTCTGCTGCATGCCGGACTCTAGAGAGTGAAACAAATCCAGTCCCTACCTTCAAGAAGCTTCCATCCTCCAAGCAAGGTTGGTGATATCATTGCCAAGGGAACCAGTGATTGGAAAGGCCTGAGGATGATAGTGAAACTGACCACTCAGAGCTGATGGTCCTGGATTGAAGGGACCTTCAATCTACCTTCATCTACCTCTGCCTTGATGATCAGAACTCCCAGGGCACCACCAAGAGACAGAAAGAGGCAGAATCACATTAAGCAACACCATGGAAATGTCACTTCTGATGACATTTTCAACCTTGTCCAACAGATGTAGAGCTGATCTGTAGCTGGGGAACTCTTGGGAACCATTAAAGAGATCCTGGGGACATCTCAGCCCACATGGGCTGCAGTGCTAATGATAGCGACCCTCACGACACAGATGACATCACGTTGGTTATGGTCAGATGCACAATCAGGAACAACCGGGGAGAATACTTCAATAGAAGACCATTTGAAAAACAAAAAATTTATGGATAAAATCTCAGAGGACAACAAAGGAAAATTTAATTCTTTTTGAAGTAGAGAGCTGACTTTGCTTTTTGATTTTCTCATAAGGACCTGAGGATCATCTTAATTTAGAAGATTTGGTACAGAAAAAAAAATTTTAAGCACGAAATTATAAAACCATAGAGATGGTTGAGTCAAATTCTGTAGCTTTATAGAAATTTGGGTAACGAGAAATTTTGCCTTGTCCAAAGTCACGTGACGAGTTAGTGGCTAACCCAGGATGCGATGCCCGGTCTTCCCACTTCAGAGGCTTCTCTTGTTGCAGAGCATGGGCTCCGGAGCACCAGGCTTGGTTGTTGTGGCACACAGGCTTAATTTCTCTGCTGCATGTGGAATCTTCCCGGATCATGGATCAAGCTCATGTCCCCTGCATTGGCAGGTGGATTATTTACCACTGAGCCACCAGGGAAGCCCGAAGTGTGTTATTTTTAAATACTTTCTCTGTACAGGAGCCTGGGGTGAGCATTGCAGGGGCTACAGTGATAAACACGATGCTGCTTTTAAGGAATTTACAACCTGTGGGAAATCTGACTCATTTGGGGAAAAAAAAAGACTTCTCCAAAGCAGATTGTGTTTTGTGTCATCACAGAGGTAGAAACTAAATGAAGCTATGAGAGGTTCAAAGAGATCACAATTATAATTGTGAAGATGGGGCTGGAGATGGAATCAAAAGGGACCTCACAAAGGAGCTGCCTTTGACATGACCTTGAAGGATGGATAGGATTTCAGTAGTTGGCGATGAAGGGAGGGGGCTGTTACAGGAGGGGACCTGAGCCGGATGACCCCTGTCATTACAGACGTTCAAGGCCGAGGTCTGTCACAGACACTCCTCACACAGCAGGGAGTCAATAGCATATGTTGATTGATTGCAGCTCTGTACCAGGGTTCCTGTCACTCATCTCTGCCTTGGGCAGGTGAGGTTCACAAGCGCTATGAAGTCTCTAAAGACCTTCATCATGTTCATGAAGCTCTTTGCTTCTCTGCTTTGCCTCTGCCATGTACCTAAGTGCCTGATTCAAATATTTGTCTCTTTCCTGCTCTCAGAACACACCTGACTTCCAGTCCACGGTTGTCAGTTTAGATGTGATGGTGTCCAATTTGCCTGGGCAAAATCTAAACTTAGGTTCTGGGGTTTTAGTTCCATCGTCTCCACGGCTGGAGCTTCCCACTCCCTGGCTCCTGGATGTGGCTGCAGACCCTCTGGGTGTGATGAAAGCGCTCATGGGAGTGGGCTGAGGTTCTGCCTGCCTTCCTTGCAGTGGGACAGTCAGGTCAACTTTGTTAACCTGGATGTATTGTGCCTGCTGGATTTTCCTCTCCTGGCCTTTCCCCAGGAACCCATTAATTAAGCCAGAGTCTCTGCAGTGGATGTGTCCAACCCTTTCTAGAATTGGCAGCTGATGTTCTTTTGCTGAAATGGTCAGACGCCCGATCTCAGAAGCTGAGAGCAAAGCTTTTGTCTAGAACAGTGTGGAGATTCACTGGGGAGTTCTGTCAGTGGGACTGTTTTGCAAAAATTAAAAATAAATGAAAGTTAATTTAAAAAATAGCTGCAAGCAAAAAAAGAGCCTTTAAGCTCAAAAATCACTTAGCAAGAAAAATTAGAAAGGATCCAGTATTTTCCCCATGATGATGTCACACTCATTTCATGGTCTGGGGTAGGAGAGATTTGACTTATAGGGCAGCAGGCTGGGGTAATCCCAACACCTCCACCCTGGCCCATGTGGTCCTGATGGGTCAGGTGCAGGGTGGGGCCCATCTGTGTGGCTATTCAGTGACTCAGCTGGTGACCTTCCAGCAGATGACTCTTCAAATGAAACCAACTGTGAACTGGCATCCCAGGTTTAGACAAGGTGGCCTTACTCACTCAACCATTATTCCCTAAAGCCTGTGCCAACATCACTCAGTTGTGTCCGACTTCCTTGCAACCCCATGGACTGTATCCCTCCAGGCTCCTCTGTCCTTGAGGATTCTTCAGGCAAGAATACTGGAGTGGGTTGCCATGACCTCCTCCAGAGGATCTTCCCGACCAAGGAATCGAACCCAAGTCTCCTGCATTGCAGGCAAATTCTTTACCATCTGAGCCACCAGGGAAGCCCAAGAATGCTGAAGCGGGTAGCCAATCTCTTCTCCAGGGGATATTCCTGACCCAGGAATTGAACCAGAATCTCCTGCATTGCAGGTAGATTATTTACCAGCTGAGCTATGAGGGAAGCCCTGCCTTTTGGAGCTCACAGTGGATTAAGGTCCCTGTGCTATCATCAGTAGCCATGACCTTTGGCCACATGGGGATACAGGCATGAGAGATGGCACGCCAATTCACAGATGACTTACAACCCACCCAGACATGATATGAGCAGACCCTTGAAGACTTTGCTCACTGGGTTTTGTACTTGATTGTGTCTTTGCTACAGTAACTCTGTGGCCTTAAACGCTTTCAGGTTCTCTCTCTACATAGGCTGTGCCCATCTCCTGGGATGACTTACCAACCAACCAGAGGTTCCATCTACTGTGCCACTTTTGTTGAGTCCTGCCCCAAGGCCACAGGTACAAGGCCTTGCACCAAGGACACGAAAGTGGAGCCCAGAACCCAGGTCACCTCCTAAGCTGACTGAGCCCCTTTGTAGCCATTGCCAAAAGCCCCCTTGATCATCACTAACAAACTTCCTGACCCCAGATTAGGCAAAAGTGCCCACCCTTGTACTCACCCTGTAGCACCCTAACCAGTCATCTAATGCCAACCTTCCAGCAGGACTTTTCTATCTCAAGGCTATAAAAATTGGCTACTAACCCACAAAAACTGTCAACTCTCCCTGGTCTGTCAGGAGTTCGTCCGCTGCACTTGCAACACCTTCATTATCTCTGCTCCTTGCTCTTAATAAACTCACTCCCTTCTGAAGTGCTCTGTTTCTGGAAATTCTTCTCCAACCTGCACTTTGACTGCCTCCAGAACTTTATCTGTAAGGAGAGATCATGACATTTGTCCCTTGGGTCAGCATGGAGGCTCTATGATAAGTGAGTCAATATAGGATTTCTCAGGAAGGCAAGTCATATAGGTTCTTGGGGCTGCTGTTACAAATGACCAAGAACTTGGCAGCTGAAAACAACTGCAATTCATTCTTTTCACAGTCCTGGGAGGCAAGAGTCAGAAATCAAGATGTTGGCAAGATTGACTTCCCCTGGAGTTTCTGAGAGACAATTCACTCCAGGCCACTGTCTAGCCTCTGGTGGCTGCTGGCAGCCTCTGCTGCCCCTGGGCTTCTGCCTCTGTCTCCATACAGGCTTCTTCTCTGGATCTCTGTGTCTTCTCCTCTTCTGTCTTTATAAAGACAGCTGCCGTCAGATTTAGGGTTTGCCCTAATCCAATATGATGACCTCATCTCCAGATCCTTACCTTAATTACATCTGCAAAGATCCTTATTCAAAATAAGGTCAAATTCTGCCATCCTCGATAGACATATCTTTGGGAACCAGAATTCAACTCACTACAGTAATTTATAGTTTTGGGTGATCTTCAAGCATTTACATGGCAGGTAGTCCTATCTGAAGCATCCATACTATCTATTTTGAAAATGCAAAAATAGTTACTATGATCTGAGGTCAAGTCTTAGGCTCAGAAGAGTCAGGACGTGCCCTCCCCTTCCCTATTTTGTTAGCACCTTGATTTGGCTAATGGTGACGCTCTTTTTTTTCTTTCCTCCCTCTTAAGATCTCCTGCCCAGTAACGTAGAAGGGGAATATATTTGGCTCACATCCATCTTGGCGCTGACCTTCTCTCCCTGCAGAAGAGATTGGTGGCCCTTAGCCAGCAGCTTTACATTCCTTCTTGCCTCTCCCTGCATATACAGGTAATGACAACATTTCTAAGGTTCACAGGAGTATAGGAAGGGGGTTGCCCACAGTCAGAGCTGCCAAGGCCACGAGCAGGATCTCAGCACACGTGGGGTGCACTTGCCATGGCCCTTGGTGGATGCCCTGTCATGGGCAGTCATACAGATTGGACCAGAGTGATTGTTCAGTTTGCCACCAGCTTATCTGGACCACATTTGCAATGTTTTACCTAGTGGTGTAACTCAATAAACAGAAACTGCCCCACTGTTTACTTATAAAACTGCATCCCCAAGATGTACATCAAGATTTTTCTAGTTCTCAAATGCTGGAGAGGGTATGGAGAAAAGGGAACTGTCCTACACACTTGGTGGGAATATAAAATGGTGCAGTCACTACAGAGAACAGTGTAGAGGTTCCTCAAAATTTGAAATGACCCAGCAATCCCTCTCCTGGGCATATATTCAAGCAATACTATAATTCAAAAAGATGCATGCACCCTGTGTTCATAGCAGCACTATTCACAATAGGCAAGACAAGGAAGCAACCGAAGTGTCCATTGAAAGATGAATAGATAAAGGTGTGATATATATATATGTGTGTGTATATATATATATATATAATGAATATATATATGAATATTACTCAGCCATGAAGAAGAATGAAATAATGCCATTCACAGTTATAGGGATGGATCTAGAGATTATCATACTAAGTGAAATAAGTCTGAAAAAGAAAAATACCATATGACAACACTTATACATGGGATCTAAAAAATATGACACAAGTGAACTTATCTGTGAAACAGAAAATAGACTCAGAGACTTAGAGAACAGACTTGAGGTTGCTAAGGTGAAGGTGGGGGTGGTGGAGGAGGAAAGGACTGGGAGTTTGGATTAGCAGATGCAAACTAGTATATATAGAGAGTAGATAAACAACAAGGTCCTACTGTATAGCACAGGGAAGTATACTCAATATCCTGCGATAAACCATAATGGAAAAGAATATGAAAAAATATATATATTATCATACTTCACTTAGTATAATTTCTAAACTCATCCCTGTAGCTTGAATGACATTATTTCATGTGTGTGTGTGTATAACTGAATTATTTTGCTATACAGCAGAAACTAACACAACATTGTAAATCAACTATACTTCAATAAAAAACTTTTTTTCTAGTTCTTAATCTTCTTATATAATAGGTCAGAAATCAGTCAAATAGGTTGGACTAGTCAAGATAAGCACAAATCACTCAACTGGTAGGTTAAGAAGGAGAGGTGCTGACACTAGCTGAAGGGTAGGAAGAGTTAGATTTTGAGTTTAGGTCAGGTCTGAACTTTTTTGAATAATTTACACTCCCTGAGACTCAATTTTTCTGGCTATCAGATCAGAACCTTAATACCTGCCCTGATTGTCTAACATGGTTTCTTTCTCGAGAGTTAAAAAATGTGGAAGTTAATTGCATAAAAGCTAGAATTATATTGTTGCTAGTGCACAAAGTTTAAGGAGATATTCTCAGGGCCATGCCTGAGATGTTCTCAGGCCTCTGTTGTGTCACCATCGTTACTAGAAATCATTTCATTCAATAAATAATTAATGATGACAGGCTCTTGAAGCTCCATCGGTGTTCTGGGCATTGTAGGGAATTGATGATTCTGCTTAATGTGGAGATGGGCAGATGGAGGGTCAAACTTGTGATTCTAGAACCATGAAGAGTCTTTTCTTTCCAGTGTTCTATACAAGTTTTGCATTTCTTTCTTTATCTGAATTGTAGACTTTACTGATGGACATGCTGGGGTTTTGGGATGCTATCTTTTCTGTCAAAAGGACATCAGAAAGGTAGGAAATATACATTGAGTACTTACTAAGTATCAAGTACTATGTGCTAGATACTTGACATGCATTTGTTCATTTAATCCTAAGAATATCACCATAAGGCAAGTCTTGTTATCTTCATTTACAGATGAATCAACTGAAGAGATTAAATACATTTCCAACACACAACCGGTAAATGAATGTATCTATCTCTGACGTTAAAGTTCAGTGTTCATTCTGTTAACCCGTGTAGTTAATGAGGAGGATGTGGGATCTAAAAAAAGTTACTTCCTGTAACTGCTGTTGGATGATTTTATACAACTGTGTAGGTACCTAACGTTGGAGTGACTGTCAGCTGACAAAACCTAGATGGTATATTAATAGGTGAGAAAGAAAGAGTGAGAATGAGACAGAGGAATGAAGTAGAAAAATCCAAGGAGACACAGACACACATGGTCCACATTCCTCTGACCTCAGCCAGTCAATGGGAGGATTGGATAGAAGTGGGTCCCTAGCAAGACATTGACTTTAGAAAGGTTGTCAGCGAATTCTTCTAACAGCTGTTTGCTGATGATTGCATCCAAAGGCAAACTACGTGAGTGTAAATTATGTCTGAATGTTATGATGTCTAAAAGAGAAAGGAAGGAAGGAAGAATGAGTGAATGAATGAGGGAAAGAGACAATTTGGAATGCCCAGGACCATTCTTCATTCCCTTGTGACCATATTTTCCCTTGGTCATAAAGAGTAAAGAACACTGATTATAGAAATGATTGAATTCTTTGTGCTCTTTCTCTTGCTGCTTGCCATCAGTGCTGAATCCTTTTTCTTTTCACAGAAACACACACGTAAGCACACACCCCAACTCATCAACAAACCACGTTAATGCCAAGTGCTCTGAAAGGCACAGTGTGAGGGACTCAGTCCATGTTATTGAAGGTTCAAATATGTGCTTATGGATTCGAACTAAGAGGAGACACCATGCCTTTTAGGGAAGCAATTGTGTAAGTGCTTTGTTCTGTTTGAGAATTTACAAAATAGAGTGCCCTTAACACCTATTTCAGTTAGATGTGAATGCATTGAGTATAAAATTAAACTTCTCTCCAGGGGTGGTTGTGAAGCTAAACAAGATTGGCTCAGAATAAGTGTGACCGACAGGACTTGGTGAAAATCAGAGAGGTGGGGAGACAAAAATGTGGGTCGCATTTGCTCTAGTGGATAGAAGGTGCTGGAGTGCTTTTGCAGAGCCAGTCTCAGGATAATTGGTAGATCATCCACGTGGCAGTGGACTTGGGAATGGTGAAGCCCTTCTCAGGCATTTCCTCTGCTCCTGGCATCAGTCTTCGTATTTGGAAAGCATACCCCATGGAATGGTAGTTTCCTAAGTTTTAGGTCCTGACTGCTTTCCTGAGAAACATCAGAATAATCTTTGTTCCAAACTGTCTTTCCATCCTGCCGCTAAAAATCCAACTAACTAACCACCTCACCAAGGATGTCATATAGGTTCCATATCTGCCAAGCTACTTGAAAGAAAAATTTCGGGGGTGGTCTCTCTTTTTTTTTTTTTTAAGAGTTTTAATCACTTTATTTATTTATTTATTTATTTATTTTATTAGTTGGAGGCCAATCACTTCACAACATTTCAGTGGGTTTTGTCATACATTGATATGAATCAGTGGTCTCTCTTGATATCACATCAGATCTATGAGATAAAAGAATAAAGAAAAGGAAAACTATGGGAGGGAAGATGAGGGTAGATGATGAACATATTATCCCAAGTCGGCCACGTGCAGAAGAACCTTGTCTGAAGAGGCAGAAAACTGCATACGGATAGACACAGGCTTTGGAGTCAAATGGATACTTGGTGCTTAACTTCTGGTTCTGCCCTGACTGCTTGCGAAAATTTCCCAGCCCCGCCCCAGTGTCTGCATTTGGAGTGATCCTCATTCCTCATGTAATTAAAAAATATATGTCATTATTATTGGGCTTTCCTGGTGGCTCAGTGGTAAAGAATCCATCTGCCAATGCAGAAGATGCAGGTTCCATTGCTAGGATGGGAAGATCCCTGGAGAAGGAAATGGCAATCGACTCCAGTATTCTTGCCTGGGAAATCCCGTGGACAGAGGAGCCTGGTGGACTACAGTCCATGGGTCACAGTTGGACACGACTTAGTGACTAAAACAGCAACAACGTTATTGCTATTATTTTATTTATTTTCCAAATAGTGATTTATTGGTTGTTGCAGGAATCTCTCACTGCCCTAGGACCCTTAGAAATTCTTGCAGCTTAGACATTCTGACTTCCAGCTACAGAAATTAGGCTGTGGAACTTGCCAATGGGTAGATACCTTGATTTCCCCAGTTGCCTTTCTGCAAGTTCTGAGTGTGTTTTTGGTCAGTAAACTACATAATCTACTACTAACTCAAAGAAGAAAACCATTTACATGGCAGCAATGGCTTGAGGTTATGAAACTGGAATTTGAGAAAGTGAAAGGAAATTTCCAATGCCCCCGGATTTAGCCTGGAACGTCTCAGCCACTGTTCCACAGATGGCCTTGCCAACATCACAGGGCAGAATGACAAGATGCCTTCATCTTCAAGGCATCTCAGGGATGACTGGGCAAAATCAACAGCCGGAGAAATACTGATGTGTAAATCAGAGAGAAGCCACTTATCTGGGAGCCTCGTGTTTGGTTTAGGGTTCTTTGGAGTTTGAAACAAGAAAGCTGACACTGTCTGGGGCACTGCCTGTAAGCGTGGGAAACCACAGGCTTTGGAGAACCCAGGACCTGCAACCATGTGGGTTTATTTTTTCCACACACTGATAAGTTCTAGCTTTAATTCCTTCATATACTTATTTTTTATTACTGCCCCTGCTCTGGGTGCCCATTAAACATAATACACAGGCTCACCCAACATTAGCAATAGCAACACAAACCATTGCTTGTACAGTTAATGGAAACCAAATGTCCCAGTAGCTTGCAAGTAACTCTGCATATCATGTTTTTCTTTTCCCCACTGATTTAGGAATCTCTCTCCCTGAGCTAATTTTCTTCCCTGTTCACTCCATTCCTGGGCCCATACATCTAGAGTCTAAAGGTCTTTTGTCAGCTGCACTTAGAGAGACGTCCATCTCCTCCAGGGTGAACGGGCCTGCCTTGGTTCATTACTTAACATGGCCTTCCTCACAGATGGGGATATTGACCTTCTGAAATTCCTGCTGGAGATGAAATACCAGCCCCAGCAGTCCACAGGAGAGTTAACAGACAGCTTCGGCACAGGCAGCCAGACCTCTCAGAGGGGTCAGATTATGAACTTAGGGGAAATCTGGGGGGGGATGGCTAAATGCAGAATGTAACCCACATTATGATTGGCTCTTGGCACTGGGGGGTGGGGGGAAGAGTCCAAGGTAGGGAATATCTCTGCCATTGGTGAGCAGGAATTAGAAACTTTGAGCTTTTTATGCAAAGCATGTTAATGCTGTTGATTCCTTCTTGATGGGACTTTTTAGATGCTTTGTTCCTTCTTTAACCATTTAAAGTGGCCCTCATTAAAAGGGCCCTCATAACTGGCCCTCATTTCAGTGGTCTTGGCAGTGAATGAGTTGGAATCACCACCTTCTTTTTTAACCTCCCGTTCTCTTTTGCGCAGTTTCAGGCTTTTCTAGTAGTTTAAAATATTACATGGATGATCAGTAAGACAGAAATTAGTAAGAAGTTTCCTGGGACATGAGGCATATGTCTCATTGTTATCAAAAGTGGGGTCCGGCTGCTCACCACTCAACAGCCTGTAAAGAGGCAACGATGGTGGAAAGAAAAGTTTGCTTTATTTCAGAGTCTGGCAACGGCGCGGGGAGGGCAGACTCCTGTCCAAACGCTGACTTCCTTCCCCGCCACTGACAATCAGTGGGCAAGAGCTTTAATAGGTGGGGGAAGGGGGCTACATGTAGAAACAGCACAGTCAGCTCTGACAGTCATTTTGAAATTGGACCTTGGTGGTCTGACCAGCCTTATCTTGATTGTTTAAAGTACAGTTAGTCTTTAGTTTCAGGGTCACTTTATTCTCACTTCTTTGAGGCCAGTTCTCAGAATTATGGCTGCTTATGTCACTGCTTCTTGGCCTTTTGGCTAAGATCAAATGTAGTATGGGGGCTTCCCAGTTGGCACAGTGATAAAGAATCTGCCTGCCAATGCAGGAGACCCAAGAGACAGGTTGAATCCCTGGAACGGGAAGATCTCCTGAAGTAGGAAATGGCAACCCACTGCAGTATTCTTGCCTGGAAAATTCCATGGACCAAGGAGCCTGGTGGGCTACAGTCCATGAAGTCACAAAGAGTCGGACACACCTGAGCAACTAAGCACATGTCATGGCTACAGTCTCGTCCTTATGTAGTTAACTTCTTCCACCTGGTGGGAGTTTCAGTATCTATAAGACAGTTCACATGACATGGCTTAGAATATTATCTATAGCCCTTGAGGAGGAACTAAAGATCCTTGATTATAGAGAATAAACTATTATTTAGTCTTGTTGGACTGCTTTCCTTTGTTTCTGCATTTTCTCCCTTCTCTGATTAAACTTATTCTTAAGCTAAAATTTTTCTATATGAAAGGGCAGACTGAAGACACAGTAGGGGAAGGTCCCTGCTCTGCTTCACCATGACTTTACTGGGTCTTGAAGTTACCAAGTTAAGTTACTGGTGGGGGAACCAGGAATATAGTTGAGAAATGTAGGTCCTCCATTCAATGAGAAAATATGCTCACATATTTATTGTTTTGTAACTAAACAAAGGTTTTGAAGTTTCTAAACATTCTGAAAAATCTGTAAATTTCATTGAAGATGTTGGGGCAATGGTCTCTTGATCAATTCAGTTTTTTCCGTTGGCCCCGTCTTTTGGTTGCCTGGCCTTTGATTATCTTTGTTACTTACTTCCTGAAACAAAGGGAAGGGTCCCAGAGAGAAGGAGAGATAAAAATATGACTCTATATTCTTTCAATTTTGGAATCTGTTAACATTTCTTGTGTATAGTGAAGTCGCTCTGTCGTGTCTGACTCTTTGCGACCCCATGGACTGTAGCCTACCAGGCTCCTGCATCCATGGGATTCTCCAGGCAAGAATACTGGAGTGGGTTGCCATTTCCTTCTCCAGGGGATCTTCCCGACTCAGGGATCGGACCCGGGTCTCCTGTACTGCAGGCAGACACTTTAACCTCTGAGCCACCAGGGAAGCCCTTTCTTGTGTATAGGAGACTGAAATTCTGGATAAAATGTGTTTAGGGGTGTGTATTCAGGTAGTACAGTGTAATGATTAAGAGTAGTCTAGAAAAAATCTAGACTTGAATTACTTTAATTAGCTAGCCTTGTATGACTAGAATGTTTTACCTTTCTCATTTATAAAATGGGAGTAATATTAATTTCATAGGATTATTAAGGGAATTTAGTTATGAAAAATCCTTAGCTCTGTTACCAACATATAGGAATGTCTATTAAATATTATTATTACTATTATTATTTTTACTATTGTAATAGAGAAGAACAAATCTGACTCTGTATTGAATCTGTTTCTTTTACTTTAGCCTTGGTATTATGTTGCTTTTACTTCAAGTTAAGAATGGCTTCCCTGGTAACTCAGTTGGTAAAGAATCCACCTGCAATGCAGGAGACCCTGGTTTAGATTCCTGGGTTGGGAAGATCCCCTGGAGAAGAGAAGGGCTACCCTCTCCAGTATTCTGACCTGGAGAATTCCATGGACTGTATAATCTATGGGTCGCAAAGAGTCAGACATGACTGACAGACTTAAAAAAAAAAAAAAGAATGTTGCCTATAGCCTGAAATATACTGGAAAGCCCATTCTTAAGGCTCTGAACTTTAAAAGTATAACGTTTTCCATTCATATAGGTAAGAAAGTTGCAGAACAGAGAATATTTGTCTTGTTGGAGATTTATAGGAACAGTATGGCCTGACCTATATGGACAGCTGCAAGAAAGAAGGATTCAAGCACCAAGAAGTTTGCAACAATCAGCCATACCTACTCCCCTTTTAGTATAAAAGAAGCTTGAATTCTAACTTAGGTAAAAATGGTTCTTTGGGACATTAGTCCACCATCTTCTCAGTCTGCTGGCTTTCCAAAGAAAGTCACTAATCCTTGCCCCAACAACTTGTTTCTTGGTTTATTGGCCTGTGGAGTGGTGAGCAGTATAAACTTAGAGTTGGTAACATTATTATTACTATTCTCTGCATTGCCACATTAATCTATCACATATGGAACACTGATGGATCAGCTAGCAAACCATGACCCCACATGCCAAACATTTTATATGCATTGCAGCAGGATATTTTGAGAATTTAGTTGATGGTTTTCTTCCCTCCTCATTCCCTTTTTTTGTTCAAACAGGTAGCAGGTTACTTCTTGGGTACCCAAGTTGGTGGGTACAAACCATGTGCTGTGCCATTAGACACAGCAAAAGTTCCCTAAGTGGATAAAAGGAATGTCAGATCAAATGGACAGATGCCTTAATAATAATTCTGGTGCTACATGCATGCTCAGTCCCTTAAGTCGTGTCCAGCTCTTTGCTACCCTATGGACTGTAGCCTGCCGGGCTCCTCTGTCCATGGGATTCTCCAGGCAAGAATACTAGAGTGGGTTGCCATGCCCTCCACCAGGGCATCTTCCCGACCCAGGGATTGAACCCGCGTCTCCTGCATTGCAGGTGGATTCTTTACCCACTGAGCCACCTGCAAAGCCCATCCTGGTGCTACATGCTCTCGATTATTCTATTTACCCAAGTCCAGAAAGTTAGGAAACTCAGTAGCATTTTGGAGGGTACATTTGGCAGCACTCCTAGTAAAAACACAAAAGAGAAAGTTCAGAAAATTTCTGCAGTTTCTTAGCTATGCTGCAGAAGCATTTCAGATGCCTAAACTTTGCTAGGATCTACTATAGGAGCATTTACAATATCCATTGTAAATCAACTATGCTTCAATAAAAAAATAAAATGTCCAGAATTCAGTAGTGCTCACCTGATTTTTTTTTTCCGCTAATTTGGCCAACTTGGTCCAATCCTTGTGGTTGTTTTGTCTGCAGGCTTCTTCCAAGCCCCAAGAGCTTGGTTTTCACTCAGCTTCACATGAGAAAGAAACTATAAGCCATTACAAGACTGCTTGGTCAACCTTACTGTGGTTCCCCAGTTGATTAGGATGGGGCTGTTCAGAACCCACTCAATTTTGGAGTCAAAAGCCCTTCTGGAAGTGTTGAGGAGTGTGAGTAGGAAACCCTTGTGTTCAGCTCCCAGAAACCTTGGAATTGGCCCAGTTTGTGTCCTGACTTCAGCCTAATTAAAGCCAAGAGGTCAGTGATGGTAATTCTCCCTGTTGATACTTTGCAGTTCACTGAAGATGAAAAGTATGCAGGCCTTTCTGCTCTGGGAGGTCTGCTGGGCTAACCCATAATAAAAATAATAATAAAAAAGTATGGAGCACTTGCTGTGAGCTAGAGTTCTTGTGAGGCACTTGAGTGCCCATTGCAGTCCCATGGATAACACTATTATCGGATTTGAAGATGAGACAGAGGCTCAGAGGGTCCGAGTCACTCACTAGGCTGCAGAGACGGGGCTGGAGCTGAGGTCTGCCCACCACCTCCAAGCAGGAAGCAGCCTCTGGGGAGCAGGAGAGTTGGCACAACCAGGATCAAAACCTGGATCCCTCCTTCCCCAGCTGGTCCTCTTCCTGTTACATGGTGCTAAAGGCACTCTATATTTTGGATTATTAAACTTTAAGCAGCTTATAAACCCACTCAGTTTCACTCACCCTGCAGCTGGGAGTGATTAGCTTAGTACACGCCCTCAGGTCGGCACACAGATTACACGGGGCCCAGCTTTGCTCTCTCCAGCTCCGTCTCCTCCTGTAGCATCTCAACCTGGGTGCCCACCAGAGGTACAGGTTTACAAGTAAATGCTGATGCCCTCTGCAGATGAAGGAAATAAGAGTCTGGGGTAGGGTGGGGGCAGACCCGAATGTTTTCTGAAAGCTCCAGGTGAGCCCTGTGGCAGTTAGGGTTGGGAACCATGGACTGAGGTGTCAAGGTGTAAATCCTGAAGGTGGCTGTGGAAATGGGACATCATCTCAGTCCTGTATGTGTTTCAGCCAGCGTTGCAGAGGGAGAGATGGGTCCACCTCAATAGTTCCGTGTAACACTTAGCTCAGGGCCACACACTGGGAATCTATCTGTTTTGGATGCTAATCAGCTCAGTTGCTCAGTTATGTCTGACTCATTGTGAACCCATGGACTATAGTCCTCCAGGCTCCTCTATCCATGGGATTTTCCAGGCAAGAATACTGAACGGGGTTGCTATTTCCTCCTCCAGGGGAACTTCCCAACCCAGGGATTGAACCTGCATCTCCTGAGTCTCAGTTTTCTTTTTATTTGTAAAATACCCATGTGGTGCAAAAAATCCACCTGCCAATGCAGGAGATACAGGAGACTCGGGTTTGATCCTTAGGTCAGGAAATCCCCTCAGTCATGTCCCACTCTTTGTGACTCCATGGACTGCAACATGCCAGGCTTCACTGTTCATCACCACCTCCCAGAGCTTGCTCAAGATCATGTTCATCAAGTTGATGATGCCATCCAACCATCTCATCCTCTGTCATCCCCTTCTCTTCCTGCCTAATCAAACTAATCAAACTGATTACATGGGCCACAGCCTTGTCTAACTCGAAACTATGAGCCATGCCGTGTAGGGCCACCCGAGACGGCTGGGTCATAGTGGAGAGTTCTGACAAAACATGGTCCACTGGAGAAGGGAATGGCAAACCACTTCATTATTGCTGCCTTGAGAACCCCATGAACAGTATGAAAAGGGCTACAGTCTACAGAGTCGCAAAGAGTCTGACAGGACTGAGCATGCACATAGTCGATGTTAGTTTCAGGTGTATAACAAATGGATTCAGTTATACATATGTTCTCTTTCAGATTCTCTTCCATTATAGAGTATTACAAGATATTGAGTATAGTTCCCTGTGCTACACAGCATATTGTTATTGTTTATCTATTTCATATATATTAATAATAGTTTGTATCTCTTAGTCCCAAGCTCCTAATTTATCCCTCCCCCTCTTTCCCCTTTGGTAATCATAAGTTGTGATTGTATGATTTCTACCCCTTTTCTCCCTGGTTTTTTTTTTAAACTGTTTTTCAAAAGCAGTAACCTTGGTTTATAACATTATATAACTTTCTTGGGTATAGCATTATATTTCTACTGTATACACTATGGCGTGCTCAACACCAAAAGTTTAGTTTCCGTCTCCCCTGTCTGCTTGGATGCCTGGGGTCAGATCCTCAGGTCCAGGGATTGGTGCTAAGCTTTCTGAGGGAAATGGCTTCCTGAGGACCCAGGATGAGGCCAGGGAGATGGGGGTACTTGATGTTCTTCTCCCAATGAGGAAACTAGGACCCAAGAGGCAGAGGAAGGCCTGTCCCCAGCAGGGTCCCTTTGAGTCTCTCTCTGGAAGTTCAAGGCCTTGACCTCACATTAGAATTGGGAGTTAAAAAAACACCTCCAGGGAGCCTGATTAACACAAGTGAGCCAGGCCTGGGCATCAGCATTTTTAAAAAAACCTCCCAGGGATGCTTCTGTTCTGTAAGGGTTGAGGACCACTGCTCTGGCACAGACTCTAAGCCTGCCCACAGGACCCCAGGCTGTCCTTCCCCTGGAGCTCCTCCTCCTCCCCCTCCTGTGGGTCATTGGAGCTGGGTTCAAAGGGCTCCTCAGGACTGCTTTTTCGGCATAGCATCCTGTGTTAGTCCTCCTGGTAGGGCCGAGAGGCGTTCCAAAGTCCACAGAAAAATCCCAGCTCCTGAAAGATTCTCCTCGTGTCTGTCAGCTCCCGGCTGCCTGCACAAAACATTACTGTGGGAGGTTTGTCTTTCTTTCTTCTTCTTCTTTTTTAATTCCAAGTTCCTGGCAGCCACTAAAAAGGCAGAAGCTGACTTTGATAGACTGTCAGCGGAGTTGAAAATTGCAACTTTTAACAATTTTCAAAAACCTCACTTTTCTGGTCTGTCTTTTGCTTTGGATATGAGTGTTAGTCGCTCAGTCGTGTCTGACTCTTTGCGACCGCATGGACTGTAGCCCACCAGGTTCCTCTGCGTGTGGGATTCTCCATCAAGAATACTGGAGTGGGTTGCCATATCCTTCTCTGGGGGAATCTTCCCGACCCAGGAATCGAACCTGGGACTCCTGCACTGCAGGCAAATTTTTACCATCTTGGCCTTTTCTTTGGGCAGCCTGCCGGATACACACAGTGCACTTCGTGGGCCTGCGTGCCACCCGCCTTCCCCTCCTCCAGCCCCTAGAAGTTAACGCAGCACTGCTGACGCCATGTCCCTCTCTGCCATCACAGCCTGGCAGTGTTAAAACTCTCACCATCCTGGTTCTGTCTACTCCCTGCCTCAGCCCTTTGGCCGGACTCCACTGCCCAGGTCAAAAGTATGGCCTCAGTGCCCAAGACAGGAGCCGCAGTGCCCAGAGGCTGTGCCCGCCTCGCCTCATTCTCCCCTTTTCCCCTTCTCCACTTCCTCCTCCAAAATCAGCCCTTCCTCTACAAAGATAAGGCTCTCTTCTTAATTCTTGCATCCCCTTCCCCTAATTCCCATTTCCCTTTCTTCCTAATGCAGGCGGCCCTTTGTGAAGGGAGGGGGCGTGGGTCTTTGCACAAATATTTAATCTTTTCCAATCTGCCCTCTGCACTCCCTGTCAGTTCCCGGGGCTGAAACCACTCTGTTTGCTTTAGCTGGTAACAGGATACTGTTTTGAAAACTGATGCAGAAGTCCGATTACTTATGAATCCTGGCTTTATTTTGCATGAATGCTTTTCAAGGCCAACTATAGATTTATTTTTTCTTCCCTGCCAAGAATTATGCTGCCAGTGGGGGCGTGGTAGCGGGCGGGTGGGGCAGCCTAGAGATGCCTTTAACTTTTCACCCTGTGGGCTGGAAATCGAGCAGCGCAGCGCAGACCTGGTGAAACAAACTCAGCCTCTGTGTCGCTGGCAGGTTCCGTCAGGGAAGATCTCCCCCTCTCCCTCCAGGAAATGCCATTGTTTCACCCAAAATGTAATTCCACCTACTGAATTGTCTGCAGTCCCTGTTAGAAATCACCTGTTCAACATACTGGAGAAAGAACAGTGTATCAATAGAAATTAGAATAAGAATAAAGGAAGCCCTTTAGGGAAGCCCTGGTCGCTCAGCGATGAAGAATCTGCCTGCCAATGCAGGAGGTACAGGTTTGATCCTTGGGTTGGGAAACTCCCCTGGAGAAGGAAATGGCAACCCACTCCAGAATTCTTGCCTGGAGAATCCCATGGACAGAGGAGTCTGGCAGACTACAGCCCCGGGGTCGCAAAAGAGTCGGATCTGACTTGGACTAAACAACAATAAACTGATTTTTATTAAAAGGGTGGTTTGTGCCATGTGCTTGGCACACATGTGCCAAGTGTGAAAATGTTAGTTGCTCAGTTGTGTCCAACTCTTTGCAACCCCATGGACTAGCCTGGCAGGCTCCTCTGTCTGTGGTTTTCTCTAGGCAAGAATACTTGAGTGGGTTGCCATTTCCTTCTCCAGGAGATCTTCCCAACCCAGGGACTGAACCCAGGTCTCCCGCATTGCAGGCAGATTCTCTACTATCTGAACCACCAGGGAACCCCTATGTGCTTCTAACACTGTGGCTAATCCCCACCACAGCTGTGTATGTCAGATATTATTCCCACCACAGGAGGGGAAACAGCCTGGTAACAGGAGGGTCAGGTTTTTCAGAACAGCACCTACTTTAAGTCTTTTCTCTCAGTGTCAGACCAAATGGCCTAATATATATAATTGTTTGGAAAATGTGACCCGATATCATATTTTTCTGTTGAAGTCACCCCCAAAGTGGTCAAGGAGTCTGTGGAAACATAGACCTCATAAAATTATGGACTGAGAGCTTTTGGTGAAGTTTGGAGGAGAATAAGCAGTGGGGAAAGAAAGAGCCCTTTGCAAAAATTGGCCTAGAATCCAGACCTGAAAACACTCCTGGTTAACCCAAACCTGCAGTAATAAGGGAAAGAGGAAATGAATTATGGGACAGCACAGTCACTATGGTGCTGTTCTCATGGATCACAGATATTTTAGAAAATATTAATTGGGGGAAATCTTGGAGCATAGTAAGTGAAAAGCGTGGCCTACAAAAATAAAGCTCCATAATTCCAATTTTATAAAAAATAGAAAAAAAAAATGGAAAGAAAGCCAGAAGCATTAATGGTAGTTATCATTAAGTGGTTATCATTGAGGAGAATATTTTTAAAGTTTTGAAGAATAGTTTCTATATGTTGAATAATGAATATGTATACTTGTGAAAACCAGAGATCGCCTGATAAAGGGACCATAAGCCAGGAAAGGCAAACACCATGGTTCAACGCTCATGGTTTCATTTGGGTTATCAAGGAAGCACAACCCATCAATAAGGAGGTCTTGTGGTAAAACTTGTTCAAGTTGCAGCCTTGGGTAAGAAAATATATTCTTTGTCTTTCTTCCCCTTCCCCTCTCCAGTGAGACTGTTCGTTACCACCTGACCTCTGACCTTTCTGCTATTACAGAAGGACCACCTGACCTCTGACCTTTCTGCTGTTACAGAAGGATCAACTGTGCTGTGTCTCTGTGATTCAGATGGTTTGCATGCGCCTCTTTCCCCCAATCTCCTGAACTGTAGAACTGGATATGAGACAGAAAGAAAACGAGGCAAAAAGATGGTCACCTAGCCAAGTCACCATGCTGTGTAGCTGCCTTGAGGTCCCTAGAGGAAGCTCATTGTGGTCCAGAAACTCTGCCACAGCTGGGGTGTCCCTGCATTCCCCTGCACCCCCAGCTCTCCCAGGCACTGGCTCTTTTGGAAGCTGGTTGTGTGAAGTTCCATCCAGGACATCATAGCCCATCAGGAACTCCTAGCAACCTGACACTCCGTGGAGCAGCTGCCCTGGGTGACGGTGAAGTCTGTCGTGCTTTCTCAGGCCATATCTACTCCTCAACTGAAAGAAATGATTTTCATCTTTTAGATTTGTTTTTTTTTTTTTTTTATGTTGTTGCTAGGAGAAACTGAAAATCTATTTCCAAGTGCCTTAGAAACTGTAGAAGGGAATATAGCTCTTAGTTGTTCATGTTAATATAATTTTGTTAAATAAAGATAATTAGGAAATAGGAGTGAGGCCTTCCCTGGTGGCTCAGAGAGTAAAGAATCCGCCTGCAATGTGGGAGAATCTGGATTCGATCCCTGGGTCAGGAAGATCCCCTGGAGAAGGGCATGGCAACCCACTCCAGTATTCTTGCCTGGAGAATTCCATGGACAGAGGAGCCTGGTGCGCTACAGTCCATGGAGTTGCAAAGAGTCAGACCCGACTGACTGAATTTCACTTTTAGAAGCTATAAAAGGGAATATAGATCTTAGTTGTTTATTTTAATATAATTTTGTTAAATACAGATAATTAGGGAATAGGAGTAATATTTTCCTCTTGAATTTCAGAGGGCATTGATTGTGCAAAATTATCCAGGACCATGCATTTTTTATCCTAAATTATTATTTATGGAAACACTAAATGAAACATTTGAGGAGAGAAATAGTAGGTTTGCATGCTTAGAGCACTTATGAGTTTTGCACAGAGGTCAGTCAAATTGTAGGGCCAGCCAGTTCCCCTTCATTTTGGATTTCAAAACACTCTTTTTGTTGTTGTTGTTAAAAAAAAAATTTCCTCTAGTCTTTGAATGACTGGCACCTGGTTCCACGCCCACCTAAGTCATTAACATGGCACCACTGGTTTTAACAATGCAGGAGATTTGGCTAAGAATGGTACTGTGAGGTGGATGAATGACAATAATAATGAAAAATACATATTTATGGACTTTTACAAGTACTGATTATTAATTTAGTATAGCTTAATGGACTCTCAATTTTGTAGATTTTCTTCAGCCCTGATAAAGAATTGTTTTTTTGATTCTTACATCAGAAGTTTCAAAAGTTTTTTTCCCCCTATGCTTTGTAATGCCTATTAAATCATCACAGGATTATGTTTGTTTAGACATATATAAAAGTTTATTTGTTTGGCAAGTAGCATTCAGATTTTTTAAAGCCTATTCCTGTGAGAAAAGCCTGTGGATGTGAATTGAGCCAACAGTAAAACCCAGGCAGTTGGCAATGAGAGAGTGTTTATGGGTTACTTTGGTGCTATCATAAAACCCATCGACCTGACTAGTGAGGACTTCCTTCCAACCAGGCAACATATTTCCAAGCATAACCATTTTTCCAACAAACCTCAAGTTAGTGCATTCTCAAGGTCAGATTGCATTCAACTTGACCCTAAAGTTCTAACAAGACAGCCCAACCACTTCTAACTCTAGCCAGGACAGAGAATGGACAAGACAAAACTCAGCATAGGAGAGCCGCCCAAAAGAGAAACCATCTCTGCATGGAGCAGAAAGCATCCTGGGAATATCTTTGGGATCTGGGCTTCTCAGCCCACAGTTTCAGGTAATGAAGTACCTTTTGGATAGTCAGGTCAGTTTCCAGACCAAACGAATAAAATCTAAGTCTAGAAACAATTTTGCCCTGAGGATGTAAGTGTGGTTTTTGATAGTGATAGTAAAAGTTGTTAAGTCGTGTCTGACTCTTTGCAATCCCATGGACTCTGCCCATGGGGATTCTCCAGGCAAGAATACTGGAGTGGGTTGCCATGCCCTCCTCCAGGGGATCTTCCCAACCCAGGGATCGAACCCAGGTCTCCTGCATTGCAGGTGGATTCTTTACTGTTTGAGCCATGAGGGTTTTTGATAGATTAAACTTACATGGATGTTGGAATCCACGGGGAACACTGGAGCTGAGTTGCAACTTAAGTATTTGGTCCCATTAGAATGTTTCTCACAACTGCCTGGAGGAAGTGGGAACATTCTCTCCAGGACAGCTGAACTGAGAAAGGGCTATACATCCCATGACGAGGAGAAGGACTCAGTGCTCCAGGACAGAGGTCAGCAAACTACAATCATTCCTCTAGTGTTCCCCTGGACCTGAGAATTGTGTTTTTAAAATTAGCAGCCATAAAGAAGAGAAGTTTGTTCCTCCTAGGACTAGAACATTTTATAGGTGACTTTTCAAGTCTTAACCTTGTACTATGATGACATCATTGAAACTGAGTCAGGGTAAAGTCAAGACATTTAAATGGAAATATTTATTTCCTTAAAAATATAGCTTAACTCTCCCTCTCCAACTTTGAGAAGGATCATCAGGAGGATGGAGGACAAGATGACATGACCACTCTCACTAGGGGCTGTCATGAAGCATCCTTGGTACTGTCCAGTTCACGAAACCTCGCATCCCTTTTTCCACTCAGACAGGTCTCTGCCCTCACAGTTCTTCTTCCAGCCTTGCCTGGGGAGGAGAGGGAAGAAGGAACAACAGAGCAAGTGTGACAGTCCAAATGTGCTGAGGCTCAAAAACCGTAGACAAGGAACCCACTTAAACAGCAGTGCCCAGGCTTTAGTGTCATTTGTTTCTGGTCCTGATCTAAGTCCTGATCTAAAGACTTCATCCTTTTTGCCTTAAGACTGCCCTCTCCCTGGTTTTCTCCTAGTTTATATGAGCCTCAGCAACAAGCAAACAACTTTTATAAGGATGGGGCATTTAGTTAAACATCCACATCTCTTAAAATTTGGGTTCTGCAAGTGAGTGACCCAATCAGCAACGTTCACAAGAAAACACAGCCACAGAGAGCCGGTGTGCACTGGCTAAGCCATAGCTCACACACCACCTGGGGAAGTTTCCTGTCAATGTCTCATGTAACCAACATGGTTAGTTTCCTCTCACTGCCACTGACTTCCCAAATCTTATCCAAATTTAGAGCAAGCTGGAACTTTTTCTTCTGGTGTATTGTCTTCATTGATGTTCTCCAGTTCACATGAGAAAATAGCCCTTTCTTCATTGTTTGGAACATCTTGATGTGAAAAGCAATTGCAAATAATTCTGACTCCCTAACCCTCTACTCCCCATACTAATCCCAAGTTCACTGCACATCCACACAGTGATGGAAGATGACATAGACAAGGTCAAGTGGAAATCGCTGGACCACTCTGCAGAGGTGAACTTGTTCCCATCCCCTGCAGCTTGGATGGACACATACACTAAGGGTTTCACCCATGTCAGCTTGTCTCCCAAGGAAAGACTCTTACCAGTAGTTCATGCCATCCGTTTCTTTAACAATTTTCTTGGCACAGATAATTGCATCCGTGAGGTCATCAGTGATCAAGGCTATAAGACAGAGTAGTAGAGGGTTAGTTGAGAATTTGCTGTTGGAGGAGGGGAAGCCCAAATCAGATTTTCTTCACTTTTCTCACTGCATTTTGGAGCAGGAAGAACTATGAGCTGTCTCCTTCTTTTTTTTTTTTTTTTTTGTTCCACTTCTTCACAAAGAAAGGATTGTTTTTGTTTCTAGGCCATCCACATCTTAAAGTTTAGGACTCTTTGGTAGAGGACTAGACCATCCCTGAAAGGCTTTTGGAAGTGTGCTTAGGGAAAACATAATGGGAAAAAAAAAAAAACTTTTTTTTTTTTTTGGAAAAGTGTTTAAGGGAAAACACAATAGGAAAATGTTTATCTCCTAAAGAAACATAAAAGCTAGACAGGATAGTAGTGTTTTCTTTACTCATGTTAATTTGGCATGTAAGATCTCTTTATATGTAATGATTAAACTTCTATTTATTATAGCTTTCTGGTTTGTGCATTAACTTTTTTTTTATACCCAAAGTATTTTTCACATGCAGAAAACTTTAAGCTTTATGTGAAACCTTTGCCTTTATTACTTTTTCTGTGACTTTCAGACATAACAAATCTTTCAACTGAAAATGTGTTAACTCATATCACTTCACCAGAAGTGACCTCAAAATCTGTCTCAACACAAATATGACAAGAAAAGGCAAATAAACAAAAAGGCCCAACATCATTTCTGTTTCAGGTTGCGTTCTCCAGAAGTAGATGTGGAGGTGAGTTTGGGGTGCAAGGTTGTTTTGTTAGGGATCCACGCCTGTAGAAGAATGGGTGGAAGCAGGAGTGGGCAGAGGAGACTGTAGCTGTGATCTACAGAGGATATTCTGCTAGACCTGCATGCGGAGAACAAGGGTCCCACTGGGGGTGAAGCAGGTTGCTAGTCTGGAGATGCTGTGGACAGGTTGGTGGGGAGGGTAGGTGCTGCAGGCTCAGTCTGTACAATCCATGAAAAGTGTTTGTCAACGTCCCACTTTGTTCTACCATTTTATTGCACAAGTGAGATGTTTTGCAAAGACCAAAAAACAAACAACAACAAGTTGCATGGAACCTTGAATTTCTTTGCAAAAATATGTTAAAGGGGTAGGGGGCTGGGGAATAAAGAACCTGGCTGTGGGCTAAAATGTGGAAACACAGTGAAATCACCACAGTGGGGCAGCAAAGGGGCAGAAATGAGCCCAGGGAGCACGTATGTACAAGGACCTGAGCCAATAGTGGCTTCTGCTCAGTGTTCAAATAGACAATTCTGTCCAGTCACACACGGATAAGGAGAGGGTTCTGTTGAATGTCAAACATCATTCAAGGGAATCTTTTATTCTCCCCCGTCCAACAAGAGAAAACAGCAACAATCTACACAAAAAGAACCATTTCTTTTCAGTGGAGTTCTACTGCAAAACCAGCCTCTCCTCAGCATCCCCCTGGCCCCCATAAAAGTGTCACTACCTTGCCCAGAATTTACATCTCCTTGTCGTTTCTGAAGTGGCAACAGCCAACTCAGATACCAGGCTGGTAGGAGAAACAGAGATTAACACAGGTGGGCTATACTAGATACAGGAGGCAATGACTGCTTTCTTAAAATCTATTTTAATAAAGACTAAGTTATTGGAGGGAAACAAAAATGGCTATTATATTATTATATGCATGTGTGTATGTATACATAGATATATTTATATCTCTATATAACAAATACTGTGGTAAAATAATTTGGGGAAGGTTGACAGCAACTTGAGGCATATGGTCTGGTCTGGGAATGAGAAGCTTCAGTAGATGGGCATGAGGTGCGTGTACTTTGTACACACATGAGATGCCGTCTACGTTGCACACACACCCCAATGTTAGCTTGTTTCCAGGTTTCCATGACGAATAGCTCTACTTCTGTAATCCATGGGACAGAATGACATTGTCGCTAATTATAGACTCTCTGGCCTGAGGCTGGGGGAGGACAGTCATGGAGGGTGATTAGGATATAAAACCAACATCCTGTTTTCTATTTTAAAGCTTTCCCTAAAAATCCCAAGCTCTTTTTGTGAGAAAACAGATATGAGTGATCCTTCACCTCTAACCATAAGCCATCTAACATTTTAATTTCTGAGAATCCACTGTTGTCTTGTAAATATACTTTTAGCCCACATTTCGTTAATTGTTCCATTGGACAATATTCAGTTAGTAAACTGCACATAAAGTCAAGCTTGGCCATGATGCACTAGAGATTTTCTCTCCTACTGTAACAGCTAGACAGCTAGACAATAGGGAATGCAGAATCTTTGAGGGATAGAAACCAGATGAGGTGAGCGTTGGGATTGCTGTGACTTTCTGCCCAGAGGCACTTTCCAGACCACAAAGGTAGAATCCAGGCAGGCCATGGCAATCTAAGTAGAGGAGACAGAGATCAGAAGCCAAGACAATTGGAATTTATGGAGAGAGGTCCCTGTGAGGACAGAGCCACCCAGGAGTGTGCCAGAACTCTGCAGAGAGAGATTTCTGAGTCTTTGACTGAAAAACTCCATGAGAGTAACCAGAAAACTGCTACCAGACACTTCAGCAATTGCAGGGCTCACACAGGGAGACGTGATCTGTTACTGGCCAGAGGAGAGAGACTTTGCTGAGCCCTGGTTTATTCAACAGGTGCTATAGATAAATACCTTGATAGTAAGGCTGCACAAGCCCTCCCATAAAGACTACTCTAGAATGTCCCAGACCAGAATTAACTGCTTGCCAAGATGACCTTGAATAATCCTTAAAGGGACACAGCATAATCCAGACACTCAACAATGTAATATACATGCAATCTAGTATCCAGTAAAAAATTGATCAAATGTACAAAAAGATATGAAAACATAACTCACAGCCAGGAGAAAGACCTAGAAATGACAGAGATGATTGAATTAGATAAGAAATTTAAAACAGTGCTTATAAATATGTTTATTGATAGCAAGGACTTATAGGAAAACATCAATCAAATGAAAGAAATAACTACCTGGCATTGAAAAAATACAATATCTGAAATGAAACATTCAATTGCTGAATTTAATAGATCAGGCACTTCACGAAAATGATCAGAGATCTTGAACATAAAATGATTGAAAATAAAACACAGAGAGGGAAAAGGTCTGAAAGAAAAAGAGTCTCGGTGACCAATGGGAATACAAAAATGATCTAGCATGTGTGTTATTAGACTCCTAGAAGGAGAAAGTTTAAACACTATTCACTCAGGGACCCAAAATTTTAGTGAATATCAAGCAAAATAAATACAAAAAAATAGGCATTTGTGATCAACTTGCTAGATACTGTTGATGAAGAAATTGTAAAAGGGGATGGAGAAAAAGGACATGATGCACACAGGGAACTCAAGTGAGAAAATCACTGATTTCTCATAATAAATAAGTCAAGCAGAAGATAATGGACATATTTAGTAAGCTGAGAGAAAAATATCTGTCAGCTTGAAAGTGAAAATGAAGTCTCTCAGTCGGGTCCGACTCTTTGCTACACCATGGACTGTAGCCTACCAGGCTCCTCCGTCTATGGGATTTTCCAGGCAAGAATACTCGAGTGGGTTGCCATTTCCTTCTCCATCTCTCAGCTTAGAGTTTTATATACATAGAAAATATCTCTTATAGAAGAAAAGGCAATATAGACATTTTCAGACACACAAAAGCAGAAAGATGCTTCCTAGAAAAATTCCACTCCAGGAAATTGTTCAAGGATGTTCTTTAGGCTGAAAGAAATAGCCCTTAACTGTGTGTCCAAATGAAGGCACCAAAGGTATAGAGAATGTGGTAATTGGTAAATGTGTGTGTGCTCAGTCGTATCTGACTCTTGTGACCCCATGGACTGCAGCACGCCAGGATCCTCTGTTCATGGAATTTTCCAGGCAAGAATACTGGAGTGGGTTATCATTTCCTCCTCCAGGGCATCTTCCCAACCCAGGGATAGAATCTGAGCCTCTTGCATTGGCAGATGGATTCTTTACCACTGAACCACCTGGAAAGCCCCAAATGATAAATATTTTGTGCTAAATATAAAGAGATCCTTCTCATCTGAACATTTTACTTAAAAGATAGTCATTTAAAGCAAAAATAATAAAAAAAATGTACTGTGTCTATACATGTTGTGAGGTGTAGAGCATGCATGTAATGTATGTAGAAATGCATTCATCATGCTTCCCTGGAGGCTCAATGGTAAAGAATCTGCCTGCCAATGCAAGAGACACGGGTTTAGTCGCTGGTCTGGGAATGTCCCACATGCTTTGGAGCAACTAAGCCCATATGCCACAGCTACTGAACCTGTGCTCCAGATCCCGGGGACCGCAACTTCTGAACCCATGACTGCAACTACGGAAGCCCATGCACCCTAGAGCCCATGCTCTGAAACAAGAGAAGCCACCACAATGAGAAGCCTGAGCATAACTAGAGAGTAACCTCCGTTTGCTGCCACTGGAGACAAAGACCACATAGCAACAAAGACCCAGCATAGCCAAAAATAAATAAATAAAATTATTTTTTAAAAGCATTGTGAAGCGTATAACGTGTGGAAGTAAAAAGGACGACAACTTAGCACAGAAGACATGATGGGGAAAATTGAACCACAGTAGTATAAAATTCTTATGCAGCAGATCCTTGAAAAACATTGGTTTGGATTTTTTTTTGATGAATACATTGGAAACATTTTTTTTTTTTGAGATTTGTGACAGTTTGAAAACACTTGTAAACCACATAGCCTAGAAATATCAAAAATTAATAAAAAGATATATCATAAACGCATAAAATATATGTAGGCACTCAGTTTAGTTCAGTTGCTCAGTTGTGTCCAACTCTTTGTGACTCCATGGACTGCAGCGAGCCCAGGCTTCCCTGTCCATCGCCAACTTCCAGAGCTTGCTCAGACTCATGTGTATTGAGCTGGTGTTGCCATCCAAACATCTCATCCTCTGTTGTCCCCTTCTCTTGTGTAGGCACTAGTCTGTCCTTAATAGGCACAAGGTGAGTGTTATTTAATATAAAATTAACAATGTGTAAGCTCTCTTGGGCTTCCCTAGTGGCTCAGACGATAAAGAATCTGCCTGCAATGCTGGAGACCTGGGTTCAGTCCCTGGGTTGGGAAGATCCTCTGGAGAAGGGAACAGCTACCCACTCCAGTATCCTTGCCTGGAGAGTCCCATGGACAGAGAAGTCTGGAGAGCTAAAGTCCATGGGGTCACAGAGAGTCAGACACGACTGAGCAACTTTCACTTTAGCTCCCTTCCTGTTTTATAACTTCGCCTTCAGAGAATTATATTACCGTACAGTATATGTCTCTTTCTCTCATTTAAAAATGCAACAATGCTTCCAATACTTTGTTATGAATATGACTTTAATACTGCGTGCCATTAAAATTTTCTAACCATTCATTAGAGTATAGGCTGGGCTATTTTGAGGCAATTGTATTGATGGCACTAGGGGATCATAAAATGATCATATTACTGCTTCTCAGTTATTAATGCATGAATCATTATACCTATAAATATGAATTCCTTTTTCACATTATCTTTCATTTTAGTGTCCAGTGTTAGTAATATATATAACATCTACAGTGTTTTGTATCATCTAAAACAAAATTGATGTGGGTACTGACAGATGATTCATCTTATAAACAGGTGATATAAGCTTACAGAATCAGTATATATGATAGAGTAAATGTATTTTCTCTTCCTTATCATTTTCTTAACTTTTTTTTTCTCTACCTTACCCTATTGTAAGAATACAGTATATAATACATATACAAAATATGTGTCAGTCATCTGCTTATGCTGTTGGTAAGGCTTCTAGTCAATGGTAGGTTTTAGTAGTACCTTGTTCAAGTGTCAACTTTATTATATGTGAAGTGGTATAATGTTATTTGGAGGTAGAAAGTGATGCATATTGTAAACCCTAGAGAATCTGCTAAAAATAAAACAGAAATGAAATTAATAAGGGCTTTCCTGGTGTCTCAGATGGTAGAGAATCAATCTGCAACGCAGGAGACCTGGATTTGATCCCTGGATTGGGAAGATCCCCTGGAGAAGGGAATGGCTACCCACACCAGTATTCTTGTCTCGAAAATCTCATAGACAGAGGAGCCTGGAGGGCTACAGTCCGTGGGGTTGTAAAGAGTCAGACACAACTAAGCGGCTAATTAAGCATGCACACATATACTTAAAAAGCCAATGATAGAAATAAAATTGAATACTGGAAAATATTCAATTAATCCAAAAGTCAGGAAAAATAAACCAAGAGTAGTTGGATAGATGGAACAAATAGGAAACAAATAACAACATGGTGGATTTCAAAGTAATCATATCAGCAATTACATTAAATATAAATGATCTAAATCAAAGTTCAGTACAAACTATGGCCCACAGACCCACCCTTCATTTTTGTACATAAAGTTTTATTAGAACACAATCATGCCTATTCATTTCTATACTGTCTGTGGCTGCTTTTGTGCTGTATGACAAGTTGAATAATTACAAAAGAGACTATATGGCTCACAAAATATAAAATATTTATTATCTGCTCCTTTCAGAAAAAGTTTCCTGATCTAAACATTTCTGTGAAAAAGCAGAGATTGTTGGACAAGCTCTAAAAGCAGCACTCAATTATATGCTGTCTATAAGAAATTCATTCTAAATTAAATATACCAAAGATATTAATAATAGGTTTTTTTCATTTGAAGTTTTCATTTTGCTGCATAATTTCTGCTTTCAACAAATTACTTTTATCTGGTTTTTGTTGCTGGTGGTGGTGGTCTCATTTTCTCATGCCAGTAACAGCCTATGAAGTCTAGTCATTGGCAGACTTCTAGTTAGCTGCACTTATTTAAGAGAAGGATGCTTAAAAAAAAAAAAAAAAAAGCTGATTAGGAGTCCAGTACAGAGATGGGGATTTTCAACTGTGCATCTCACTGAGGGAGATCTAGCTAGTTTGTCCACTGGGAAGCCCCCACTCAGAATCTAGTTTTCCTTTTCCTCTCTCTGGATTCCCCAGACTAGGGTCTTCTCTTCTGGAAAGACTAGGCTGGCTGCCATCATTCAGGGATCAGAGTGGAGGGAGGTGATTGGAACTACAGGAACTTGACTCCCTCTTAGGATGGAACTCTCACACTCAAATGTTGGTGAGGTCCCTCAATGAGAGAATTTCTACCTATTCTGTCCAAGAGAGAGCTCCAGTAACTTTCCAGGGTTGGGAGGAGCAGTCAATAGATGAATGGAATCAGGAGATGAGTCAGCTGCTGTTTAACTGGCTTTCCAATTAATCATACCGTTTTTAGCCTGCCTTCACCCCAGTTTCTGGAAGTAGCTGATGTTGTTGATTTCTGAGCTCTTTTGGGATCCTGTGGTTGCTTTTTGGCTTTCCCGTGGTCAGTTTAGGATTGAGGTTTCTCTAATTGCTAAATTAGTCACCATTAGTCCTCTCACTTTCAGCTTCAAACAATCCTTATACATCCAACCGCCATATTTAACTGGAAAACTCTAGTGGCAAGCTCACAGGGTATGCTAATGAGATTAACCAGGAAGGGGAGGGTTTTAAAAAGTCATATCTGTAGGAAAGTGAAGGTGTTGAATGTTTTAGCCTGGGAGATAAGATTTGGAGATGAGAAATACCTCCTAATCATCATTTTCAAATATTTGACAAGTTGAAGGCAAAAGGAGAAGGGGGCAGCAGAAGATAAGATGGTTAGATAGTATCACCGACTCAATGGGCATGAATTTGAGCAAACTGCAGAAGATAGTAGAGGACAGAGGAAACTGGCATGCTACAGTCCATGGGGTCACAAAGAGTTGGACACAACAACAACAATATATAAAATAGAGAAAATTTGTTTTTAATAAATCCAGAAGGAGAAACCAGCATTAGTGGGAGAATGCTATGAGGAGATGGATTTTGGCTCAACAAAAGAATGTTCTAAAATAAGGGCTGACCAAAAATTGAGTGGTTGGCCTCAGGAGGTAGTGAGCATTCCATAGTAAAGCAGGGGCAGGGACTACTAATTTATTAGGTAAATTAACACAGTGTGCAGTCATTCATACATTCACACTAGGTTACTGATTATCTTGTGCATGTCTACGAGAAATTAAAAGTTTATTTCCTGCTCTTAAGGAATTTGCTGGAGAATATTTTTTTAAATTTTATTTATTTTTAAAAAATTTTTTTTGCTGGAGAATATTTTATGGCTCCCTGTCTTCACCCTTTTGACCTTCCCTCCATTGATTTAGTCAATGAATATTTCTTGAGCTCCAACAATGGGCAGGGAGCATTCTAGGCATTGAGAATGCATCAGTGATCGAAATAGAACTCCTGCCCTCATGGGGTTTGCATTCTACAGGTGCACAAACAAGACAGTCACTTACTTTGCTTCAACCTTCTATTGTTGTCTCTTGCATGTTCTTCTCTATATTGCCAGCCATGACCATCATTCAGGCCTGTTTATTTCTCACCTCAACAATTGGAGGGGCAATTAAACTGTCTCTTCTTTAATCTCTCTCATATCCAGCTTGCATATTCATTTTTCTGAAGCAATGACAAATTAACTGACCCATTCTGATTTCCTGTTGCAGGCAGAAATCAGCTGAGGGCACTCTCCTCAGCTTGAGTCCCAGCGCCCTTCATGGTCAGGTAGTCATCAAACTTTCCAACCACATGTCCTGTTATATTTTATGTGAATTTTTGCTTTTTTGTTCTTTTTAACTGGAGTAACACTTCTCTATCCTTGAATATCCAAATCTTATCTGTCTTCCAAATACTAAATAAAATATCATGCTGCCTATAAAGCTTTCCATAACTTTATTAATAACATCTCTTTCCTCTGAAGCTCGCACCTATTTACAGTCATTTATATAACTTTGTATAAGCAGTCTTCCTTAATACCAGAATTCATGTCTAAAGAGTCCTGCTATGCTCAATTCTATGCCCACATATATTTCTTGAGTGATTAAATAGAAAGACTTAGAAATAAATTCTAGCATCATTTCTACTGTTGAAGAAGTGCTATGTGAAGTGAATTTGTTTCATTCTGTATAAAGAAGCATCAACTGCATCTTTTGAGTGGATTGCTTATGGAAAGCAGCTAGCGAACAGCTTTCTCCTTCTTAATGAACATATTTAACCTCTCTATGCATGGAAGGGTAGTCAGGTCGTTTGTCCAGGCCCCTGTTTTTGTGGTGGGCTTCATAAAACCCACCCTGGATAGAATAGGCCATCTTTGGACAAGTCGACCACAAGGTTGTGAGTGCCACTTTGGGGAACTCTTGAATAATTTATAATAATTTATTTACAGACCCACTTGCACATCTAAACTTCCAAATTTTGGGTAAAGCAGAAGATGGGTGGATATTCCATGGCCAGCTTTCCTGTCTGCTCCTAAGGGCGATATCTGCGGAATCAGAAGCCTACCTGAGCAGGCCACGTGACAGCGGTTTTTCTCCTGTAGCTTCGCATTTCTGCACCACGTGTCACTGTTAATCTGAAAGATGCCGTAGTCGGTGCTTCCGTCCTCCAGCCGGGTCTGAGCCGTGGTGTTGTAGTGGCTCTCGTAGTAGGCCATGCAGATCCCTAGAGGGGGAGAATAGCCAGGAGTGTCAATAAGAGGAATTCATTGTTTCCTCCTACCTGCTCTTAGGGGAGCGCTCCCTTACACGTATTACACCCATGCTCTGCTCCCGACACGCCCTGGGGAGTGTCAGGGCAGGTAGCACATCTGAGAGGCACAGGATGGGCAGAGGGGCACACCTAGTCAGTGGCTGACCCTGGGCCAGACTAAAGATCAGGTCTGCCCCTTGCAATGCCAGCCAGAGGAAGCTGTTTTCTCCTTTCCTCACTGGTGTCAATCACACAGGACTCCAGGAGTGAGGACAGGATGGGCAGGGAGGAGGAGGGAAGCTCCGGAGAGCAATGGTGGAGGACAGGTAAACAGCTAGCAGCCGTCGCTGGTGGGGCAGAGCAAGGACAGGCTAGAAGCAAACAGAAGTGGGTATGGGAGGGGCCTTTGACATCTCAAGGAAGAGTTAAAGGGCAGAAAGAAAACAGGAAGGGGGAAATCTCACAGTTTCCAAGGCTAAAGCCTCGGTAATTGTCCAGGCTGGCCCTCGAAAATATTTTTGCCAGTTTACATCGAGTGTAGATTTTGGGCTCAATGACTGTGACCAGGCAGCCCATCAGGGCTAAAATACCAGCAGCCTTCATCCCCAGGCCTGTTGGAAGCAGAACCTGTCAAGAATAAGAGACCACATCAGACAACCCCGCTTGATTCCCAAGACTAAGTTTCTTGCCAACAAGAACTTCCAAATCTGCCAGCCTGAATGTAGCCTGTCACTTGTAAACATTGAGAACCAGCATCAGGGAAAACCCAAGTGCCAATAGTACATAGTACAGGGAAGGGATGACTGCAGGCTCTCTAAAACTTTTTACACGGCTATGCATGCGTGTTCAGTTACTTCAGTCACATCCAACTCTTTGTGACCCCATGGACGGTAGCCCACCAGGCTCCTCTGTCCAAGGGATTCTCCAGGCAAGAATACTGGAGTGGGTTGCCATGCCCTCCTCCAGGGGATATTACCAACCCAGGGATCAAACCTGAGTTTCTTTAGATTTCCTGCACTGGCAGGCAGATTCTTTACCACTAGTGACACCTGGGAAGCCATTCTACATGCTACTTTCAAGTAAATGCTAAGCTCCTGGGACCTGGCAAGGAAGGGAATCAACCTGCCTTTACTGATGTCCAGAAAGAATCCACAGAGGGTGACACATTTCTCGGATTCCCCATTTTAACTCTATGAATAGAAATAACCAGAGTACAATGAGGTAAGCATAGCCTGTACCCATAGAATCAGACATCTCAGTTTCAACCAGAGATGGATATACATGGGTCTTCATAGACAACCTTAAGATTTATTGTTGGGAGTTTATTGAAGGGAGAAGATTTTTTAAGAAGACAGGAAATGTTTTATTTTTTATGTTTATTTTTAAAAAACCTTTTTATTTTACATTGGAGTGTAGCTGACTACCGGGCTTCCCCGGTGGCTCAGACAGTAAAGAATCCACCTGCAATGTGGGAGGCCTGGATTCAATCCCTGGGCTGGGAAGATCTCCTGGAGCAGAGCATGGCAACCCACTCCTGTATTCTGGCCTGGAGAATTTCATGGACAGAGGAGCCTGGTGGACTACAGTCCATGGGGTCACGAAGAGTCAGATATGACGAGCGACTAAGTACAGCACAGCTCATAGCTGATTAACAATGTTATGATAGCTCCTTTTTCTCTTGATACTTTTCCAAACATGGGAATGTTGCTTCAAAAATATCAGTGTTATATTGCAAATGCAATATAATATTTTTCTAGGTTCTTCCATCACTGTTTCATGGGTCCCCCGAAAAGCTTGGTGTCAATGGCAAGCAAGAAGGGGACAAATGATGATGAGTCAAAAGAGGAGAAAGTGCTGGTGGTGGGAGGACATGAAGGAACTCCCACCTAACCATTTAAAATGAAAGTAGGATCAAAAAGTCCCTGCCTTGCTGGCTACTGGTTTTCCAAAACCGCTTCTTCTCCCAAAGAAATTTGTCTTCCCCAAATAGGACAACCTTGCTGAGATGAGGGTGGAGTGAAATCTCTGGTAATAACTGCTCCTGATTCTGAACCTGACATTCATACATACTTTCATCCAGTATCATTTTCCTCACCTGCCTAGACATTTCTAGAGTTGTTCATTTCTCCTCATGGAGCTAAGTTTCCCAGTTGAGAGGAGAGGCTAAGAACAAGGCTGAATATTCAGCAAGGCCAGAGGGGAATCATTATGGGGGCTTTAAGGTAACTGACCAATAAGGTGACTACATGTCAGATGGGGTGTCCAGATACATACTGGTGAGGAGCAAGGATCAGTGCTTTTTGTGAGTAAAGTTTTATTAGGACACAGCCATACTCATCCAGTAATATATTGTGTATGGCTGCTTTTTACAGTTGAGTGTTGTGTTGGAGATTGTATAGACCATAAAGTCTAAAATATTCAGTATCTGGACCTTTATAGCAAAAACCCCTGATGTATAGCAGGGAACTATACCCTAGCACTGCGCCAGACACCAAGAGGGAGACCAACGAGGTTTATGACACAGAGTTTACAAATCCAGTTGGTTTCTATCCCTTATCTTTAGACTCTCACTGGTCTCAAGCAAATCAAAATAAAATAAAAGCCCACAGCAGTGGTGGCCCCAAGTACAACATTCTACATCCTTCTAGCTGGGGGTTGTCATTGTTGATTCTTTGGGACAGATGGCTTCACCAGAGTGATTTCAGTCAGTCAGTCAGTTCAGTAGCTCAGTCGTGTCCAACTCTTTGTGGTCCCATGAGCCGCAGCACGTCAGGCCTCCCTGTCCATCACCAACTCCCAGAGTCTACCCAAACTCGTGTCCATCAAGTCGGTGATACCATCCAACCATCTCATCTGTCGTCCCCTTCTCCTCCTGCCTTCAATCTTTCCCAATGTCAGGGTCTTTTCAAATGAGTCAGCTCTTTGCATCAGGTGGCCAAAGTATTGGAGTTTCAGCTTCAACATCAGTCCTTCCAATGAACACCCAGGACTGATTTCCTTTAAGATGGACTGGTTGGATCTCTTTGCAGTCCAAGGGACTCTCAAGAGTCTTCTCCAACACCACAGTTCAAAAGCATCAATTCTTTGGTGCTAAGCTTTCTTTATAGTCCAACTCTCACATCCATACATGACTACTGGAAAAACCATAGCCTTGACTAGATGGACTTTTGTTGACAAAGTAATGTCTCTACTTTTTAATATGCTGTCTAGGTTGGTCATAACTTTCCTTCCAAGGAGTAAGCATCTTTTAATTTCATGGCTGCAGTCACCATCTGTAGTGATTTTGGAGCCCTCAAAAATAAAGTCAGCCACTGTTTCCATTCTTTCCCCATCTAATTGCCATGAAGTGATGGGACCAGATGCCATGATCTTAGTTTTCTGAATGTTGAGCTTTAAATGAACTTTTTCACTCTCCTCTTTCCCTTTCATCAAGAGGCTCTTTAGTTCTTCTTCACTTTCTGCCATAAGGGTGGTGTCATCTGCATATCTGAGGTTATTGATATTTCTCCTGGCAATCTTGATTCCAGTTTGTGCTTCATCCAGCCCAGCATTTCTCATGATGTACTCTGCATATAAGTTAAATAAGCGGGGTGACAAGATACAGCTTTGACGTATTCTTTTTCCTATTTGGAACCAATCTAGAGTGATTTTGGTCTTATTAAAAGGATACCTGCCCCAGAGACATGCCTCAGGTGATTCTGGGGAGAAACACCATTCTACTTACCTAATCAGTGATTAGGAGCTCACACAAGCTTCTCGCATCCCACGAAGCCATTCTGATCCTGACCAGGCACAAGTGATCTTGGCCAAACCAAGGACCTTTCTGTAGAGCTTTAGGGGAAGAAGAATTCTTAGCTCTTTTGTTTCCAGCTGTCAAGAGATTCTAGAATTCTATTTCTTGGGACTTATATGATAACTACATTTAGGGACAGGCTACTTCTTTTTCTTCATCTTCCTCACTTCTCAACTCCACTGGGGCCTCTCACCTGACTGAGAGCTTATTTCCAAAATAACAGCCTCCAAACTTTATCATAAATCCTATCAGTAAAGAAAAATTAAGTGTGTATCCCCTGTAGGTATATATTGAATTATAAACCATACTCAAGTCCTTCTGTACTAATATGTTACATAAATTATAAGCACTACCAAACTAGAATTTTTAAAAGGATGTGACAGACATGAAATTAACATTTGAAAGTTGTATTAACAGTACAAAGTGTCTTCTCTAATTGAATTACTATTATTAATAAAATATTTTTAGTAAGATCAGAATGATTGAATGAGGTTAATTAGCTTTGAAAACTTTGGTTTAGTGCTCTGTGGATCAATAATTAAAGGGCTACTTTTAAGATCCATTTATTTCCATTCTCAAATTTAAAGGATATTTGAAATTAATTCTCATTATGATATGCAAATCTAAGGAAAAAAGTTCCTGTTGGTTGCACACAATAATCATTACATTCTTTTCTTAAATTCTACATGCCAATTTATCAAAGATTTTTGTTCAACTTTACCTAATAAATGTTTACTTTTCCAGTTATGTATCTTTGCTTTTGCAACTTAATTAGAAATGAAAATTTAATTAGAATAGAGTTTTCTAGTCTTAATAAAGGATTTTGAAGCCTACTGGATTTTTTTTTGGAAATTTTTGAAAAATGTTGGGAAATATTAAGATTTTAGAAGTGTGCAGATATAATACAGTTTTTAATAACAAATCTCAAAATTCCAAAAGCATAATTAGGATAGTAAAAAATTCTCTTTCCCAGCTTCAGAAGCACTAGTTTTCTCCCCCACTGGCAATAGCTGATACAGCTGTATCTTCCAGAGGTATGATACACAGACACACATATATAAATAGTCTTTTATATCCCTTCTTAAACTATTCCTGTACCTTATTTTTAAAGCCTGATAGTGTATTTTAAGAATCCCCTTTTATGGCTGTGCTGCTTTGCATTGTGTGACATAGTATAACATATTTAGCCAACTGGGTATTGATGCACATTTAAGTTGTTTCATTCTTGTCTTATAAGCATATTACACTAAATAATCTCCTCTGTCCATGGAATTCTCCAGGCAAGAATATTGAAGTGGGTAGCCATTCCCTCCTCCGGGGAATCTTTCTGACCCAGGAATCAAACCTGGGTCTCCAGCATTGCAGGCAGCTTCTTTACAGTCTGAGCCACCAGGAAAGCCCAAATAATCTTATATATATATGTTATTTGCATTTTTGCAAAAATATGTGTAGGATAAATTCCTGGAAGTGGAACTGCTGAGTCTTGGATTGTTTCCCAGTTTTGCTAGGTATTGCCAAATTGCCTTCCACATGGTCCTGTATCAGGAGATGAGATTCCTTCCCTTCTGCCTGGCAGCAGCAGTTATTAAACTTCATAGTCTTTGCCAATCTGAGAGGTAGGAAATGGCTTCTTAACATGGTTTCAATTTATGTCTATGTTTCCTTTCATATGTTTAGGATTCATCTGTGGATCTTTTTCTGTGATGAATTGTCTCTAATATGAAAAATATTACAGGTTTGTTCTTCAGATATCTTTTTCAAATTCATTTCAGAACTGGAGCAGGAAAAGTGCAAGATGAGCCTGGAGCATCTTGTTAGTGCTAAAAGTTAAGGAAATACTTAAAAGGAAAGAGAGAGAGGAACAGAGAGGGATTAATATATCAAACAAAGAAAGGAGCCAAATTGAAAGAACTCCCAATGGCCAATGCTGGAGTAATTTGAGTGACCAAATAAATAACTATAGGATTAGATTATAGCTCAGAGAACAAAATAAATATCTATAGGGCATACTGGTATAAATAAATGATTGAATAAATAAATATACAGAGAAAAGAAGCAAATCTTACAGAAGAATTCTAAATACTCTCTTTAGATAGTCTCCCCTCTAGGAAATGGAGCTTAATTCTGAGTAGCGGCTGGTTCTAGTGACATGCTTCCAACAGAGAGAGTATGGAAGGGGGAAAGGGTGACTTTACAGCAGAGAAACCTGGTGGACCCCACCTTAGCCAGTGATGAAAGTTGACCTCATCAGTGTTTATTCATGTTCTGTAGCCCTTGACGTGATGTGATGAGAAGAGCACCCACCTCTCTGGTTTTCTCCCAGCATCCACAACTCCAGTCTAATTGTGAAAATCTAGCCAAACCCTGGTGAAAGACATGCTACAAAATACCTGACCAGAATTCTTTAAATGTATCAACGTCATGAGAAATTAGACCAAGAAATTATTATAGACCAGAAGAGAGAAAGATACAATAATTCAATTTAATGTAGTGTCTTGGATTGGCTTCTGAAATAGAACAGGATAATCATAAAACCCATGAAATCTGAATAGTGCCTGTAGTTAATGCATTGATTTCTCAATTTTGATGAGTGTGTTATGGATATGTCACATGTTAGTGGTAAGGACCTGGGTTAAGGGCATATGGAGATAAATACAAATTTAGTCTAAAATTATTCTAAATAAATAAAACTGAAAGATTAAAAAAATCTGCTAGTTTGCATACCTCTGATAGCCACTTATACCAGAAAAGTTGAGCAAATCTGAAATACTTGTGTGATACTGTGCTTTATAATAAGAAAATATATTTGGTCTTCTTGCCTGCTTCTTGGGATGTCCTAAATAACAAGAGTGAGAAAGTTGTTTGATATTCACAACAAATTCCTTTCAACCACACCTGAATTTATGTTAATGATATGACTTCTCAAAGCATCTAAGGTTGGGGCTGGTTGCTAGGGAAACCAACCATGTGATTAGCGGGTTGGAACTTTTAGTCCTAGCCCCCTAGCCCACCTTGCCTACAGCTTCCAGGGTGGGAGAAGGGCTGAGTCCAGTCCTCACTGGCCAACGATTTAATCAATTATGCCTCTGTTATGAAGCCTCCATAAGGACTCAAAAGGAGGGGCTTAGAGAGATTCTACGTTGGTGAACCAGAACATATTCACACGCTGGTGGCGGGGGCGGGGGGGGGGGCGGGGGGGGGGGGTGCGGTTGGTACCTCCTGAACTCAATGTGGACAGAAGCTCTGGTGTTCAGGACCCTTCCAGACCTGGCCCTGGGGATCTTTTCATCTGACTGTTCATTCGTGTCCTGTAATACCCTTTGCAATAAATGAGTATCTAGAAAGTAAACTGTTTTCCTGAGTTCTGTAAGCCACTATGAGCAAATAATCAAACCAGAGGAGGGGATTGTAGGAGCCTCCAATTTATTTCCTGTTGGTAGGAAGTAAAGCAACAGCCTGGACTTGTGATTGGCTGTTTGGTGGAACAAGCCCTTATCTGTGGGATCTGATGCTGCCATCTTCATGGAGACAGTGTCAGGACTGAGTTACAATACAGGATGTTCACCCAGTGTCCACTGAGAATGAAGAACTGCTTGGTGCTGTTGGGAAAACATACACTTAATGAACTTCTTTATGGTAAAATAAAGATGTTATTTAGTTGTTAAGTCATGTCCAACTCTTTTGCAACCCTATGGACTGTAGCCCACCAGGCTCCTCTGTCCAGGGGATTTCCCAAGCAAGACTACTGGAGTCAGTTGCCATTTCCTCCTCCAGGAGATCTTCCTGACCCAGGGATCAAACCTGTGTCTCCTGCATTGGTAAGCTGGTTCTTTACCACTAAGCCGCCAGGGAGGTCCAAAATAAAGAGGATTAATCTCTAAATCTGACACTTTTAACTGCTTTGCTCATGACAAAACCAGAAAACATGGCACAAAAGAATTTTGAGATGACTCTCCTCATTACAAATTATTATGAATACTCTATTATTTAAAGGCCTCATATTTATTAAATTAATCATAGTAACTAGTAAGGTAGTTAACCTAATATATCCTGATATTACTTAATTATTTATAAAATGGGGCCTCATTGGTGATAAGCTAGGCCATCTAGCTCACCATATATTACAAGTGGGTGGATGAAAGTGAAAGTGAAAAAGTCAGTTGTGTCTGACTCTTTGTGACCGCATGGACTATACAGTCCATGGAATTCTCCAGGCCAGAATACTGAAGTGGGTAGCCATTCTCTTCTCCAGGGGATCTTCCCAACCTAGGGATCAAACCCAGGTCTCCCACATTGCAGGTGGATTCTTCACCAGCTGAGCCATCAGGGAAGCCCAAGTGAAAGGATATATTCTTCTCAATCCAGTTATCTGGGGCATGTAAATAGGATGAAGGACTCAAGAACAATGTAACTCGTGTGTGTGACAGGTGGCAACTGGCCCCTGAAATTGGAGAGGAGCCCATCTTTACAAAGGATGGGCTTTGATCAAAATTCTAGGCTACCCCCCTTTGAAATAATTAGGAAAAAGGATAAAACAATGAAAAAAATGCCTTGGTTCATTTTTTTTTTTTTTAACACTATGTGAGTCTGTTTTTACAGTTTCATTTTTATGAGTAGAAGAACCTGAAAAGGTAAGAGTGCAAGGTCTGGAATCAGACTCCAGGACCTGAATATTTGCCTTTGCCAGCTACTAATAGTTACTTTAACTTCTTTGTGCCTCAGTGGTGTGACATGTAAAATGGATCATAACAGCACTTTCTTCAACAGGGTAACTACTTGGTAGACCAAACGGGAGTGATACCTGTAAGCTGTTGAAATAGCTCCTGATACATAAAGAGCTCAGCATATCCTGGTTACTATCATCATTAGAGAGATGACCAGTATGATTCTTTTTATTACCATGGTGAAGAAAATCAAGTCTTAGGCAACAGCAGTAGGCAGGTTTGGTAGCTATTTTGATGAAGAAACATGAGACCTCTCTAAGGAAAAATTCATTCATCAGAAAGGTCTGGAGATACTTTCGAGTTAAGAGTTCTCAGTTCAAGGCACTGGGAGATCTGAAAATCTTTTGCAATTGATTGCAAAGTGAGCATATGCAGGCACACTTTTTCTCCAAAAGCATCAATTCTTTGGTGCTCAGCCATCTTTATGGATCAGCTCTCACATCCATACATGACTACTGGAAAAACCAGTGCCCTAAACACACCCAAATCCTTCAGGCATGGTTCAGGATGGTAGGATAACATTGATTACTCCATGAAACACACACTAGCCCTTTGTGGCAGTCATTCCTGCTCTGGGAGCGTCTGTGTGTGTGTGTTTGTGTGTGTGTGTGTGTGTGTGTGTGTTAATGTCTAGCTCTTCCTATCAAATTCCTGCTAACTTTTCCCCCCACAAATGTCCGCCTATTGGTAGATCGTTTTCTTTGCCATCATCTTTCCAAACCATCCCCATTTTCACCCTCAGATGTCAGCATGTCATGTTATCACCATTTATAATTTTTTTGAAGTCCAAGATAAATGCAGAGAGTACGTGCACTGTGGCTGAACTCTCCTTCACTTTGTAGGAAAATGTTTGTGTGGCATGACTTTTTCCATCATTTAATCCAACTGTGCACTCTCAGAATACGAAAAATCAGATCCCTCGCAGTCTGACAACCACTGGCTCCTGTCAATGGTAAAAAATAGTCATTTCTGGGAGCGAGACGGCTGTGGCATGAGGTCCCAACCACACTAGTCTTGAGTGTGTGTGTCCCCCAAAGGCGGGCCCCAACTCTGCTGGAATCCTGATTATGTTGCCGCTTTTAAGTGGGATGAAATTTTATGGGAATAATCCGGATTCCCTTGCTGTCATTTATTTATTGTATCTGAGGCTTGCAGTAATTTGTAAGCATGTGTTTAAAATTCCAGCTAACGTTTATCTCTGTTCTCGATGCTGGCAGTCTCTGATGGTGAGTGCTAAATTGTCTGGTGACCTTTCCAATGTATAATTTAGATTTGGGAAAAACCCCAGTAACAATCTGGATTCTTCAAGCTTACAAATGAAAGGCAAACTATTTATAGACAATAATAAAACCAATCAAAATGATATTTTTTCAACCAAAGAAACTTTAGAAACACCACAGTCTAGTGGCGTTCTACTGTCTTTGACCAATTAGAAAGATGAGGTTTGAAGCATTATCTTGCTACATTTTAATATGTAGCACAAAGTTTTGCTCCAAGTCAGCATTCTGTAAGTGCTTGCTGAATGAATCTTTGTGCTTAAGTGAATTGCCGTAAGAAAAAGTCTCCTGGTGCCTGGCAACTAGTCAGAATTTAATAAATACTGAGTTAATAGAAAATGTCTACAGCAATTTGAGGGCTTCCCAGGTGGTGCTGGTGGTAAAGAACTCACCTGCCAATGCAGGAGACACAGGTTCAATTCCTGGGTTGGAAGATCGCCTGGAGGAGGGTGATCCCACTCCAGTATTCTTGCCTGGAGATTCCCATGGACAGAGAATCCTGGAGGGCTATGGGTCATAGAGTCACAATGAGTCGGACACGACTGAAGTGACTTAGCATACATGCACACATGGCAACTCAGTGTAAAACCAACCATAATAAACAACCATCTAATCCAGAGATACAAACCTCCATGAACCAGCTGATTTCACCAATGACAATTGGAGTCATCAGTCTGCTTTTTTTTTTATTTTTTTTATTTTTTTTATTAGTTGGAGGCTAATCACTTCACATCATTTCAGTGGGTTTTGTCATACATTGACATGAGTCAGCCATGGATCTACACGTATTCCCCATCCCGATCCCCGCTCCCACCTCCCTCTCCACCCGATTCCTCTGGGTCCTCCCAGTGCACCAGGCCGGAGCACTTGTCTCATGCAAAAAAACCTCGAATAGCCAAAGTAATCTTGAGAAAGAAGAATGGAACTGGAGGAATCAACCTGCCTGACTTCAGACTCTGACTACAAAGTCAGTCTGCTTTTTGAACATCGCAATCATCTAGCAGAATTCTAAGCAAGAATTATTTACTGGGCAACATTGATGTTGCCCAATATCCTTCATAGAGTTAACTGGGGAGTATATCTCTGTTCCCAGTGACTGACCTTGATTAAGGGCATTCTGAACCCTTTAGAAATGATCATTTCTTTCACCATCTCCTAGAATCCTCTTCCCATCCCTTCCTGCCAATGCCTGAGTGCTCAGAAGGCTGTCTCTATCTCTCCTCGCCTCCATTCAGTAAGTGGTGGTTCATCCCCTAATTCAATAAGGTACTGCCACCCGGCCAGCTTGTCACTATAACTGCTCCAGTACATCCATGGCTCAGGATTCTCCACTTTGCTTGTTTTTTGAATTAATTTATTTATTTTAATTGGAAGCTAGTTACTTTACAATACTGTGGTGGGTTTTGACATGAATCAGCCATGGGTGTACATGTGTCCCCATCCCAAACCCCCTCCCACCTCCCTCCCCATCTCTTCCCTCTGGGTTGTCCCAGTGCACGGCTTTGAGTGCCCTGTTTCATGCATCAAACTTGGACTGGTGATCTTAATGGTTTTTTTGACAAAAAGATAACACTGCTTGTAAATCTGGATGGGTTTTCATGGCAGAGTTTCCAACATGAATGAGGTTGCGTAAGAAAAGTCAAGGATCCAAGATTGCATGGAAATTCCACTTGCTGACCCAGATGTGGTAATAATATTTGATATGAGCTCAAGCAAGCATTCCACGGATGTTAAAAAATCATGGGTACTTCCAGGGGGTTATTATTTCTAATTTCATTTGGGGATTTGGGGAAACTCTTGATCCTTTATATTTTTCCTTTGACTGGTAACCCAGTTTGTAGACTATTTGAACCTCCTCTCTCTGGTTTCTGCACACACAAATCCACGCATTTTCCTGGTTATTACATTGCCACTAGCTAGCAGGAAAATGTAGGCACAGGTCCATTTTGTTTTGAAGGCAGCTCTTGTAAAAGATTTCAAAGGAGAAGTTGCTAAAATGATTGGCAAAATTGGGGCTGGGGTTTCTGTGGACTTAAACTAGTTATGCCTTTCCTGTGTCCTGCTAGAAAGAATAATCTTATTTAATTTGGTTTTTGGAGTTGAGAGAGCAATAACTGGCTTTGGGATGATTAAGGAATTTTTGGGGAGATTAATTGAACATTATTTGGGCCATGGGAGAATCTGGTCCTTTTTGTGTTAAAGACACTCTCTTTGTAACTAAATGCACACAGAAGATGAGCATGTGTTTTTATCTATTAAAAATTATTAGAACTTAAATTTTTTCCCTTTTTAAAAAATACTGTAACCATTTTGCAAAACAATACTTCTCTCTTTTGATGGGTTTTGATGACACAGGTTAGTTCCCCCCCAAAGAATTGTTTGGAAATGTACAATTCCTGTGATTATGCATATCCATGTTCAGTATAAAGCAGAGGCTGGAGATAGTTGGACGGCAAGGATTTTGCAGTATTTGGAAAGCCTGCGCCTTTTAATATGTAAGAATGTTTGGAAATGCAGAGTCTACTTGGCTTGGAAAATCCAAGGACTAAATTTGTACTTAGACATCTCTCCTCCACTTTCTGTAGCGGAGGAGCACGTGTGTATCCGCCAGAGAGCTGGGCTGGCACCAGGCTCGGTTTCCATAACCTCGGGGCAAGGTGAGGAAGCCCGGCCTCTGAATCAGGCCCCAGACCGTGAAATGGAAAATCTAATCACCCCTGCCCCAGGGGAAAAGATGCAGGGTGCATGGCATCACTGCCTTGAGGGAATAATCCTCTCCTTGGGGACAGAGTCAAAGGGGACTTTATTTCTGTCTAAAATGAGTTCATAAAATCATGTGCAAGGAAGATGATGTGAAAGTGGATCTTTTGTTCATCTTTGCATGTATCACAGGCCCAAGCATGGACTTTTGTACCCTGTGGGTGTGCAATACATCTGGTTTTTGACTTGTATTATTAAAGATATGAAACATTGTAAAATGTCTTGTTTTTCAAATGCTACTAATAATCACAAAAAGATACGAGTTTAAAGTGATTGGCATTCAAATTTCTATTTGGGGGGGAAGTATATAAATATTAAAGTGGCTTAGTCTCATTCGAGGTACTAGCTGCATGATATACATGTATAAATATAAAATGCATATAATATATAATATATCTGGCAGTATCCCCTGCTTGAAGACAAATGGCTTGGTGTCAGGAACTCTACTGAGAAACAATGTGGATATTTTTTTGCTTTAGTTTATAGCAGCCCTTGTCTTTGCAGGGAAAAAAATTCTGTTATGGAATAGCTTTCTTTTATGAGCGCCCGCAGGGTTTCTTGGAGAGAAGGTAATCTTGAGAGTTTTTAAGGGCTGAGGTTGCAAGAGTCTTAAGTAAGGGCTGGGAGCTTTGTCAGAGCTCACGGCTTCCTTTGCCTTGTAAAACTGCTATCTCCATCCATCTCTGTTTATTTTTCTCCTGCTTTTTAATTTGCCTAATGGACTTCAGCTGAAGACTTCCCTCAACGTCTGAGGAAAGTCAAGTCTAATAAAGCCCTGAGGACTTAGCTGGCTGAGTTCAGCACTTTTGGCTGATTTTGTCTGACTTTCATCTTTGTTGCTGCTGAGTGGGTGTCTGTGGAGCACCCTGGACCCGGCTGGGAGGACCTGGAGCCTGGGAAGCTGACACTGGTGAGTCATTCTTCTCTCTCCTGGAGGGCCTTTGGTTGGCTGGTCTCTGCAGGGCAGGGTCTGCCTCTTCCGGGCCCCCTCCCCCTTCTCCTCCCTCCCCCATTCCTCCCCTCCTCCTCCCCTCCTCCCCCTCTCTCTTGCCCCCTCTCCCCTCTTCTCTCACCCCTTGCCATTTTCCCCCTTGTGGCTCAGCTGGTAAAGAATCCATGTGCAATACGGGAGATCTGGGTTCAATCCCTGGTTTGGGAAGATCCGCTGGAGAAGGGAATGGCTACCCACTCCAGTATTCTGGCCAGGAGAATTCCATGGACCATAACAGTCCATGGGGTCACAAAAAGTTGGACACGACTGAGTTACTTTCACCAAACTGTCCTCACCATTTTACTAAAGTCTTGGGTGCCTGTCAATCACCTTGTTACCATCCTGGGGATCAGGAGCACAGAGAAATGACCCATTTCCAGGGATATTGTTTTCCATAGAAGCATAAAGTCATTTTATTTCAGATTTTTCCCTCCAGATGTTTTATCATAATACACATTTCAGGGAGAACTCATTATTTGAAATACAGGAGTTGATGGATGGTACACCCTTAATTTCATTTCTGTTGCTCTTTCACGCTATCTAGAGAGGAGACTCAGAAAACTGACCACCATATTTGTGATAGGGGCTTCCCAGGTGGCACTAGGGGTAAAGAAACCACCCGCCAATGCAAGAGATGTAAGAGATATGTGTTCGATCCCTGGATGGGGAAGATCCCCTGGAGGAGGGCATGGGAACTTACTCCAGTATTCTTGCCTGGAGAACCCCATGGACAGAGGAGCCTGGGGGGCTACAGTTCATGGGGTCGCAAAGAGTTGGACACGACTGAAATGACTTAGCACGCAAGCATACTTGTGATAAATGCGGGTAGAAAAGTGGCAAGATCCTATTTACCCTCTTGAGTCAGATGTCTCCAAGACTGGCGATGCTGTTGTTGAGTTGCTAAGTCATGTCCGACTCTTTGTGACGCAGAGTACGGGCTCTAGAGTGTGTGGGCTCAGTAGTTGTGGCACATGGGCTTAGTTGCCCCAGGCATGTGGGATCTTACTGGATCAGGGATTGATCCAGTTCACTGGTCTTATTTTCCTCCTAAACAATCCTAGTTCACTGGTCTTGTTTTCCTTCTAAATAAAATAACTGCATTTTAAAATGAGACTTCTGTGGCTGAGGCTTGAAGGAAGGCCAGTACTGAGAACCCCACAGACCCCCAGCAGAAGCAGCACGGATGAGGCTTTGAATACTAAAGAACCCACGTCACTGCATACAGAAGGAAGACGATTCAGTAGGCTGCTGTGACATTTCTTAAAGACCCACCTTGCTGACCAAAGTTTTCTTCATCAAAACTGGAAAACAGCCAAAATATTCTTTTTAGCTGAAAAGTGAGCAGAGTGTGTGAAACATTTGGAAGCAGTGATTAGCACACTTACAGGGCCCAGCGTATAAGGATGAAGATTCTCTTGGATGTGAAGGACCTGGACGGGAGGGATGGACAATTGGTATCAATCCCCAGGGCCACAGTGGAGTGTCTCCAGTTTCCAGAGTCAAAGCAGAATTGTTGTGTCCGATTATGTCTAAGCTGAAAATGTGCCAACCAGAGATTCCTGGTGAGTGGGGAGAAAGATGATCAGTGCTAGGAAGTTTCCATCTGCTCCTAATGTATATCCTCTTCTGGTGTAACTTGTACCAACTTTTTAGGAAGATATTTAGGAAGGAAGCTCTGTAAAAAATTATCCCTAGGACGTTTTATGGCTGAAAGGACATATCCATGGAGTCATTAGATTCTGTGTAATCAAAGAGACCACACCGTGTGTATATTATAGAACGTGTGGGGGAGGGGGGCAGGGGTGGGGGCTGGGTGTCGCTCAGTTGCATCTGACTCTTTTCGATCCCGTGCCCACCAGGCTCCTCTATCCACAGAATTCTCCAGGCAAAAATACTGGAATGGGTAGCCATTCCCTTTTCCAGGGGATCTTCCCAACCTGGGGATTGAACTCTGATCTCCTGCATTGCAGGTAGATTCTTTACCATCTAAGCCACCAAGGAAGCCCTATCTTTTAGAAAGTTCTAGAAAATTCTTAGGGTTCTGTTACAACTCAAGAGGCTTTATATGACATTTTAAAAAGTCAGTAAAGAGATCCTTAAGCCCTGTTTCTCCTTATTCTTTCAGCTGACTCTAAGACTTCTATTTCACTTTGTGAAAAAACACAAAACTTTATTTTCTGGGAACCTGCTAATAACATCACTGTATCTGACGGGAGTGGAAAGACACTTTGGTGGGAAATTCGTGAGTTTCTTGTTTTCTCAGTGTTTCTGAGGAAGGACTTTGTGGTGTTCCCAGGCAGAAAGTCATGATTTGCATTTTGGAAATAGAAACAAAACAAGGACGGGAATGGAGCTGGGTCCCAGGATGAGGGAACAAAACAAGACACACACAAGACACACACACACACTCATTGCAATCATTTATGCTGCTTTGAAAACTAATGAGTAGGAGCCAAAGATGCTGCTCCCGCTGTTGTGTCATGAATCCCTTGCTCATGCTCCCCACTGTTGGTTGCCTTAAAGAGAGTGGGACAAGTCACTAGTCTCATCCTTGCTGCTTTGGATACCGTTTGCACATGTTTTTCCAATAAAACTTTGCCATGCACCTCGCTGGGTCAATAGCAGAGCAGAAAGAAACATTGCACGCAGCAAAGCAAACAGCCAAGACTCCAGATTGCCCCAGAGGCAAAGCGAGGTTAGGGCTTCATTCTAATTAGACTATTTGCACTCCCTACACACTTCACTTGTTTTTCTTAATTTGCTGAAATTTGCACCTTCATCCCCTTGTGTTTCTCAGTGTTCTCCCAGCATGGCCGAAATGTGTTTCCAATGAGTATAAATCACTTGTTTTCAGGTGCAAAGATGAGGAGAGGAAGATAACCATTCCTGCCTGAGTTGGAAAAATTTCAGGTGATTTTCACAAACAGGGTGCAAAAAAAAAAAAGTCCCTTAGGGACTTCCTTAGTAGTCCAGTGGCTAAGACTCGGCATTCCCAATGCCGGTGGCCTGGTTCGATTCCTGGTCAGGGAAATAGATCCTGCATGCCACAACTAAGACTCTACACAGCCAAACAAATAAAAACATTAGAAAAAAAAAAAAACCATGTGCCCTTAAATTTCCTGGCATTTCAGCCTATGATATGGTCATAGCAGCATCCTTTCAGGCTGTGCAAGGAAATCAAGATGACCCCTGGCCTAGGTGGCTGGTCCTAGATGTGCAGAGTCCTGGGTCTCCCCTTGAGAGAGGACGCTGCTCACTGCACATTGTCGACCTCTCTGTCTCTACCTGTGTTTCAGATACAGGTAGACACACACATCACATCTTTTACACGTCCGTACACTTATATGTAACATATTTGTGTTGAATATGCATTTGTGCTAAGTTACTTCAGTTGTGTCTGACTCTTTGACGTCCTATGAACTGTAGCCTGCCAGGGTCCTCTGTCCATGGGATTCTCCAGGCAAGAATACTGGAGTGGGTTGCTGTGCCCTCCTCCAGGGGATCTCCCCAATCTACGGATCGAACCCACATCTCTTATGTCTTCTGCACTGGCAGGTAGGTTCTTTATCACTAGCACCACCTGGAAAGCCCTGTATTGACTACATATGGGGTTTAGTCCTTCACAATCCTCTTGTGCAAGCTGTGTGACCAGGTGACTAGGTGGATGAGGCCTGATGCGGCTCTTGGACACACACGTGTCCACTTAGCATAGTTAGGATGCTCTTCACTGCTCTGTGCTTCACACACCAGAGCAGGATAACCCTGCAAACTTTCAAGGCACTCTAACCTGCCATGGAATTTTTATGTCTTTATAAATTTATTAATTTATTTTTGGCTGAGCTGGGTATTTGTTGCTGTGCGTGGGCTTTCTCTAGTTGTGTTGAATGGGGGCTACTCTTTGTTCTGGTCCACGGGCTTCTCATTTCGGTGTCTTCTCTTGTTGCAGAGCACAGGCTCTAGAGGATGTGGGCTCAGTAGTTGTGGCACACCGGCTTTGTTGCCCCACAGCATGTGGGATCTTACTGGATCAGGGATCAAACCCATGTCCCCTGCATTAAGGCGGATTCTTAACCAGTGAATCACCAGAGAATCCCAGAATTTTTATTTTTGAAGACAGCACTCTCAACTTTATTTCCTTTGCTTTTCTAGATCAGCTAAAAACCTGAACAAACAAGCAAATGAAAAAACACCACCCCTCCTCCCCCAACCCCAAAATCACCCTGACTTGACTTGATCTGTCCCAGATGTAAGGAGTGGATACAAGACCCTGCTCACAGCTGCGGAGGTGAGTGGGGACATGATACCACATGGGAGGGGGCTGGGGTCCCAGGAACAAACCTGTGGATCCAGGTGCAGAAACAGCTGGGGGTTTCCATGTGAGTTTCCAGCTAGGTATTTTTTCAGATATGTAAGAGGAGATTATGAACAAGGTTAGCACTTCTTGGTGGTCCTTCTCATGTCTTCCATTGATATGACTAATGATGAGTTGACACCGGGAGGGAGCAAAGTGTGAAGGAGCATCTGTGTATGGCTCTGTGCTGTTGCATCCTTCTCCATAAGAAGGGCCCACTGTCACTGGGGAGTGTGACAAGGTGACCGGGCACTCTCTAGCCCTCCAGTTTCCTGGGGGCTAGGCTCATGCCTTAACCATCTTTGTGTGTGATGTAATGTCCCTGAACAATGGATGCTCACAGGATGACCACTCAGGACCTACTTCTTGGAGGGGCTCCCCCTTTCCCCAGACAGCAGGTCAGCACACATGGGTACCATCTGGACTTGGTTTCTAGAGCAGCACCGTCCCGTGGGTCTCAGGGCTCCTCCGGGAGGGGAATGAGACTGCTCTCCACCGCGCATCCCAAAGAGCCTCCTTGGAAGGAGTGATGGTGCAAATAGGGAAAGGGTCATGTTTGTCATGACACTTTCTGTAAAGTTTGCCTTTGACCTTCGGGAACTGTCCTGGCCCCCATCATCCTTGAGACCAATCCCAATATCTGAGAACCTGAAACCCAACTAGAGGTGGCACAGGAAAGCTTTGCTCTCAGATTTCTGCCATGTTTGCTCAATCTGGGATGCACCTGTCTGTCTCCTGCTGAAAATATTCCCTTGGGGAGGAAGATAAGAGCACCTACCTCTTCACCATAGCTCTTTATCACTTTGTCAAGCACATCAAGGGAGCACAGATGATGGGGTGCAGGGCAAATCCACTGGGGTTCTTGGTGGGGTGGAGGGCAGAGAGAGAAGGATGGAGAAAGGGAAGGTTGGGATTCTGGGGCTTGGATGGGGAGCCAGCAGCAGTGGGAGCAGCAGGTGGACCCTAGGGAGGGCAAAGGCTAAGTGGGCAAAGAAAATCATGAACTTGGCCCCTACGGTGTGGCCTGGAGGGGATGGCACGGGCCAAGTGCAGCTCAGTTCCACATCCTTGAAGATCACACATGAGTGTGGTCCATAGGAAGGAAGGTGTATACGTTCACTGTCAGACAAAGAGGAGCACGCTCCTGGAGAACAGAGGGGTTTATTTCATTAGCTGCCTTGTATCTTTTTCCTAATTATAAGTCACGTGTTTAATGCAATGGGCTTCCCTGGTGGCTCAGCAGTAAAGAATCCACCTGCAATGCAGGAGACGTGGGTTTGATGCTTGGATTGGGAAGATCCCCTAGAGAAGGAAATGGCAACCCACTCTAGTATTCCTGCCTGGGAAATCCTATGGACAGAGGAGCCTGGCGGTTTACAGTCTATGGGGTCGCAAAGAGTCAGACATGACTTAGCAACTAAACAACAAAAACGATTTAATGCAAAATGAATGAAAAAATAGAAACAAAAAGAAAAGGGATATGTATGTGCTCAAAGCAAAAAAGAAAAAACCACTAGTATGTTTCTTTCATACATTAATTCATTTAACACATTTTGAAATTTTTAGCAAAGCACCACTATATGGCAGGCTCTGTACTAGGACCTGGGGATGAGATAATAAACACCACTGTGGTCTCAGCCTTCAGGGACAGAAAGTGATCATTTACTGTATATTCTGTGTTGTAGTGCTTTTTAGACTTATATAGCATCTTATGTCAATGAATATTCTTCTAGAATCTGAAAACAGCATCCTTATTATTTTACTTAATGGGCTTATAATTATTCATTAACCAAACTTGTAGTTAGACTGCTAGGGTTTTTCTACTCTTCCCTTTTTATTTGACAGTATAATATTAAACATTCTTGAATGTACATTTTATATGTATATTTTATGTTGTTGGTTTGATACCAGAATTGGTCATTCTTTTTTAATTGAAGTATGCTTGACTTACAACATTATATCAGCTTCAGGTGTAAACCGTAGCATAAAACAGAAGACATATTTTTATAGCTTATGTACCACACAAAGTTATTAACCAGAATTGGTCATTCTAAGGGCTTTTGTGGATGTTTAATAAAATATTATTTATCCAAACAATTCAGACATGACAGTTTATGAATTAGTGATATTTCTAGAATTAAACATCATATCCAAATAGCACACTTATTGAAAAATAAAATAAAAATTTTATTCTGCCAAGCATCTTCTGAACACCTACTCTTTCTTTTCCTTTTACTTATGTATTAAGTGACTGCATGTATATTACTTGTTTGTGTCATGCTTTCTAATAGTTGTCATCCTCTCGATTGGCTAGGAACGTGTTTTCCATCAAATAAAAGAGAAGCAGGTTTATCTTACCTTAGACAGATGAGGTTTAGTTTTTCTTATACAAACAGGAGACTATGGCTGCTGAGGGCTCTGTGTCCAGGCTAAAGTTCCTGTTAATCCTCTTGACTTTCTCTCATAGTCACAAAATGGCTGCCCAAGCTCCCGGCATCTATCTTCACTCCAGATGGAAGAAGCAAAGAAGTTGGCAATACCCTCTTTTTTTCCTTAGCATCCTATGCACAAGCTTTAGTTTTTAACAGCTTTATTGATATATCATGGATAGACAAATAATTTCATATATTCAATGTGTACACTTTGATGGATTTGGACATATGGAAACCTCCATGATACAATCACCATAATCAAGATAATAGACAATTCTAGCACTTTCTAGAGTTTCCTTGGGTCACTTTGGTTTGGTTTTTTGATGAGAACACTTAATATGTGGTCCTCTCACTTAATTTTTTTTTTTTTTTTTGAAGCACACAACATGGTATTGTTAACTGCAGGAACTGTATTAAGCCATAGATCTCTGAACTCACACATCAAGCACACTTGAAACAAAGAAAACCTGCAGTAATTGACCCCAAAAAGAGTGGAAATCTATGCATTACCTGACAGAGACTGATGAAACCTCTTCTTGTAGCTCTTTGTACAGATTCACATCGCGTGGGCACCCATATCCATAGGTCATGAAAGTGAGTATTGAGCTTTTTCCATTTTTAGGGTTAAAATGAATAAAGGAGAAGGGGTTCACAAACAAGACTGGGGCAGTCAGCTCACAGCATCCACCGCTCACACACCCTGACAGTGTATGTCTTCGTTTATGGATTTCTTACTCATCTCCTTCACCCTTTATCCTCTCTCTCTTTCTCTGTGATGTAGAGAAGTTTTGTTTTACATCTGTTGGTCTTCTCCCCTTATGACTTCTACTTCTTTTTTTTAAATTGAAGTATAGGTGATTTACAATGTGTTAATTTCTGCTATAGAGCAAAGTGACTCAGTTATTCATATATATTTTAATATGTGTGTGTGTATATATACACACACACCTTCTTTTTTACATTCTTGTCCATTATGGTTTATCACAGGATTTTGAATATAGTTCACTGTACTATGTAGTAGGGTCTTGAAGTTCATCCATCTTACACATAGAAGTTTACATCTGCTAACCCCAGCCTCCCACTCCATCCCTCCCCTAAACCCTTCTCCCTTTGGCAATCACCAGTCTGTTCTCTATGTCTACGAGTTTGTTTCTGCTTTGTAGATAGATTCATTTGTATCATATTTTAGACTCCATGTATAAGTGATATCATGACATATTTGTCTTTCTCTTTCTGACTTACTTCACTTGGGATAACATTCTCTGGTTGTATCCATGTCGCTACAGATGGCATTATCTGGTTCTATTTTATGACTGAGTAGCATTCCATCCTGGCGTGCTGCGATTCATGGGGTTGCAGAGAGTCAGACACGACTGCATAACTGAACTGAACTGAGCTGAGTATTCCACTGTATGTGGGCACCACATCTTCTTTATCCATTCGTCTATTGGTGGCTATTTAGGTTGTTTCCATGTCTTGGCTGCTGTGAATAATGCTGCTGTGAACATCAGGATTCATAGATCTTTTTGAATTATAGCTTTGTCTGGATATATGCCCAGAAATGGGATTGCAGGATCATATGGTAATTCTATTTTTAGTTTTCTGAGGAACCGCCTGCCATAGTGTTTCCCATAGCAGCTGCATGAACTTACATTCTCATCAATAGTGTAGGAGGGTTCCCTTTTCCCCACACTTTCTCCAGCATTTGTTATTTATAGGCTTTCTGAGTTTCTACTTCTTGTATCATGCTTAGGAAATCCTTCCCTTCTCAAACAACAACTGTGTAAATGTCAGTAACATTGTCTTGTTTTGTAATCTTATGCTCAATACTTCTCTTTTTAATCCATTTGGAATAAGCCAGGAGGTAAATCTCGTAACATGTACAATTACCCTTGTACACCCTAGTGATAATCTATGTGTCCCTTATTACATGGACACACTACCTTTATCATATACTATTAAACTTTGTCATCTGTTTCTGGACACTCTCTTCTCAGTCCATTGATTTCTTTGTCCACCCTGAAGTTAGTGCACATATGTTTAATTACTGTAGCTCTATAATCTATTATATTGCCTGGCACTGTAAGTCTGCTCATTTGTCTTCTGAAATTCTTTATTGGATTTTCTCATCTGTTTAGTGTTTCTCAAGTCTGAATTATGGTCAGCTTAGTTAAGTTCCCCCTGAGTAGCCTGGGAACCTTGGAGAGTGGTCTGCTCCCATGGCCTTGGATGCTATAGGCTAAGGAACTGTTCTTGGATGTTCAATTGAGTATTTTTACAAAGTTGACCCTTGAGGTGAAATCAGTGGACTGTTTCCAGGGAAGATTGACCTGGAGATTCATGAAAGCCTCTAGGAAGCGTGGATGGGTAGTTGCCCTCAACATATACTGAGCTTTCCCCAGAAGAGGATTCATTCATTCATTCATTTTTCTCCTAAAACTTATAAGATACCTGACTCCACAGGCTCACAGAGAGCATGACCAGGACAACACAGTTGCCGGGAGACATAAACTGATGTCTATAATGGTCAGTACTCCCCTCAGTGGATTTTTTGCTTTAACTGAATCTCTATTTTTAGTACAGGATGAGGGTATTTATAGCCCCATTTTTTCAATGATCAGACACCCCATGCCAGGTATGTGGTTCAGACCATAGGGAAGCTGCCCAAGGAGGTGCCACACACCCCCAGGCAGGACAAGTTCCCTCTTAACGACATATTCCTGGTGACTGCCCAGCTCATTCCAGCATCGTGAGCCATGTGTCAAATTCCTGGGCTTGACACATGTAAAGAGATAATTCACATGATCCCAGCTTGTTTTTGACCATTTTTTTTTTTTAATGCAGTAAAACTTTATAGTACGACCGGCATGACTCAATGTTGTTTTTGGATTTCAAAATATTGAGGTTAGATGTGCTAATGATTTGCTCTGGAGCTACTTTTACAAGGCGAGTCGGGGCCCCGCGCTGCCGGCACGTCTGAGAAAGGCCTGCGGTGTGTCCCAGCGCTGCCCCCTTCCACCGGGCACAGCCGTGTCTGCAGTCCTTGAACCGGAGTCCACGGCTGACCGACTTAGGAGCCATGCATGATGTGACAGTCGCCACCTCCAGATCATAAACACAAATACAACACAATTCCACCCCTCCCTGTCCTGTCATTGCCGCATGGTTAACAGAGGTGGAGGAGTCATCTTTTTAGGGAAAGCCGTTGGATGGAGCGGAGTTCTCCACAAATCTCTGAGTCTCTTTCCCAGGCCCTTCACACATGAGCTATCTCAGCCCAGCTCCAGCTCCCTCTTTTATTATCTCATTCACCCGAATGGCAGGCGAGGTCAAAAAGACTGACCTTGGTTGCTAGAAAATAATCTCCTTGTTTTGACAAGAAAAGTCTTGGCTTCTCTGCGAGTTTCATTTTCTACAAATGTTGCAGCATTTATCTTCCAGAGAAAGACTATTAACAGATGCCCAGAGTCCACCTTATCTCTTAAGTGAAACGTTTTATTTCTGGAGAAGATCGTATGACGTGTCTGGACCCTGCCATTGAATTCTCCTTTCTTTCTTTCTCTCTCTTTTATAAATATAAAGAGAGAGGACTGTTTCAGACCCATAAAAGTATTTACTCAACTTGCTAACCAGTTGGTGTAAGGCAAGACAGTTCACATCAACGTTAATGAAAGGTACTTGTTTGAAATTCTCACCAAAAAAAAAAAAAAAACCCGCTCACTAACTTGAGGCTTCCGTCTGCCTCTTCATCTGAAAACTAACTTACACAGTCATCCCTAGTATCCATGCAGAGTTGGTTCTAGAACCCCTGCAGATACCAAAATCCATGGATGCTTTAGTCCCTTGTATCAAATGCTGTATTATTTATTGCGTATAAACTTATTTACTTTATAGTCTTTGGAGCAGAGAAAGGTTTATTGCAGGGCCTAGGAAAGAAAATGGGTGGCTAGCACTCAAAAACCCCAAACTCCTTCTCTTATATATTTAATCATCTTTTGATGACTTATAATACCTAATACAATGCAAATGCTATGTAAATAGTGATAAACATAACGCCAATACTATGAAATAGTTGCCAGTAAGAGGCAAGTTCAAGTTTTGCTTTTTTATTTTGCTTTTTTGGAACTTTTTGAATTATTTTGGTTGGGCACAGATGCTGAGCCGTGGATAGGAAGGGCCAACTGTCCTCATTCCAACTGACCCCCTTTGGAGCCTAGCTGTGGGGTGAGGGAGGGGCAGGTAAGGGAGGTGGTCTTAGGCTATCTGCATGCATACCTCCCAGCGACTGATGTGGAAAGTCTGGCATTAAAAAATAACAATAAAAAAAGGACTTGAGCTACAAGTATGCCTGATATCTTTTCTTTCTTTCTTTTTTTTTAATGATTTTTTTTTTTTTGTGATGTGGACCAATTTTTAAAGTCTTTATTCAATTTGTTAAAATATTGCTTCTGTTTTCTGTTTTGTTTTTTTTGGCCAGGAGGCAGATGAGACCTTAGTCCCCCAACTAGGGATCAAATCCGCAGCCCCCTGCATCGGAAGGCAAATTTTTGCTGTAGTTGTTTAGTATTTACTTACTGACTGCGCTGGGTCTTTGTTGCTGCTTGGACTTTCTTTGGTTTCGGCGAGAGGGGGCTCCTCTCTAGTTGTTCTTGTGGGCTTCTCACGGCGATGACCTCTCTTGCTACAGAGCACAGGCTCTAGTGTGCAGGAGCCCAGCTGCCCTACAGCACGCGGGATCTTCCTGGACCAGGGATCGAACAGATGTTCCTTGCATTGCAAGGTGAATTCTTAACCACTGGACCACCAGGGAAGCCCAGAAGGCAAAGTTTTAACCACTGGACCACCAGGGACGTCCCCTGAAATCTTTCCTTTAATTGAAAATTTAAAGACTCACCCAACTCCTCCTAGGCTGATTCAGAATATCCACAAAATCTCGTCTAGTTTGGACTTCAGGGAGCAAGCTCTGACCCTCCCAGCAGGGAATCTAGCACACTAAACACAGCTTTGCATCCTACCCAACCCCCACTGTCTGAGTTCTCCTGCTCTGACTGCCCCCATCTCCCTGGAAGCGAGAACCGGTGAAGGAAGCAAGGTCTGTGATAATGGCCAGAACCCAACTCTTAAGCCATTACTGTCAGTGTCTGAGAAAGGAAGTGAGGGTCTTTGACAGGGTCGCTAATGGAATGCGCATTAAATGAGGTGTCTTGGAAGGAGGCGTCCCTGAATGACAGGGGTGGGCATCTCCTCTTCTTGACTCCAAATTCTCACCTCGGAAATGTGGTCACTTTTGTCTCTCTGGACTGCTTAAAGATACTTGTGAAAAACTAAGATCTGCCTCTTTAAAGCTGTGCTGCAATTAGTCTGTCTCTTTAAGAGTGAAGCAAATACTTGTTGAAATGCCTGATTTGGAGAAGTTCGGATTTCAATTTATTTATTGCCCAATGACGTTTTTCTTTGCTATATATACTTTCTCAGATAAAACAATATTACTTTTGCCTACCGCACCAGATGTCCTAATGTTGGGTTCAGAAATTATAGCCAATATATAAACATTGCATGTCTTCCCCTGTGTGTGTGCATGTGTGTGTGTGTGTACGTGTTGTGTATACTGTTTAGATCACAAATGGTTCTGACCAATATCAAGAAATGCAACTGCACTGCGGACACAATGATAAAACAGAATTCATCTGCTTATCCAGAGCATAAGACAGCACAGTGACCGTCATTAACAAAAGATGCTGACTGTTTCTGAGTGTTTCCAACTATGCCAGCATTTTAGATGGCCTGGGAGTACCTATTCCTATTTGGGTGGTAAAGTCCCCGTGTCTGAGAGCTTGCCCAGCTGAACTGAGCCTGAGTTAGAGCGTGAGTTTTCAGTATATGTGAAAGAGATGAGAAATGCAAACTCGGGCTGGTGACCTTGCAGACCAGTTTAGAGAAGGCATTGCCCCAGCATCCTTACGCTCCTGCCCCTGCAGGCTGCTTCCTGGGGCTGTGATGCTATCAGCATTCTTGGCAGAATCCATCTAAGTGATGGATGATTCATGAGCTGTAACTACAAAGATCGTTGACAAAAAACAGTGGGCTGAGAAAGTTGGGGGGTTGTGGGAGGAGAGGGCAATGGGGACTCATGTTATCTCTAAAACTATCTCTCCATAAAATGTTGAAAGAAGTTCCTTTCTAACTATCTGTATGTGTGCTTTCCTGGGACAGTGCTTTTTTTTTTTTTTTTTTTAACCATAGGCAAGTTTTGCAGAGAAGTTTGTGGCAGGAAGAGAAGAATTTAGGTCTTTTTATTGTCCATGTTTTTCAAAGCAGAATCGGTTTTCTTTGGTAGCTCAGGAGCTGGTGTATAAGAGCATACATGTACAACTCAAACAACAGGGTTGGAAAGTGTATAAGAGGAGGACAGAAAAGTTTGCTTTGGAGAAATTCATTGTCAGGCTCTCCTGTTGCTGGCCTGGGCAGGGTGTGATTTGTTCCAGTGCAGAGATGCTTTCTGTGTCATCAGATTGAAGCACGCTTCACTGCTCTAGGTGTTCTGCGAAACCCAACCTGGGTATATGTCACTGCTAACATGAGTGATCACATTAGCCTTTTAATACGTACTTTTGTCCACAAAACCACTGCTGTAAAAGCCCTTGCATTAAGAACAGGCTGTAAATAATCTGCTGGCTGAGCATTGACGCTCCTGTAATTTCTCCCCGAGCCATAGCCTCTCCGCTTAGCAGCGCAGGACGTGAGGTCACCCAAGGTTTGGCCACAGCAATGTCTGTTTCAGATGACAACTCCAGGTGACTTCATACACACCAGCCCAAATTCCATGCCTTCTCTGGACTCCTGGATCTGGGTCAGCTCTTTGCAATGTGAGCACGTCAGTTTTTCCCTCCTTCCCTCCTGGAGCAGCCCTAAAACGTTGCAGCCATTCCAGTAATTGCACCCCACCCCCATCCCATAAGCAGAGGGGCCAGGGCAGAGCCTGGGTGATGGACCATGCGCCAGCTCCTTTTGGGCGTAGGCATGATCGGGAACAAGATTCTGACTGCCTGCATCCAGGGTGGACCCTGGCACTGTCCACGGAATCTTGCCGAGAACAGAAGAGAGCCCGAGACGGGGACATTTGCATGACCTTTGACTGAATGGAGTAGCCATCTGCTTCCTGCAGCAGCAGGACGGACTGACAACCCTCCAAGGAAATTTCAGGTTCCCTTTCAGGATGGAAAAACCCAAGCATCACTTGAGCTCATCTCTGTTGTCTTTTAATCATCTGCCAGATCAATAAACTACTTCTCAAGACTGGGTTTTCCAAGACAGTGTCTGGTATAGATTCTTCGCCTGGTAGAAAGTATGTTGGCTGAAACAGGTCCAGACTTACAGCAGGCTTTCCAGGCCAGCTGACCGAGGTGCTGGACCAGGCTTCCAACTTGCTTCTGCCCCAGAGGCAGGGGCTCTGGGTAAGGGTCACCCTAACAGGGTTCACGAGCAAAACAAGAGGCAGCTCAGATGCTAATACCAAGCACAGTGGGGATGCTCAGCGCCCCCAGGTGGCCTTCCGGGAAGGGGACTCCCTTTGGGATGGGTGAGGGTGGAGTCAGGCTCAGCCACCTTCTTACACAGGCTGATGGTACTTTTCCTACTTAACTGTTGCCCTAATCCTGAGAAATACACAGGCTATCTGGGGAGGCCATTCCCCAAAACCCTTCAGGCAGGATGTTGTAATCCACAAAATGAGGCAACTGATACCTGCCTCGCAGGATGGGTGCATGAATCAGCTGCAACACAAGCCTTCATGTGGGGATGTGGAAGATATCACAGCCAACAGGAAAACCTCAGGCTCGCAAGCCTTTCAGGAAGAGACACTTGAAGGGTCTGTGCTCAGCCAAGATGCATGGAGGGTAATCTTACCCCGTCCACTTGTCTTAGAATACACTTCTCCCAATTTGTAAACACCCAGGCTCCTTCACTAGATCTGAGCTGGGATTCCTTTTGGACCTTGCTGGAATTCCATTTATTTAATCAGCACCTTAATTAGTTCTTAATTCTCTAATAATGGTGACAGCCAAGACTGTCTTTAGAAGCAGCAAATCCTGCAAGAGTTATCGTGTCTGCTGAAAATCCAACCTATAAACATGACTAAACCATAAAATAAGCATCGCTAAGACCCATCAAGCTCTTATTTTCTCAAGATGAAGACTTTGATATTAGGTTTGTGTCAATAACTTTTTACATCATTCTTCTGGAAGCTCTTCTAGGCTCCCCACTGTGTGGACCCCCGAAGGATGCTCTTGGTTCGTTTTCACTGGGAAACCCAGCTCTAATTTTCTGTCACCACAACTTGGTTCTCTCAGCCCCCTTGTCAATGAGCTATTAATTCCTAGTCAGAAACAGGAGGGGAGACACTTTTGGAAGGCCAGGAGAGAGCAGGGCACAAAAGCCATCATGGTGAATGTTGCTTTGGTTGCCAAAAACAAAAATTTCAGCATAGAGAGGTCACTTAGTCCAGCACATGCTCAGCGTGTTCAGGTAAGTTCTGTCGGGTGTCAGGACGACCTGGGCAGAGCATTGGGCTTGGGTCCGAAGATACAGGTGGTCTTATTTTTTTTAAATACACACCAAACACTTTGGGATAAAATGATGGGATGTCTGTGAAATTTCTTCAGCAAAACAAAAATAGACAAAGCAAACCAGAAAAATACTGACAATGACTAAAGCTAGGTGATGGACCCAGGGATTATGATCCATTCTCTCTGCTCTTCTTATATTTGAAAATTTCAATCATTAAAAAAAAAAAAGAAAAGAAAACCAAATGCTTGGATTTCCATTTTGATGTTGACATTTATCGGCTGAATCACCAAGCCAGTCACTAGACTTCTTGGCTTCCTTAGCTGTAAAATCAGGGATTAACTTTCATCATTGCTTTGAGGAATAGCAGAGTAATGCATAAAAATCCCTTGTCAACCCTAAAGTACTACACAAATGTCAGTTTTTCACTGATTAAAGTAGAAGATAAATCAATCAGATGCTGGCTGAGGCTGCCAAAAAGTGGCTGAACTTCCCCTAACACAGCTCTACTTGCTAATCCTCATCCCAGCTCCTCCCAGATGGTTTTCTAATTGGAACTTGGTGCAGGTTCCTGCCCCCAGAGGCAGGTTTGGACCGTTCCTAGGCGTGTGGTGACCTGGAGTTTATTCCTGGGATCCATTCAGTGGCATAATTGGGGCGTAAGAAAGGACTAGGGAGAAAGCTTGGTGGCCGCTGGCTGGCAACATGATGGCGGCGCTCTTTCATTTTACTGTTGATTTCAGGCCATCTAATGCTTACAACTGGCTCTCTTCATTTCAGCCTGGACCACAAAATCTCAAAATAGGAGTGATCACTAAGCCCGCTTGCCACCTCCTCTCTGGGAGAGTGAGGCTGCTGGCGGATGATGACAGCACCCTGGTCTCAGAGCTTCCAGCTTGGTTGTGCTAAGGAGTGAGTGAGGATGTGAGGTCTCCCTCCCGGCCTGTCCACCCTGGGCAGGTAAGGCTGGAATCCCTAATCCACACAATAAGCCGTTAATATTAAAACCTGACTTCTAGGATGACTGCATGAATCAAGCAAGATCCTGACATATGCTGTTTATGGTGTGGCAGGTGTCACAGCACACAGACAAGTCTCAGTCTCAGACATCTTTCTGAAAGCCACATGAAGGGCTCCTCAGCAGGGAGGAGTGAGGAGGGGACATGTTCCCCACCCACTCCCCTGACAGCACCCTCTCCCAATCAAACTTGGGCATCCATCTGCCTGTGTCCCTCTTCAGCATCTGCCTTCCCTTCTTTCCACCCTTCTCTTGAAACCTGCTTTTAACCAACTCCCCATCTGAAATAGGTCTCTAGGCTTCATTTTCCCTTTTCCTGAGGGCATTGTGATTTTATTGGGACCACAAATTAAGCCCCCAAATGAAATGATTTTTTCAAACCTGTAGGACACATGGGAGTGGGGGGAGGAGGATCTGGCATGTAGCTTGAGGCAGGGTGCCCAGCAAGAGCTGGGATGTGCTAACTGGATGCTGCACACACAGTGAGGGTGGGGGAGGGGGAGTCCTGGACACAAGCTCGGTTGACCCTGAAGGCACTTTGCATTTTTCTTGCCTTTCTGGATCCTTGCTCAGCTCCAAAGTGATGTCCATGCTACATTCATCTCTTTATCTTTTAAAGTCCAAGATTGAAGGGATTTTTACTGATGAAATCTCATGATAGCTACAGACAGACCCTCACAGAAGCCACCAAGAAGTGACTTTTCTAATGAATTAGAAAATAATCAGAAATAATTAGAGCAGGGGATTGAATATTCGTGTTCCTGAGACTGTCTCTCATGGGAGGTGTCCCATGCTGGCATTTCAGAGACAGGTTCCCTTTTGTGACAGGCTTCCTCTGCTGACCTATTTGGGGTTGTGTATTTGGAATCCAGGGTTCCCACCTACGTCAATGGAAATCTTGTGGGCAGAGGGAGGGTGGGCGTCCGGCATACCCACACCGGACCAGAGTCCTCAAACAACTGGGTGGGGCCAAGAGCTTTGCTCCCAGAGAGAGATGTTATTGTCTGAGACCTCGGAATCCTGCCCTTCATTTAGTGAGAGTGGCTAGAGCTTTCTTACTCAATTTTCAAATGAACAGTAAATTTGTTTGAAGATACAAAAACTTGAAACATAAATATTTATATCTCAAAGACATTTGTCACGATGTCTAGGCCTCTGGAAGGGCCTGCAAGTGCTAGCAGAGCGGGTGTCCCCTGCCCGAACCTTTGTGGGGCTCTGCAGGTTGATTTGTGAGGAGTGTGAAGAAGGAGGAGACGTGGACCCTCTGCCCTGTACCGGAGAGTCACCTGTGTTCTGAGTTGATTGTCTCTGAGACTTACATGCGTGTGCGTTCAGTTGCTTCAGTCGTGTTTGACTCGGTACAATCCCATGGACTGTAGCCCATCAGGCTCCTCTGTCCATGAGATTCTCCAGGCGGAAATACTGGAGTGGGTTTCCAGGCCCTCCTCCAGGGGATCTTCCTGACCCAGGGATCAAACCCGCATCTCTTAGGTCTCCTGCATTGACAGGCAGATTCTTTACCACTTTACCACTAGCGCCACCCGGGAAGCCCCTCTGAGACTTACATGTGCAGAGACTTACTCTGCACATAACTATAGAAAATACACATCTGAGGAAGAGATCTGTCACTGATGGCCAGGTTTTCACCATTGCTTCCTTGAATTTTTCTCATCGCAGGTCTGGTCTCCATGGGGAGCTGGAATGGAATGGACATCTTTCCCGGAAGCCATGATGTCTGAGATAAGAAGAGAGCATTTCAGCTGAATTTTTCTTAGCTTCCGGTACATTGTCCTTATTTGCTTTAAAAAAAAAAAAAAAAACCCAATGTATCCTTTATTTGAAATGTTGTTTATTAAATGCACTAGATTTCTTCATGCATCTCTTTCCTGTGGGCCTCAGAGAAACTGAAATGTTCTGGTCTTCAGTCTCCCAGCTTTAGTTAAATGGGCTTTTTTCCTGGACATAAAGGGCAAAATAAAATGGAGAATAGTTATTTCTGGGCAAATATGTTGGAGGAGATGCTCCATCCTACATACCCTGTGTTTTGGGAACACGTGTCATTTTTGTCTTCTTTAAATGTGGGGCCCACTGTCTCCCATTGTGTCTTCAAAGGTTCCCAATAAGCCTCAGACTTAAATCCCACATTATAAAACGTTCTAGGGATGGGGTTTCTGTGAGAGGGTATTGTGCTCTGGTGAGATGATCTGTTTGGGAAAGATGACCTAAGATCTCTTCCTGTGAGCATCCTGTGGGATTCTACCTAGATCTTTTATTGCACTGAGCACATGCTACCCGTGATGGTGTAACCGACTGTGTACATCTCCCTTCTCTGAGATTATGAGCTTCTGAAAGTAAGAGGCATATCAAGCTAACCTTCGCTTTTCCCTGCAGCACATTTCTCAGTTCTTGTCTTATAGCTTAGTCCAGAGAAATGCTTTTTGACGGAAAAAGCAGACCATAGCCATGGGTTTTTAAGGTCAAACCATTTTATGTTGTTGTGGTTGCTCAGTTGCTAAGTCATGTCTGACTCTTTGCAACCCCATGGACTGCAGTGTGCCCGCCTTCCCTGTCCTTCACTATCTCCTGAAGATTGCTCAAACTCATGTCCATTGAGTCACTGATGCCATCCAACCATCTTGTCCTCTGTCGTCAGGGTCTTTTCTAGTGAGTCGGCTCTTCACATCAGGTGGTCAAAGTATTGGAGCTTTAGCTTCAGCATCAGTCCTTCTAATGAATATTCAGGATTGATTTTCTTTAGGATTGACTGGTTTGATCTCCTTGCAGTCCAAGGGCTGTCAAGAGTCTTTTCCAACACCACAGCTCAAAGGCATCAATTCTTCAGCCTCCTTTATGATCAACTCTCACATCCATACATGACAACTGAAAAAAATACAGCTCTGCAGATATTGTTGTGGGATTCTTCAGCCACCTATGATAGTTTTCCCTGGTGGCTCAGACAGTAAAGCATCTGTCTACAATGCGGGAGACCTGGGTTTGATCCCTGGGTCGGGAAGATCCCCTGGAGAAGGAAATGGCAGCCCACTCTAGTACTATTGCCTGGAAAATCCCATGGACGGAGGAGCCTGGTGGGCTACAGTCCATGGGGTCACAAAGAGTCGGACATGACTGAGTGACTCCACTTTCTACTATGATAGTTTTTGGTCTTCAGAAGTTAAACAATACAGTGTATAGAGAGAAACAGAAATGGAAAACATTAGAAATTGCTTCAGTCAGGATTTGAATATATTTTCTGAAAAGACAGATGAGAAAAGCAGAAGAGAAAAATGGTTTTGGAACCGTTGGTCTACCAGTAATGAGAGAAGCAGACCTCATATGCTGGCCTATGAAAAAATAGTAACATATGTACCAGAAGGTCCATAGCAGATTTGTTTATAATAGCCCCAAACTGGAAACACCTAGAATATCCATAACCAATAAAATATAAATAAAGTTATGGTGTATTCACACAACAGAATACTGCTCAACACAATAGAGCAAGTATTGATACACAAAACAACACAGAGACAAAACGCTGAGTGAGAGGAACCAGACATGAGAAGTGTGTAGACTGTACAAACAAACTTCCAGAAGATTCAAGAACAGTCAAAATGTTTGTTTGGTGGTAGATGTCAGGAAAGGTGGGGGAGGGCAGCATAACTGGGGAGGGGCCATAATGACTCCTCTGGGGTGCTAGAAATGTTCCATGTTCTGATCTGTGTGATGTTTATATATGGTGAGATCCAACAAATTCTTAATTTAAGATTTATGCAATACATACATTTATGTACTTTATTTTATATATATTCAGAAATGCTAATGTTTTTTAAATAAAGGAAAAAAAACACTGCTCTTTATTGAGTGCTTACTATGTGCCAGGTAAAGCGTTAAGCACGTGAGGCTTTAAAAATATTAAGCAATTTGCCACAAGTCACAGATTCTGTGAGAGAATCTTGACTCAGACCCAAACTCTAAACTCCAAACCTCCGTGCTCTGTGGTCTCCGGTCTCCGGCCTCAGGGCTAATCCTCACTTTGCTGGAAGTTGGCCTTTCGGCCTGCGGGTCCTCCAAGCAGACCAGGTGGGCCGGGGAAGCGGCAGCCGTTTTGCCCTAAGTTGTCTATTTATTAACAATAAACCTCTGTTGCAGCATTAACAGAGCTGTTAAAACATTTCCTTTGCTGTTGGCTGAGTCAAGGCCTTGCCAAGTGGCGGGGACAGTGGCCTGACTGTTGAAGGAGGAACAGTGAATGGAGTTTTCAACAAGGCGGGGAGGGAAAAACAGAACACACATTCTTTGTGGGATTTCTTCATGTTTGAAGTTCATTCTGGCCCGGTGCTCTCTAGGGGAAAGAAAACCTCACTCAAATGAGGTTTCAGAATGCATTTCTCCTCCAGCTGCTGTTCTCTCCATTTGTCTTAATTCCCTTAGTTTCATTTGTTAGAGTTCTGAAGTTGAACTTACAGACCTAAAGAGTTATTAACATTTAGTGAATGGACCCTGATTATCTTAATATTTATTAAGGAGGGGGTTCAAGTATACGAATCACAACACTCATATATTCTCATGAAATGGAGGAAAAGAGAAACCCACCCTGGCTCAGAGTCCATGAAACCCTGACTCCTGCGTCTCTGCTTCCTGTTGTCCAAAGTGCTGGTATCCAGGGCTGCCATCTATGTGCTGGAGAATTCCTGGAATCTTGCTCTCAGGAAATTCTGAGAGGAGATTCCCACCTGGTCTTGCTCCAGATAGCACCCCTGACAATTCACTTAGGACTCCATCTAGTCGGGCAGATCCTGGAGAAATTCCACTTTCTCCCTTTCAAGTCCTGGAATCTGACCTGACAGACAGTAAGACCAGAAAACGAGGCTGTAAGGGGCTTGGTGGCCTTCTTAAGAGTGTTACCTTGGGCAAGACCCTCGGTTTCTATGAGCTTCCTGCGGTTTTGGCTACAAAGTGATGCTATACTAGGCATACACCAGAAAGGTAATTTGCATAGACGAGCGCTTTGAACTTTTGGAAGAAACTCACTGAGGAATGATTCTGATGATGGCCGATTTAATAGAAGCAGCTGAAAGTCTGAGTCTTCACCCCACTCCCCACCCCCAACTCCAGATAAAATATGACAACAGCTTCGATGCCACATACATACTTAGTGACTTTATTTTTTTTACTTGGTGTAAACTAGGCCTATAAAGGCCTAGTCTTCAAACTCTGCTGTATTCCAAAGATCAGTTAAATGTAAGTACTTTTAAATGAGTCCTGATTGGAAATGGACAACCTTAATAAAGGTAACCAAAATCCTAATTTTCCAAAGCCTGAACTGATTCCTGTTGACATAAATTCAAATCGCCTTTCATTCACAAATTCAGTGTTTCAGAAATATATGGTAGAGCCTGGTTGTCTCCCTATTACCTGGGTCGGCATGGCCCTGGGACTCTAATGGGACATTCCTTCCCATTCTGGTCCTGCTGCTGTTTTTGCCACCTGTGTCTTTAATTACACTGGGAAATCCTTAAACTCTCTGTCCCTCTAGACTCCAGGCAGCCCAGCCAGTCTACCAGCTGGGCCCAGAGATAAGCACTAGTTTTTGTCTCTGGGCTAGGTCGCTGGTCAGGTTGTGTACCAAGGTTTGTTTTCTGTTTTTTTTTTTTTTTCCTTTTTACTGCTGCTCTAGGGTATTTTTAATATTTATTTATTTTACTTTTTGTTGTTGAGTGGGCTTTTCTCTAGTTACAGTGAGCGGGGTTATTCTCTAGTTGTGGTGTGTGGGCTTCCCATTGCAGTGGCTTCTCTCTTGTTGCAAAGCACAGGCTCTAGGGCATGCAGGCTTCAGTAGTTCAGCACTTGGGCTCAGCGGTTGCAATTCCCCGGCTCTAGAGCACAGGCTCAATCGTTGCCTCATGGCATGTGGGCTCTTTCTGGATCAGGGATCAAATTCATGTCCCCCGCACTAGCAGGGAGATTCGTTACCACTGAGCCACCAGCGAAGCCCTCTAGGATAATTTTTAAAATCAAATGAAAGCAAGCTATGTTAAGTCTGGGCCTAAGGAAAACATCTCAGCACAGGGCTCTGACCAGAATCTGGAGTTCCTGAGCAGAAATTATGTTGAACTCTGATTGGTTTTTGTTCCTTCTCCCTTGGTCCAGTAGGTGGCACTCCTGAGCGAGGCTTCTTGGCTGAGGTGGTGGACTCAGTCCAGACTGGGCTCCTATGTCCATAGCAGGTGGACGACTGGGAGTCTCTGCCTTCGATGGGTGGGGAGCACTTCCTGTCCCTGTCATCTGAGGGGGGAAGGGTGTGAAGGCACTCAGATGAAAGGGAACACAGTGACACCCAGTGACGTTCCGAGAACGGGGTTGGAGTGGTGGCGGGTATCTCACCGGAGGATGAGGACTCCTGCTATTCCAGAGTCTACATGCCTCAAGCTCCTGTGGGCAATACTGTTAGATCTTCAAAGAAACATTGAGTTGATCTAGAACTTTCCATTCTGCCACTGCTAACTAATCTCTTCAATCCAGACCTTACCTCCCTCAATCACCATCCTGTCTGCCCTTTGTGTGAGGGACCACATAGTCTGCACCTGGGACCTCTTCCAACTTTCCAGGGAGGGGAAGGTGCAGGGGCAAGTGGCCTGAGACTCACATACTCGGCAGACAGGCTCATGTGGTTGGGCCAGAACAGCAAGGCAATTCCTCATTGCCTTATTTTCACCATCTCTTAGCTGCTTTTTTTTGATAAGGAAATGGTTTCCAAGTGGCTCAGATGTTAAAGAAACCGCCTGCAATGCAGGAGACCTGGGTTCGATCCCTGGGTTGGACAGATCCCCTGAAGGAGGTCATGACAACCCACCCCAGTATTCTTGCCTGGAGAACCCCCATGGACAGAGGAGCCTAGCAGGCTACAGTCCATGGGGTGGCAGAGCTGGGCACGACTGCGTGACTAAGCACATCCACATCTTCAAGACTGAGCTGCTTCAGCTTGTAAACCCGGGGTGCTTTTACCTGGTGGGGTGGGGGCAGCCAACCCACAGAGGGCCAGCCCTCAGGGTGTGGAAATCAGATCTGCAAACAGATTCACCAGGAAGCTATCAGCTCCATGAGCCCTTGTGCTGTGCTAATTTGCTTGGTCTTGTCCAACTCTTTGTGACCCCATGGACTGTATAGCCCAACAGGTTCCTCTGTCCACGGGGGTTCTCCAGGCAAGCATACTGGAGTGGGCTGCCATGCTCTCCTCTGGGCCATGAGCCCTTGGAACCATGTAAAATATTGCTTCTGAAGGCAATGAAAAGCCTAAAAAACCCACCAGAATTGGGCTACATCTTTCATTTGTTCCATCCCAGTGAAGACCAGGGTTTCTCAGCCTCAGGACTATAGATGTCTGGGCTGGTAAGTCTTTGTTGTGGGAGCTGTCCTGTGTTCTGTATCATGTTTAAATCCCTGGCCTCCACCCACCAGATGCCAATAGCTCCCCACTCCAGTTGTGACCCCAAAGGTCTCTAGACATTGTCAAATATCCCCCCCGACCCACTGGAAAACCCAAAGTCTAGACTAATATCTTTTGTGGGGTGCCCCATGGTTCATATCTGTGCTTTTAATCCATACGGTAAGTTCATGCTCCTTTGCCAATAATATTCAAATACATCTCTTTTTCAAAAATCCTAATTTAAAAAAATGACAGTAAGTGGGCGCTGAGAAAGTGTCAAGTTTTGATATTGCCCAACCTGAACGACATGATTGGCGCCTTTTATTACGGCTTACACTTTGTGAATGGAAGCCTTTACCTTGTGGGTTCATCTTCTTGTTATTATTTATTATCATTATTATTGTTATTGCCATTTCTGCACTGTCTTGATGGCTGGCTTTTGGGTTCTGCATTCTTCCACTCCTTTCTCCCTTTTCCTCTTGCATTCACTGTTTCTCCCCCTTCCCATTCTCTAAGCAATTACTTCCATTTCTAAATATATCAAAGCATGTCACCCATGTCAGTCTCATGGCCCCAAAGCACCTCATAGGGAGAGACTGACCTCTTTTTTGGGGTCCTGGGCACCATTTTGCTGTCATTGAGAGAAGGTGGATGGGTCACAGGGCAGTTTACAGAAGCCAACTGGCCTAGGAGGGAAATGTTTAATTTACTCCAACTCCAGACTATTGTATAAACAACTCTAGTCAAACATCAAGTTGCTTTCAAATTGCATAACTTGGAGGGACCTCAGAGAAAACCATGTCTAAGGAGCTCGTTTTGCAGAGAAAGCTAATGCGATCTCAAGGTAATACCTTGATAACTAACATTTAGTGATAACTACTCTGCAACAGTTGTGTTGTGAGGGGCTGGTGTGAAAAGTTAGTGAGGTGGGGAAAAGCCACGTTCAAATCCTCTATGCTATTTCCCAGGGCTTCCTGGGTGGCACAGCGGTAAAGAATCTGCTGGCCAATGCAGGAGACATGGGTGCCATCCCTGAGTCAGGAAGATCCTGTGGAGAAGGAAATGGCAACTCACACCAGTATTCTTGCCTGGGAAATCCCATGGACAGAGGAGCTTGGCGGGCTGCAGTCCTTGGGATCACAAAGAATCAGACACGACCGAGTGACTGAACACTACTATTAATACTAGGCTTTTTCCCACAATGGCAGCCCACTCCAGATTCTTGCCTGGAAAATCCTATGGCCGGAGGAGCCTGGCAGATTACGGTCCATGGGGTCTGCAAAGAGTCGGACACAACTGAGCAACTTCACTTTTTCCCACACAGTAGTTTAATAGTCAGGGAGAAGAATCTCCAAACCATCCATCCTGGTGGAGGAGACCCCATGGCTGTGACACCTCTGCCTGCCTCCCTCACTAACCCAGCCCCTGGGACAGTGGGGTGGCTTCTCTGGTTGGGAAGGGTACTGGACATGCTCAACTCTGCCTGGGTTTGGAGGGTTGAGGAGCCAGCACTCTGCTGGGAGCAAGAGACACCCACTCCACCTCTCTAATAGCTTCGCTCCTACCCCTTCCAGCGCTCATGGCTGCAGACCCCTCTGTCTGGGCTTCGTAAGTCTCTCTCTGGCTGATCCACAAACAACCTGGCCTCTTCCCACGGTATAGCATCCACTGAGCGTGTGTTCGCCTGAGCTCCGAGGCAGCCCGGGGCTGCTGCTTGGCGCTTGTCCTTCATGGAACATTTGATTGCCAGGCATCTCCAAGGTCAGGAGCTAAAGTTGGCAGAGGAACTACTGTTTCGGTGGTTTCTCCCTCCTCTGAATTACTTTTCTTTTAAAAATAAGTTTTTAAACATGAGCCCTCAATTCTATGCCAAGCCACAGAGTTCAATTTAGCATTTTGGGGTAGCTATTTTAATTTATTTTTACCTTGTACACCCGAGCACGCTATCAGGAGCAGAGCATCGAGAACTGGGCATTATTCTTTTGTGACAGATGTGACTGAAAGGACATGAAATATTTCCTTTAATCTTCCTTTTATAGACTCAATGACTATTTTCCTTTGCAATAATCTTATTTGTTTCAAGGTGACGCCATCTCTCAGCATATATTTTAAAATACCTCTTGGAATTTCCAGAAGGCTGATTACAAGCTTACACAAGGAAAACAAGGTCATTATTTTATTATCTCATTTTTTTTAATAGATGAAACTTTCATATCTTTTTTCATTACCTTTAAAAAAATTTTTTATTGGAGTATAGCTGCTTTACAATGTTGAGTTAGTTTCTGCTCTACAGCACACGTATACATGTATCCTCGCTTTTTTGAATTTCCTTCCCATTTAGGTCACCACAAATCACTGAGTTCTATGGGCTGTGCCGTCGGTTCTCATTAGTTATCTATCTGATACATAGTCGTATATACATGTCAGTCCCAATCTCCCAATTCACCCTACCCTCCCTTTCTCTCCTTGGTATCATACATTTCTTCTTTACATCTGTGTCTCTACTTCTGCTTTGCAAATAGATTACCTTTTCCCCACATCAAGTATCATTTCAAATTTTCTTTTGAAAGTTTTGAGATTCATTCTTGTGGTTAATGAAAAGCAAGGTCGTTTCTAAAAGTAATTTTCCACACATACGTTCTGAGGAAACCTTAATTGCATATGTAGGTTTAGGAATTTTGGTGTAAAAACACAAGTCCCATGGCCTTGGAGATGAACTTCATAAACTTCATAGACTCTCTTCCAATTGTTGTGCCAGAAGCGATTTCATTTGTCACGAGTTTCTAGCTCTGACTGCTTTACTTAAAGAGGAATTAGGAAAGCAAGCCACAGAGCAGGTCACTTGGAAGTTAAGGAGATTAATCTTAAATAAGTTGAGAGGAAGCCCAGGAAACTTAAATCAATGCTATGGGACACTTTTGATGTTTAGTATGTTGCTCTGTATTCATCAGGAACGGGATAGGAGGGTGGAAGTTGGTGATCAGTAAATTAGGGACCACAGGCCCTGTGTACAGTGGGCTGTGCACTGCACAGTGGGTGTATGGACAACGTAGAACTGTACGGACAACAGCTATAGCGCCACCCGGGGTTGTCTGGGTGACAACCTCCAAATGAACTGAGAGAGAGGTGTGATGACAACGGAATTTCTAAAAGTAGCAAGGCCTGGCTAGAAAGCTTCCTTCATCAAAAAAGTCAGAAAAATTCTTAGAGTTTGACAGTTTAAATGAAAGTTTAGCAGAGGACGTGGCTACGTGATTGCTGTAGTTTAGGGGTTCAGGGTCTGGGCTTGGGGATCCCACAGACTTGAATTTGATTTCTGACTCTGTCACTTGGTAACTGTGTGACCTTAGGTGAGTTATATACATTTTCATCAGTTAAAAAAAAAGAAAAAGGGAAGAGCAAAGGGTATTATCCAGTATGGTTGCTGTGAAGATCAAAAAAGATAATGTCTGCAGAGCACTTGAAAGTGTGCCTGGCACAACACAACTGTTTAATAAATGCAACCTGGTTTTATTGTCAGAAGTTGGAGAATCCACTAACTTCCTGGTACAGGGCCCCTGGACTCAGAGTCCACGATCCTACCAGCTTGAGCTGTCCCCAGGCTGCTGGTTGTCCCACCTGAGATTCCATTTACAAGGCACTTTCAAGAGTGCATTAAAAATTATCTCCATGGTGGCAATAGAACCATAAAATTCTACAGCTGGTGGTAACACAGATGCAAACACAAAATAGAACCAGATGTCCAACCTTCCCAGTGCTCAACCAATGGCAGAGGGGGGACACGAAACTCATCTGGGTTCTGCCTGGAATCTGAAGGCTTCCTGTGTGATTCAGATGATGGCCTTTGCTTTCTGATTATTCAAACATCATCAGGAGCCCCATAGACAACTAAAAAGAAGAGGTCACCAGGGTTGGGGAATAGGGACTGGAGGGAAGAGACATAATAGTTTCTTGTCAACATGCCTTGCCTGGGCAGCCAGAAGATTTGTTTGAGCTGTGAAATAATATTTATTCTGTATGCCACTGACCAAGCTCAGTCATTGCTCTATTTCTCTACTGGAGATTTTTCTTTTTTCAAATTTTAACTCATTCTGCTTAGAGGGTAACAAACATGTAATGAACTCAGTGATGAATTCAGAAAGGATTCAGAACATTAACTATGCCCACAGGACTCTGAATCCCTCCATGCTGGTCCCAGGGTCTCCTCTGTGGATTCACCTGTTCATCATTTGGACAGAAAGGTAGCATCTTACTGGGTCCCAGTGAGACTCCTTCCAAGCCAGGATGGTTTTGTATCAAACACCCAACTGAGGGCAGTCTGACTAAATCTAGATCGTGATTGCATTATTAAACATTTTTAATGATATGTCATATTTAACCTAAATGTATCAAAAATATTATGTTTTCATATAATCAGTATGAACATTATTATCAATAATATATTAATGATATGTTTGTCCTGATAATATATTCAAGATACTATTTACATTTGTTGTTGTTGTTCAGTTACTCAGTCATGTCCAACTCTTTGCGACCTCATGGACTACAGCACACCAGGCTTCCCTGTCCTCCACTGTCTCCTGGAGTTTGCTCAAGTTCATGCCCATTGAGTCAGTGATGCTATCTAACCATCTAATCTGGTATTTTCATTTGAAAGTGAAAGTGAAGTCGCTCAGCCGTGTCTGACTCTGCAACCCCATGGATTGTAGACTACCATGCCCTTCCATCCATGGGATTTTCCAGGCAAGAGTACTGGAGTGGGTTGCCATTTACCCTTGAAGTCCAGTGTGCATTTTATGGACTTCCCTGGTGGTTCAGACAGCAAAAAATCTGCCTGCAATGCAGGAGACTTGGATTCCACTTCTGGGTCAGGAAGATTTCCTGGAGAAGGGAATGGCTATCCACTCCAATGTTCTTGCCTGGAAAATCTCATGGACAGAGGAGCTTGGTGGGCTACAGTCCATGGGGTCGTGAAGAGTTGGACACGACTTAGCGACTAACACTTACCTATAGCACATTTCAAGAGACCAGTGCCCACTGTTTTGGACTGTGAAGTTATAGATGGATAAACAGAGGCTTAGGGATTAATGTTACTTCTTGCCTAAGATCACGCAGCCAACGCTTTGCAGAAGAAGAAATTCAGGCAGATTGTCAGTTTGACATGTAGGCATACATAGATCATGACTGAACTTTATTTTTAAACTCCTTCTGAAACAGGCTTTATCTCAAGAATGTATTTTTGTGTTTCAGTTTCCTAAATGTGTTTCTGGATAAGTTGGACATGGGAAAGTGATGAAGATAGGACCTGGAGTAACTGAGATTTCTCAGCCGGGAAGCCTGGCGCTGGCGGCTGGTATGTCCTGGTCCACTTATCTCAAGAGCATACAGGTTTGAGAAGAGTGTAAGGAATTCCCTTTGGAAGTGCAACAGACAGAATCTGCTTAAAAGATAAGGACTTGCAGAAACACAGAGGCACGTGCCTTGGAGTCACTGGGCAGCTGCCCAAGAAGTTGTCAAGGTCAAGGAAAGGAGCCAGACTTCCTGGACTTAGGTAGGTTCAGCTATGATGCTGCTCTGGGCCCTTCTCAGAGTATCACCTGCTTTTCCACGACCCTCCCTCACACTGGCCAGGATGCGTGGTGAGAATAGTTATCCATGCTGGACACAGAAGCAGTGGACCCAGAACCCCATGTCTTGTTTCACTCATATGGGCTCAGCAGGACCATGAAAAGCTACTGTCATGTTACGAGCTTAAGCTTTTTTTCACTCACAAAATGGGACTAGTGATACAGACCTCAGAGGGTGGTTGGGAGGATTAACAAAAAGACTCTGAATCACTTGGTATTGTACCTGGTGAAAGAATAAATGTCAACAACAATAAGGGCAGGGACCGGGAAGAGACTCACACATAACGCACATACTCATGCACACAAGCACACACAAACATATACACACTCACACACAGAAACACACACAAACTCACATACATACACACATAACTCCCCCACAAACTCACACTCACAAACAAACACACAAAGATACATACACAACCACCCTACAAACACACACACACACAGAAATATAAACACACACAGACTGACACACCTGTCAACCCAGGTTGTCATTGTATTTGGGGTGTTGATGTAACATAGTATCAGTTACTTGCAGGCTGATTAAGGTACCTGGGAGCTGGTTTACACACAAAGGGAGTGAAAAAGCAGAGGTCTTTCTATCAAAAGCAGATAAGCTAACAGAATAGCCTTGCTTGCGGTTTGCATTCAGGCCAGAGCTTTGCTGACTCCTGGCCCAGCTATGCGTTCCCCTCCTGTTGCATGGCGAAGTCAGCCACTTGAAGGTGCATAAAAAAAGCAAAATAAAATTCTAAAGGAAATACCACAGTAGTTACAGTATGTGTCCCAAGATCTCTGAAACTTCATCTGAAGCTGTCCTGGTTATTCATGTGGTTTATTGGCCACATAGACCCATGTGCTATGGGTTGCTCAGTCCTGTCCGACTCTTTTTTGACCCCATGGGCTGCAGCCTGCCAGGCTCCTCTGTCCATGGAATTTTCCAGGCAAGAATACTGGATTGGGTTGCCATGCCCGCCTCTAGGGGATCTTCCCGAGCCAGGGATCGAACCCAGGTCTCCTGCATTGCAGGCAAATTCTTTACCAACTGAGCCACCAGGGAAGCCCTTCTAGACTCTGTATGGAGACAAATCAGCTGGCTTGCTAAGTGGGTGAGTCTTCCTTCTCGGCCAGAATCTGGAGAAGAACACATGTGCTGGTGTCAGACAGACCTGCTTTCAAACCTTCACTCTATGGCTTCGTACATGCTTCTCCAGGCAGATGAGTTATGCCTCTCAGATGTGGGTCCCTACTCAGCAGAGTGACTGAGATGCTTACAGTTTAGGTGATGGTCTAAGGCTCAGGTTCTGGGGTTAGACTTGCCTGGCAGTTCTGCTCCATGACTTAGAGTTGTGTGACCTCTAAGTGTCAGTTTTCTCTCCTGTTCAAGTCTTTTTCTTTTTGACTTACTTCACTTAGTATGATAAATTCTACGTCCATCCATGTTGCTGTGCATGGCATTATCTTGTTCTCTTTTATGGCTGAGTAGTAAACCATTGTCTGCATGTACCATATCTTCTTTAGGGTGGATAAGCAACAAGGTCCTACTGTATAGCACAGTGAACTTTATTCAGTACCCTGGGATAAGCCATAATGGCTAAGAAAATTTTTAAAATGTCTTACGTGTATAACTGAGTCACTTTACTGTACAGCAGAGATAGGCACAACATTGTAAATCAGCTATATTTCAATCAAAAAGAAAAAATAAAGGAGCATAATCATCCTAATGGGCTAGGATTGAGGCTGGCCTCAGTGGACTGCATATGTAAGGCACTAGACACAGACTGGGGCATACAGTAGGTGCTCAGCAGAACTTCACTGTTATTGGCACCAAGGATGCATCTTGTACATACAAAATGCTCATGAAATCAAATTCTTCCCCCACTCCTTTTCTCGCTCTTCCCCAGTGTAAGCAATATCTCTAGTTCCAGGTCAAGCCAGGGGCTTACCCTTCCACTCCTCGTTTTATCCCTGAGTGCCCTCCTACTTTCTCACCCATTCGGGTGACCCAGAAGGTCAGCACCTCCAACAATGGCCTTTTAGGCAGCAACTAGAACCTTGAAATGCTATTCTCTCTGTTCTGTTAAGGTGATAGGAGACAAAGGATCTTAGAATTGTACATCTGGAAGGAACAGACATCGGTGATGATATGCAAGGAGGTAGAAACCACAGCCCTGGGATGGAGTGGTGAATCCAGAGTTGGTCCAACCAGCAAGATGTTGCTGAGCCTGGGCTGTGTCCAAGGGCTTCCCTGATGGCTCAGATGGTAAAGACTCCGCCTACAATGCAGGAGACCTGGGTTCTATTCCCGGGTCAGGAAGATCCCCTGGAGAAGGGACTGACTACCCACTACAGTATTCTTGCCTGGAGAATTCCATGGACAGAGGAGCCTGGTGGGCTACAGTCCATGGGGTCGCAAAGAGTCAGATACCACTGAGCAGCTAACACTTTTGCTTTTTCACTGGGCTGTGTCCAGATTTAGTCAGCGACTCCTTCCTGCTGGCTGGGAAATCTGAGGGCATTTTGTCATGCAGCTGTTGTTAAAACAAACCCCAAACCAAAAAAGCCTGTTGTGGAATCTAAGGAGCAATAGCTCGAATCATTTATTTATTATAAAATAACTAGTCCCACATGCTAAGAATTACTTTTAAGATTTCAAAATTAGACAAGACCTAGTAATATATCTCCTTCATTATCAACATCGGTGGAAGGTTTATTATTTTAAACCAAGTCGTAATTTGTTTGGAAGCCCTGTCTGGCATGCACAGAATATCGATACCAGCAAACCTGGTGTTGTCTCATCCTGACAGAGAGGGTTTGGGAGGTAGCATATTGGGAAGTGGTATTAGCAGTGATGAGTGAGGCCAGAATGGACAGGGAACAGATCAACTTGTTCACCAGTGGGTTTTATGACCTCTCTTGCCCTGAGTGGAACTCAGCTTTCTAGGTAACATTCTGGGCTGGCCCATGACCTTGGTCTCACATGGGTGTCATGTGACCTGCAAGGCAAGTACCACCAGAATACCCTCTGGGATGTTTGCATCCTCTCTGGCAATGAGAACAAATTCACCACCATGACTGGTCTGAATCTCAGCTGCCTGGGGGAGCCAAGAGCACAGAATATTCTGTGCAAGCTGGTTCAGGAAAACACTCCCTATGTTCTGCCCTCTGGGGCTTAGGAGATGCCTCGTCATGAAGCTTGCAAAGTTCTGGTGTCAAAGTTCAGTGCTTGACTCCCCCAAATGAGAAATATTCGGACAGCATGGAAATATATTTTTCACAAAGATGTAGCATTTCATTTCCCAGTGATAACTACTGTTAACATCTTGCATATCCTTATAGACTGTTCAAAACACATACATACAATTTAACAAAAGGGAAATTTTACTATATTTCCACTTGGTAATCCTTTTTTTTCTCTTATAATGTGAAAACCATTACAAAACAATGTCATTACTTTTAATGACTGCCTAGAATTCCTTTGGTGTGTTTTTGACTGATAACCTCTTTCACTTGTTTCTAGATTTGTTTGTTTGTTTAATAAATGTGCTATAATTGATGAACATCCTTTTAGACACATTCTTGCAATTTTTCTTGGGTCAAAGGGCAAGTCATTTAAACTTTTCATACATTGCCAAATTACCCTCTGGAGTGGTTATAAAAATTTCTACTTTCACCAATCATAGGATTTTCTTTTAAAAAATGACATTATTACAGGATGAAAAGGACAGGTGGTCTCCACTTACAGTGAAATGAAGGTTCTTATTCAATTCCTTAATTCTTCATCTCAGTTTTCACTGAACCTCACCTCCAATTCAGAGACCTGGCAAGATTTAGGGGAATCAAGGTTTTTAAAAAAGACCATAACTTGAGCAATGAATACAGAAGTCTTTATCATAGATGGACATTAACTGGAAAACAGTATCAGAGTGAGAAAAACTACAAACAAGCAAACAAAAAGGAATGGAGAAAGATTTTATACAAATGATCATTCTCTTTGTGCTGTTATAAAATTAGGTACTCCTCAGGCAGAAATTTTATCATAAACTAACACTAACTCTAACCCTCGTATTCAATCATTCTTCTTTGTCCAAGATAAGACAAGACAGTGCATTAATTGGAGGTTCTGGATAATATTGTGATAGCCCCATCAGCTGTACACAATCTGATTTTCTAATATACCACAAACATTTGGCCTTGTGGGAAATACCAGGGAATTCCTTTGAGAATCTGAACAAAGATTAGAAAATTAGAATTTCAGAAAAAGGTTTCAGTCAGTAGATAAGGAGAGTAATAACCCAAAGAAGTTCCTGGTCTTCAAAATAATTAGGTTCAAAGAAGGTTTATTTTCTATTGTTTGCCTATGATCACAGGAAGGTTTCAATAATAGTAATAAACCTGCTCCCTGAGATGTATCTACAATTTTAACTTCACAAATCATACTCACATGGACTTAAGAAGAAAAGGACCCTGGGAGGCTCTTTACATTAAGATAAGTAGGAAAATGCCATTCCTGTGATAAAGGCCTGGGGACTTCCTTTTAGGGGCAACGCTGCTGGTCCCGATGGGACCCTGTGGAGCCCAACTGTGTACAGAGATAGAGGCAGTATCTTCTGCTTCCACAAGTGTCGTGGGAGATTGCAGAGGTATTTCCCTGCTGAGGAAAGGTTCTTCAGATTTTGTGGGAGGACCCCCTTACTAGGCAGCTCATCATTCTCTGAGTGTTGACCTTCCTGGGCTTAATCATGTCCCCTGAATACTCACACCTATCAGGGAAACACCTGATCAGCTCTAGCCGACAAAGATGCCAGGCTGCTCATATGTCCAATGCTGGACATACAGAGAGAGAGGTCACCACGAGCCTTCTGTCCTTATCAGCACTGGATAAGCGCAGGTCAGAGACCACTCCTTCTCTCTACATCTCCACCTCCTCTGTCCTTTGGCAGAGGTGATCCCGTCATACCAATCAGAGGCACCTCTGTGTTTAACATCAGTCACGTGGAGCCAAACCCACACACCTCATCAGCTCCCCCATCACAGACCGTCCTCCGCTTCAGCCCTTCACCTCACAGAGTGCCCCTCTGCTTCTCCGTCCCTCCCTTCAGATTTCTAGAAGCCAGTTCCAGAGAAGCTTAGCAAGTTCAGGGAGATCGCTCCATGCACATGTCAACCAGCATCTGTTCATTCTCACTATTTTCCAGGCACGGTGCTAGATCCTGGGCACAGTCTCTTTCCTCAGGATGATTTAGTCTGAGAGATAAACACACATGGAAATAATTTTGTATTAGTTACCACAGACGTGGGCTGTGTTTATCGTGTGGGTGCTGCCATTCCCAAAATACTGCGTTATGTTTCTCCGTATAGCCGGGTAAAGAACTTTACCTTTTAGGTAATAGGGAGTGAATGACTGGTCGGGTTTCAGGCATGGATCTTTCAGATGGGATGTGCCCAATATATCTGAGGACAGAACTGTGTGCAGGAGGATGGGAGCCTTTTGCACTAATCCTCCTGGAAGAACATCTGTACCTACATGAGGGTTTTGGCTGTCCCAAGAGGGAGTAGATCTGGGATGTGTTCAGGAGGGGAATCAAAGCATTCAGTGGCTGTTTAGCAATGTGGTGGCACAAGGCGGGCAGAACGAAGCGTGAAGAGTGAAGTTTACCTGCAGCCAGGTGAGGCAACCAAGGATGCTGCTGCCACCGCCTGAGACAGAAACCCTGGAGGGAGGGCAAACAGAGGGCCAGTTTGGGGTGTGCTGAGTTTGACTTGCTAATAGCTACTGCAAGGAAAAAAAAAATCACAAGGGAGTGGCCTTTAGGAAGTCTGAAGCTCAGGGCGATGAGCTGTGGCAGAGAAATCTGGGATTACCCATCTCTTATATGTTAACGACTCGTAAGTCTAGGAAATTAGGTGAGCTCAGCCAAGGGAAAGTATAGATGAAAACAGAGCTAAGGACCAAGCCTCTGAGAATACTACCGTATAAAGGAGAAAAGAAGATGAAACAAGTTCAGGAAATGCGGGGCCCTCGAGGGAACTCAAGAGAGTGCTTCCAGAAGCAGGGAGAGATCAACAGTGTCAAGTGAAGTAGATGTTCAATAACATGAAGAGTCATCGTTACAGGGACTTCTCTGGTGGGCCAGTGGCTAAGACTCTGCGCTCCCAATACAGGGGCCCCGGGTTCGATCCTTGGACAGGAAATTAGATCCTGCATGCCACAGGAAGATGAAAGACCTTGTGTGCCACAACTAAGATGCAGTGCAGCCAAACAAATAAATAAATTTTTCTAAAAAAGCCATCATTACGAAGGTCCCTGATATCCTGAGGAACAAGGGTAGCCTTGTGGTGGGGGCAGGGGGAGGCCTGTTACTGAGACAGTGAGTGGTAAGGGATGGCTTGAGGAACAGGCGAGAAATTCCAGATGGGAGACAAGAAGTGCTCCACGCTTCCTTCATGAACTTTGGTTGAGGAGAGAGTTGCTATAAAAATGGGTAGTAAAGTCAACGGAACTTGATTATGTTTTTGGAAGATGAGAGGAGATCGAGTTAAACAATTTTATCAGCCCTGGAGTAACTCGATGAGGTTGGAAAGAGGGGGAGGAGGAGGAAATGGAAAATATGGACCAGAGGAGGGCTGGGAAGGCCCAGTACGAGCCTTGAGTTCTGGAGGCTGGGATCCCATGACCTTCAACAGAACGAGGCAGGTCTCCTGATCTGATTCTGGAAGGAGGCTGAGCCTGGTGTGAAGGTGGGCCAGTTTGTAGGTGAGGAAGGGCCAGAAGCCAAGGAGATTCACACCCAGAGGCCTGTCTGGTGAGAGTGGAGGGGATCAGGGTCATGTTGTTCTGCCCCAGGGGCGCGAACACTCAGGACCTTGACCTTAAGGTTTGGTGCTGCTACCCCATGGAAATGAATTTCAACTCCAGAAAACTGGAGGGAAGCAGGAAGACTTGAAGTGGTCCTGAAAGGGAATCTGGAAACAGCAGAAGGAGGTGAGGCCTGTGAGGGACCATCAGTGACAGGGCAAGTCTGGGCTCAACTGGCTGCCAAGGACTTGGGTGCCCCCACCCCCGCCCCGAGGTGGTGGATGAACACATCCAACAGGCGGAGGAGAAGGAAACGCGGAGCCTTTGTGAACGTCTGCATCAAAGAAGATCGGAAGGGACAAAGCAAGGGTGAAGAGCGCCCTGGTGCCTGGGGAGCTGGGCCATAATAAGTAGGGGAAGGGCAGACACAATAGGGATGTCCTTGTTTATTTCTGTTTTGTTCTGTTTTGTCCTTGCTCATCGGGCAGAGTCGAGATTCATTTCCCTGGGCTGTTGAAGTTGGAGGATGGAGAGGGGTCTAAACATCCATCTGTCTGTCTCTCCCGTCCTTAAAGATATGCATGAAAGGACATTCCATGCCCTCCTCCGTCACGCATTCTGCCGCCTCACATCCTTCAGGAATTTCCATCCGAGTGTCAGGCTTCAAAAGGTCCATGTTGGAAAACTATATTATGGAGTTCAAAATGAAAAAAGAGAGACAGAGGAGAATTCATGTCCTTTCTGGGGGCTTCTAAATCCTCTCTGGCTTTCAATTGGACATGCTATTTATTCCCCATCGCCTGGAGGCATGTCGGAAAGTCATTACCCAGTTTTGATGCACTGAGGCCAATGTCTATTGTGTTTCTCCCCAGACACAGCTCCATTTCAGAGGCCAGCATGGTTAGCCTTCCTTCCTAGTATGCATGACTTTGCACATACATCCATGTAAATATGTGGGAGAATATGTATGTATTCGACATGAGCATCAGCTTTCCTCTTTATGAAATTATTTGAAAATTTGTGGAAGACTAGAGTTATTAAAATCCAGTTTCCATAAACAAAGTCAGGGTTGCTAATGAGGAGTCCAGAGATGTGACTCAATCCTGGTGACCACAGTTCTGCAATAACTGCTGAATTTTGCAGTTTTTTTGTGGTTGTGGATGTTGTTACTCTCCACTTCAGTCTCTGAAGATCCTGAGTCTCGTTTCCTCCGCAGCACTTGCAGCCCTTCTCTGCAGCATCCACCACTTCAGTCAAGAAACTAACACAACTATATGTATGTCAACTATACTCCAATTTTCTTTCAAAGGTGTTTTTCAGAGTTGGTGGATTAATCGAAGATTTGAGGTCAAGGTTTCTTGCTTTCATGTCTCTGGTGAGAGATTGTTTTTTGCTTCTGGTGGGTCTAATCAGCTTGGGAGAACCAACCATCTTTCAGGAACTGAAACTTCCATCCCTTTTTTTTTTCTGTGATACTAACACAGAAGACTTGACTTCATCCTGGATATGCACAGAACAAGGGAACAGTTGTCTATATGCACCAGAGCTGTGGAAACTCCCCAGAGAAAGTCATGCTGTTCCTTCCTAATGTGTCTTGGGTTTGGGGCATATACCAACTATTTATAGACAGTTCTAAGGTCGCCTAACTTATTTACAGTGGAAATTTCCTACAGTCCACTGTGAGTTCTTTAGTTCTCTAGATGCTGCCTTCTACCCCTTTTTATTAGCAGGACAAGGGAGGGAATCTTGCCTTCTAATTGCACGTCTAAACCTGTCAAACTTAACAGAATTCTCGGGCCTCCTAGTGGTCAAGGTCAAAATTATCTACTATAAAATTGCTGTTTGCTTGGGTCCCCATGATGTTGCACTGGGAAGCTGGTCAAGTTTCCTGTTCAGTAACTTATTCTTTAGCAACTCAAGGGCCATAGTTTCTCCAAGGCCTGAAGATTCTATATGAACCAGATACAGCAACCCAATGAGAGGTCCAGGTCAGTATCAGCCATTCATTCACTCAATCTATATTTCCAAAGCACCTATTATGTATAATAGGGCTTCCCAGGTGGCTCAGAAGAAGACACTTGCCAAGCAGGAGAGGCAGGTTCAATCCCTGGGTCGGAAAGATAACCTGGAGAAGGAAATGGCAACCCACTCCAGTATTCTTCTCTGTGAAATCCCATGGACAGGGGAACCTGGTGGGCTACAGTCCGTGGGGTTGCAAGAATTGGACATAGCTTAGTAACTAAACAACAACAGCAAATTATGTATAATCGAGGACAAAACAGAAGAGTCTCCCCTCTTGGGATCATCTCACTTTAGCTGGGAATTTTCGAGGTTGAAGCCCTTATTTACTGAGCAGCCACTGTGTGTGTTATGCTGTGAAACAGTCGAGATACAAAAATGATTCATGCCATTCACCTTCCACAAGCTTACCAAGAGCTTCCTAATTTCCCAGTAGTGTTTATATTTCAGTATCTCTTCAGAGGCTTCCCTGGTATCTCAGCTGGTAACAAATCTGCCGGAGATGCAGGAAACCCCGGTTCAATTCCTAGGTTAGGAAGATCCCCTGGAGAAGGGATAGGCTACCCACTCCAGTATTTTTGGGTTTCCCTGATGGCTCAGAAAGTTAAAAAAAATCTGCCTGCAGTGTGGGAGACTTGGGTTCGATCCCTGGGTTGAGAAGATCCCCTGGAGGAGGGCATGGCAACCAACTCCAGTATTCTTGCCTGGAGAATCCTCATGGACAGAGGAAACTGGCTGGCTATAGTCCATGGGGTCACAAAGAGTCAGACATGACTGAGCGATTAAGCACAGCACAGCATGTCTTCAGAAGGAAAATGATTCATAGAGGTCTACTTGGTGGCCAAATACAATTTTGCTTTATCTTTTCATCTTCATACCTTCTAATATATCTCCATGAGAGTGGAGGAAATTCTTATGGGAATTGCATAATTGAATTCTTATTTAGGCTAGCAAGAATTCGTATGTCTGATGATTAAAGTTTGGATGTGACCTAAAATTTTAATTTTGAAGATGGCACTAACATACTTGTTATTAGATTAAACTGAATTTAATTAGATCAGCCATCTCTTGACATAAAGAAGGAAAATCCATTTTCTTTAAAAATGTGGCAATTTCTAGGAAACTGGCCCCATAACCCTAAATTAAAAGCAGGTTTCCACAAGTTGGACTCATGCCTCCTTTAGTCCTTGGTATTGTATTTGGTGTGTTTAGTTAGTTAAATAATGGTAACAGAAGAAGGCAGGATGGATGATGTTAAATAAAGGGAAATTTAAGAGAGTAATTATGGCATTAGCCTGGGCCAGAAGGTGAGGGTTGTAAGTAATAAGATATCTGCTTTTTAAACAAGCTGCTATGTCTCCATTTGGCACTGACCCTTCCTGGATAAACTGTATATTTTACTCCATTCCCATAGGCAAGAGAAATTGAACCAGGAGGTGGGTGTTGGGAAAGACATTTATAGGTTCTAAAATATCCTCCGTGAAGTTACTTAACTTTGTCTTTTAAGTGAAGGTGTTAAAATTCCACCGAAACAGAATATTACAATAAATTACTCTCATATGGGGAGGTACAAAGAGCTTGGTGGCTCTAAGAACCCACTGCATGAAAAGTCTACCTGATTGTTCAGCGGACACCTTGGATGGGGAAAAAAAAAAAAAAAACCCACAGGGGAAACCTCAAAGCAAATAAGCCTTAGGAGCTTTTAATTTGATTTTAAAGAAATGAATAATGGAGCTCTGCTAGCAATGCTGGGAGGGCTGCTTCCAACGATGCCTGAGATGATTACTCCTGGAGAGTCCTGCCATGTCCCAAACTTCCACCACAGGCAATGGTCGCTTTCCAGAATGTTGATGAAAAGAGACAGAGAGAGAGAGGTGGATTCTACTCAAAAATTTCCAATTGAATCATCTTCTCTAAGTGTCTTCTCTCCTGACCTTTCACTTAATCAAAAAACTCAGTCTCCTATGGTTGCTGGAGGTAAGGACCAGGGGATGGGATAGTTAGGGAGTTGGGAATAGACATGTACACGCTGCTATATTTAAAAGAGATAACCAACAAGGACCTGCTGTATATAGTGCAGGGAACTCTGCTCAATGTTATGTGGCAGCCTGGATAGGAAGGGAGTTTGGGGGAGAACATTTACATGGATACATGTAAATGTATGGCTGAGTCTCTAAGCTATTCATCTGAAACTATCACAACACTGTTAATCAGCTATACCCCAGTACAAAATAAAAAGTAAAAAAGAAAAGAAAAGAAAAACTCAGTTTCAGAGATCTGGCTGTACTTCATGTTGGTTTATTCTGTATTCTAAGTCACACAAGCCATGCATCCTTATCTGGGATCCCTTGAGTCAGTTAATGACCTTTATCACAAGGCTTTCATCTGCAGCAATATGTAGCATCAGTTTCTGGATTAGGAGATGCTATTTGCTTATTCATAACAGAACTACATTATTAGGTGCTGAAATTGGATTGTCTTATACAAATATTCTTATTTAACCTTTAAACAGAGCCCATGAAATATATACTCTTCTTATCCCCATTTTTAGGGGGGAACTTTTGGAAGGTTAAATTGTTTGTCCAAGTTTACTAAGTGGATGATAAGAGGACTTATCATTAAAATATGAACAAACTGGGGACTTCCCTGGAGGTCCAGTGGTCACAATACCCCCACTTCCCATTCAGGGAGTGTGGGTTTGATCCCTGGCTGGAGAACTAAGATCCCACATGCTCCAGGGCCAAAAATTTTTTAAAATATAAACAAACTGATTCCAAAAGCCTGTGCTCTTACCACTATGAATTTCTGCCTCACAAGCCTCTAGGATGTTCCTAAAGATGATAATTGGTCTCATTCATAAATCAGGAGAAGCCAGTGAGGTAGCTCAGAAAAAGTCACAGACAGATGAAGTCATAACGTTGGCATGAGCCCACACTTAATTTGAGGCAATTCAGATCTCTTCAAGGCATTTATTGGTTTGCCCCCCTAGCTATTTTTGCTGGGTTAGACTCTGGGGGCCTTGCCTGTAATCTTGGTCTATATATTGCAAATCGAAACTGGTGTCATTCTTGATCATGAATCAAGGAAATGTACCTTTTCATACAACTTCTTCTCTACTCCTTTCAGAACTGATTAAGCCAATTTTCTGCATGCCCCCTTCTGCCTTCTCAAGGAGATACTCTTCTGTGGGTGACTGTGTGGATGCCTTCACTGTGAGGAATTCCCTTTGGCTTCATACCCTCCTGGTCAACCCCCACCCATCTGGCAAATTCCCTTGCAGGTGTCCCTTCTTACAGAGAATTTTCTGTTCACTTCTTGTCCCCTCCCGGCATTTCTTACCTTAACTGAGTGAAATAAGTTCTGTCTTCCCCAGATTTTCATAACATCTTACCTGTAACTTTCTGGTAGCTTTTCTCCATGTGTTCTATGCATGTTCTTCTTTCCTACACTTAGATGGTGAGTATTTTGAAGAAAGGGACTGTGTCTCAGGCATCAGGAATGTTCTGTGGTACCTGGTCCAGTGCTCTTCACTCTCTTGGTAGAGGCGGTCATTATCTGATGAGTGACAGAATGAATGCACAACATCAAGAAAGAGTAACTCACATTCTGGATGTTGCTATCCCTGCCTTGGTGACCATTTCCCCACACCCCAGTTCTCCAAATGCTGCTTATTGAGATTAACTGGCTTCCTTTGCTGTTTTAGTTTGTTCCTGTGCTGTGACTCCCTGGGAACAGAGATATATATCTTTAATGAGACCACCTGCAGCCTGCACCTCAAGACCAGTCTTGGTCTTATTGGGATGGTGCAGAAATATTTTATGTGGAAGACTTTTTTTTTTCAATTCAGTTCAGTTCAATCATTCAGTGTGCTCGACTCTTTGTGATCCCATGGACTGCAGCATGCCAGGCTTCCCTGTCCATCACCAAATCCCAGAGCTTGCTCAAACTCATGTCCATTGAGTTGGTGATGCCATCCAACCATCTCATCCTCTGTCATCCCCTTCTCCTCCTGCCTTCAATCTTTCCCAGCATCAGGGTCTTTTCCAGTGAGTCAGTTCTTCACATCAGGTGGCCAAAGTATTGGAGCTTCAGTTTCAGCATTAGTCCTTTTTTCAATTAGGAGCAGAAAATCTCATCTCACTTCTCTTCTTTGAAGAAAGAAGCCTTTAATTTTCTATTGAGGAAAATCTCTTTTCCCTACAAAACATGAATTTGTTTTGCCTTGTGGTCCCAAATGCCAGATATCAACCTCCACCCCCACCCCAGCCCATCCATCAATAGATTTAGTACAGAAATTTCTTGCTGAGGCAGGAAATATTCAATCCAGCAGAGCTGGCTGGTCTTGCCAGGGGGCTGTTGGAGCCAACTAGTGTTCTGTACCTCGGGTGAACCCACAAAACCGAGCTGATTTAGAGCAGTTCCTCCCCTGCACTGGCTTGAAACCTGCCTCTCTTTGCCACATGCTTCCTGCTGGCATGTGGCTTAGGAGTTTACAAGTGGCTGACTGCTATACATAGAAAGAAATCGAATCAGGCAACAACGAGAGGACAGGGAGGGAGATCTTTGTTTTCCAGGCAATTTAGGTGAAAGCCAACCTCCTAACCACCATCACCATGCAAGCTTCAACAGCATTTTCCACAGTGTTGGGGTTGTGAACACAGTATGTGGATGGATTTGAAAATTGTCCACAATATCCTGCTGGTCTGTTTATCCCCACATGCTGTAGACATTCTCCGTGTTCTGCTGCATTTTCGGAGCAGTTGTAGAGTGTAGTAAGGGCAGCTCTCTGGCTTATTCCACCTTGGGAGCAGCTTTTTATCACACTGAGTGTTTGTGTAGTCATGCATTCAATCAGTAAATATTTACTGAGGTCGTGACTGTGCCCAGGTGCTAGGGACGGAGGAGCTTGCATTCATCAAGGTGATGTTATAGTGAAGGAGAGAACATAAACAAATAAACAGTAAGTGACTGTACACCAAAAACATAAATATGTGAATTTCTTCATAAGTGTATGAACAACATAAAACAGAGTTACTTGGTAGCTATTTTGGGGGGAGAGGGGAAGGGCTGGGGAGAGAGGCAATTGGCAGAGAAAGTTCCTCTAAAGAGGTATTTTCAGAGCCAACCAGGCATGGGTCAAAGGGGCCACGAGCTGCTGCCAGGAGTGGATTTCTGAAGAATGAGAAGGGAAACAGAGGGAAGAGTTCAGAGGCTTATTGGCGGGGGGCGGTCAGCTGAGATAGGTTGGTGGTTTAGTTGAAAAAGGAAGATACAGACATGGGGGAGAAAGACAGACAGAGAGATGGGTTTATGTCCAGAGAATAGTTCCACAAGGAGCCCAGAGATGCCGGAGATGTTGTAAAAAAGTTTCATGACGGGTCATTATCTCCAACACAATAGGAAAGGTATGAGCTACTTTTGAAGGTTAGTAGACTGAATCACTGACACACCGAAATATTCTTATTTCAGTCCTTTTGTGACACTCGTTCTCCATCCCCCAATTCTGGGTGGTCTGCAGCCCACCTTCTTAGAGAACAGGATATTTGAAAGATCAGCAGGGAAAATAGACTCTGAGTGAAAACGGTCAGTCTCTAAAGGTATGATTCTGTGTATATGACAGTCTCAAAATGACATAAGTGGAGAGATAGAGGATGAGTCAGTGGTGGCCAGGGATTAAGCAGCCAATTGGGAGGGTGTGACCATAAAGGTTTGGGTTGAAGGAGTTTCTTTCTCATGGAAGAGTTCTATACCCTAGTTATGGTGGTGCTCACACACATCTATTAAGATACATTTGATGAAATCTGATAGAAACACACACAACTGGTACCTGTGAAAAATGGTGAAATCAAATAAAGTTTTGATAATTGATAACAAACTATGGGTGTGTAAGATGTCATCCCTGGGGGAAGCTGGGAAAGGGTACATTAGAACTCTGTGTACTAATTCTGATACTTTTCAGTTCAGTTTAGTTCAGTCTCTCAGTCATGCTGACTCTTTGTGACCCCATGGACTGCAGCACGCCAGGCCTCCCTGTCCATCACCAACTCCCAGAACTTGCTCAAACTCATGTCCATCGAGTCTGTGATGCCATCCAACCATCTCATCCTCTGTCGTCCCTTCTCCTTCTGACTTCAATCTTTCCCAGCATCAGGGTGTTTTCCAATGAGTCAGTTCTGCAAATCAGGTGGCCAAAGTATTGGAGTTTCAGCTTCAGCATCAGTCCTTCAATGAATATTCAGGACTGATCTCCTTTAGGATGGACTGGTTTGATCTCTTTGTAGTCCAAGGGACTGTCAAGAGTCTCCTCCAACACCACAGTTTAAAAGCATCAATTCTTTGGCCCTCAGCTTTCTTTATAGTCCAACTCTCACATCCATACATGACTCCTGGAAAAACCATAGCTTTGACTAGACGGACCTTTGTTGGCAAAGTAATGTCTCTGCCTTTTAATATGCTGTCTAGGGCTTCCTCAATGGCTCAGCTGGTAAAGAATCTGCTTGCAATGCAGGAGACACAGGTTTGATCCCTGGGTGGGGAAGATCCCCTGGAGAAGGAAATGGCAACTCACTCCAGTATCCTCACCTGGAAAATCCCATGGACAGAAGAGCCTGGCCGGCTACAGTCCATAGGGTTGCATAAAGTCAGACACAACTGAAGTGACTTAGTACGCATGCAAACATTGAGGGTCTACGAAAGTTGCTCAGTCGTGTCCAATTCTTTTCAACCCCATGGACGATACAGTGACTTCATTCATTCACTCAGGTTGGTCATAGCTTTTCTTCCAAGGAGCAAGCGTCTGATACTTTTATGTGAGTCTAAAATTATTTTCAAAAAATTCAACACATAAAAGTAAAAAAAGCTAATAAATAATGCATTCACTGTTTATAAAATGCAGTTTTATATCATACTTATTAATTGCCAAGTTTTAGTTTCATATTATTTACAAATAATACAAAGATTAGATTTTCTCATCTTATAGGAATTCCTGGATATGAAAAATAAGAGCCAGTTTTGAATTAAATGCTTTATCCACTTTTAAAAGTAAAATTATTTTAAAGAATCTGTCTTTTTTAATGGCAAGAAAGCACATCTAATCTAGAGCATATACTCAAATTCACTCATATAGAAAGTAGATTAGAAGTTACTGAGCCTGAGAGGAGAGGAAAATTGAGTTTATTTCTTAATGAACACAGAATAACTCCTTGGGGTGATAAAAGTTTCGAAAATGGACAGTGGTGATGGTTGTACATTTAAATGTAATTAATGCCAATAAATTAACTGTACACTTCAAAATGATTAAAATGGAAAAGTTTATGTTACATATATTTTATTCTAAAAACTGTAACCCCTCAAAAAAAAGTACATTTACTTTGAACTATGGGTGCATTTCATGTTTTACCTGGTATAGGGTAGGAATCCAGAAGTCAGGCTATCTAGATTTACACAAGTGTGGAGATGATCTTGTATGAAAATAGTACTGAAATTTCTGAAAAATAAATGAGATGACCCAGCAGGTGAAGGCAGGGAGAGAAAGGAGAGGCAGACCGAGCTCTTTTTCATCCACGTTTATCATTTGTTAAGGAGCAGCCATCTCAGGAGGAAGGGCAGGATTAACCAGTGAGACACAAGAAACCAGGAGAGCAGGGTGTCCTGGAAGTTTAGGGCAGTCGATGTTTCTAGACAGTCAGAGTGGTTGAATAAGACAGGGAAGTGGCATGCCCTGAGGAGGGGGATGGGAGACGTGATGGGTGACCGTAACATGAGCAGTGTCCCCGCCTCTGGACCAATATAACGGGACAGACACGATGGTTGTGGACTGGGGAGGGCACAGCAGGGGCAGTGGAGACAGTCCTCTGTGGGAAAACGTATAGCAACAGGCATGCAGGTAAGTAGAAATATGGGTTTTAGAATGGTGGTTGTTTCGAGCTGAAACATACCAGGGCACGTTTGTATCCTAGTGGGAGTGACCCAGGAGAAGGAGGTAGAAACAGTGATAAGCCATAGAGTTTGATACAAATACTTGAGCGTCCCTGGTGTCACCCTGTCACCCAGGCCCCTCCTCCTGGGAGCTGGAGTAAAACCCAGCTCAGCTCCCCCTAGAAACTCGCCACCCTTCGTCCCTTCCCAGATCCGAGGACTCCAGTTCTTCCTTCTCCAAGGCTGCAACTTTCATCCTTTTCCTTCCAATGGTCTTGGGCTTTTAAAAGAAATTTTTGTTAACTGTCTTTTGACAGTAGAATCCAAACTCTTGGGATATGGAAGGAAATTCCCTTCCATTCTAGTGCAAAGACCCTACAGATGGCAATGGAAGACACAGCTAAACATTCACCACTTTATTCTCTTCCATTAATTTTTAAACAACTCTCATGCTACTTTTGTGTAACTTGCCTTGTTACTCAGTTTGTTAGTAACATTTTCCTACACTCATTAATGGCTGCATAGTGTTTCATGTTTTAGACATACTATAATTTAGTTTACCAACAACTTATTATTGGAGATTTAGTTTCTAATAAATTTAATCTGTTTGTATATCTCAGACTTTGCCCTTAGGACAATTTCCTAGAAGTAGAATTTTGGAGTTAGAGGATAAGAACATTTTAAGTACTCAAGAAAACATCGTCAACAGAATATAAATTGTGTCATGGTTAATTTACTTGGGTCTTTCTGTTTTGTCCATTCTGCTACTAAAACTGTTTTGCCTTCTGTGGGTCCTCACCCTGGTCTCTTTGATTAGGAAGAAGAAAATAGTATTTGCAAAATTAAAAGCCTGCGGCTTTGAGTTTCCAAGCCAGCCTTGGACTTGGTTAAGACTGTGGCCATCCTTTCTCTCAATGGAAAGGAAAGAAAGATTATGAGACTTCTTGGAGAACACCAGTTTTTCTTACCCAAACAGTAGGATGAAGTAAGTGGACACAGAAACAGAAACATATAGATATCTTCCTGGAAATATTCAGAGGTTTTATAAAATGAAAAGAAATATATTTCAAAAGGTGTCTTAAGTTGTATTTGTTGTTGCTGCTGTTCAGTCTCTAAGTTGTGTCCCGTTCTTCGCCACCCCATGGACTGCGGCCTTCCTCAACACATCAAGAATGTCAGCAAAGGCTTCTTTAGGTCTGGCTTTGCAGGGAAAGGAATGATGACAGGCAAGGTTACAGCGTCCACCCCCTGGGACTCATGGTGGGTCACAACAGGGCTGGTCTGACCAGGCAGCTGACTGGAGACCCAGTGGCCAAAAGCTGAGATGAAATCAGACTTGATGATATGGTACAGAGTCATGTCTTCCTTTAGAAGCCAAGTGGTTTTTCTTCTCCAGTTAACAGAGTCGTGGTGACCTTGGCAAGAATAGGGAGATCACATAAAAATTCTGGACCAAGTTTCTTAAAAAAAACTATAAGAAAGGGAGGTTGCATTTTTTTGTTTCACTTTCCCATTAGTCTCTTCTGCCCTTAGCCCACTCCAGGGAATATCTTTTGCCTAAAAATGATGAGTGCACTTCATCAGTTATTTCTATTGGATCTTTATAGTTGCTGGCTCAACCAGAAAATGTTTTTGTCATGAAACACTTCCACAGAATTGGAAAGACAAAAACAAAATATAGCAAAACAAACTACCCCTTTTCTTATACATGCCAAGTTGACTTGTTCACTTTTCACAAGCCCCAGAAATTTCCACCAAGTCAGGCCACAGGGCAGCATGTTTGAGAGGAGACCTCAGAGAGTCAGAGATATTTTGAGGAATTAAACAAGTTAATATCTGTAAATTACTTTGAATTATCCTGGTTCATGTAAATGAGGATTACAATACAAACTCCATTGGGGAAAAGGTCTTTTACTGTTGCTATTTCGCTAAGATTTTTTTTTTTTTTTTTTTGATGTGGGCTGTTTTTCAGTCTTTATTGAATTTGTTACAGTATTGCTTCTGTTTTATATTTTTTTTGTTTCTTTGGCCACAGGCCAAAATGCATGTGGAATCTTAGCTCCCCAACCAGAGATCGAACCTGCATCCCTTGCATTGGAAGGTGAAGTCTTAACCACTGGACCACCAGAGAAGTACCCCCAGCAACTGTTGTTCATTGAACAACAACAACTCTGAGTGCATATTAGGGGCCTGATACATTTTGTTGCTTACTTTCAGCACTGTAGTTTTCATTGGCAAGTTCTCAGTTACATGCATACTAATATTAGTAATAGCAGATATTTATTGAGTCTTACTCTGCCCCAGGCATTGTGCCAAGATTACCTTTCTTTTTCTCTTTTATTCCCCAGATAACCTCATGAGATGTTATCCCTTTTATGCCCCTGTTTTATATGTGGATACTGCAAATCATGAGAGATTAAGTCACCTGCCCAAATCCACATAGCTAGTAAATTAACAACCTGGATTAAAACCAGAGCAGTCTGGCTCCAGGGCCATGATATGAAATAAAGTAATACTCTGAGGAAAACCAACATGTGAAAGATTAAGATGTTGCAGAAGCCTCATCTTATGAACAAAATCTGGAGCGTCTTGAAGAAACAACATGAAGTTAGGAAGATATCAGCCATCTTTGTCCATGGGGTGGGCTGCTGTTGGCCTCCTAATCTCATCAGGAAGCCAGGATGCTGCCAACCCCCGGGCCTTTCTGCAGGAACCCTGTCAACTGAGCTGTCCTCCTTCAGCTACATTTTAATGTATGACTAAATCTCTTTGCTGTCCACCTTAAACTATCACTACATTGTTAACTGACTACATTCCAATACAAAATAAAATTAGAAAAAAAATTCTAAAAAAAAAAAAATTTAAAAAATTCTTTAAAATTTCAAGACAGCAATAGCAGAGTTTTTTTTATTTTATTTTATTATTATTATTATTATTTTTTGTCATACATTGATATGAATCAGCCATAGATTTACACATATTCCCCATCCCGATCCCCCCTCCCACCTCCCCCTCCACCCGATTCCTCTGGGTCTTCCCAGTGCACCAGGTCCGAGCACTTGTCTCATGCATCCCACCTGGGCTGGTGATCTGTTTCACCATAGATAGTATACATGCTGTTCTTTTGAAATATCCCACCCTCACCTTCCCCCACAGAGTTCAAAAGTCTGTTCTGTACTTCTGTGTCTCTTTTTCTGTTTTGCATATAGGGTTATCGTTACCATCTTTCTGAATTCCATATATATGTGTTAGTATGCTGTAATGTTCTTTATCTTTCTGGCTTACTTCACTCTGTATAAGGGGCTCCAGTTTCATCCATCTCATTAGGACTGGTTCAAATGAATTCTTTTTAACGGCTGAGTAATATTCCATGGTGTATATGTACCACAGCTTCCTTATCCATTCATCTAATAGCAGAGTTTTAAACAAAACACAGGACTCTTTTAAAAGCATGAAGCACCATATACCTGCACAGCTGTCACACCCATTAACTGCTCTAAATTTGCAGCTCAAGTAAAAGTTCCTAGAAAAATTTAGAAAAGAGATGATGGTGACTTACATTTTCAACTGAAAATGTAGGAAGGTACATGAATTTAAATATGTTTTAAGCAGAAATGGAGACACGGACAAAAAGGAAAAAATGTATAGACACCAAGGGCAGAAGAGGAGGGTGGGATGAATTGGGAGACTGGGATGGACACATATGCACTGTTATAAAATAGAGAACTAATGAGAACCTACTGTAGAGCTCAGGGAACTTGACTCAGTGCTCTGCGGTGACCTAAATGGGGATGAAATCCAGAAAGGCTGAGATATATGTATACACGTGGTCTTCCCCGGGCTTCCCTGGTGGCTCAGATGGTAAAGAGTCTGCCTGCAATGTGGGAGACCCAGCCAGGTTTGACCCCTGAGTCAGGAAGATTCCCTGGAGAAGGGAGTGCCAACCCACCCCAGTATTCTTGCCTGGAGAATCCCATGGACAGAGGGGCCTGGAGGGCTACAGTTCATGGGGTTACAAAGAGTCAAACACAACTGAAGCAACTTAGCATGCACCCTTGTAATCTGTAGCTATATTTTATAACTTTTCTTGGTCCAGGATCTAATTAAAGACAACAGATACCATTTCGTTGTCATTTCTCTTTATTTTCCTTGAATCCAGAAAATTCTTTCTTGACTTTGACAATTTTGAACAATCCAGGCCAGTTGGTTTGTGGCATGTTATAGAATTTGGATATTTGGAATGATGTAGAATTTGGATATAGCTGACTGTTTCTTCTTGGTGAGATTCAATGTATATATTTGGGGGAAGAATGCCACCCAGGCAATGCTGAATCTTTCTCAGTGGATCACATCAGAAAGTACCCAAAATGTGTTCCATTATTATATTTACTAAGTTGGATTTTTTAATCCAATAGATTTCTTGATTATGAAGGTATTGATAACTTTTCTTCTCTGTAAGTAATTAATAGTTTTTGAATCACGTTTGAGACCATGTAACCACCCCCTCCTAGACAACTTTCTTCCATTGGTCCTACCATCCTTTGGTGATGCTTGCTTCGGTCAGTTATTACATTTGTAACTGCAAAATGCCTCACCTACATTTGACTTTTTAGAAGGATTATTTGGGAATAAAGCTCCCATCTCTTCTAGGGTTTTTCTGTACTGGTCCAGACAACCTACTACTTCATTGAGTATCTTTTGGGAAGAGAGCTGAAACCTTAAAAAAAAAAAAATTCACTAAGATGTCAAAACCATTTTCATATTCAGCAGTTTTGTAACCAAATGAACTCTAGAGTTCCATATCATGGCTTGTAGCTGCTACGAGATTTTCAATAAAGAGACACATTCTTATGTATCTATCCATTTAAACAAATTATCTGTGGGTTATTTGACACAAGAAAGTGCCAGTGACCAACCAAAGAAGGCAGCTGCCATAACATAAACAGACCATTATTCTAGTTCATCCTCACAGTCCATTTGGAGTTTAACATTATCAACCATAGATAAGGTAAAAAGTAGTCACAAATTAATATAAAATCACTTAGCAAAATACACTCTCTTCCCAGTGTTTGAGTCCTACAAGAAGTCATGACACATTCTCAGAATTGTTCTTTTCCTTCAGTTCAGTTCAGTTCAGACACTCAGTCATGTCTGACTCTTTGCGACCCCATGAATCGCAGCATGCCAGGCCTCCCTGTCCATCACCAACTCCCGTAGCTTACTCAAACTCATGTCCATCAAGTCGGTGATGCTTACAGCTGAGATAAAATACTGACAGTGAGAAGGGCAACCTGGTCCTCAGGTTATAAATGTAATAGGAGAGTGGAGTTTAAGCTTTTGGGTTGAGAGACTATAGAAAACATAAATCTTCAAAGTAGTTCAGAATTATTTTCCCACAAAATTAGATTTATCTCTAGGGAGCAACTGGCAATCCTCTGGCTGAAGTCTTGAGATTCACCCTTCAGTAGAGTTCTTCTCTGAGTTATTCTCTTAATGAGCTAAATTTCTTCTGCATCATTTAAAAAACAAACAAACTAAATAGCCCAGATCTAGGAAGTTTTAAGAACAATGTCAGTTGGATGTCATTTTTCCTCTCCATAGTTCTCAAATGCATTTCATTCTACATCATAGCATGAAAATGACTAGGTTTGGAATGCCACATATACATATAGTGAGAAAGGAACAAGAAAGGTTATTTAAGCAAAAACCTACTGCATGTAGGCTCTGCCTTCTGGGAAAATAGCCTAATTCCAGTCTGGAGCAGAGAGTTCTTGAATAGACTTAGGAAAACACCTTGATGAAGCTTGACAACACACCCCGGAGAAAAGAATGGCAACCCACTCCAGTATTCTTGCCTGGAGAAATCCCATGAATGCAGGAGCCTGGGGGGCTACAGTCTATGGTGTCACAAAGAGTCAGACACGACTGAGTGTCTAACACTTTCACTTTTCCCTCTATCACAACAGTGTCTTCACTGACAATGCAATCTTTCATGTAATTAAATGGTAGCAGCGGAGTGCGCACTATCCATCCATTACTCACTCCCCACAAACCGACCCCCAAAGATTGTAAATGTGATCTGAATTAGTTCTCATCTTTATCTATTCCACTTTGGGGTAGAATTAAACAGTTTAGTACACATCAAATCAGGAGATTGGGGGAAACTGGCATCCCCACATAAATTTTAAGAACAGTCTCAGACCATGAAATCTCAAGTGGGATTCTGAGCTATCTCATCTAACTACCAGGCTAATAACAGCAATAATAACACCAAAATTGTAATAACAATGAACATTTATTAAAAACTTCTAGTGCTAAGCACTTTAAATAGGTAATTTAATATTCACTAAAATTTCATAAAGTATATAATATCATCTCTCTTCTATATATAAAAAATGAGGTTCAGCAAGGGCTTCCCTGGTGGTTCAGATGATAAAGAATCCATCTGCAATGCGGGAGATCTGGGTTCTATCCTTGGGTTGGGAAGATCCCCTGGAGGAAGGCATGGCAATCCACTCCAGTATTCTTGCCTGGAGAATTCCCATGGACAGAGGGGCCTGGGGGGGCTACAGTCCATGGGGTTGCAAAGGGTCAGACATGACTGAGTGACTAAACACTCACAAGGTTAAGTAACTTGTCCAAATGTCACCTAGCTAACACATGGACAAGCCAGGATTCAACATTAGATGTGCCTGACTCTTTTCTGGCCATGTCTGTCTTTTCATCATTTAGGGGCTCTATGAAGAATTTAATGATATGCTATTGAAGGAGCCCCACACGTGTAACAGGAAAATCTAGCTTTGACCCTACTAACGCCACTCACTAGGCGGGTGACTTGAGTGTACCAATTCTCTCTTTCTCATTCACTTGCTGTGTAAAATAGAGATAGTCACAGATATCTGGTCTACCTCTCTAGATAGTTGGGGACTAAAACAACAATGACATGGCTTATACAATTATTTTGAGACAATTATAAGATCTTATTATTTATAAAGTGAAGTTTGCTTTATAACAGGTGGTGATAGAGAAAAATTATAATAAAAGATTGCAAGCAAAGTGTCTTCTAGCAGCCTTTGGTAATCTTCTGTACTTTCTAAAGACAAGCAGAGAGGATGTCTCTAGTCTTTGGAATGTATGAAAAAAGTAACCCTAAATGTGCCATTTCTTGAGCTGATTTGCAATTCTCTAGATTTTCTGTTACAGAGTTAATCATATAGAATCATTTTGAATAAGTTGTAGGAAAGTTATGTCCATAAAAACAGTAATTGTAATAATGTAACGTTATGACTAATTATACTAAACTATAAATATATATTAAGTACTTGTTACCACAGGAAAGAACAAGAACTCTTTTCAATTCTGAAATTACACTTAACGTCACTCTGGGTGACTCAGCTGATTTCCAGCACACAGAGTAAAATGAGTAGATTTTGCTTGTGACATGTCTGCTCTCAACATAATGCACTTGTAACCAGGGAGGTCTAAGCAAATCAAAATTATGCTTGTTTTTAAAAAGTTCAAACAAGTATAATTTCCCTGGCAAAAGAGTAAGTACTTGTAAGATTAAAGCCTTGTCACTCAGCAAAAATACTTGCTTGTGTGCCAAAAGATCTCAGTCACACCAGGAATCATTAGTATTGCAACAAAAATATTGTTATAGGTAAATCTACTAATTTACTGACCATTGTTGGATGTGAACTGAAATACAAGTCAAAACAGTCTTCTAAAGCCAATATTCAAGACTCTTGTTTTTGTTCTTTCCAAATAGATCATGGAACTGTAAGGATATCCTAATATCTTATTAATGATTATGAAAACAAGCACTTATTTAAAATTTACATAGAACTTGGAATAGTTATAAATATCTTACAAATACCAATCTTTTAAACTTCTCAATAAGCCTATATGATATTGTATATCAATTACTACTTACTACATGACAAACCACTTCAAAATGCAGTGGTGTAAATAATGCTATTTTTTTTAGCTCATGATTCTGGTGCTCAATCATTTGGGCTGGGCTCAGCGGATGGTCTCGACTGGGCTTATTCTTGTGCATGTGGTCAGATGCTGTTTGATGGGGGGCTGACTGGTCTCAGAGAGCCTCCAGGGGGATTCTGGTCTCTGCTCCATGTTCTCTCTCACTCCTGAGCAGGCTAACTGGGCTTGTTCACGTGGTGGTGGGGCACAATTCTGAGACAGGCAAAGCAGCCAATGCTTCTCAAGGCTCAGGCTTAGAACCGGCACCTCATCACTTCTGTCATATTTTATTGTCCAAAGCAGATCACAGGTTCAGATAGGATTAAAGAGACTGTGAAATAGACTTCATTTTCTGATGGAAGGATTGCGGACATTTCTGCAGTCTTCTACAAGTAGGTGTTCTTACTGTCTCCATTTTACAATGAGGAAATTGAGGCTCAGAGAGATTATAAAGCCCATTAAGGGTCACACAGCATCCTGCTATTCATTCCCCTCTTTAATCGCAGTTATTTCTATGCTACTTTAAGAAAAAGATATATCAATATATTGAGTGATATTCAATTCTGTGTTATACTTGATATATATTTCAGTGATACTGAATTCTGAGGAATAAAGAGTTCAAACAAGCTTGAAACTAAACTTTAAAGTGAATTTGCAAAGCTAATTCAAAGTTTAACTTCAACCACAAAGAACACCACATCAGCACACTAGTATATAAGAAAATGTTATTCCTCTTTTGAAAAGAAAGTTAATACAGGGATTTATCATGCTTTGAAAGGAATGAAGTTGGTTTTCCTTTCAGTTTTTAGAAGGAAGAAAGTTCTGCCTTCTGCTTTTCCTCAAATATCACAAATAAATCATGACTCCCATTTGAGTTGAAAAACAGGGTTTTTCTAGACCTTCTGAAGAGTCAGTAACATTTCGTGTGTTTAAATGGTGGTGGGATGCCATGATCCTTCCGTAATTCAAAATTTGGCATCAGTAACTATGGAAGACTGGTCACAGTGTTCTGTAGGCAAAGAATAGAGCCTTAAAAGCCTTTCCCGACTCATCTTTTTCATCCCAGTCTGGGGTGGGTGCTCCTTCTTAATTCTATAATACCCTGCACCCCATTGGTACTGCACTCACTGCCCTTTCTGGAATGGTCTATTCAACCCTCTTCTCCACTAGGATGTGAGTTCTTTTTTTTAAATTTCAACATTAAAAAATGTGATTATAATTAAATTCATTAGGGTTTGGTATTTTCACAAAACTAGCTCTTGAATTTAGTTATTTTTTTATTGTTTCATAATATTTATTGTAAATTAAAAAAAAATTTTTTTTTAATTTTATTTTATACTGGAGTATAGCCAAATAACAATGCTGTGATAGTGTTAGGTGAACAGCAGAGGGACTCAGCCATGCATATACATGTATCCATTCTCCCCCAGACTCCCCTCCCATCCAGGCTGCACATAACACTGAGCAGAGTTCCCTGTGCTATACAGTAGGTCCTTGTTGGTTATCCATTTTAAATATAACAGTGTGTACATGTCTATCCCAAACACCCTGATTATCCACCCCTCCCCTTGGATGTGAGTTCTTCGAGGACAAAAACTGAGCATTGTGCATATTTGGATGTCCAACACCAGCCCAATGTCCACTGCCATTAAGCAGAGCTCATTAAACAATTTGTCAAGGAGGGAGTGGATGAATGGGATGATATACTGAATTGCCAGTGAGTGGGACCCTCCTTAGAGGCAGGACCCAAAGAAAAATGTCTAGAAAAGAGGTGTGCCTTCTTGCCACATGGTATAATTGCACTGGCCTGCAGGCTGGGCGGGGACTGTTTGCAAGACTGTTCTCCTCCCTGCAAGGCCTGCAAGCATAGCCCCCAGCCTTTCTGGCTCCTGTTCCCCAACTGCTGGGAGCACACAATTTCATGGTACAATGCGGGAAAGGGCTTAAGAGATTCATTTAGCTTCTCAGACATCAAAAAGCTCTTACAAAATAATATTCTGATGAATGAAGGGTAAATTAGTAGGCAACATGTGGATTAGAAGTCCCTGGAGCTCAAATGGATGAGAAACCTGAGGGACCAAGCATCTGCCCTTCTGTGGTCGGAGTTTCTCAAATAGACTTGTCGAAGTCTCCCTCCCAGACACACCACAGGCTTCCCTCTGTGCCATCAGGTGGGCCAGGCAGGTCTCCAGTGGTCCCCACACCAGGGCTCCACACCTAGTGAACGAGGGCCCAGAGGAATGAGATAGGATCTTGTGCTCAGGGAGTTTTTCTTAACTCATGGCTTTACCAGTGGCCCCTGGAGGTCTCTGTTCCTGGTGGGATTATTTTGGGTGAAGCTTCCCTGGTGGCTCAGAAGTTAAAGCATCTGCCTGCAATGCAGGAGACCTGGGTTCGATCCCTGGGTCGGGAAGATCCCCTGGAGAAGGAAATGGCAACCCACTCCAGTATTCCTGCCTGGAGAATCCCATGGATGGGGGAGCCTGGTGGGCTATAGTCCACGGGGTCGCAAAGAGTCAGACACGACTGAGCGGCTTCACTTCACTTCAGAAAAGAGCAGTTTTATTGCTTTGCCGAGTAAAGGGGGCCACAGTGGGCTAACGCCCTCAGAATGTGTGTCCCAACTTGGAGAGGGTAGTGAGAAATTTTATACTAATGGTTCAAAGAGGGTGTGATCAGCTCATGGACTTTCTTTTGATGGGTTGGGGATGAGGTAAGAGGGACTCAGTATTATCACCCTTCAGTTCCAAGTGGTCTGGGGTCTACACGCTTGTGAGATGCATATGGTTGCCTTCTTCCACCTGGAGGGGGTTTCAGTACCTGCAAACTCTCAAAGATAGTGTTGTGTGTACCTATTGATGGGGAAGCAGGACTGTGTCCCGAGGCTTCACTATTGTTTCTCTCAATTGTTTCTCCCTGATCTTACATCCCCTCTCTTCCCTAATTAACAACAACTCGAATCTGTCTCTTGGATCCCAGGGAAGGTCACGGAGGCTAAATGAAGCCTGTTTCCTGTAATCCAAGGAATGGAGGACACAGAACATCTTTGTGCCCAGGAACCCTACAGGGTCCTGCTTGGTATCAGTGCCCAGTTGGAGAAAACCATTCCTGGTTCTGCCAGGGGAGAGATTTGATAAGCTGAAGTGAATGCGAAGATGTGACCTGAAGGATGTAGAAACCAACCTGGAGGAACTGATCTTGGAGGAGGAGAAGGTTGGTGACGGGCTCTGTGTCTGAGACAGTGTCGGTGTGTGGTCCATCACAGTCATCACTGCTCCCTCCTGCTTGCCTGTGTGCTCCCTGGCACTCTTGAGATCCTAGTGGAGAATGTCACATCTGAGCATCATGAGTATTGACTGAAAAGAAAAGCACAGTCTGATCTTTGTTGCAAAACCTCCTATATATCTTGGCCCCTCCCTTGCCTCTTTGGAGCAGTCCCACAGAGCTCCCTGAGAGGCTGTGTCCCAGGCTTAAGTCCTCAGTGCTATCTGCCAAATAAAACATAATTCTCAGCTTTTAGGCTGTGCATTTTTTTTTCAGTCAACACTGAAAAAAGATCAGGCCCTATGGACTGCAGTCCGCCAGGCTCCTCTGTCCTTGGGATTCTCCAGGCAAGACTACTGGAGTGGGTCACCATACCCTCCTCCAGGGGATCTTCCCAACCCAGGGATTGAACCTGCATCTCCTGTGGCTCCTGCATAGCAGGCAGATTCTTTACCACTGAGCCACCTAAAACACCCAGAACATTAGTCAAAAGACTAATGTTAAAAAAAAAAAAAAAAAAAGCCCAGACATCTCAAGTGAATAAATTTAGCACTTTTCTATGTGAGGGAAGACACAAGGGCCTGGACTCACTACAGTCATTCCCTTGATGTGTACTGTAGCGATCTAGGGCCAGTATCCTGTTCTCTCCATCCTGAATCTCCTTGGAGTGCACCACTGGTGCAGCTAAAATGTGATGGCTTGATGGCTGCAGCATCCTTTGTTTACTGATATGGCAAGTAACATTTTTTTTTTCATTGACACAAGAGAAGTACTTTTTCTAACCCTATGACAGGATGTCACTGAGTTTTTGCTTAAATTTCTCACTGATGAGAAGACCACTCCTTTCAAGGCAGTGCATTCTTGTGAACAATTCCCAACAGAAACCAATACAACATTGTAAAGCAACTATACCCCAGTTTTAAATAAAAGAAATCTGAGTCCGTGTTACATCAAAACACAGGTTAGGTTTAAAGAATGTATCCGTAGACAGACCTTTGGTCCCTGGGTACCCTCACATTTCCCTGCTCCTCTGAATTGATTTCCAGCTCCTTTACCCTCTGGTCTTGATGTGACTTAAGTTTATCAAAAGCTTTCCACATTATCATGCCCTAAGCCAACTACTGTTCCCATGAAATGTCTGTGTTCCTAAAGTACTTCACATCATTATTTTTTTTTTATAACATGTAACGTGGATCATCTCAATGAGAAGTTGGTGTTGTGTGGCTGAGAGCTAGAGGTTCAGGCTGCCAGCTAAAGACTACTGTAGGAACTTTACACAGATATCTTTGCGAACTTATTCTGCCTTTGCACCCTAAAAACAATCACCAGGCTTATCAAAGCTAGAGTGAGAAAAAGAAAATCAAATACTAAACAGACTCTGAATTGCATGGGCTTCCCAGGTGGTGCTAGTTGTAAAGAACCTGCCTGCCAATGCAGGAGATATGAGATGCTGATTCGATCCCTGGGTTGGGTAGATCCCCTGGAGAAAGAAATGGCAACCCATTCCAGTATTCTTGCTTGGAGAATCGCACAGAGGAGCCTGGCAGACTACAGGCCTTGGGGTTGCGAAGAGTCAGACATGACTGAAGTGACTTAGCATGCAGGCACATAGATAAAAGTCAGTGTTTCAGAGACAGAAAAGTAGGTCGCAACAGCATTGACAACCACTGGCAGAGAACAAAGGAAAACAAGGCCTCTTGGGCTGTCGCCGTGTGTCCTGCGCCACCCACTCCACACCAACCACTTCCCCATCAGGACCACTCCAGGAGCCGATGGCATGTTTGTAAGTCACATGGAGCAAAAATGGTCCACAATGAGTTGACCTCTTAGATCCAATTTGCCTTACAAAAACTTGCCTCATAGATACAAAATCCTGTCCTAAAGCTGTGATTTGATCTTCAAGAGATACAGAGTCTGTCCTATGCCCCATTTTCTATCAACGAAGCCTGATTTCTTTAAAGTGCACTCACCGTGTCATTGTAAAGGGCAGCAGCTTTAAGAGGCTGGGAAGAGCTGGTACCTCCCGTGCACTGGGCTATGCTCAGTAGCTTTAGCCGTGTCTGATTCTTTGTGATCCGATGGACTGTAGCCTGTCAGTCTCCTCTGTCCGTGGGATTCTCCAGACAAGAATACTGGAGTGGGTTGCCATGCCTGCTTCCAGAGGATCTTCCCGACCCAGAGATCAAACCAGCATCTCTTACGTCTCCTGAGCTGACAAGTGAGAGCTTTACCACTAGCACCATTTGGGAAACCCCCTGTGTATTATCCTTGCCCATCTTTATGCCTGGCCTGTCTCCCTGTGGGTAAGGCTTTCTGTACTTTATCTGATAACTGGGAAAACTGTGAGCAAACTGAAGTTTCACATGAGGTGAAGCAGTGCAATAATTGGAAATTATTTCTCTGTACAGATGGATTCAATGCATTATTATCAGGTTCAGTAACTGGGGTTCTAGCTGCAAACAGAAATAAAAATTGCTTCCCCATGCTCCATCCAGTGAGCAGGGCTCAGAGCCATGCCAAGCTCGAAGGTTCCAGGCTTCCTCCCAGGGCTTCCTGCTGTCTCTCCACTGCACTGAAAAGCGGCTGTGGTAGGCTTCTCATCTTCTATTCCCAAACTAGAAAAATTAAGGTTGCGGTCTTCACAACTACCTAGATTGGCTATTTTAGAAATCAGGGATGCCGAAGGCGAGCCGTGACTCGAGGGCACAGCCTCGGGATGTGAAATGCAGCAAATGGCATCCCCTTCCCTTGCTGGAGAGGGTTCTGCCCACATCCTGCATCTCATCTCACTGGGACCACTCACTCCAGAGGCTGCTGCTTCCCTCTGGGATGCTTATTCCATGCCTAAATGATGATAAAGATGAAAATGCCCTAAAATTAAGCAGGGCTTTAGTTTTTCCAGTCCTCCCAACCCCCAGCAACCAAAGCACTGCCACTTCTCAGTGTTTGGATGTGAAAAAGCTCCGTCCCCGTCCCCCTGCCAACCACCACCGCATTCCTCCCGTGGGACACAAAGCAGCGACGGGGGCGAGGATTCATTTCAAAGAAAGAGTGAAAGATGGAGCCCTTAGCTGGTGTCACTTAATCTGTGATGGCATAAAGCAGGCTCTTTTCTGTTTACTGGACACTGATCAGAGATCGGGTGACGGCCAGGGAATAGGAAACGGGACTCGTGAGAACCCCGAGGCGGTGGTGGTAGGGGCGATGGCTTCTCTTCTCGCCCAACCAGTGTGAGTATGCTTCCCTCCTCCTCGTCGTGGGAGCGATGAAAGCTGCCCTTCCAGCTCCAGAGCCAGTCCTGGCTGCACTGCTCAGACGGGGCTGGGGAGCAGGGTTCTAACCCAGGCAGGGCCTCCTCTGAGAGCAGAGGAGTGGGGCTGCTGGGGGTGGGGGCCCTTCTCCCAAGGCCTGGGGATGCAGACTCGGGCCTTCATCTTCCCCTTTTCCATGACTGTGGTCATACCTGGGTAAGCTGCAGTGTCTGTAAGCCAGAGCCCCTTCATCTAGAAAACTCAAGGCATTCAGCTAGAGCCCTAGATGACCCTTAATGACAGCTCCATTTCTGGGGCTCTGTTCCCAGGGTTCTTTCATGAATTCATCATTCATGTGATGTCACTGGGTTTGGGGGTCTATGAAACAGAGAGAGGGACTAGATTTCCTCCATGGGTCCTCATTCTGTATTCTCTTTGCTTAGTTATCCACCCATTGCTTCTTCTTTTCCACATACAAATTCCTGAGCAGATGTCTCTGAAAGCAAAATTTCAAGACTAGTCAATAAATTTTTCTTTTAGACTTGGACTTGCTTATTTCTCTCTCTGCAGCATGTAGATGTACGGACACTCAGTAGATGTTTGATGAGTGAATTCATTTCACCGGATGTGCTGTGATGAGTGAGCTTGCAAATCAGAAACTGGAGCTATGGTTCAGCCAGGAGAAGGATGATGCTCTGGGAAGAGACCAGGGGCATCTTGAGAAAGGAAGGCTCATGAGCCATCAACCCAACTTATGGTTCTACCTATTTCTGGACCCTTTATGACAAAAACAAATAAAGTATGCTAACAAGTATAAAAATTCAGACATTTTTTTCAGATAGTGAAAATATTTGCTCTTCTCAGACATAAAATGAACCTTAATAGGAGGAATGATAGGAATAACAAAATACAGAAAAGGGCAAAATACCTTATCTTTCATTACTCAGGTTCAACGCTAGTCAACTTTAGGTGTCAAGACATTTATTAAAAGAGAAATTACACAATGACAGTAGGGGCACCACCCAAAGTAACTACCTTCTACCTCAGGGGAAAGTGTTAGTCACTCAGTCATATCTGACTCTTTGCAACCCCATGGCCTGTAACCTGCCAGGCTCCTCTGTCCATGGGAATCTCCAGGCAAGAACACTGGAGTGGGTTGCCATTCCCTCCTCCAAGGGACCTTCCTGACCGAGGGATTGAACCCAGGTCTCCTGCATTGCAGGCAGATTCTTTACCAACTGAGACAGCAGGAAATGAAAATCCATTTATAATTTTGCTCCAGAGATAATCACGTTTCAAGTAATCAGGCAAATCTAACAGGGAAGAGAGGCTGGGTGAGCCACGTGGGGCTCAGAGAGAGCCAAGTCTGCCAGGACTCTGGGTGCTGGGAGGGGAGTCCCACGGATCTGTGAAGCCTTGAGCCTTTGGCAAAGTTCAAGGCGTGAAAGCTCGGTCCTGCCCCAGGAGGGTCTGTGTACTGACCCAGTTGTACTGACTTAGGAACCAGCTGAGGCTCTTCTCCTGCAGTTATTTCTGAATCTGAGAAAACAGCACCATCTGCAAAGACCCAGGGGCCTCATCTCTAGACAGGAAAAATCCCCCTTATTATCTTCTTAAATGATTTCCTGTAGGTTCCCCTCCAGTAAAACCACTAAGCTCCCGCTGATCCGGCTCCCTCTGACTCATGGGAGGACCAAACTCGGGAAAGGAAGCACAAGCCCCCAGAACCTGGTGCAGTGCGATGTGTGCATCGGTTCAGGCTGGTGTTACAGAAAATGGAGGCGTTTTCCCTCAAAATCCCGACACGAAGTGGGTGCGGACAGTTTGCTGGGGGACCCGCCTCTGGCACTGTGTGTGTGTGTGTATGTGTCGGCAGGGGGTTGTCCCACGTGGTGAAGCTCCCCTCTGGCAACAGCTGAGCCAAATTCCATCACCCCACCCCCCGCCAAACACGCACCCCACCCCAGTTTGAGGTTGTGAGCATGCGGGATCCCCGTGGGGACTTTCGTGTACATTCAGCCTTTTAGTGTCCCAAGTCTATCAGCATCCAGTACCTACAGAACAGCTTGTCATCCTACAATTTCACACACACACAGTCTCATATACATCTCTAGGGTTGGGGTCAATATGCCCATTTGACAGGTGAGGAAACTGAGGCTCAGAGAGGTGACCTCACTTGCTAGGTTTGCTGGCTTCAAGAGATGGGGCAGCCAGGTAGGGATTCTGGATCGCCCATCTCTGTGGAGGTTTCTGCACCGTGCACCAGACCATGTTAAGCTCTCAGCTTTCCAAGACTTGGCCCCTGAGTTCCACAGTTTTCACAGGGCTCCTCCCAGCCAGGGCAGTCTCCCCTGCATTTGTGATTTCACAGACACCAGGTGGGAGCCTCCAGCAGACAGCATCTTCTTACTGGAGCCCAGGGTTCCGCATTCCATTTGCCTCACGGTGTCTGTGGGTGTCTTGGCAAAGTTTGCAGATCTCCAAGGAAGGGAGGAGCAGGAAGATGCTGTAAGGAGAGGTAGGGAGAAGGTCAAACATTGGCTCATGTGGGTAGCCAGGCATCCTGAAAGGGCCTCCAGCCCCAGGAGAGCTGGTCTTGCCACTTGCTTACTCCCCAACCCCTTCACACCCCCCACCCCACTCCCACCGCACTGCTCCCATCATATTGTTTCTCCTATTCATAATGATTAGCCCATGGAAGGCAGCACTATGGGTCTGCAGCACGTGTGCATTAATGGGTGAGGTTAAGACCACCCGAAGGAAGATGCAAGAGACAGTCTGACCCCACTAATCTAGCACCCCACTCAGGTGCTAGAAAGCCATCACCCGAGGTTCCTGGATGCTGCAGACCACACTTGCCCTACCCCGGGTGTTCTGGAAAGTTCGGTGGATTTGCATCCCCTTCCACATCTCCCTTTTCTGGCAGCACTGCATTTCTGTAGCTGTCCTTCCTCCAGGCTGTTTCTCAAGTGCCCTGTCCTTTCTGCAGTACACAGTGTGGGGGAGTGCGCTTTGCTCTGGGCTCTGAGTCCTGCTCCGAGTGACCAGGTCTCACTGTGTTAGAGGAACGTGGGCTTTCGCCTCTGTCATTTCTCTTTTGCCATCGACCAAGCTGGATCCACCCTTTCCAATGCATCTGGGGGTGGGGGCCGACTTGACTCTTCCTTCCACTCATGTTGGTTCCATGATCCACGTTCACCGTAATGAGGGAACCTTCTGTTGTCAGGACATGAAGAGCTCGCAGCACGGAACAAAACCCAGAGAAATAAACCAGTGGGGGAGTTTCTCGGCTTGTCCACTGTTTTTATTTTCATTTTCTTAGGTTTAAAGAAGCCCAAGAGTTTGTTTTTACAAGCTTCTCCCCCATCTTCTGCATGCTAGGGCTCTTTGAAATATGTTCCTGTGATAAAAATCTCAAAAGCTAAACTATAATCAAACTTGGATATCTGCAAATCATCTGTAATGTAAAACCAGACACCGCCACACTGTTTACAATCTTCTTTTCCAAATCAGAGCAGAGGAGTGGCTTTTTGCCAGACTTTGGGAGAAATTTCCATTTATTGAGTTTTTTTTTTTCCCCACAATATATTGGGGAAATTAAATATTGAATGTTACAGGATATTCACAAGCACATGTTCGTTCTATATTTCGTCTTTCAAAAATATCGTCTTAGACTTCAAAGTGGTAGAAATTATTTCTAACTTAATGCCTTCTACTTTGTCTTCATTTTAGCCATCACATCCTCTCTGGGTTACTTTTCTAGGTTTGTTTATTCAGTTTTCTTTCCAAGCAGGAAGGACAGAGTCTCAACACTGGTGCATTTAGAACAGTGAAAATCATAGGTCAAATTAAGCAGTTACTTATCTGTATTAGAATGCAGAAGAGTCGTCTGTGATTCTAGGCAGCCAGAGAGTGTGGAAAGAGACAATTACCTGGAGCTTTGGAATATGTCTCTGGTCCTGAGGTTCTCTTTGGGATGAAACAAGGCGGCCCCTCCAAGAGAACTGACGGGAGCCCAGGTACTGCCCTGTGCTGTCTGCTCCCGTCCTGCTGGGCAGAAGCTCAGCCACTTCTCAATCCCAGGCTAAGCAGGGCTTCATCTCTTCCAGGTTTCCTGGATCCAGGAACTGGATAAAGTTTCCTGGTTACAAAAGGCCTTCCCAATAGGGTAAACACAGACTGTGGTGTTGGCCAAACTCATAATGTAAAGTAGAAAGAGTGGCTAGGTATTGAAACAGATGAATAGTGATCATCACACAGTATCTGGTACACAAATGGAAGACTCGGAGTCCTAAGACAGGAAGACATGCTTCGGAGAAGCTATCCCACGGGGAGTCCAAATGAGGATGGTCAGCAGGGGTCATGGGTCTCCAGTGCTGTGGCCACTGAAGGATTCCTCAGAGGCTTCCCTGATAGCTCAGATGATAAAGAATCTGCCTGCAATGCGAGAGACCCAGGTTTGATCCCGGGGTGGGGAAGATCCGCTGGAGGAGGGCATGGCAATCCACTCAAGTATACTTGCCTAGGAAATCCCATGGACAGAGAAGCCCCGTGGGCCACAGTCCGCGGGGTCGCAAAGAGTCAGACCCAGACTCAGTGACTAACACTTTCACTTTTTTTAGACTGATCTCTGGGTGAGGAAATCGTGACCCACTTCTCTTCGCCTACAAATCAGGGTGTGGTACCTGTCTGCTATTCGTCTCACTCTACTCACTTCTGTATCACATTCACAATCTTTGTCTTATTGTAACCGAACCAAACTTGGGTCCACTTGCCTGCGCGCAGAAAAGTCGATCTCCTGACATCAGGTTGTGGGTGAAGGAAAGCGCAGTGTTTACTTGTACTGATTTCATGAACCAGAATTCATATCTGGATGAGGACATCTGTTACACATGGAGGAACCCCCTAAATTCACATCATCGTGGCTGTCACCAGTCGACTGCATCACAGGAGCTGATATCAAATGCTTGTGTGGCTTTGGGCATCTCCCTCGGATGCCCAGGGAGTCTACATCCCTCAAGTAGATGGATTTGCTCAAGAACTCTCAGCAATGACCACCGCCCCTGGAAAGCCCTCTCCAGTTTGCATGCTGCTCTCTGCATGACCTTGATGGATTTCATCCTCACAACAGCAGTGGGATGTGAATACCAACTTGATTATCCCCACTTTAATTTCCTTGGGCCACACAGTTAGGAAGTGAACTCCCCATCAAATGCTTTTCCTTATCTCCCAGAATCACAGAGAAACGTTCTAAAAACTAACATCCTCTGTAGGGCCCAAGATTTGAGGTCACAGCCCCCTCCATGAGCCTGGAACATGCTCGCAGCTCCATGATAGCCACCCTCCAGGTGCTGTGGGAATCAACAGAGAGAAAGAAAATCCTCCCACTCTTTTGGAAAGATCTGACCCCACCTGTCAGTTTGTCATTTAAAAAAAAAAAATTAGTATCTTTAATTTTACATCATTCTTCTGGTCATTTAAGAAACAAGTGTCAATGGAATGCCAGTTTCGTGGCCATCACAGTGGTAAGCTAAGTACCATGAAAAATTCAGGCAAATTGTGACACAGTCCTTACCAAAGCAGAGCTTCTTATTTGTTTGTGAATTCTAAGCTGCAAAGGTCTAGATTTAGATTTTATTTTTCAAATGCTCAATATTTATAAATAGAAGGAAATTATGGCAAATTATCTGAATATTTCCAAGTGTTTGTACAGCACATCTAGGTACTTTTCGTGGTTTTTATTCTCTATCTGGAATATAAGGAACTGGGAGTAACAGTTGTAAATTTGTGATCAAGTAATCAACTAGCCAAGAAGTTAGCCAGTCAGAACACAGGATGTGCAAAAGGTCTGCACAGCCAAGACCTTGGTTTCTATCAGCTCCATATGAGATGTCATGGATTGACATGTACACATATATGTACACATTCATGCCCACTCACACACACACATGCACAGGCACGCACGCGCACACACACACACACACACACACACGGGCACAGCAATTATAGAAATATAGAATAGAAAAATACCTGTTTCTATCTTGTGCTGTCCAGTGACAGCACAATCTCTTACCCTGGGTCTTCAGGAGAACCAGAAATCTCTAGTGTGGGGAGAGCTGTGAAAATGCCTGCCTGACATTTGGAGAATGATTGCTCTGCCGGTGGTGAGGAGACACCTCCGGCTGTCAGTCAGAGGCCCTGGGACGGCTGCAGCTGCCGCCGGGCACAGAGGCAGCGCCCGTCCGTAGGTGCTGCTTGGCCGGACCGGTACAGCCTAGGCAGCGTCTCCCCGGTGCCTCCTGTGAATGGTCCACGTTCAAGCTGGAGCACAGCTAGCTGGAAGTGGCTTTTATTTCTGCCTTCCCAGACTCGGCAAGGAACGTCAGGAGCCTTTATTAGTCACCAGCACAAGGGCTCCTGTGCAGGTGAGCCAGAAGTCAAAAGCTGAGGGGCGGGATGCAGGTAGGGCTGGCCTGGAGCGCTGACCCGAGCATTAATTAGAAACACCGGTGCGCTTGTCCGAGCCAGCTTGTATAAGCTGCTGGGGCCTGTGTTCACTTCATAAAGAAGTTTTATATGGTATTCCTGGCAATAGCCGGACACTTTAAAAGAAAAATAAAAAGAACATTATTAGTAGCTTGGGGTGGGGGGAGGAGGCTCCCTTCTCTGCCAGTCCATGTCCAGCCACCCCCTTTTCCCTCTAAAAATTTGAGGGTGATGTCTGTTAGAGGCACGTAGCTTCTGCCTCAATAGGGTTTCCTAGTGGGGGTGGGGGTGGCGGTTCAGAGTCAGTTCACTAGCCTCTAAAGTGGAGATTATAGTATCTGACCCTCCTTGCCTCCTGGAGTTGATGAAATATGTTTCAGTAGAGCAGAAAAAAAGGGCTTTGAAGACTGCAAAGTAGTTTGTGGAAGTATGGCCATTCTCACAGTTCTAAATTCTCAGGCCCAAAGATTCAGGATAATAATCTGAGTTTAGAGCGGTGAGTCTCAGCTGCTGGAGCTTTTGCTCCCTAGGGGACATTGGCAACATCCAGAGACTGTCTTAGTTGTCATTTTGGATTGACTGGGGGCAGGATGGGGGAGGAGCCCCAAGCACCTTGTGGGTGAAGGATGGTGCTGTTCAACCTCCTGCAAGGCACAGGACAGCCCCTGCAACAAACAGTGATCCAGCCCCAGACGTCAATAGCGCTGAGGTTGAGAAATCCTGGGTTGGGGGCGTGCGGGGTAACCTGCACAGGAAGTTCTCCCAAATCCACCTTCTGCCTGAGTTTAGCCATTTCAAAGAAATGAAAGGGTCCTGTCCCACAGCTTGTAATGACAGATCCGGGAACAAAGGAAAGCTGGACAGCAGTGATAAGTCAGTGGAGACCCAGTCACATGTACTAGCTATTAAACCATTGTCTCTCATCCTCAGTTCTGCCTTCCATGCTGGATGGGAGCTGCAAAGGACTTTTTTGCCTGTGGCATCTGCTAGGTGCTGCCAACAGAGGGCGCTGGAGCGACTTGAGGAGGAAGAACGACCGTGAATTCCTGGGCGTTCAGTTCTGTCATTTTCCTAGCCGCGCTGCTTCACCCTGGCTTCCCCGGAATGGGCAGCAGTAGAGTCCACCTTGCAGCTTTCCCAGCATCAGTAGCCCCTTTGATCCCCTGAGAAACAGCTCCACCCCTAGAGGTCTCCCCTTCTCAGAAGTCAGAGTTTCAGCTCCATGGAGCCATCCTCAGAGCTCCAAGTCTTAGTAACCTCCATCTCTTCCTTTGTATCTTCAGCCTAAGGTTTCTTCTCCCAGTTTCTATCTCCTTAACATCCAGCTGTTCTGTTTGCCTTTTCACAATTCTTAATATAGTGAATTCTGTCTTAGACGGGCTGATGTGATCTGGCTCTTGACTAGACCCAGGCTGACACAGACATGAAGCCCTGTCTCTTTGCTACAAAGAGGTCCATGCCTCCCTTACCCCAGCAGGCGTGAGTGAGAGTCACCTTGCAAGGCAGCTTCCTCAATGGTGGAGACTGTGAGAACTTTGTTCTGTTTTCCCCTGGATTTGTAAAGAACCTGGTGGCCAGGTGTTACCACCAACAGTGACAATGTATCTCGTCTTGTGGAAACAGAATGGTGGGGTTGAGGTCCTACAAATGAGAAAGCTTGTGCATTCTTGGTCCTAAAAGTAGTTTTTCTGGGTCTCCTCTGGCCAGTGGTCCCTTTGCCAAATCCAAAAGACAGGGGACCACAAGGTAACATTCCTCCTCCTGTTATGCCCATCAACAATGCTTGTATCTCTTCTCTATGATTCAGATATACTGGAAAGCAATTCTGTGCAGAAAATGAAACTCTCTCTCTCTCAAAATAAAAGGTTTACAAAAAAGAGAGTCTGCGGTAGAAGAGCATCTTTTGTCAGAACTAGAAAGACAGCAAGAAATGCCCCAGCCTGGAAACACACATCACTTGTTTCATGGGAAGAGACGATGAGATGCCTATCTTTATTTTCAATGAAGTAAATATTTTTTAAAAAGTATACTTCTTGTGTATATTCCTCTGTCCCAGCTGGAAACAGTAGTTGCAAAACAGCAAAGGGGGAATTAGGAGAAAAAAAAAATTTTTTTTTAAAACCACATCTGTCTACTGCTGCACCATGCATGGCTGGAGTGCTTCCTTTCCAGTAGGATGAAATGAGAAGAAATGATGCATGAGAGGGATTGAAGGTGCAGGGGTGTCATTCTTGAAGCCTGGGGATGAGAAGTCATAGCTGTCACCCTGTGCCCTCCTCATCTCCCTCTGTCCCCAGGAGCACCATCCTGCAGGCTCTCTGAGACCCCTCAGACAGCCTCCCCCATCATCACTGTTCGAAAGAGGCTTCTGTGATTGTTCCCTCAATATCTTTCAAGAGGAGAAACTCTCCCGGGGGACGGGGCTCCTCTGTCATCTCTAAGTGACCACGCTAAGCAGAAGCTTAGTGACCCCGATGGGAACTGCCACCCCTCCCTTCTCACCCACCCCTTGCTTTCAGAAGGATTGTTAGAGGAGGTGGTCTGGAGACAGATTGGACAATGGGGAGAAGGGGGTGACTGGGGAATGCAGCTGCCCAAGGCTCTTGGGAGAACGATGCTGTTTTCCCCTGGTGAGGCAGTGTATCTGGGGCCCCTCAGAGTCCAACCTACCCTCCTGGCATGGCTGACGGACACACTTGTCAGGTTAGCACCCTGGGAACAGAGCTCCCCTGGACGCCTGTGCCAGAGGCTGGCCACGGCTCCGCTCTCTCCAGACCACTTGGCACTCACCAGCTGGGAAGTTTCTGCCAAGCCTGTGGCCAGTCTGGCAGTTTGTGTGAAGTCTGGGAGATTGCTTCTCAGACCTCTGGTTCCAGTCGCAGCCTTCCCCCATGAAGGACTGTGGCTGGTGCATGGTGGGTCCGTGGGCTCTCCACCTGCCCCTCCCAAGGTCAGAGGCCAAGTCCTACTCCAAGCAGATGGACACTGCATTCGGGCCCTTCACTGAGTCCCATCTGGGCTCCAGGACCCTTACCTACTGTCATCCTCATGGCCTCTTGGTCAATGCAGGCGCTCAGAATGAGGTAGGCTCAGGAAGATTCCCCTGGAGAAGGAAATGACAACCCACTCCAGTATTCTTGCCTGGAGAATCCCACGGACAGAGGAGCCTGGAGGGCTACAGTCCATAGGGTCGCAAAAGAGTTGGACACGACTAAGCGACTAACACACACAGGCAAATACATAAACACCTGGGTGCTATGGTCCCAAACACAGCTTGGATAGAAGAATGTGCCAGTTCTTTGTGAGAGTAGATGGTAAGCAAAAGTGAGGCAGAGTCAATGTTGGGATTCTTAATTGGATACATGTGTAAACTGAGGTCAAAAGTGACTCTGTGACCCCTAGGTGGTCAGAAGTAAAACCAAGATTAGAACTCAGGCCTCTTAATCTTCAGTCCCGACACTTCCTGCTAAGCTGGAATTTCTGCCTTCCTGGGTTAAATGAATTTTTTAAAATTTACATATTATGCTGAAATTGAATTGAAATTTCTTTGCATCAAGGATTCTGGTACTTGTGAAAATTTTCTGCTGAGTTTGATGTGCAGATATGAATTTTTCTTGTGAGAGGATCTATAGCTTTCATGAGGTTCTCAAAGGGGTTAGTCTGACCAACAAAGCTAGCCCTGATGAATACTGTTGTGATGGGGCTGAGGTCAGGTTTCGGGTGACATTTTCATAGATTGTAAATGAAAGGGGGGTGGGGCTTCCTGGCTGTCAAGGCTGGAGACCTGGAAAAGACTGATGTGGGGGAGAAATAACTATCCCATTCCTCAGAGTCAGGCAGGGTTGCTTAACTTGGCAATTGATGGAAGCAATTAGAAGCAGCTAGTTTCTAAACTAGCTGGAGAGACAGGTTGGGACCCGGGTCCTGGGACACTTTGCTGCAGTGCTTTCTCCTGGACAAACATCTCCTTGAGCAACAAAATATAAAGAAACTATAAAAAAAAAAAAAAGAAAGAAAGAAAAAAGAAACTATAAAAGACTAAAAATAACTGTGTGCATGCATAGTCAGGGCAATTTATGGACAACAAGATATAAAAAGATCAAAACCCAAATGCTGCCTCTAAAGAGCAGGGAGCAAAAGCAGGGTGTGCATATGCCCCCTGCACTCAATACCACCTAAGGGGAGGGCAAACCACCTAAGCCACCCCTCCAGCCTGACCCCTGGACAAACCCCGACCCTCACCCCCTAAAAGGAATCATCTCACCCCACCTCCGGGAGTGCACAAGGGAACCTGTTCCTTGTTCTCACTCTCCCCTGCTACAGCAGGAATAAAAGAACGCCTTGCCTGAATTCCTTGTCTGATCTCTGGTCAATTTCTATTGAATTGGGAAGACCAAGAACCCTGGTCAGTAATAGCATGCTGTGTGTACTTAGTCACTCAGTTGTGTCCAATTCTTTGTCACCCCATGTACTGTAGCCCACCGGGCTCCTCTGTCCATGGGGATTCTCCAGGTAAGAATACTGGAGTGGGTTGCTATTTCCTTCTCCAGGGGATCTTCCTGACCCAGGGATCAAACCCAGGTGTCCTGCATTGCAGGCAGATTCTTTACCGTCTGAACTACCAGGAAATATCAAGAATACTGGAGTAGGTAGCTTTCCCTTCTCCAGAGGATCCTTCTGACCCAGGAATTGAACAGGGGTCTCCTGCATTGCAGGCAGATTCTTTACCAGCTGAGCTACCAGGGAAGCCCCAGTAATAGCATATTCATGCTTAAAATCCCGTAAGGACAAACTCACAGAAGCTTAGACCCCTGGATCAAGGAACATCCTTGAAGATTGTCCAGCTTGGAGTTCCATGAACCTAGCTACACACTTGAATTACTTGGGGAACTCTGACTGCATGCCATGTCTGAAACTAACCCTGGAGGTTTCTACTGTAACTGTTCTAGAATGGGACAGGTCAGGTAAGTTCCAGATATCAAGAATTTTAAAAGGTGATTCTCGGGGACAATCAAGGTTGAGAACCACTGTCACAATCTAATCCAACACTTTTTGCTGCAAAGAAAACCAAGCCAAAGAGAAGAATCCCAAGGTCATAGAGCTTCCACAGAGCCAGGATTTGAACCCAGAAACAGGCTTTGTCTCTTTCTTTGTTTAGAGAGTACATATATTTACCTGAAAATGCCTTGCTAGTCTGAAACAAAAGTGATGTGGAGCTATTAATAATAGTTCTTGCACTTATGCCATTCTGGGAAGGGAAGTTTGTGCATAGCTGACTGTGGCTCAGATCATGAACTCCTTATTGACAAATTCAGACTTAAATTGAAGAAAGTGGGGAAAACCACTAGATCATTCAGGTACGACCTAAATCAAATCCCTTGTGATTATACAGTGGAAGTGAGAAATAGATTTAAGGGACTAGATCTGATAGACAGAGTGCCTCATGAACTATGGATGGAGGTTCGTGACATTGTACAGGAGACAGGGATCAAGACCATCCCCAAGAAAAAGAAACACAAAAAAGCAAAATGGCTGTCAGGGGAGGCCTTACAAATAGCTTGGAAAAGAAGAGAAGCAAAAAGCAAAGGAGAAAAGGAAAGAGATACCCATTTGAATGCAGAGTTACAAAGAATAGCCAGGGGAGATAAGAAAGCCGTCCTCAGCGATCAATATAAAGGAATAGAGGAAAATTATAGAATGGGAAAGACTAGAGATCTCTTCAAGAAAATTAGAGATACCAAGGGAATATTTCATGCAAAGATGGACTCAATTAAGGACAGAAATGGTATGGACCTAACAGAAGCAGAAGATATTAAGAAGAGGTGACAAGAACATACAGAAGAACTGTACAAAAAAGATCTTCACGACCCATATAATCACAATGGTGTGATACTGACCTAGAGCCAGACATCCTGGAATGTGAAGTCAAGTGGGCCTTAGGAAGCATCACTACAAACAAAGCTAGTGGAGGTGATGGAATTCCAATTGAGCTATTTCAAGTCCTGAAAGATGATGCTGTGAAAGTGCTGCACTCAATATGCCAGCAATTTTGGAAAACTCAGCAGTGGCCACAGGACTAGAAAAGGTCAGTTTTCATTCCAATACCAAAGAAAGGCAATGCCAAAGAATGCTCAAACTACTGCACAATTGCACTCATCTCACATGCTAGTAATGTCCAAAATTGTCCATGCCAGGCTTCAGCGATACATGAACCATGAACTTTCAGATGTTCAAGCTGGTTTTAGAAAAGGCAGAGGAACCAGAGATCAAATTGGCAACATCTGTGGATCATTGAAAAAGCAAGAGATTTCCAGAAAAACATCTATTTCTGCTTTATTTACTACCCCAAAACCTTTGACTATGTGGATCACAATAAACTGTGGAAAATTCTGAAAGAGATGGGGATACCAGACCACCTGACCTGCCTCTTGAGTAACCTGTATGCAGATCAGGAAGCAACAGTTAGAACTGGACATGGAAAAACAGACTGGTTCCAAATGGGAAAAGCAGTATGTCAAGGCTACATATTGTCACCTTGCTTATATATTGTCACCTTTAACTTATATGCAGAGTACATCTTGTGAAATGCCAGGCTGGATGAAGCACAAGCTGGAATCAAGATTGCCGGGAGAAATATCAATAACCTCACATATGCGGATGACACCACCCTTATGGCAGAAAGTGAAGAGGAGCTAAAGAGCCTCTTGATGAAAGTGAAAGAGGAGAGTGAAAAAGTTGGCTTAAAGCTCAACATTCAGGAAACTAGGATCAAGGCATCCGGTCCCATCACTTCATGGCAAATAGATGGGAAAACAGTGGCTGACTTTATTTTTTGGGGCTCCAAAATCACTGCAGATGATGATTGCAGCCATGAAATTAAAAGACGCTTACACCTTGGAATAAAAGTTATAACCAACCTAGACAGCATATTAAAAAGCAGAGCCTTTGCCGACAAAGATTCGTCTAGTCAAAGCTATGGTTTTTCCAGTGGTCATGTATGGATGTGAGAGTTGGACTGTGAAGAAAGCTGAACGCCAAAGAATTGATGCTTTTGAACTATGGTGCTGGAGAAGACTCTTGAGAATCCATTGGATTGCAAGGAGATCCAACCAGTCCATCCTAAAGGAGATCAGTCCTGAGTGTTCATTGGAAGGACTGATGTTGAAGCTGAAACTCCAGTACTTTGGCCACCTGATGTGAACTGACTCATTTTAAAAGACCCTGATGCAGGGAAAGATTGAAGGCGGGAGGAGAAGGAGACAACAGAGGATGAGATGGTTGGATGGCATCATTGTCTCAATGGACATGGGTTTGAGCAGGCTCTGGGAGTTGGTGATGGACAAGGAGGCCTGGCGTGCTGTGGTCCATGGGGTCGCAAAGCATCAACTGAGTGACTGAACTAAACTGTGATGACTCTGAAGGCCCTCCCCCACACAGCTCCACGGCTTCCTGTGAGGTCAGCTGAGTCTCTGTCACTCCTGCATCTAGGCTCAGCATCTCCCTTTGCCGAATTCTGCTTCCCTCCATCTTGTACAGGATTGTTCCCTGGTGTCTTCTCCAGTTAAACCGTCTGCACACACACCTCCATCTCAGAATCTGTTTCCAGGAACCCAGACTATGATGTAGTGGAAGTCCATCTTTCATTTGTATAATTCATTGACATAATTATGAGTGAGTGAGTGAAGTCACTCAGTCGTGTCCGACACTTTGTGACCCCATGGACTGTAGCCTACCAGGCTCCTCTGTCCGTGGAATTCTCTAGGCAAGAGTACTGGAGTGGGTTGCCATTTCCTTCTCCATACATGATTATATCTCAACCTATTTATATGTTTCTGCTTTGATCTAACTTTTAGGACATAACCTCACTTAAGTTATTTGATTGTGTCCCAGTTGAAAGTAAGTTCTCTCCATTTTCAAACCAAGGCCTTTGGATTCCAAGTCAAAAAGTAATTTTTGACTTCATGAATTTGCATCACAGAAAATAATTGTCATACATTCACGCATTTATGTGGAATCTAGAAAAATGCTACAGATGATTTTATCTGCAAAGCAGAAATAGAGACACAGTAGTAGGGAACAAATGTATGGACTCCAAGGGGGGACCGGGGGGTGTGGGATGAATTGGGAGATTGAAATTGACATATATATGTATACACTATTACATATAAAATAAATAACTAGTGAGAACCTACTGCATAGCACAGGAAACTCTACTCATTGCTCTTTGTGGTGACCTAAATGGGAAAGAAATCCAAAGAAGGGGGAAATATGTATACGTACAGCTGATTTGCTTTACTCTAAGCAGAAACTGACACAACTCTGTAAAGCAACCATACTCCAATAAAAATGGGAAAAAAAGAAATAGAATGAGAAGTAGAAAAGAGAAAGCTCGTGATTGCATTAATGTTCAGCCACACAATGAGTAACACAGCCCAACCTTCCAGGAGGTCACCTTTCCTCTCTGCCTTGTTTAGAAACTCAGGACCCCAGTTACAAGGCTTTAGGGTGAAATGTCTGTCCCTGTGTAGCCTTGGATCATAAGGATGCTCCTAGAAAGGACTTTTCTGTCTCTGTGACAAGATTTTGAATATTTTTCTATCTAGGTGACATCAGCTAAGATTCCGATCTCTACTATCCTTGCTTAGAGAGCAGCTCCTTTCATGGACTTGGATGCTAAAGAAAAAACCCAAGATACGTTTTTACAGTGTCAGGGTGGGGGAGTTGGGGAGAGCATCCCTCGATTCGTGTGTTCTCTGAGACTGTTCACATTCCAGAGTTTATGTGCTGAGACCAGGATGTGTTTTGTGCAGAGAGTTATACTTGACTAAATTGTCCTCCTGACGTAAACCTGTAATTTAAAAATTATATATATTTAGAGAACAAGTCAAAACAGGAAACGCATTCCCAAAGAGGATAAAGATATTTATGTGTTAAAATACCTACTACTACCATAGTCGACCTAGGTCCCTGTATTTAAATAGAAGAACTCTGAAAAGTACAGAAAGAAAGAGCAAAGAAGTTAGCCTATTGTCATGCTTGTGGATGGGGCCAAGGTCTTCTGGTGGGAACATATTTCTTCCTCGCTCTCCTTCTTGACAGAGACCCTGGTGCCCACTGCCTCCCACCCAGGGACTGTGGCAGGAGCAGAGGTTGAGTTGAAACAAAGCATGACAGAAAAGAGATGATTTTGTGGGAAACAAAAGAGGTTAAGGGGTAGGAAATATTAACCTAAAACTCAAAGATAGCCAGAGCAGAAGAAAGGACTCAAAAGTTAGGCAAAGGTAAATAAGAGGATGCCCCCAGAAGTCCTTCAGCCAATGATCCTAAGCTGGTCCTTCCTAATTGGATCCAGGTATAAATTAGACCTCTCTGAAAGAGGCACCAGTGTATGAATCATTTGACCCCTGTATGCCATGTTGGGTTTCCCTGCTGGCTCAGTGGTAAAGAATCTCCCTGTCAAGGCAGGAGACATGGGTTCGATCCCTGAGTCGGGAAGATACCCTGGAAAAGGAAATGGCAACCCACTCTAGTATTCTTGCTTGGGAAATTCCATGGACAGAGGAGCCTGGCAGGCTACAGTCCATGGGATCGCAAAGAGTCAGACAACATGTTAGGGACTAAACAACAACAACAGTGCCATGTTAATCAAAGTTATTTTGATGCAAGGAAGGGTAAGAAGTGACTTCTGCTCTAGGAGAACAGTAATCTAGTTGGAGAAACCAGAAAGACACATATAAAGTCAAGTAAGAAGTCTAGACTTAAATAACAGTGAATTAAAAGAAGAAGTGTCACTGCCCAGTGGCAGATTGAGCCCAGAGAGATCTTTGTTTCCATCCTTTTGCACAGGAACCACAGCCTGTGGGCCCTGCAGAAAGAGATTTTAAGAGGATTTGCACCTTGCATTTATCTTGAAAGAGTGTTGAGAACTTTATATAAGACTCCCCTAAAAGTGGTTCAAGGCTGGCAGAACATCTCTTTCTCACATAGATCTTTTCCTAGAGTTTCAGCTGATGGAAGTGTGGCTAGGGGTATGGATGTTGTGTGCATTTCTGTTCCACTCCTATTTCCATGCAGATCTGGCTGTCTGTCCCTGGGTGATGTTTACACATCCACAAAGCAGATGACTCCACTATCAAAGGGTGCTCTGTGCTGCCTGAATTGTTAACTCCTTTAGCTTTCATCTTTCAAAGCACTGCCTACAGTGCCTTATAAACAACAGGTATGCAGTAAATGTTCCAAATGAGTGAATGAATTTTTAAATGTGGTCTTGAATGCATGAATAAAAGCTGTCCTACTTCAGGAGAATAGTGAGATTTTGAGAAACTTCTCATGGTCTAGACACATGCTTTTCTGTGATCCCACAGATTGACTATGACTAAGTCCAGGGAAGGCAGCCTCCAAGATGACCCTAACAATCCCTGTGTCTCTGATAGTGGGCTTCCCAGGTGCCTCCATGATCATGAATCTACCTGCAATACAGGAGACATAGGTTCGATCCCTGGGTCAGATCCCCTGGAGGAGCAAATGGCAACCCACTCCAGTATTCTTGCCTGGAAAATCCCATGAACAGAGGAACTGGCAGGTTACAGTCCATGGGGTTGCAAAGAGTCATAAGTGAATGAGTGACTGGGCTCGTTCTCAGCATGTCTTCTATGGCCATGCCCTGTGTAACCCCTTCCCCTGGAGTGGAGCTGGACCCAGAACTTTGCTCCTAGTGAATAGAACATGGCAAAGGTAATAGGGTGTCCCTTCTGAGATGGGGTTGTAAAGGGATGGTGGCTTCTGTCTGCAAGCCTGCTCTGACGCTCTCACCTGCTCACTCTGAGGGAAGCCGGCTGCCACCCCATGAGCTGCCCTACGCAGAGGCTTCCATGGCAGGGAACTGGGGGTGACCTCCCCCCACCACCAAGGCGACAGTCAGCAAAGAACCAAGGCCCTCAGTCAGTAGCCTAGGAGGAAACTGGATCATGCTGACAACCACGGGAGGGAGCTGAGAAGAGGCTTGTCTCTCAACTGAGCCTTCAGATAAGATGGCAGCCCCAGCCAAACCTCTACTGCAGTCTTTTGAGAGACTATGAGGCAGAGGTAGCCAAACAAGCCGTCTCTGGATTTCATAGGCATGCAGTCACAGAAATGCTTGCTTTAAGCCTGTTAAGTTTTGGGGGCAATTCATTATCTGGTAATAGATAGCTATTACAAAGTCCATTATAAAAGTAAAAATTATTAAGTCATTTTATAGTTGTAGAAACCAAGATATCAAAAGACTAAATGTGTTTTCCATGGCCACCCAAGGAAGCAGTAGCAAAATAAGAAATGAAGTTAGTGCCAAGGCTTATCTTCTCCTTAACAGAAAATATGAACAGGATTTTATGAGAAAAGATGTTAGTGGAGTCCATGAGGTTCATCGTCACAAGTCACCTTTCCTCTTATGTTTCCATTTTTAATCTCTTTATGGAGTAACCATTCAACCATATAGTACTGGGCCTTCTCTCAGGGAACATGACTCTGTTAACAAGATAGCTTGATCTTTTCCAAAAGAAAGAGATTCTAGGCATTCATTGTGCATTCTAACAAACCGAGATGTTGAAACACTGGAGAAGAGTAACTTTCAAATAAGCATATAATTAGCAAGCGATCTTCTCTCCACCTATTATGAAATTTATGACTTTAGGAATGTTATTTATTATGAATTATTTATTTATTATGAATTTTCTCTTCCCCATCACAAATTTCTCATTCTTGAGAATTTTGTCCCCAAACTGACAAAGCCTAAAGAAAGTGAAAGTGAAAGTCGCTCAGTCGTGTCCAACGTTTTGCGACCCCATGGACTAAATAGTCAAATTCTCCCGGCCAGAATACTGGAATAGGTTGCCTTTCCCTTCTCCAGGGGATCTTCCCAACCCAGGGGTCGAAACTAGGTCTCCTGCATTACAGGTGGATTTTTTACCAGCTAAGCCACAAGGGAAGCCCAACAATATTGGAGTGGTTAGCCTATCCCTTCTCCAGCGATCTTCCTGACCCAGGAATTGAACCAGGATCTCCTGCATTGCAGGCATATTCTTAACCAACTGAGTTATCAGAGAAGCCCTAAAGAAGCACCTCTTAAGTATAATTTCTTCTTTTTTAATCAAGTGGAAGGAGAAACTATTATCGATGCAAGAGAAGTATTTTCCCTTCTAATGAGGTTTTAACCAGGATCCCCAGCCTTCTTCCCACAGGGAAATAATACATTTATGAGTTACCCCTCCTATGATTACACCATTGGATATAAGAAAGCTTCACATCAACCAGGCCAATCTTAAGAATGTATTGAAGAAACCTAACATACGCTTAAAAAAAAAAAAGGCATCTCACATTGTAAAATTCTAAGCCTCTAGTCTATGTGGATTAAGACTCCCTTTATGACAATTCCTTAAATATACCAAAAAGAGAAGCAGTAGTTGCTTTTGTAGTGGAGTCCCCATATTTGGTGACCATCACTGGCAAGCTGACCTTAGACCAGTTCTAAAACATGGTGGTTCTACAACAAAAATGATTATACAAAAGTTTTCATTATTGAGTGGTCAGTAAGACAGGAGCTAGTGAGTCTAGCTCTGGAAGAAAAATAACTTCATCTCTCGGGAGGAAGCACCAACTCTAGGACAATACTGTTTCTAATCTAGAACTGCCCAAGGCCAGTGTGTTGTTTGAAGCACCTCAATAGGCTCATTGTTCTGGACTAGAACAATATCAACAATGAAAACCACCATATCAGCAATAACACAGCTACCATAAGCAAGGTTCTTTGGATTAGTAATTTCATTTATTCATCACAATAATCCTGTTATGTAAGAATTGTTTTCTCCATTGTGTGGGTGGGAATCAGAGATGAAAAGCTGAGGAACTTGACTAAGACCATTTACCTAGTGAACAGTTGAGGCAGAATTCAAAGCTGGAACACTTTGATCCCAATGTCTGGGTACTCCTGACTATGCTACCTTGATTCTAAAGCCCTGAATTCAGGGAGGATAAGCTTCAGGCCTTTAAAACCCAGAGCTTTGACCCATGTTAGTGAAACACAACTGCCCTTGATAGAGTATACACCCAGTTGCAGTGTTATCCATGTGCAGAGAGGAATGCCTTTCTGGGAAGAATCACTAATAAAGTAAGAGGCAGAGGTGAAGCCTCCAGACAATGAGGACTCCCAGGAAGATCAAAGAGTTATTCTTGGGTATGCTGTCCCATGAGTATGTTCAAGAGAGGAGCACAGTGCAATTTTCTATATTCCCCTAGAGAACTCACACGAAAGTTTAGAATAACATAAAGGTCTTAAATTCATCTGTTGTCTCTTCATTATTATAAAGAATGCTGGGCTTTTTATATTTTCCATCCTAATTGAAGAATAATGTGGATACCCGCCCCCCCCCCCCCAATTAAGGGCACTTAGTGTGATGTACCATAAATAGTATCATAAAATCTGGTATTTTATGTGTCATTTTCCCAGTAAATAAGATAATCTGACTTGCAACCCCAATAAATTATTAAAATATTCTTTTTAGGGCAAATGCTAATGTTCCTTTGACATTCAAAGTCAAAGAAAAAAAAGAGAGCAACTTGAACTAGTTTCCATTCTCTGCAGTGATTCTTTCTCCACTTGGTCATGTCTGTCTCCCCCAAGTGCTATATTCCCATTGGGCAGAAAGTCAATCCACCTACAGGTATTTACTTAATGTCCATTAAAAATCACATTATGCACATTATACCCTGTTAGCCTGTCCCATTTATTGTGAATTTCTCATATTTCCTGTCATTCTTCTGGTGATTTTTTCCTTTATAGCTTCTATTTTCCCCCCATTAATCCTTCAAAACCCCTGGGAGGTAAGAGTGTGCATATAATTTCCTCTGTATTCTAAAATACTGTTTGGAGTTTTGCTTTGAAATTGCTTTTAGGGCTGGATGTTTGACTTTCTTAAGTGAACATGTAATAAACACTGTTGAATTCTCTCCAAATTACCTCGAAGAATTACCTGCTTATCTTGAAGAACCATCAGTGTAATTTTAAGGGATTTTGTTTTTATTCAGTGGCTCTGGGTCTTTGAACTTCTCTGCCTCAATTTTTCAGTCTTTCCACAGGAAGAGTTCTGCTGAGAACAAGCACTTTGACTCAAATGCAGGAGAGAGTGTTTTTGTTTCTACTTTGGTACTTGTGATTCTAGCTCTAAAGGAAGCAAGATTTCCAAGATTAGGATAGTTTAGTCTGGAAAGAAGACTAGTTAAAGGGGGCGTGATTAAAACCTACTTAGGGATTTGAGAATGCTTGTGAAAACTAAATAATTCATTTTTTTAAACCTTTCACAAAACTCAACAAGGAAATACTCCATGAACTAGAGGAATGATAGACTTAAGTCCAATGATAAATTCCTTACACAACTTCTAGATATAGGTACCATCATTAGCCCTGTTTTCCAGGGAAGGAAACTGAGATGCAGAAAAACTCTATGACCTGCTGAGAGAGAGTCACAGAGTAAGCAGTGGAGTAGAGATTGTATATATGCCTGGATTCCAGAGCCCAGGCTCTATTTCTATGATGTGATGGTTGCTCTTAAAAAACAGCTTGTAGCTATGATGATTGAGGCTTCCCTTGCAGTTCAGTTGGTAAAGAATTTGCCTACAGTGCAGGAGTCTGCCTGCAAAGCAGGAGACCTGGGTTTGATTCCTGGGTTGGAGAGATCCCCTGGAAAAGGAAATGGCAACCAGTCCAGTATTCCTGCCTGGGAAGTCCCATGGACACAGGAGCCTGGGAGGCTACACTCCATGGGGTCACAAAGAGTGACTAAACCACCACCATGAGTGAACAATTGCACCAAAAGAATGTAGGAATTCTTCCTGCTGATCCACCCATTCATGTGGTTTAGCAGAGGCAAGGCGATGCCCAGGCTAGAGCTTGGCAGAGCACTTGGTCAATCAATACCATTTTCCTGGAGTGCAGAGAAGTATAGTGAAGAGAAGTATAGAAGGACCAGTAAACAAGTTCAAATCCTACCTCTTCCAGCTGGAGGACCCTGGGGATATTATAGAGCCTCTGTAAACCTCAGTTCCTTTATATGTTAAGTAAAGATAATAATAGCAACTATCTCAGAGGATTCAATGGGAGATTAACCATAGAATGACCACGGTGTTCCCAGATACTCATTATTACCATCGTTTTCTTGGAGAGAGGATAAGAAAGCAGGATGATGCTGGAAGAAGGGAGTGGAGATGTGTACTCACTCTTGTGAATAAGGAGTCTGTAGGGAGAGGGCAAGGATTTTCACAGGTTCTTGCACATAATGGGTTTTCAAACTGTAGTGACCAAAGTGCTCATGCCACCTTTACAAGTTTAGCTTTAGATTTCCAGACGGTGGTTTGGATAAAAAATACACCAATAAAAAGATACACTAGATTAAAAGGTACACCAGATCTTTAAGTAATAAATGTAAAATTAAGGTCAGGGAGTCAGAATGGGATCATCAACATATGACTCAGGTTTCCATGGGAGCAGATGTAGCAAAGAGGATGTGAGGTCAAGAACACAGATGGCAGTAATAGCTTAGATTTGTTCAGGGAAAGCGTATTTAGATTTCTTAAGTCAAGTTTCAGAGAACCAGTGGCCAGAGCCAGAGGAAACAGAAACATTACAGTGTGGACCAGATTCAGGGTCTCTTAGGCATCCTTTGCATTCCTAGCCTAGACCTATATTTCTTCTGCACATGAGGATCAGACAGTACTGACTTTGTAAGAGTCATTGAATGTAATACAGTGTCTTGTTCATAGAAGGCTCTCAAAAATATGAGACATGGTATGAAGACAGGAGAGCTGATGATGGTGAAACATCAGAGCTACCTTGGTCATCACTATCTGCTACCACCTGGCACAACACAGGCACTCAATGAATATTTTTTGAATAAATGAATGATTTTTAAAGAAGTAGAGGAATCTGGTTAAAATGGATATCAGAGAAGTCATTCAGGGGAAGAGGATCATAAGAAGAACCTTATGGAGGGTGATTTATGGGAAAGGAAAGGGCCAGTCAGCCCCAGACTCTTCTCCTCCTTCACCTTTACACACCAGGGGCAATCACTGAGACTTGGCCCTTTGGAAAATACCAGAACTCCTTCTTTCCAATGGACTGTCTCTCAAGACACTCCTAGACACTAGATCAAAGGATCACAAAGAGACCATTCAAGTCAAGAGGAATGGACACCCACCTTTCTGCTTCTCCCCAGAGATTGGCAGTGGGTCACTTTCTGGCCTTTTGGAATTAGATTGCTGCTCTGGAGAGCAGTTCACTCTGAATAAAATGGCATTTGCCACAGAGAACAAGGGCTTTCCTGGTGGCTCAGATGGTAAAGAATCTGCCTACAATGCAGGAAGTGTGGGTTCAATCCCCAAGTCAGGAAGATCCCCTGGAGAAGGAAATGGCAACCCGCTCCAGTAATCTTGCCTGGAAAATCCCATGGACAGAGATGCCTGGTGGGCTACTGTTCGTGGTATCGCAGAGTCAGACGTGACTGAAGCGACTAACACACACACAGGAGGAGCAAAGTCTAGATGGGCCTCAGAGAGTGGGTCCATAATGAGCAGCAGGAGCCAAGGTTGTTACGAATCATTACCAATGGGTGTATTTTCCTAGTGAGGTTAAGTTTTCCAGTGAGGAGTTTCTTCTTTAAGAAACAGTTTTGACCTATCTTTTAAAATCATGTCAGCATTTAAAAAGCAAATTGTGTTTTCTTTCGTGTTGCTGTTAAGAAACCAATCAGATTTTTAAAATAAACTTTTTATTTGGAGATAACTATAGACTCCCATGCAGTTGTAAGAGATAATATGAAGAGACCCAGACCACCATTTCTCCAGTTCCTCTGTATAGTAACATCTTGCAAAACTGTAGCGGTACTCTCCCAACAGGGATATTTACACTGATACAGTCAAGTCTGGAGCATCCTCGGAGCATTCCCATCCCTGTGGCTCTGTCACATTGACCTTTATAGCCACATACCCTCCTCTCCCACCCACCCCTCTTTATCCCTGGCAAACACCAATCCCTTCTCCATTTCTAGAATTTTGTGATTCCAAGGATGTTCTATAAATGGAATCACACTGAATACAATATTTTTGCAGTGCTTTTTTCCCACTCAATCTAATTTTCTGCAGATTCTTCTGGCTGTTGTTATCAGTAGCCCATATCTTCGTATTGCTGTGCTGTGTGGAGTTGCTCAGTCATGCCCCACTCTTTAAGACCTCATGGGCCCCTGTCAGGCTCCTCTGTCCATGGGGATTCTCCAGGCAAGAATACTGGAGTGGGTTGCCATGCCCTCCTCCAGGGGAATCTTCCCAACCCAGAGATCGAACCCAGGTATCCCACATTGCAGGTATATTCTTCACTGTCTGAGCCACCAGGGAAGCCCATGAATACTGGGGTGGGTACCCTATTCCTTCTCCAGGGGATCTTCCCGACCCAGGAATTAAACTGGGGTCTCCTGCATTGCAGGCAGATTCTCAACCAGCTGAGCTACCAGGGATACTGACTAGTAATCTTTGGTTTGTTGAATCATTTACCTGTTGAAAGACAACTGGGTTCTTTCTAGTTTTTGGCCATTGTGAATAAAGCCGACATGAGCACTCACGTAGAGGTTTTTATGTGCACAGTAGTCTCCACTTCTCTGGATTGCTACATGAGTTGAAAAATAAGCTTCTTCTCAAAGCCATTGAATATCTGAGTCTATTTATAACAGCACATCGGTATACTCTGTTAGCGTGTATGTGTACCAAGTGGCTTCAGTCATGTCTGACTATAATCCTATGGATCATAGGACCCACCAGCCTCCTCTGTCCAAGGGATTCTCCAGACAGGAATACTGGGGTGGGTTGCTATGCCCTTCTCCAAGGGATCTTCTTGACCAAGGATCAAATCAGTGTCTCCTACATTACCTGCCTTGGGAGGCAGGTTCTTTAACACTAACGCCACCTGGGAAGCCCATACTCTGCCTACTTATCCTAAATAACACAAATGTCTTTCGTATACTGGTCACTGCCATGGTGACAATTACAGCTGTAAGTTCTTGAATGCTCACTGTGATGCAGGTCCTATATGTAACTATGCTGTAACAGTAAATGGTAACTGACATTTACTGAGGACTGACAATGTACCAGGCACACTTCTAAGTGCTACATATACTGATTCATATAATCTACAAACCACCCTATAAGGCAGGTACTGTATCTCCCTCATTTAACAGATGAGAACACTGAAACACAGAGATTTAACAATCTGCCTGAAGACACATCCAGGAAGAGCTAAAGTTGGAATTAAAAGTGAGATAAGACTGGTACCAGAGCCTACCATTTTAGTGAAAGTCACTCAGTCGTGTCCAACTCTTTGGGACCCCATCCAGGTCGGAATACTGGAGTGGGTTACCTTTCCCTTCTCCAGGGGATCTTCCCAACCGAGGGATCGAACCCAGGTCTCCCGTATTGCAGGCAGATTCTTTACCCTGTGAGCCACCAGGAAGCCCAAGAATACTGGAGTGGGCAGCCTATCCCTCTCCAGCGGATCTTCCAGACCCAGGAATCAAACTGGGGTCTCCTGCATTGCAGGCATATTCTTTACCAACTGAGCTACCAGGGAAGCCATTTTAACCACTACACTATAATGCTTCTCTGTTCTGTGGCATTAGATAGACAAAACTCTATCAGATAGGTTTTGGGATTTCTAAGGAACCCCTCCATAGCCTGCATCCCTCTATTCTACCAGAATTTGTATATTTTGTATAAAATAAAATAAGAGATTAAGTAAGCAGTATAAAATGCTTTTATTATTGACATCACTAAATTAGAGGTCATTTACTCTCATAGTGGATAGGCCCGCTCACCAGACTCTAGAAATAGAATCACCTTCCCAATAAAGTGATAGTGAGCTCATATAAGGAGTCTTATCTCAGAGGCCCGAGGCCTGGAGGAACATACACTTTCTATGAGGAGGCTTCTTCCCCATGGGAATGAGACTGAACCTGCATGTGCCCAGGTGTTTTCCCCAGACTTGTCATGTATGGCATTTCATCTTCCCAGAAAGTAAAGGACCCAAGAGAGACTCAGAATTACATAAACTGAACTCTCTTTTCAGAAAATGAGTTCCTTTTCCTAATAAGAACAGAGAATTAATATTATAAGAACTAGGCTAGAATACTCCCATTTTACAGGAATTGAATATGAGCAGAAATTATGTGGAAGAAAACGGGGGCTCAGAGAAGTTTCAGATATGCCTAAGATCGAAAAGTGAGTTTTCAGTGGAATCATGTTAATTCTGAGCATTGATGCTTTGCTCTCAAAGGAAGAGGTATTATATCAACAAATTGTCTGGCTACACACATAAGTAAATCTCACAAAAGCTTTCAACACTAAAGCAGGGCAGCGACCAGATAAAATAATTTTTGGTTTTACTCAACAAGGATCTACTGTATAGCAGAGGGAACTATACATAATATTTTGTAATAACCTATAAAGAAAAATAATCTATTTATATATGTGCATATATATAAGTGCATATATATATATATATATATATATATATATATATATATATATTTACCTGAATCACTATGTTGTATACTTGAACTAACACAACATTGCAAATCAACTGTATTTCAATAAAAACTAATCTTTGGTGTTGTTAAGCCATCATTGAAACAGGCAAAAGTATTATCTAAAAGATATTATTTCTAAAACGTGCTTTCATTATTATTAAAATGGAAATGTAAGTGACTCATCTTTAATCTTTCATGTGGAATAAGAAGTGATGAAGATACCAGTTAGATAAACTTGCAGCAAGTCTATTGATCAGTCCTGTTCTAACTGGACGCCCAATGTCACCTACTGGAACTACAGTCATCACTCCTAGGAGAAAAATAGTAGCCTGTGGGATATAACTTATAACTCTAAATGGATGTCAGACATCAGAATGGACATCAAGAAAATATGATCATCTCCCTTGGACTGCAAGAAGATCAAACCAGTCAGTCCTAAAGGAAATCAACCCTGAGTATTCATTGGAAGGACCAATGCTGAAGTCGAAGCTCCAATACTTTGGCCACCTGATGCAAAGAGCTGACTGATAGGAAAAGGATGCTGGGAAAGATTGAGGGAAGGAGGAGAAGGAGGTTACAGAGGATGAGATGGTTGGATGGCATCACTGATTCAATGGATCAGGAGTTTGGGCAAACTCCAGGAGAGAGTGAAGGACAGGTAAGCCTGGCATGCTGTAATCCATGAGGTCACAAAGAGTTAAACATGACTTAGTGACTGAACAACAATAGGATCTGAAAAATATCTGTAAGAGATGTCACTGTGGGAACAGGAGTGACTTGTTGGCTTTGAGGAAGAAAATGGCCATGTTGCTTCCCCACATTGCAAGGAACTGAAGCTTGCCTCTAGGAGTTGAGGAAAGCTTGTGGTCGACAGTCATCAAGAATCTGGATTCTTCAGTCTTACAGTCACGAAGACCTGAATTCTACCAATAAATCCATGAATTTGGAAGCATCTTTCTTCCTACATGAGAATCTAGCCCTGACCAACACCTTGATTGCAGAGTTCAGCTAAACCATGCCTAAACCACTGACCCACAGGATTAGAAAGAATCTATGTATGTTATGTTGAAAGCTGCTAAATTTGTGATGATCTTGTTCTGTTGCATAAGGTAATGGAAGTAAAATGCTGATCTAACATACACCTAAAAATGAGGGAATGGCTTTGGAATTGGGCAATGAGCAGACGCCAGAAGAATTTTGAAAAGAAAGCAAGCATAAATTGTCTTGGACAGACTGTTAAAAGAAACTTGGACATTAAGAATGTTGCCAGTGAGGACTCAAAAGGAAGTGAGGAACATGTTACTGGAAACTGGAAGAAGAAGGATTCTTGTTAAGTAATGCCAGAAAACTTAGCACAATTGTCTTCTGCAATTATGTGAAAAGCAGAACTTGTAAGTGATAAACTGAGTTATCTTAGGATATTTCCAAGCAAAATGTTGAAGGTGCCACTTGGTTTCTTCTTGCTACTTGGAATAAAATGTGTGAAGAAAGAGATAATTTGAGGGGGAAAAAAAGTGCTGAACTAAAAGGAACCAAGACTTTTCCTGGTGCCTTTTTTCACTAAGCTTAATTCTCCTTAGATTCATCCAGTTGTTATTGGTGTCAATAGTCCGTATCTTTGTACTCAGTTCAATTCAGTTCAGTTCAGTCGCTCAGTCGTGTCCAACTCTTTGCGATCCCATGGGCTGCAGCACATCAGGCCTCCCTGTCCATTGCCACCTCCCAAAGTTTACTCAAACTCATGTCCATTGAGTTGGTGATGCCATCCAACCATCTCATCCTCTGTCGTTCCCTTCTCCTCCTGCCTTCAATCTTTCCCAGAATCAGGGTCTTTTCAAATGAGTCAGTTCTTCACATCAGGTGGCCAAAGTATTGGAGTGTATTACTGACTAGTAATCTGTGGTTTGCTGAATCATCACCCATTGAAAGACAACTGGGTTCTTTCTAGTTTTTGGCAAGGGTGAATGGAATAAAGTCAATATGAAAAAAATGTCAATATGAGCACTCATGTACAAGTTTTTACATACATAAAATCGTTTGAAAACATTCAGCCTCCCTAGATGGCAAAACATGCTAATATTGAGAGACAGCTTCCACTCTCAAAAATGTGAAATCTAGAGAAAAAGATGAGTATGTGAATACACAATATTGTTCTCAAATCTCAGAAAAGATCAAAAAGTCAGCATATTCATCCACACAAAGAGCCTTTTCAAGAGACTAAGGGTGTGCCTCACAGATCTGTCTAACCACAGATCCTCTAGGAAATTCAAAGGCATTGTCCCTCAGTCATCTCAGCAGAAGCCCAAGGTAGAAAAGGGCTTTTTCATAAAGTTCTGTGGGTGCAGCTTCTGTCTAATGGAATGAACTCCGGAAAAATCAATGGAAACCCACAAAGGTCTTGAGAAAATTGTTTCAAAAGGAACACTGTCAGCTTTGACTGAATACACAGATGAGACAAAATAAGAGGAGACTGTTGTAACCCCAGATTCCACTGGTAAGAAGCAGGTTGATGAAACTATTCAGCTGCAAACATGTGTCAAATAATTCTACACCCAATTCCAATGTGAGGTGGGGGGTAGCGAGTTTTCCCCACACTAACAAGAGACACTCTGGCACCATCTGGATGTCTGATCACTCAACTAATTCTAACTCTACCCAGAGACAGCATCAGAATCCACAGATGAGGCGCTCAGCCCCACAAGACAGCCTGCCAGCCACCCAACCCCACTTCCAGGGAGGTGGGGCTGAGAGTCCCAAACCGCTAAACACACAGTTGGCTTCTTTGGCCACCAGTGTCCATCATTTAGGGCTTCCATAGTAGCTCAGTTGATTAAAAATCCACCTGCAATGCAGGAGACTTCCTATACCATAACCAGAAACAGAAGTCCCTTCAACCTTTCTCCTAATATACTGCTTTCTAGAAAAATGAAAAGCACCTCTTTTTCATAGTAGTTTTCCTGCCATAGGTGAAATTCCATCTCTTCTTGAGTTTGCTGGAGAAGGCAATGGACCCACTCCAGTACTCTTGCCTGGAGAATCCCATGGACAGAGGAGCCTGGTAGGCTGCAGTCTATGGGGTCAAGAAGAGTCGGACACAACTGAGCAATTTCACTTTCACGCATTGGAGAAGGAAATGGCAACCCACTTCAGTGTTCTTGCCTGGAGAATCCTAGGGATGGCAGAGTCTGGTGGGCTGTCGTCTATGGGGTCGCACAGAGTCGGACAGGATTGAAGCGACTTAGCAGCAGCAGCAGCAGCAGCAGCTTGAGTTTGCCTGACTTCCCTGAAACTTGGGATGGTGGAGAGAGAGAACTGGGGATTTCCACATTTGGATGGAAATTTTGGGATTACCCTGCTCAATTTCCTGACTGATATTTCTTTCTTGGGAACTCTCCCATCAGGCTAGTTGTGTGTGTGTGTGTTGTGTTTATTTTCAGTGCCCATGTGTTAATGTGTGACCCTCTCTGACTGCAGTTGACCCAACTATTCCCACTGCACAGTGGTTCATTTCTTTCTCTCTGAATATTGAATATTATACCAAACCAACCTCCAGAAAACTTCCCATGTGCCCAGGCAATTCTGTCTGGCCTGGCTCACAGCAGGGATTAGAACTTGGACAGTGCCCTAACAGACGGATCCATATGAATCTAGTATCTCTGGTCTCGTTTGATTACTAAGTTGCTTAATTGGGGACTAGGTTCTTTTGTTTGTTGTGTTTTTGAATACTAATATCTATTTTTTTAATTTGTTTTTTACATGGTCTGTTGTGGCAATAAAAGTTTAGAGGGATCCCAGCTCATGGTCACAGACAAGCACTCTTTAATAATGACTTTTTCTGTATTTAAAAACAGGACCCATAAATCATAAACAACTTGTCATTTTCTTGGCCGAGTGGAAATGCATTGTGGTTAGTGTAGTTATACAAAATCATGTCAGCTCTTTACTCACAGTGGCAGTAAGTTCTAATAGGAAACTTGTGCAATCGCTCATTTTTAAAGAAAAAATTAGCCCATCCTGTGACCACTCTGTAATTTGATCCGTGAGAAGACAGTGCTGATGCTTCATTGCAGAGCAGGAGCCTCTTCTCTGATCTTAGAGGATCTGTATCCTTCCGTCCATTTTGAGCTCTTTCTCAAAACAGTTTAAAAGGAAACAGTTTACTAAAAGGTGGGATTACCCAGCAGCAGTAACAAAGCTACTACCATCTATTAAGCACCTATCACATCTCAGGCACTGTACTAGGCCTTTTACATACAAACCCCCTTTTAAATCTCATTGCATCCTTGGTTGTGTGCTAGCTAGTTGTTCAGTTGTGTTTGGCTCTTTTGCAATCCCGTGAACTGTAGCCTACCAGGTGCCTCTGTCCAAGGGATTCTCCAGGCAAGGATATTGGAGTGGGTAGCCATTTCCTACGCCACCAGGGAAGCCTGCATCCTTGGTTATTAGCTTCCAAATCATTAGCCCAATTTAAACGATGAGGAAACCTGAAATATTCTAAGGTGAGAGCTGGTGAGGGAGGGTCTAAAGCCAGGTCTGCCGAACCCCAGCACCTGTACTTTCCCCAAGATCACCCTGCCTCCTACCCTGGGGACAGACCTTCTCATCCATCCTCCCTTCTCCTTTGTACACTCCCCTCTTTAATCAAGCAAGACCTCTTTTCCATCCTGGTGAATCAGAAGCCAGCTCCACACATGCACAGGGCAGACCGATGATCCTCCATCATCATCTCCTCCCCTCTAGTCTTAGCCATCCACTTCCCTACAGCCCTGCTCCATCCATGTGTATCCCAGAAAATGCAGGCCCGCAGAGAAGGAGGAAAGCGCAGGTCTGGTTCTGTGATGAGATATGAAAGCTCCGTGATAGCATCACTGCCCATATAGATAGTAGATGTCAGGAACAGAAATGAGAACAGGGATCAGGGATCACCTCTGAGATGAGGGGTGGGACTGGGAAAGATGTTTCTGCCCTAAATCTTTTTCAGGGTTTTGTATACATGAGTGCATACATTTGTGAAAACTATGGAACTCTATACTTAAGATGCATCTATTTTATATATAAAATTATACTTCAATGAAGTGAAAGTATTAGTTGCTCAGTCTTGTCTGACTATTTGCGACTTCATGGACTGTAGCCCACCAGGCTCTTCTGTCCATGGGATTCTCCAGGCATGGGTTGCCATTTCCTTCTCCAGGGGATCTTTTCAACACAGGGACTGAACCCATGTCTCCTGCCTCTCCTTCACTGGCATGTGGATTCTTTACCACTGAGCCAGCAGGGAAGGTGCAGACACGTACTAATCAATAACACTTACACAAGGTACCTAGAATAGTCAAATTCATAGAGTCAGAAAGTACATTGGTGGATGCCAGGGGCTGGAGGGGGAGGCGGGAGGGGACTTAATATTTACTGGAGATGGAGTTTCAGTTTAGAAAGGTGAAAAATTAGGGAGATGGATGATGGTGAGAGTTGTACGACAATGTGAAATACTTAGTGTCACTGAGATGTGCAGTTATATATGGCTGAATAGTATCTTTTATATTATATGACTTTTACTACAATATAAAAAAATTTTTTTAAAGAATGCAGGTGCTATGGTGTGCCGATGCTATCTTTTAAATGTCAAGCTTTTTGCCTTTGAGGATCTGCTCTGGTCCTTACCCCTGTACCTGCATGCTCCAGTTATGCTACTGAACTAGCTCATCAGTCAATTCAGTTGCTCAGTCGTGTCTGATTCTTTGTGACCCCATGGACTGCAGCATGCCAGGCTTCCCTGTCCGTCACCATCTCCTGCAGTTTGTTCAAACTCAGGTCTGTTGAGTCAGTGATGCCATCCAACCATCTCATCCTCTGTCATCCCCTTTTCCTCCTGCCTTCAATCTTTCCCAGCATCAGGTCTTTTCCAGTGGGTCAGTTCTTCACATCAGGTGGCCAAAGTATTGGAGTTTCAACTTCAGCATTAGTCCTTCCAATGAATATTTAGGACTGATTTCCTTTAGGGTGGACTGGTTGGATCTCCTTGCTGTCCAAGGGACTCTCAAGAGTCTTCTCCAACACCACAGTTCAAAAGCATCAATTCTCCAGCACTCAGCTTTCTTCATAGTCCAGCTCTCACTTCCATACATGACTACTAGAAAAGCTATAGCTTTGACTAGATGGACCTTTGTTGGCAAAGTAATATCTTTGCTTTTTAATATGCTGTCTATGTTGGTCATAGCTTTTCTTCCAAGGAGCAAGCATCTTTTAATTTCGTGGCTGCAGTCACCATCTTCAGTGATCTTGGAGCCCCCCAAAATAAAGCCTCTCACTGTTTCCATTGTTTCCTTATCTACTTGCCATGAAGTGATGGGTCTGGATGCCATGATCTTAGTTTTTGAATGTTGACTTTTAAGCCAACTTTTTCACTCTCCTCTTTCACTTTCACCAAAAGGCTCTTTAGTTCTTCTTTGCTTTCTGCCATAAGAGTCGTGTCAACTGCATATGTGAGGTTATTGATATTTCTCCCAGCAATCTTGATTCCAACCTGTGCTCCATCCAGTCCAGCATTTCTCAAGATGTACGCTGCATATAAATTAAATAAGCAGGGTGACAATATACAGCCTTGATATACTCCTTTCCCAACTTGGAACCAGTCTGTTGTTCCATGTCCAGTTCCAACTGTTGCTTCTTGACATGCGTGCAGATTTCTCAGGAGGCAGGTCAGGTGGTCTGGTATTCCCTCATTAAGAATTTTCCACAATTTGTTGTGATCCACATAGTCAAAGGCTTTGGTGTAGTCAATAAAGCAGAAATAGATGTTTTTCTGGAACTCTCTTGTTTTTTTTAATGATCCAACGGATGTTGACGATTTGATCTCTGGTTCCTCTTCCTTTTCTAAATCCAGCTTGAACATCTGGAAGTTCACGGTTCATGTACTATTGAAGCCTGTCTTGGAGAATTTTGAGCATTACTTTGCTAGCATGTGAGATGAGTGCAATTGTGTGGTAGCTAGTTGACTCTTTGTCGCCATCAGAGGGCTTAACAAGCTTTGAGTGGTGAAAGAATTCAGACTATGCCAGCCCATAGATGATTTTGAGCTGAAGGCACCTAAGAAGAAATAGATAGGAAAAGCTCTCTGTTCTCCACTATCTACTTAAAACAGGGCACAAATGTTCCTGTGGAAGTGTCCCTCACCTTTGTATCAGGGAAGGAAAAGTAACCATTTTCAAAGGAGATAGTGGAGGCACTGAGATGAGTTTTACAGACAAAACCTATCTCACCCTTACCATCCACTAGCTTCCTCTATATATTTACCTTACCACAATTTACTCCAGAAGCCCTAGCCCCATTCCCTTTGTCTTTTCATTTCTTCACAATTTATAGTCCTTTGTTAAAATGATATACAAGCCCTTTAAGTCTAATCACTTCTCTGGCACTTCTTCTCTGTGATATTCTCTTTGCATGGAAACATTAAAATATTAGCATCCAATAAACTGTGTATGCATTTTCTCTTATTAACCTGTCTTTAGTCAGTTTAAATTGCAGAGTCCAACTTAGGAACATAAGAGGGTAGAGAAAAGTTTTCCTCCCCTACAGAAGCTGAGGTTCAAGAACACCACGGTAAAGAAGGATCTGTATACCATAACACTGAGATCTTTAAAGGACAGGGAGGTACAGTGCAGAGTCATGAACCTGGCAACTAACCAGGTCACCCTCTTTCTGAACCAAACTTGGGTTGACTCACTCGTGGGCAGTAAAGTCAATCTACCAAGTTGTAGTGAAGGAAAGTGCAGAGTTTATTGTAGAGCACCAAGCAAGGAGTCCAGGGCAACTAGTTGCTCAAAACACAGAAATTCCCAGTTTCAGGGGAATTTCGGGGTTTCAGCAAAGCATTTTTAAAGGCCAAATGAGTAAGGGGAGCCCTAGGGTATGTGACCAGCTTGTGAACAATTCCCTGATTGGTTGATGGTGAGGTAACAGGGCAGTGTCACAGGGGTTAACATCAATTCTCAGGCTCCAGTAGGTCTGGGGCCTATGTGCTCATGGTCATCAATTAGTTAATTTCTTCCATTTGGTGGTGGTTTTAGCATCTGTAAAACAACTCAGGAAATGTGCATCAGATACTTTCATCTTCATCACAGAGGATATGGGGGAGGGGTTTGTCCTGGGAAGGCCCTGATCAGGTCCTGCTCAGTTACAACCCTCTGTCTCCAATCCTAATTCAAGAGAGATCAGACCAGCCCTGCTGATGCTCTGAAAAACAGTGTCACAGCCAGAGGCAAGCAGTGTAGACCGGCGGCTCCCCCACATCTGGCCACAAGGCTCCAGCAGAGGAAGTGAACCCTCCAATCTCCTTCCTTCCTTATGAGATGCTGGTTCTCAAACCTCCAACGCCCCAGGTCCTTGGAAGGAGTAGGTCACCAGCATCCTGAGACTCTGGGCAAAGCCAACCCTGACCCCTGGCAACGGTGGCCCCAGGCCAGCCAGGGCCTTGGAGTCTGAAGAGTTGATGAGTATCACAGTGCAAGGGCAAGGCCAACCCTGCCTCAGAGCAGGAGTCCCCAAATCATGCTGCTCTCCCCACTCTGCCCTCCCCACCTACCCTACCCTCCCTTCTCCCAACTGGCTTGCCTTTGATCTCAACACAGAAAGCTCCAGCCCATTATAAACCTGTTTACACTCAAAAGACAAGAATACAGACAAAAGTAATTAGAGATGAACATTAAATGGCTTAGCCTGGCTCCCCAGCAGAACCGGGTAGGGCAGGCGGTAGGGATGAGTCAACCAAATTGAGCAGCAGAGGTTTGCTTCAGATGGTCCAGGATGTGGCCTTGCTGTCCCCAAGGTCTTTCCTCTGTAGAAAATACCTCACTAGCAGCCACTTCAACAGAACTGTGAAATCTCCCCTTTTAAACAGGAATTCCCAAGGATTCTCCAAAGCTCTTGCCCCTGTTTCAGGTGTTCGGTGAGCCCCAGGCTTCTTCTCCCTCCCCTCTCTGATTTCAAGAATGAACTCTGGTATCAGTCATGTACATTTTAGTGAGAATTCTTTTCTAACAATTTTCTCAGAGCCTAGGGTGGACTGGACAATCACTCTCAGTATCAGCACAGAGGAGAACAAGAGTGTACACCAAAGCCACTGCCAACTGTCTCACTGGGGAACAGCTAGAAAATCTACGTCCTGGAAAACATGAAGCATCAATTTCACTTACACACTAGGATGCATGTAATTGGTTTCTGTCTGCAGACACACCGTGGATCTAATGTGCTCTAACAGGGAGGCTGCAGTCCTGGTTGAGTCTCTTGTATACAATAACCTGTTATTTTGTGATTGGTATAATATTTTCCTAGGTCTCTGTGAGATTTTATGTTTAAACTGGAAAGAAATATTGAAAGCAAGGGTTTTCTTCTTTCTTCCTTTCTTTAAAAAAAATAACCAAATATGACACTATGACCCATGATCCCAATCTGAGTCGCTCTCAGTTCCCAGGAAAGAGATGCAGTTGTCTGTACCAACTCTGCTGCTCTCTGCTCTGCCGCCTGAACCACGACCAAGGTCAAGCACACAGGCGGCGTCTTTCATTACTGTGGGGCGAGCCTCCAGTCCAGCCATCAGAGGAGAGCCTTCTGGTCTCCAGCAAGTCATTATGTACTTAGGATTATCATTAATTTTCTCCCCCTGAAGTGCTTCTGATGAATGTGAGGGCTGTGGGCTCAAGCCGGCTATGCAGTCACTGATAAAAGGTTCTATGTTCAGTTTTCCAAAAGTGCCCTTAGAGAATCCCCAATTTCCGGCCTCTTCCTAAGAAGAAACTGAACTCGTGCTGCCTTCAAAAGGGGAGAACTGAGTCCTATTAGTGTAAAAGCCTCCTGAAGTTTGGAAGGAGAGGCCACTGGGACTTTCTGGAGACGCTGCTGACCACGGAGATAGAGGCCTTTTTATTTTTCAAACTTAAGAACCGTACAAGCCAATGCCGGTGTGGCTTCTGCTTCTCCATCCCATTTTCCACTGGCACTGCCTTGGCTGACCTCCTGGGAATTTCACACCAGCTCCTACAAGTCCCGCTGAACTTGGTCAGTGAGACTAGGCCCATCTTTCGTCTTTTAGTGATGGCTCCACACTGCCCAGGGCGCCCCTGACTCAGCCCGTTCTCATGGTCACATTTAATGGAGGACATCTGCTCCCTTAGACACACAGGGGTGAAGCTGGTACATTAAAGTGATAGTACACCCAGTCAGCTGGATATCTTGTCTCTGATGAGGGAGGGAAGGACACGGAGGCTCCAGGCGGAAGTGGCTGGGAGTAGACAGTGCACTCACAGGAAGAGCTCCAGAGCGCCATCTTTTATTCAGCCACAAGGATTTGGGGGCATTTGTTGTCAAATTGTACAGTGTTAAGTTCTTCTCATGAACTAGAAGAGCCTGTAGATGTGTCTGGGCTTTAAAACCATGCTTCTGGGTGGAGCCCTTGTGAAGGAACAACCTAGGGTTTCAAGGATGTATCCAGGGCCCTGTTGCGTCATGCTCCTCACCACTCCCAGGACCACTCCTGCCAGCATCCAGAGTTTGCTGTGACGCTTCAGCTTTTGCAACCACTGCCATAGCTCCTCACAGGGCTAACAAAGGCCAAGCTCTGTGGGTCAGCATCATCCGAATCTACTAGTTCTATGCTTGCAGCCACAAACAGCCCTGCAAGTGACCCCTGAGGCCAAGCAGAAGAGCTCTGTCTGCAGATAGGAAAGTTCCTGAATTTCAGAGCTGCCCTGGTGGCTCAGGCAGTAAAGAATCCGCCCATAATGTGGGAGACCTGGGTTCGATCCCTGGCTTGGGAAGATCCTCTGGGGAAAGGCATGGCAACCCAGTCCAGTATTCTAGCCTGGAGATTCCCACGGACAGAGGAGCCTGGTGGGCTACCGTCCATTCAGTTGCAAAGAGTCGGGCATGACTGAAGTGACAACGCACACAGAGTTGTGTCGGACTATGACCCCTACAGCTTGAATTCTCCCTGAGGGATGGAGGAAAGCATACTGTGGCTGTGTCCGGGCTGACGGAGGCTGAGGGATGCACATGCCAGGCCTGGGGCCCAGGCAATGAACTATTAAACCAGCCATGTGTGGGGGCAGATAATAGTAGCGTTAAAAGAAGACTATTATTAAGAGACTGGGAGATTTAATTAGATCCAGTGCCCTGCAGAAAGGTCAGTTCAGAGAAGCAAAAAGCTAAAGGGCTTTTGAAAATATAGATGAGTCTTTTCAGACCGACATTCTCCTCCTCCCACGTCCCTCAATCTTGGTTAAAGCAATTGTTAGGATATTCTAGTAGGTATGGGACAGGAAATTTGTCATGGCGTGTTGGAAAATAATTCTTGTTTGGCATTCTCGGACAAGTTCAGATAATCTCTTACTCATACTTTTTTTTTCAACTAACGTGTGTGTGTGCGTGCTAAGTCACTTCATTTGTGTCTGACTCTTTTCGACCCTATGGACTGTAGCCCTCCAGGCTCCTCTATCCATGGGATTCTTTAGGCAAGAATACTGGATTGAGTTGCCATTTCCTTCTCCATTGGATCTTCGCAACCCAAGGATTGAACACACGTCTCCTGCAACTCCTGCATAGCAAGTAGATTCTTTACCGGTAAGCCACTAGAGAAACCCCTCTAACTAACACACCAGCCCTTTATACTCCGATCTCCCTACTAACAGGAACAAATCAATAGATAGTCCACAACCCTAGAATGCTAGTTCCTGTGGAAGAATTGGATGTTGCTGTAGTATTTATCATAAGGAGAGCCAGTCCATTTTAACAGAGAAGATTAGTCAATTTTAGGGAAGTCTTTGTTATATACAACATCAAAAAACTGATTCATTGGCTGGAAAAAATGTTTCAATGAATTCCTTTCAAGTTAGACAGACTCAACCTCTGTATGGGAATAGCTATCAAAAATGTGTCATTGAGGCATTGTGTTTTCAATATTGAGTGCCACACACAAATCTTCCAGACATTAGAAGAAATCTGATGTGCCCTTGCAAAAAGAGATCAGTAGAACCAATCCTTTTATCTGCATTGTGATGTGATTTAGATATTATTTCTGTACTATTGTCAATTCATATATAAAAGCTTTGTGAGATAAATAAATCTTTTTCTTTATTGTAAGTGTGCTCAGTCAAGACTCAGGCCAGAAGCATGTGACACGATGCCTGCTTTAAGATAGAGCCACCTTATTGTCAAAGAGGAAGACCTGAGTCAGGTGAAATGGGTTCTAGTTCCAGATACGGCTGTGTTATCCAAAAAGAAAATTGCTCAGCTTCTCTTGATTAAAAGCTTTGCTTAAGTGTAGTTAGAAACACAAGTGCAGAATCACACAAACCTGGGTTTGCATCACTTAAAAGCTGAGCAATCTTGGGCAAGTTACTCAACCTCTCTGAGCCTCAATTTTACACCCAGTACCATGGTCATGATAATTATACTGATCTCAAGAGGAGGTTGGTAAGATTAAAGCATATACAGTAAGTGTTCAGTCAATCAATGTTCATTATTCTTATTACTGACTTTGATTCTCTACATAGTGATAGTTTTATATAAGACTCCTCCAAGATTCCTTTCAATTCTAAAATTCTAAGATCCTCAGGTCCAATCCAGGCAACCCAAACATCTTAACTGGACTTCAAGATGGAGAGTAGATGGATGGAGCACAGCCTGGCTATCACTTCCTTTGAGGTAGAAGCACTCACACTGAGATTTAATGAAAAAAAAAGGCAAGTAGGAAACATTTTCTAAAGAATGGGGAAGCAGTCGGAGAAACTGAGAAACTTAAACAGAAAAACCTGGTTTGAGTTTTATCTTCCCAAAACACAAAATTTTAAAGGTGTTTTCTGAGCGTGCTTTTCCTATGCAGTGTCATAAAAAACCACCCACTATTGGTTATTGAAGAAAACAGCCAATAGCAAGTAGGGTGCGATCTTACGTATTCCCATCACCTGTCACAGGGTGGAGGGGCAAACCTCCACAGAGAAAACCCACATGGGACTCAGTTCAATGATCCCATGACTGCATCTCTACTTTCTTACTGTGAAGGAGTTTTCTATAAGACATCAAAAGTCAGATTCTCCTCATGGGAGAATCATGAGCAATTGACAGCCTTTGTTGCCAGAACACCCTGATGGGACCCGCTGAGGGTTAGTCCAGGCAAACCTGTGAGCTGTGTGGGTTCACCTTCTCATCTAGCCAACTCTCATCTCTTTTGCTCACTTGTTTTATGGCTAAGGAGGCTCAGGTTAGGTAATCTGCCCCACATGATGACTCTTGTGGTTTCCAGGACAAGAATCTGAATGAGGACCTCTATTTCCAAAGGGTCTGGGGACCTGCCTTCCTGTCATATTGCATCTTACATCATGGGCCTATCCAGGGTTACATGAGGTAGCTGTCTTCAAAAAGAGAAAAGTTCTTGTTCTGATAGTTTTTTCAGTTTTAATAGAGTGGACATTTGTTTCAGCCCAGTCCAGCCTGATCCTGTAACCCACATGCAGAAACATGAAATAAGCAAACCACAAAGCCCCAGAAAAGTCTTCTTCTCAACTTAGAGACAGGGCGTTCCTTTGAGGGAGCTATGCCTCTATTAAAACAGAACATCAGTCAAATGGGAAGTATTTTCTGGGTAAAGGGAAAACACTCAGACAAAACATTGAAAACCATTAAGATCTAAAAAGACCCTCCCATTCTAAGAGCCCAGGGTGAGTTCATTGTCTTTCTGGGTCATCAATAATAAGAAGCACAGACCGCCCACTCCGCCCCCCCCCCCCCCCCCCGCCCCCAGAAACATCTGCGTTGTATCCTGAGAAATGAAATATTTCCTGCTATATCAGTAAGCAAGGATGTCACAGTCATCAGCAATTGCAGCCTTCCAGTGTGAGCTGGTGAGCCCTAAGGGCACTCAGGAAGGAGAATACCTGTGATCTAACAGCCATCAGACTGCAGCCACTCCCTATGGTGGCCCCAAGGGAGTTCAGGATGTGAAAAAATGCAGTATACTGGCCCAAGATATCTGAGATGCATATGAAAGGAATGATTTCAATGAGCCCAGAATCTTGTGCATCTTCCCATACATAGAAAAGCACTAAATTCCTCAACTTGGTGTATCTGGTTTGCTTTAATTCACAAAAATACTTCTGACATTCAGACTACCTGCCCTTCAGTTGCAAATTTCTACATAACCTGGCTCCCCATCCCTGCCCCCACCATCCTCAGAGCAGTTCTCTCAGGGTCACTTGAGATGCTATCTCCTGGGCTTGAAGTCCTAAAAATTCCCACTGAGTAAAACATAACTCTCAGCTTTTAGGTTGTGATTATTTTTTAAGCTGACAATCCATTGGTACAGGATCAGTCTGGAGCATGGATCCCAAGAAGATGGAAGCTTTTAAAGGCTTGTCCTTGTCACTAGCATCACCCAGGACCTCTTCAGCAATGCACAATCTCAGACCCCAGCTCAGGCCTCCCAAATCAGAATCTGCCCTATAACAAGATCCTCAGGTCACTTGTATATATATCTTCAAGTTTGAGAAATCCCGTTGGAAGGTACTATTCATTAAAACACTTAAGGCTGTTTGACCCAGGTGATACAGTTATTTAAGATCATTCTCTTGGCCTCTGAGAAACAGGATCCTTTGTTCTTTACTACCTGGATGGGGCTTCTTCCTACTAAGAGGGCGAGGCTTCAGTCTGGAGGAGTAAAGAAAACCATCTGGCAACTGTATTCAGTGTATCACATCTGATGCCAATTTTTGAAGACCAAATATATAATCAAATGCCCTTACAAACAAAAAGCACATTGACATTGGAATCCTTGATGGGCACTGGGGACTGATCTTGTAGGAGATCAAAATCACCTTGGAAACATCAGCTTTCTTCGTGGAGAGGATATGAGCTGTGCCAACTACTGGACCATCTCCGCTGCTCAAGTTGCAGGGTGGGCACCTTAGTTCAGTGTGTGAGGGGGCAGAGCTGAGGGTGGGGGCCGTACCTGGACAGGTAAGCTGTAACAAAAGAATGAGGCATTCTTTAAACTGAAAGAGCTGGTTTCTCTGGTTAGCCGAGTCTGGATTGATGATGCTAGGAATTTAACGTAATTAGGGCCAAGCCTCCTAATGGGAATGTCTTTACAATTTAATTCTGCCTGCAGGCTGGGGTTGGGGACCGGTTGGCCAAGGAGGGGGAGTTTCCACCCTCTGAACCCTCTTAGTCTGGTCTGATTCTGCCCAGAACCCTTGCTGCAGTCCTTCTGCTGTTTTCCTCCCATTTCGGTGGACTTAAAAAATTTGAAAATGCCTAGGCTTCCCCAGCCTGCCCTATCCCTGCATCCTGAGCCCAGTTTCCTTCTTTCCCCTGACTTGTGTTTATACAAAACAAATGTATAACTGTAGACTCCAAGCTCAAACTACTTGGGATGGGTCCCTGCCTCTGTCTGTCAGCTGGAGAAAGACCACTCTTTCTGTGTCTGGATTTTCCCAGCTGTGAATGGAGCTGATCAGGTTGTGACCTTACAGCTGGCCCCAGAGAACTGTTCTGAGGATTAATGAGCTAATATGTGTTAACACCTGTTAAACGTGTTGTCAGATGGCATGTGCTTCAGACACTTGGCAAGCATAGTTACCATCTTAGGACATCAGATTTGGAACTGAGAAGTGAAATGTTTCCTGCCATATCTATAAACAAGGATGTCACAATCATCAGCCATTCAGTTCAGTTCAGAACCTCAGTTGTTCGTGTCCAACTCTTTGCGATCCCATGGACTGCAGGACACCAGGCCTCCCTGTCCATCACCAACTCCCAGAGCTTGCTCAAGCTCATGTCCAGCGAGCAGGTGATGCCATCCAACCATCTCATCCTCTGTCGTCCCATTCTCCTCCTGCCCTCAATCTTTCCCAGCATCAGGGTCTTTTCAAATGAGTCAGTTCGTCACATCAGGTGGCCAAAGTATTGGAGCTTTAGCTTCAGCATCAGTCCTTCCAATGAATATTCAGGACTGAATTCTTTACGATTGACTGGTTTGATCTCCTTGCAGTCCAAGGGACTCTGAAGAGTCTTCTCCAACACCACAGTTCAAAAGCATCAATTCTTCCTCATTCAGCTTTCTTTATAGTCCAACTCTCAAATCCATACATGACTACTGGAAAAACCATAGCTTTGACTAGATGGACCTTTGTTGGCAAAGGTCATCAGCCACTGCAGCCCTCCGATGTGAGCCAGTGAGCCCTAAGGACACTCAGGAAGGAGAAGAGCTGCCATCTAGCAGCCATCAGACTATAGCCACTCCCTACAATGAGCCTGGAGGAAAGAAAGCTCAAGATTTGAAACATACAAGATACTGACTCCAGATTGGTGAAAAGTGAAAGTGAAAGTGCAAGTCGCTCAGTTGTGTCTGACTCTTTGTGACCCTGTGGACTATACAGTCCATGGAATTCTCCAGGCCGGAATATAGATAGGTGAGATGCACATGAAAGAAATGTTTTCAGTGAGCCCAGACTCTGCTATCTTCTCATACACAGAAAAGCATTAAGTCCCTTAACTTGGGATATCTGGTTTTCTTTAATTAACAGTAATATGAAGTTCAGACTACCTGCCCTTTGTTGCAAAACTTCCTTTAATATATAAACTGGCTCCTTCCTCTCTGGGCTTGAAGTCCTAGAAATTCCCACTGAATAAAACGTAACTCTCAACTTTCAGGTCATGATTATACTTACATTGACGGAACCTGCATCTAGGCACTTTTTACCCCCATAGGGGAAAAGGAAGCATCAACTCCCAGTAGTCAGTATGAAACTGAGGTCACCATTCTCTCTGCCTGGGTCTCAGGGTTCTAAGTGGCCCAGGAAGAGATCGAGGCACTCTGGACTGGGGAGAGGCTGGAGTTTGGGGGTTCGAGGATGATCTGAGTGTGCACCAACACAACTTGACCGCCCTCCCCCCCCCCCCCCCCCCCCCCCCGCCGCCGCCATGCCAGAAGTGTGGGACTGAACCATTGTCCTATTTATAAACAGTCAGAGAGTTCTCTTGGGAACAGGCCACGGGTTTGTTTAGGTGGCTCCTGCTTGGCTGGGAAGGCCGATGCTTGTTGGAGCCACTGGGCTTAGCCCCCGGCAGCTGGGCAAAGTGGAGTTCAGCCCGAGGGCAAGCTCTGTTGAAGTTGGCAACGTGACATAATGTGAGATAACCCCAGGTCTTCCCTTGGAATTTGCACTGTCCTGCTCTCCAAACCTTATGAACTGATAAACTAGCTACCTTGAGGGCAGAAAGTTGGGGATTTGTGATGACACTTCCCAGGTCTATGCAGTTGGGGGTGTCTGGTATTTTCTGCTTCTCACTCACAATAAAGCTGATTCTGTTGGCACCCTCAGCAGCCAGGAGACACTTTTAACCCTTTGTGAACTGTTTTTCTCTGTGTTGGGTTTGTTTTTTTTTTCAGTGATACCACTGTTAGCGTTTCTATTGCAAGCCAAAAAAAAAAACAAACAAAAAAACCGGTAATTGTCCACCTCATCCAGCCAACAGACACTTATGTAATCACAGACAATAAATTTGATTTTGGTTCAGGTTTGGGTTTTGAGTGATGGCCCTTCTCCCCAATTCTCATAACTATTGGGACACAGTTGAAATGATTATGTCTTACATATATTCTTCAAATGGCCATCACGTCAGTACTTTCAGTTACCAGAGGTTCATTTTTTGGCTGCGTAATGGCTGGTGGGATCTTTGTTCCCCAACCAGAGATTGAACCCGGGCCCTAAGCAGTGAAAATGCTGAGTCTTAACCACTGAAACACCAGGGAATCCGAACCAGAAGTACATTTTCCAGACAAAGCACTCAGGCAGGCACAGGAGAGGCCATGATTCTTGGAGTCAGAGATTTCAAAAGCCTGAGACCCACCTCTATTTCTGTCACTCAGAGGCTGAAGCTGGCTGGGGGCTGGAGTTTCAGAAGCTCCACTGTATGTACCTACCCCCCACACCCCCCCGCCCCACCATGGTGTCCTTGAGTCTCCTTTATCACATACTTATACCAAGTTTTCATTCTACAACTGATTTATTTTTGTAAGCCATATTTATTTTTTTCAAAGTTTGGCTAAGAATAAAGTAAATGATTGATAATCTCTTTTGAAAAACAGACTCAAGTCCAAAGCTTCTCTGCCCAAACCTGAAATCTCAGAAAGCATCGGGATCTCACTGAATATTTGTACAAGTTCTGAAAATTATACAAAGTTGTCTCCTCTGAAAGGGTGAAGAAACCACTGACTAACATGGTAGCTTGTACCCCTGGGAAGAAAAACACAAGCTGGATCTGAGAGACAAGAGTGCCTGATGAACTACGGACGGAGGTTCGTGACGTTGTACATGAGACAGGGATCAAGACCATCCCCAAGAAAAAGAAATGCATAAAAGCAAAATGGCTGTCTAAGGAGGCCTTACAAATAGCTGTGAAATGAAGGGAAACAAAAAGTTAAGGAGAAAAGGAAAGAGATACCCATTTGAACGCAGAGTTACAAAGAATAGCAAGGAGAGATACGAAAGCCTTCCTCAGCGATCAATGCAAAGAAATAGAGGAAAACAATAGAATGGGAAAGACTAGAGATCTCTTCAAGAAAATTAGAGATACCAAGGGAACATTTCATGCAAAGATGGGCTCAATTAAGGACAGAAATGGTATGGACCTAACAGAAGCAGAAGATATTAAGAAGAGGTGGCAAGAATACACAGAAGAACTGTACAAAAAAGATCTTCACGACCCAGATAATCATGATGGTGTGATCACTCACCTAGAGCCAGACATCCTGGAATGTGAAGTCAAGTGGGCCTTAGGAAGCATCACTACAAACAAAGCTAGTGGAGGTGATGAAATTCCAATTGAGCTATTTCAAATCCTGAAAGATGATGCTGTGAAAGTGCTGCACTCAATATGCCAGCAAATTTGGAAAACTCAGCAGTGGCCACAGGACTAGAAAAGGTCAGTTTTCATTCCAATCCCAAAGAAAGGCAATGCCAAAGAATGCTCAAACTACTACACAATTGCACTCATCTCACATGCTAGTAAAATAATGCTTAAAATTCTCCAAGCCAGGCTTCAGCAATACATGAACCGTGAACTCCCAGATGTTCAAACTGGTTTTAGAAAAGGCAGAGGAACCAGAGATCAAATTGCCAACATCTGTTGGATCATCAAAAAAGCAAGAGAGTTCCAGAAAAACATCTATTTCTGCTTTATTGACTATGCCAAAGCCTTTGACTGTGTGGATCAAAATAAACCGTGGAAAATTCTGAAAGAGATGGGAATACCAGATCACCTGACCTGCCTCTTGAGTAACCTGTATGCAGATCAGGAAGCAACAGTTAGAACTGGACATGGAACAACAGACTGGTTCCAAATAGGAAAAGGAGTACGTCAAGGCTGTATATTATCACCCTGCTTATTTAACTTATATGCAGAGTACATCCAGCCCATATGCTGGGCTGGAATCAAGACTGCCAGGAGAAATATCACAAGCTGGAATCAAGATTGCTGGGAGAAATATCAATAAACTCAGATATACAGATGACACCACCCTTATGGCAGAAAGTGAAGAAGAACTAAAAAAACTGGAAATAGAACTGCCATATGACCCAGCAATCCCACTCCTGGGCATACACACCGAGGAAACCAGATCTGAAAGAGACACGTGCACCCCAGTGTTCATCGCAGCACTGTTTATAATTGCCAGGACATGGACGCAACCTAGATGCCCATCAGCAGACAAATGGATAAGGAAGCTATGGTACATATACACAATGGAATATTATTCAGCAATTAAAAAGAACTCATTTGAATCAGTTCTAATGAGATGGATGAAACTGGAGCCCATTATACAGAGTGAAGTAAGCCAGAAAGATAAAGACCAATACAGTATACTAATGCATATATATGCAATTTAAAAAGATGGTAACAATAACCCTATATGCAAAACAGAAAAAGAGACACAGATGTACAGAACAGACTTTTGGACTCTGTGGGAGAAGGCGAGGGTGGGATGTTCTGAGAGAATCGCATTGAAACAAGTATACTATCAAGGGTGAAACAGATCACCAGCCCAGGTTGGATGCATGAGACAAGTGCTCAGGCCTGGTGCACTGGGAAGACCCAGAGGGATGGGATGGGGAGGGAGGCGGGAGGGGGAATTGGGATGGGGAACACATGTAAATCCATGACTGATTCATGTCAATGTATGACAAAAACCACTACAATATTGTAAAGTAATTAGCCTCCAACTAATAAAAATAAACGAAAAAAAAAAAAAAGCCTCTTGATGAAAGTGAAAGAGGAGAGTGAAAAAGATGGCTTAAAGCTCAACATTCAGAAAACTAAGATCATAGTATCTGGTCCCATCACTTCATGGCAAATAGATGGGGAAACAGTGGAAATAGTGGCTGACTTTATTTTTCTGGGCTCCAAAATCACTGCAGATGGTGATTGCAGCCATGATATTAAAAGATGCTTACTCCTTGGAAGGAAAGTTATGACCAACCTAGACAGCATATTGAAAAGCAGAGACATTACTTTGTCAACAAAGGTCCATCTGGTCAAGGCTACAGTTTTTCCAGTGGTTATGTATGGATGTAAGAGTTGGGCTGTGAAGAAAGCTGAACACCAAAGAATTGAGGCTTTTGAACTGTGGTGTTGGAGAAGACTCTTGAGAGTCCCTTGGACTGCAAGGAGATCCAACCAGTCCATCCTAAAGGAAATCAGTCCTGAGTATTCATTGGAAGGACTGATGCTGAAGCTGAAACTCCAATACTTTGGCTACCTGATGCGAAGAGCTGACTCATTAGAAACGACCCTGATGTTGTGAAAGATTGAGGGCAGGAGGAGAATGGGACGACAGAGGATGAGATGGTTGGATGGCATCATCGACTCAATGGACATGGGTTTGGGTGGACTCTGGGAGTTGGTGATGAACAGGCATTCTATAGTTCATGGGGTCATAGAGTCAGACACGACTGAGTGAGACTGAACTGAACTGAACTGAAGCAACTCAAGCCACGTAGCAGATGCTAGGTCATTGGTAGCAGAACCACCGAAGCAGAGTGGTTCATCATCAGACACCAGTATGTGATCCTCATCCGAGTACAACAAACAGGAGTTGGCCTCCTGGTCAGCACCCATCAAAGTCTGGCGACTTATCATGGTACCCTCTCAGCTTAAAACCACTGCTCTTTGGATGAACATCAATGCCCCCCACCACCCACCTGCCCAGTATACCTGCAAAACCCCAACAATTGATACACCACCTACCTCTGCAGTGTCTTTGTCCCCCTCTTTTCCCTGCCCTTTACCTTCTGTAACTTTCTCACATCACACATCTCTTAGCTCTGAGCTTTGCACATGATATACCCTTCTCTTCATACTGTTCCCTGTCTTCAAAGCAGTGTTTGAAAGTCATTCAAAGTGTTCCCTGATGGCTCACACTGTAAAGAATCTGCCTACAATCCAGGAGACCCAGGTTCAATCCCTGGTCAGGAAGATCCCCTGGAGAAGAGAATGGCAACCTACTCCACTCTTCTTGCCTGGAGAATTCCACGGACAGAAGAGCCTGGCAGGCTACAGTCCAGGGGGTCTCCAAGTGTTGGACACAACTGAGGAACTGGCACTTTTCAGTTTTGCACTTTCAAAGTGTACATCCTCCACAAAGAATTCTTAGAATTTCATACTGAAGCAACTTCTCCACTGAACTCTCTTAGTGTTGGCTCTATCTTCTCTTTGTGGCATTTACTACCATTTGCCATCATATATTTGTGTGCTCGGGGTCAGTTTTTTTGCTCACAGTTGTGTTCCCAGCATGTATATGCCTGACAGAGAGAATCCATCTAAGAAAACATGGAAAGGCAAGATGACTTATCTGGGCCTGGAGAGACTCTTATTTGTCTCCTTGGATCAAGTCAGACACCCCAAGACTGCTCCTGGAGGATACTATCCTTGGCTTCATTCGGCAGTCTCCATTAGAGGTCTCATACAGATGAAGACTCTGCTGTCATGTGAGGACGCAGCTTCACTGGTGAGATACCCTGTTTTTGCAGGGAAGGAGGTGGAGCTTGTTTAACTGCAAGTTTAGGATGATGAACTGGGTATGTGCACTCCAGACCTTTCTCTGCCCTTTCTCCCAGATGTGACCCTGCCTACAGAAAGCAGGCATTCCACACAGCCCCCACAAGTGTCTCACAGGGACAGGTCCCCGCACACATGAGGTCGATGGTGGACCTTACGATTGGTTAGATAAACCTCTCAAGTTTTGGGGTTCAGTACTAGAAGCCCAGAGTTTCTGCAGATACGAGCCACATTCTCCAATATGATATTTATCAGTAATAAAATAATATTTTGATCTTTCTGCTTCACTCTTGATGCCAGAATTCAACCATTTATTTGGGCCACATCATACTCATCAGAAACAATTTTAAGGAAACCTCTTCCACATTTATTATAAAACAGGATGGAATCTAAATACAATTCCCATTCTACCACCTTTCTGCATATAAAATTCTAGTTTAAAAGGTCTCACAGTTTCGTGTCAGGAAAATTTATCTTGAGCTAAGGAGCTGGTATTCTTTTTACTTTCCAATAAAGAGAGCTATGAAACTCTGGAATCTGGGATACCAGCAAGTCCAGAGTCTAATTAGAAGCTCAATGGAAACAATCCAATTGACCACCTCAAAGTATTTGAACCTCCTCTTACTTTGATGTTGCTTTCTAGCTTCTCTTAAGTCGTGCAGCTTTATAGTCAGCCACAGCTACCCAAGTCCTATTTGGAAAAGGACAGGTAAGGCCACGTTTTAACAACATGAGATGATGTGAGTTGGCAACCAAAGAAAACAAGGGAGATTGATCGAGTGATAACTAAGAGCCATGCTAGTGACTTTATCCCCATTATCTCATTTAATCCTGTGATAACACAGTGAGTTTAAGACTATTATTATCACTGCCCATGAAGGGATGAAGAACGTGAAGTGTGGGTGGGTCTGTTTGTCCAACCTGCCTCTGCTCCATGGAGCGGAATGAGGATTGAACTCATTCAACTCCAGAGTCTGAACTCTGAACGACTATTCCACACCTTTGTGAGCTGGAAAGAAGATTTGGCTTTAATAAAACTAACTCTATTTATTTATTTTTCCAAGAATTTAAAAAAAAAGAAAGTTTATTGAGTTTTGAACAAAAGAGATTCAGATTTTTATTAATAAAATAATACTTATAGTTAGCCATGTCTAACTGTATAAAAAGCCACCGTTATCCTGTTCATTGTCTTGTGCCCACATCACCTTTATGATTAAGGTAGATTAAGTTTAGGGTAGACACTTGGAAGATGAAGGAGCAAAGTGTTACGTTATTTAACTAGACTTTGTCATTTTTTTAAATGTCAGAACTGTCTCTGAGAAAATGACTCTCCCAAATTAACAGAATCTAAAAGTGCATTTGCTATGAATGAAGCAAAAGATAAAAAAAACAAAAAAACAAAAACCAGACCCGTCTCATCAGTTCAGTTCAGTTCAGTTCAGTTCAGTCTCTCAGTCGTGTCGGACTCTTGGCAACCCCATGGACTGCAGCAGGCACGCCAGGTTTCCCTGTCCATCACCAACTCCCGAAGCCTGACCCATCTCATGCATTTCATCGAAGCAGAACTTTGAGTTCTGGACATGTGAAGGGTCAGCCAAGCTCTCTATTTTCTGATCCTGGGAAAGGGCAGTGTAGCTGACATGTTAGGTCCTGCTTAGACGTGGGAGACAGAGCACACACGAAGCAGAGACCCTGCCCCATGTTCGAGGCAGGGAATGGGGGAGGGGCAGGGCGGGTAGACGGACCACACGTGAGGAAACGAGAAACACACGGTGTATCAGCGAATAACGCTCTATGAGAGAAAAATAAGCTAGAATAAGGGTGACCGGTCATAGCAGGCTAGGAGTGGGGGTTAGGGAGCTCTGTCTATGGGTTAGTTAGCGAAGGTCTGACTAGTGGGGTCACATTTAAGCAAGTGCTGAGGAAGAAAGTGAGCAAGGCACTCATCCCTGGCAGCAGCATTCCAGACAGAGGGCACCGCGAACCAGGGGCCAGGGGTGGGTTTGGTGTTTCCTAGAAGCAGCAACAGTGAAGGCAATGGCACCCGACTCCAGTACTCTTGCCTGGAAAATCCCATGGACGGAGGAGCCTGGTAGGCTGCAGTCCACGGATGGGGTCGCTAAGAGTAGGACACGACTGAGCGACTTCGCTTTCACTTTTCACTTTCACGCATTGGAGAAGGAAGTGGCAACCCCCTCCAGCGTTCTTGCCTGGAGAATCCCAGGGACGGGGGAGCCCGGTGGGCTGCGGTCTATGGGGTCGCACAGAGTCGGACGCAACTGAAGTGACTTAGCAGCAGCAGAAGCAGCAAGGAAACCAAGGGAGAAAAAGGGGGAGAGACAGGAGACAGCACGCGATGGGGGTTGGGGGGGCAGACCTCTCAGAGACACAGGGACACTGAACGGTCACTGGAGGGAGACTGGTTTTTATTTCAGGTCAGACAGGAGGACAAGGAGCAGGTGAGTCTTGAAAGGCTCACTCTAGTTGCTGCAGATGAGAGCAGCGTGTTGGGGTGGGAAGGGAAGGCACAGGAACACCTGTCAGGATGGCTGACAACCAACCTCCACCTTGGGAAGAGGCTTCCAGCCCTGGGCTGGGGCCTGAATCCTCACAGGGTGGATTTGTTATTTAACACGATGGACGAAATCGGAGGGAGGAATGGAAACTGACGGTGAGAGAAGTAAACTCTGTTCCGGGCATAGAAACCAAGGGCGGGTGCCAGGCAGGCACAAGATATGTGAGTCTGCAGCTTCGGGTGGGCCGTCGGGTTAATGAGTGTTTAAGTCGTGAATGGTGACTGACATCCTGGACTGTATAAAGATGACTGCATACCTTGGCAAGAGTGCATGCTGATCTGGGTGAGAAAAATTTCCAGTAGTAAATCGAAAGTTCTAGAAGCTGCTGACATGTGAGCCCCTGAGGGTGAGGACTCGGTCCTTCTTAGCTCTGTTCTTCACTGAGACTGCATCATTCCTGCACACAGAATGGACTATATATTGAACTAAACCCACTGAGGTAGAATTAACATTCAAACCCCGAATCATAGTCAATGCAGGCAAGCAAATCATCAAGATATTTTTTTTCAAACTTACCTAAGATTAGTCTCTTGCCCAATCCAGTTCATTTTTCCCCACAAATATTTCCAGATTTCAAAAATGATATTGTAACTTGGAGTAACAAACTTCACTAAAAGAGAGAAGGGAACAGATGTATTAGCTTAAGAAAAACTACACTGCAAGGAAGCAAGAAATAAGCTCTTTTTTTTTTTTTTTCTTTAAGAAGATTTGTTTATAGGAACACTAGAAGAGACTAAACATATAAATTCTAAAAATGATCTCTACTCTCAGGAGACTGGAATCTAATAAGCGCAGTTAAATCAATTTCAGTACCACAGCACTATTCATTCCTTAGGGTGGCTCCTTCTGTTTCCCTTCCTAGTATCCACATCTCTTTCATAGTACCTGGAAAAGGAGTCAGACAGTTTCCCAGGAGGAAAACGAAAACCATCCCCTTAGAGAACATCAGACCTTGCTTATACGATCTTTTCCATTCCTAGAGAGAAAGCTAGTTTTTTTTTTTATTAGGAGCAGAGAATCCATTTCTTTCAATTCCATGACATTTTAGACACCATTGGCCTCTGGATATAGTTCCACTGTCCCCGTATGTAGTTCCCAAGATGCTTTTGGTCTGAAATCTTCTGAATCAAGCTTTCGTCATCCACCTCCAGCTTCTGCACTCTCTGTGCCTAGAACACATCCTGGGTAACTGATGTCCAATGCCAGGGTCTTACAATAGGCAATCGTTTCTAAATTGTGTGAACCTTTTCTCTAAAAGATAAAATTCTTCTTCTTTAATGTGGACCATTTTTAAAGTCTGTATTGAATTTGTTACAATATTGTGTGTGTTTCATGGTTCGGGTTTTTCTTTTTTTTTTTTTTTTCTGGCCATGAGGCATTTGGGATCTTAGTTTTCTGACCAGGGATCAAGCCTGCACTCCCTGCATTGGAAGATGAAGTCTTAGCCACTGGACCACGAGGGAAATCCCAAGATAAAATTCTTCTTAAATTGATGCAATTGATGGTATTTCAAATTTCAGGAACTACTGACATGTTCAGTCAAATCTTCCTATTTTTAAGATATATGGCAAGTAGCCCAACTTACTTCTAACCGCACAAGACTAGCTTAGGGCAGTGACACCCTCTCCAGAGAGGCTTCTGTGGATAAGAAACCATCGCAGGAGAACTGGGGCCCAGACCATGCAGACCTCATGTTGGTTGATCTCTTTCTGCCTGCAGCCAGGAAGCACGTTCCTCCTGCAGCCTGAAGAAATGAGATTCCTGTCAGGAGCCAGAATCATTGACAACCACATCTGGAACCATCAAGAAGTGGCCTCTTTTAGTTTAGTTCTTTGGGGACCAGACACTTTTGCATCTTTTCAGTCATGTCTGTCCTCCAGAACAGAAATCACAGTCAAACCTTCATTGAAATAAGAGTTCTCTACCTCAAACTTTGGAAATGATTCTTCCAGATTTGAAGGTAGTTGCAAAGAGAAACGAAGAGCGGTCTCAACGAAGAACCCAGGGACCAGAGGTCATAGCTTGTGTTTCGCATGGCTCTCTGCCTGACGTTGATAAGTCACCTACGGTTCTGGGTCAGATGAGATAACAGCCTTTCGAAGTGCATTGCCTGTGACATCACAGGAGGGCTGGACATCAGGTGTAGATAAAGTGGCAGAATCCAGTTGAAACAGAGACTCAGAGCTCAGTATCCAGTCATAGGGAACCCTTTTGCTTTGCCTTGGTTACTTTTACCTTTAAAAAAGTAGCATGTGTCCACTGTGAAACATTTGGAAAATACAGGAAAGTTTAAAGATGCAGACAAACCTCTGAAAAGTCATGATCTCAAAGCAGCTACTGCTCCTATATGGGCCCATATCCACCCAGTTTTCACTCTACACATGACTTCTTCCTGAGACCTCACTGCATGTGCCGTGTGTCCAGATTTCTAAGCTCAATACTGCATTCCTTAAACACATGGGTATCACTTGTCCACTGAATGCCTGCCCTGAGCACTGGGAAACACAATGAACAACATGGTGAGGCCTGGGTGAGTTCACCATCCAGCCTTTCCCATATCATTAAGAACTTTCTGTCAGAGAAAGACAAAAACTGTATGATATCACATATGTGGGGTTAAAAAATATTATTAGTGAATACAGGAAAAAAGAAACAGACTCACATATACAGGGAACAAATCAGTGGTTACCAGTGGGGAAAGGGAAAGGGGGGACAAGATAGGGGGAGAGAATTAAGAGGTACCAAGTACCAGGTATGAAACAAGCTACAATGATATATTTTACTTCACAGGGATTACAGCCAATATTTTACAATAGCTATATATGGAACATAATCTTTAAAATTGTGAATCACTGTTGCACGCCTGAAGCATATAATGTTGTACCTCAACTAATAATAAGAAAAAACTTTCCAAAGACATAATTTCTAATGGCTACATCTTACTCTTAAAACAGTTTGTTATTTCACTGCGTGGCGCTGGAGGAAATAATATAGCTCAAGAAGGAGCAGAAGAGAAAAACCCAGGAGAACATGAGGAGTGAAGTTACAGAGTAGATAGCAAGACAATGTGATGGGAGGGACTTCCCTGGTGGTCCAGTGGTTAAGAATCCACCTTTCAATGTGGGGGATGTGAATTTGATCACTGGTTGAGAAACTAAGAAAGATCTCACATGCTATGAAGCAACTAGCCCACATGCCCACAACTACTGAGTCAGAGTGCCACAACTAGAGAGAAGCCTGATGCAGTCAAATATATATATACATGTGTGTGTGTTTGTGTATATATATATATATATATATATATATATATATATAATATAAAGAAGTGTTCCTCGTGGCTCAGATGGTAAAGAGTCTGCCTGCAATGTGGGAGACCTGGGTTCAATCCCTGGATCTGGAAGATCCCCTGGAGAAGAAAATGGCAACCCACTCCAGTATTCTTGCCTGGAAAAATCCCATGGATTGGAGGGATATATATGTGTGTGTGTGTGTGTGTGTGTGTGTGTGTATTTATTTAAAAAGACAAAATGAAATGGGAGACAGAGAAGGAAATCCAGAAACGGAGAAAGAGAGTGGAAGCAAGGAAGGTGAGCAGATTTAAGAACAGCTGCTCTGAGCCCAAGAACTCCCTGGGTGGTTTGGCACATGGAGAAGAGAACGCAGGCTCTAGTGCCTGGCAGGTGACTAGCTGGGGCATCTCAGGCAAGTTTCTTAACACTTCTGTGCCCTGGTTTCCTGGTGTGGAAAATGGGGATAGTAACACTCACTTTTTGGCGTGGTAATAAGGATTAAGTGAGATAATACATGTGAAACATTGAGCACCTAAGTACTCAATACAGGATATTACTAGCCTTTATTAATCACTCTCATATTTCAGTATAGTACAATACATTGTACCAAGGGGTTCAGGGTCAGGGATTATCAATTAAAATTTTACTATTCTTACTAGATAATAAATATATATATATATATTTTTTAAGTACAGTTATCTTTCTTAAACTATACATCTACATGTATGTGCCAGTAAAAGAAGACATTGGAAAGTGGTAACTACAAAGGGTTTAATGAAAGTCCCTTATCCAAAGATGTGGGCAGAGAACCCAACAAAGGGCAGTAAAGCATCTCTGGGGCATCAATGGGAACCCCCAGCCACTTCTGAACCTAAACCTAGCAGGCACTCTAGGGTCTCCTGATGGGAGCCAGGGAGGAACTCGACCCCCTTCAGATCTGCTGCCAGGAGCTGCCATGGGCTGAAACTCCGAGGAAGCCAAAGGGAAGTAGATGCCCCGGACAAAGCCACCTGTAGAGATCAGCTTCCAGGACATAGGGAGCACAGAAATGCAGAGAGGCTGTGGACAAGCAACAGAGGAAGCGCAGCATACGGGAGCTTCTGGACATCGAATTCTGGTTATCCCTGGGCATCTGTGAATGAACCCATCAAAGACCATTTGTAAATGTGCTGACCATGCCTATGGAGACCACATCCCCACAGGTCCTGCTATCCGAACATCACTATCTGCCCACTGCATGCATTTTTGTGCACATACCTGTGTACACATGCACAGGCTATGAGCCCATAGGATCCAGGACCAGAACATTAAGAGCTATCGAATCCCAGTAAAACCACACACCCTCAGAATCAATGAGACATAATATTTAGCACAAACCGTGAAGCTTGTGTGTTTATTAGCATTGTGTGCCTCTGTTTGTAATAAAATGGATTGTATTTTTGTCAAGCACTTCTTTTGGGTCTAAGGATGAAAAGGATGTGTTTTGTGATTAACATCATTGGGGGAAAAAGACCTAAGAGACTAATACAGAAAGAAGTGGCCGATTTAGTGTCTGTTGCATGTGTGTGTGTGTGTGTGTGTTTAGTCATTAAGTATTTGTTAGTACTTAATAATAAATGAATAAAAACTAGGACCTGGCAATTCACTGCTCCTCCCAGCTCCTCCTTGCCTGTAAACAGGGCATGGACAGACAGCCAAGTGAAATCCATTTGGATCATGTAAAGTGGTCATTTCTGTCCACCCCCCGTGCCCAAGGACAAGCTTTCCACACTTCCTAACAGCAGAGAAATCTTGGCTATAGGTCACAATAATAGCACAGTAGGTGGTAAAGTTCTTGTTTGGCTTGTGGATTTAGTATGATCAGAACATGTAGTTGTGTTTGAAAATTACTTTGTTCAAGGATACATTGTACAACATGGGGAACATAGCCAATATTTCATAATAACTATAAATGGAGTATAACCTTAAAGAAAGTACTCATTAGAAACAGTTTTTCTTTCAGAGATGAATTCCTCTTATATAATAATAGATTTGATTTTTTAAGTAAGTGAAAATCCGTTATTTTAGAATATGGGTTCACTTTTTAGGATTTGAAGGTACTAGTTTTTGTCTAAAGCAATTGTTGAATGTTTTTGAAATAGAGGAAATGTTTGGCTTTTGCTCTTTTTCTTTATTCAGATCAGAATAAACTGATATGTGTAGGTAGAAAAAAAGAGAAAATTAGTTTGTTTACATTTTTAAATATTCTTTGCTGTAGACCAAATGGTCTTAAAATAGGCATTAGTATACATTTAGGCTTTTTAAAGGAAACTCAAACTTTGGGCAGGTTACCTTTGCATTAATAAGCCTGTTGTCAAATTAGAGAGGGTGGTTGGAAGCTGTGCATTTGGGGAGCTTGTTTTAAATTTGTTTTAATTTCTATTTTTATTTCACTTATATATTTATTGCCAACATCTGTAGCTCCTGCTATCTGGGAAGACTTGCTCCTTAATTTCTAGTACTGTTGGAAGTAAAATATGACAGCTTTGCTGGAGATCACAAATTGTAAAGATAAGGCACTTGGGAAATTTCTCCCTTCTTACTGCCGGCTGCCTCCCAGGGCAGGCAGATTCCGGCAGAGATTTAAAGTGTTCGGTGTTGTGTTCCCAGATAAGACCTCATCATCAGCTCCAGGCGGAGGCAGGAATGAATGGAATTTAACCACTTTATTTATTATGGGGGATTTCAAATAACTTTGCTCCAGGTTTATTAAGTTTTCAAAGATCGCTAGGTCAGACTGAATGGAAACTCTTTATCTCAGGCTTTCTGATTGGTTACCAATTCCACAAATTCCTGTGTGCCCTTCCTTAATTTTTTCCCAGGCTCTTTGTTATAAAGAATGATTCACTGACTACATATCTTTTTAAAGGAAGTGTTGGGCTACAGCATCAAGTTCTAGTCACAATTCATAAAATCTTTTAAAAGCTACAAAATAGCAAGGAGTTGAAGAACTCTACCAGTAGGAGCCACTGGTCTAAGAATGTGATTTGAGGTGGGCAAACTGGCTTCATTTCGATGCTTCTGCAGATTCTTCTCCTCTTTCCCAGGCCTTTACCCTAATTGAAGTGTCAATGTTTATTTTTAAAGCTTTAGAGTGATTTGGTTGGCTTTTTGGGCTGTATATTGCAGTGCTTTGGAATTTGTCATATCAGATATTAGAATACTAATGTCATCAAGTCAGACTCAATGCCGTTTTGTACCTTGTCAGAGCCAGTGAGAACAAGTTTCTCTCTCTCTCTCTCTTTAATTGAAGTATAGTTAATTACAATGTTGTGTTAATTTAAAGCATAAGTATCTGTTGATAAAGATGCTCAAATAAGCCCTATGCTAGTATTAACTGAAAAAATTACACAACATGACAGTTGCAAGTTAAGTTTTATCTGGGACAAAATGAGGACTGCAGCCCAGAAGATAGCACCTCAGATAGCTCTGAGAATTCTGCAGGCCAGAATACTGGAGTGGGTAGCCTTTCCCTTCTCCAGGGGATTTTTCCAACCCAGGAATCGAACCCAGGTCTTCTGCATTGCAGGTGGATTCTTTACCAGCTGAGCCACAAGGGAAGCAACTTGTCCATTGCTGTCCTGCAAATAAATTCACTGGTACCATCCTTCTAGATTCCATATATATGCATTAGTATATGATATTTATCTTTCTCTTGTACCCCAATGTTCATTGCAGCACTGTTTACAACAGCTAGAACATGGAAGCAACCTAGATGTCCATCGACAGATGAATGGATAAAGAGGCTGCGGTATATATACACAGTGGAGTATTACTCAATTTGCTGTTTTTATGCACAAGGACACAGGGAAAGTATGGAGCCCATTCTCCCAAGTGACTAAGTATTTGTAACTGACTGGAGGGTTTTCACCCAAAAGAACCCATCCATTCCAAAGGAATTTGAACTGTGTTTTGTTGTGAAAGAACAAACTTTTATACTTCCTTCTCCCAGAAAATATTTTAGGCAGGTTTCAATAAAGTGTGTGTTCACAATCAGATGGTTAAAATAGAAAATCAGAAAGCATGTCAATGGGGAGATTTAAAATAGTTACTGTAACTTAACATTAAATTTAATTCTGGGCTTCCTGGCAGTTTAGGGAGAGAGGAAACACAATGGAGTACATTGTTTTCAGATTCTGGTGAAAGGGAGAATTTCACTGTTTCAGAAGATACTTGCTTTTCCTGTGACTAAATTTTTAGAGGGCTGTAGCCATGAAATTAAAAGACGCTTACTCCTTGGAAGGAAAGTTATGACCAACCTAGATAGCATATTAAAAAGCAGAGACATTACTTTGCCAACAAAGGTCCGTCTGGTTAAGGCTATGGTTTTTCCAGTGGTCATGTATGGATGTGAGAGTTGGACTATAAAGGAAGCTCAGTGCTAAAGAATTGACGCTTTTGAACTGTGGTGTTGGAGAAAACTCCTTAGAGTCCCTTGGACTGCAAGGAGATCCAACCAGTCCATCCTAAAGGAGATCAGTCCTGGGTGTTCATTGGAAGGACTGATGCTGAAGCTGAAACTCCAGTACTTTGGCCACCTCATGCAAAGAGTTGACTCATTGGAAAAGACCCTGATGCTGGGATGGATTGGGGGCAGGAGGAAGTGGGGACAACAGAGAATGAGATGGTTGGATGGCATCACCGACTCGATGGACATGGGTTTGAGTAAACTCCGGGAGTTGGTGATGGACAGGGAGGCCTGGTGTGCTGTGATTCATGGGGTCGCAAAGAGTCGGACATGACTGAGCAACTAAACTGAACTAAACTGACTGATCCAATGGTCCCTTATATGCTTCTGGAGCAGGAAAGAGCAACCTACTCCAGTATTCTTGCCTAGAAAATCCCATGGATAGAGGAGCCTGGCAGGCCCTAGTCCATGGGGTCACAAAGAGTTGGACACAACTGAGCACATCCAGTGATCTATTATGTGCTCTACAGAAAACAACAACAACAAAAAAAGTCTTTTTTCAGCCCCAAACAAAACTTGGGAATGCAAAACTGAAAATACACCCAAAGAAAGTAAAGCACTGCCTGTGGTCAGTGTGTTCTTAGCATCGTCTCAAGGCACCAGGCAGCACGTTTTCCAAATTTAGATTTCCCACAAGATAAAATATCCCTACCATCACTTTCTAAATGTATGTGCTGGCTTCCATCTGCTGTGGATAAAAAATAATGGCATTCTCTTTCTGAACTGGTGTATCTTAGAAGCTCCGTAAAGATGAAGAATTTTAGAATAAAGCTACACAAATGTAATTATGACAGCATATGATAAGCCAAGAATCTCTCAGATGTGCTTAATTTAACATGGAAATAAGTTGTCTCGTATTATTCTAGCTTGTCACTGGAAACTATTTTTTGTTTGGCTTCCTTTTCTCTTAAGAATGCAGTGAAATAATGAAAATCAAAACCTGGGATTTGTTGATGTAAAAAAGGGGAAGTGCTAAATTTACCTGCTCATAAATTTAGCAGGTCCCTGCTGAGTGAGGGACCTCAACAGGACTCCATGTTATGGAAGAACCATCATTTCTGTTCAACAGGGAAGCACCCTACCCAGGGATCAAGACTGCTCCCAGTGAGGCTCAGGTCCTTGGGGATAAAGTGACCAGTCAAAGTGACCCTCCAAATTTAACTAAATTGGCACTGTGGGAAAGCTTCTTTTCCACATACCAGCCCACACTGCGGACTTTGTGTAGACTGAAGTCTGTTATTTAGAGAGCTGAAGACAGGGCGTGGTTTTGCACCACAATTTCCAAGATCCTCCATCTTCTGCAGCAAAGTCCCTCAGCAAAAGTTAACACAGCAACACTGCAGGAGGACCGAGCTCCAAGGAATACACGACCTCGAGCTCTGAAAAAAAGAGGGCTGTGTTGGCTTTCAATTGCAAGTATACTTCACTGATTTCAGGGTTTTCCTCCTTGGGTGGCTCATTCTGCCTTCAGAGCTGCCTTACTTTCATATTTCTTTGTCTGTCCCAAGCATAGTCATATTTCTGGGTCTTTAGATGATCTCTTGCTTCATTATGACTTCCTGGCATTCACAGCACCTTGCAAATTATCAAATGGTTTATTAAAACATTTATTCTCCCAAATAGCTATTGTTTTTGTTCTTTTTTTAGTCACTAAGTTGTGTCTGATTCTTTTGCCACCCCATGGACTCTACCTCTGTCCATGGGATTTCCCAGGCAAGAATACTGGAGTGGTTTGCCATTTCCTTCTCCAGGGAATATTCCTGGCCCAGGGATCTAGAACCTGCATCTCCTGCACTGACAGGCAAATTCTTTACCACTGAGCCACCAGGTCATCTATTGTGTGCGTGTGTGCTGAGTCGCTTCAATCATGTCCGACTCTGGGCTACCCTATGTTCTGTAGCCCACCAGGCTCTTCTGTCCATGGGACTCTCCAGGCAAGAACGCTGGAGTGGGTGCCATGCCCTCCTCCAGAGGATCTTCCTGATCCAGAGATCAAACCCAAGACTCTTATGTCTTCTGCATTGGCAGGCAGGTTCTTTACCACTAGCGCTACCTGGGAAGCCCCAAGTATCTATTAAATAAACGTAAAAAGAAAATCCAACCGATGCTAACATCTATAGACTTTGCTAGCTTTTCTTCCACCTCATTCTATGACCATTGGTTATTCTTCCTTCTTGATGGTGGTCAGTGTGCTCTACGGCAATTTCATGGGGTTGTTTTGCATTGAATTTCACTCATTATTTTGCTAGCTTAGTTATCAAACTGTGAAACTAACTACTGAAGCTTTTTCTATCACTCAACACTATGGTTCCTCTTTCATCAGTGTTCATTTATTCACTCTTCATGTACTTAATAAATATATCTATTACACATAGAGCATGTTTATTTGCTAAATGAATTTTAGATTTTAAAAATATTTATTTGAACTGAAACTAGACCCAAAGCATATCCATCACCCAAGAACCCTTGCCCTATGTGTCTGCATTATGGCATCATGCCATTACTCCAATTTTCCAAAGCAGCAGGAGAGAGAGAAAGGATCCAGGTTAGAGAAACTCCTACTAGCTTGTATTTAATTGTAGTGCAGTAAGAGAGGGGAAGACCCCTGTTTTTGTAAAAGATAAGAGGAGAATTATTAGGAAAAAGGAGTGTTGTTGTGCATGAAAGTGTTCTGATAGCCTCTCTGAACATGAAGCGAGAAACCATCAGGTCAGGACAGGGCTGCAGAGCACCAAGGTAAGCTCCTGGTGCTACACGGAAGCTTCCCATTAGCTATCTATTTTACGTATCGCAGTTGATACGTTTCAATGCTACTCTCTCAGTTCTCCCCATCTTCTCCTTCCCCCGCTGTGTCTTCAAGTCTGTTTTAATCCACTACAGTTTAGGGTGATTCGCCTTGCAGCAATGGTAACCAGAACATCAGTGTTTCAACTTTACTTCCCAACACTGTTTTTAGTTAGATTCAGGATCAGGTAGTTCCTAAGTCTAATTGTAACACATATTTCAACTTTTAGAAATTCATGCATAGTAACTCCATTTCAAGAATTTCAGGCAGCAAGTTCAGCTGAGGGAACATGAGAGAACTCTGGAAGCAGATCCTCTTGGTATTAAACCGTAGCTCAGCTAATTAATGATGTAAACTTGTGTGCTTAGTCACTCAGTCATGTCTGTTTCTTTGCGACCCTATGGGCTGTAGACCGCCAGTCTCCTCCATCCACGGGGATCCTCCAGGCAAGAATACTGGAGGGAGTTGCCCTCCTCCAGGGGATCTTCCCAACCCAGGGATCAAACCCAGGTCTCCAGCATTGCAGGCAGATTCTTTACTGTCTGAGCCACCAGGGAAACCCAAGAATACTGGAGTGGGTAGCCTATCCCTTCTCCAGGGGATCTTCCCAACCCAGGAATTGAACTGAGGTCCCCTACATTGCAGGCGGATTCTTTGCCAGCTGAGTCGCCAGGGAAGCCCAGTGTACACTTGGACCAGTGTAAAGTATCTGATGTGGACCAGATGTTGCCCAGATGCCCATCCCCATATCCCTGCATCTTCTGTTTCTTTCCCTTCATTGGTCATTAGCATTTTAGAGGCAGGAGATGTAGATTCATGTGGATTTTGAAGTCAAAGAGACACGGAATTCAAATCTGTGCATTTTGTATGTACAAAATACAAAAAAATACCTCAGAAAAATCACTTAAAATCTGAGTCCCAATTTTCCTCAATAGGAAAACTGAGAAGACTCAAGAAATATTTTATGTTTTGGGACCAGCACAGTTCCTGGCACAGAATAAGTGCTCAGTAAATAGAAGTTACAATTGTCATCATTATTATAATTCACGTCAAGCACAAGTGTTAATAAGATTAGGAAGTCTACCTTATGTTTAATCATGCTTGTGGGAGTAAAACAAGATATTTCAATCATTTAATATCTTTTCTGTGATGTACTTCTCTTCCTCCTGAAATAAAAATAAGGATTGATATATGTTCCAGTAGATTCAGTTAAATGGAAACTATCATCTCCTGGGAAGCAAAGTCGTATAATGTCCATAAAATAAACATGGCTATGGGATTTATCTCCCGTATGTCAACTGTCTTTTTTTCTTTTTAAAGCCTTTTGCTTTTGTCAGATGTAACCACAATGTTCATTCTTATCTCAACGTCTTAGTTCAATCTTGCAAATATGGTGTATTTCTGTTTTTATCAGGGTAGTCAAGGGACATAGACTCCTACAAAGAGCTACTTTTGCTGAATCAGGATGACGGAATACAGACCACGAGAGATTCTGGGATCTTTTGGTGGGGGTGGGAAGTGGGCAGTCAGTACACCTACTTACTTTTTGAATAGAGTCAACCACTATATTTTTGAAAAGTTTTAGAAACTTTGTCACTGTCACAAATAATTCCTTGAACAGAAAAATCTTTCTCTTTCTGAGTTTTTTAAATTTAATGTTGGTGCTGAACAAGGGCCCAGTTAAATCCCTTTGGGAAGAGTGTGGGGTCCAGAGGAGACATCTTTTGCCCCATTTAATTCAAGGATTTCCTGGATCCTTGACTCTTCCCTCACTTATCATCCCAAATGCATCCTTCTCAAAGCTGTGGGCTTGTTGGAAGAGAGCAGCCTCCACCAGGGGAATTGGGAAACTTTTCTTTAGTTCAGATATGCAAGTGAAAGTCTCTCAGTCGTGTCTGACTCTTCATGAACTCATGGACTATACAGTCCGTGGAATACTCCAGGTCAGAATACTGGAGTGGGTTGCCTTTCCCTTCTCCAGAGGGATCTTCCCAACCCAGGTCTTCTGCATTGCAGGCAGATTCTTTACCAGCTGAGCCACAAGGGAAGCCCAAGAATACTGGAGTGGGTAGCCTATCCCTTCTTCAGGGGATCTTCCCAACCCAGGAATCTAACCGGGGTCCCCTGCATTGCTGGTGGATTCTTTACCAACTGAGCTATCAGGAAAGCCCCCATCCTTTGCTAGAGCTTTCAGAGCTTTCAGATAAATTTCAAAAAGCTCTGCACACACAAGCCTTGGAAAGTGAAGTATGTGCAAGGCTGGCACACAGTAGGTCAGTTTTTAGTAAATATTGGTTCTCTTCTCTACCCTCTATGAACCCCACCCTATATATCTTTCATCTCAATTAAAATTCACAACAATAAGATGAGAACTCTGGAGAAAGAAAGCCATGTTTGTGTCCCAGCTCCAGGATCACAGGAAGTGCCAAGTCTCCCATCCGGAGAATAACATTATAAAGGTAGAATAAAGTAATGCATGTAAAGTCATTAGCACAATATCGGGCACATAGAAAGCACTTAATAGGGGCTTCCCTGGTGGCTCAGACGGTAAAGAATCTTCCTGCAGTGCAGGAGACCCAAATTCAATCCCTGGGTTGAGAAGATCCTCCAGAGAAGGGAATGGCAACCCACTCCAGTATTTTTGCCTGGATAATTCCATAAACAGGGGAGCCTGGCAGACTATAGTCCATTTGGTTGCAAAGAGTCTGACATGACTGGGTGATTAACACAAACACTTAATAAACATTACCTAAGAAAGTTACAAGTTAAATATTATGACCTCCACTTGAAAAATGAGGAAATAAGTGTTTAGAGGGTTCCAGTAACTCACCCAGGTTGTGCATCTAGTTGTGAAAGGGGTGAGGGGGGAACAGAACTTTGAGTCAAACCCAAGCCTTTGTGACTCCAAAACCTTACACTGTATCTTGGTTGTGTTTTGGGATCTACTACCTCATGCTGTTGTTGTTGTTTAGTCGCTAAGTTGTGTCTGACTCTTTTGTGACCCCATGGACTATAAACTGCCAGTCTCCTTTGTCCATGGAATTTCCCAGGCAAGAACACTGGAGTGGATTGCCATTTCCTTCTCCAGGGGATCTTCCTGATCCAGGGGTTGAACCCAGGTCTCCTGCATTGGCAGGTGGATTCTTTACTGCTGACCCACCTAGGAAGCCCAGGCAGCAGAGATGCAAGGTGATAAAGTCATTAACACACTCACTCCCTATTCTGGTGGGGCATATTCCAGAGGACTAGCAACTGTCAGTTTTACTAGAACACTACTTCTTTGAAAATGTAAATTTGTTTGAGCCCTATTGATTTATCAGGAAACTATCTGAGCATAACTCAAATTTCCCACCTACCTGCAAACGATTTCTGAGACACATTAATTGCACCCAGTTCTTACCTCCTGCTTGCTTGCTTGTATGTGTTCAGTCATGTTGGACTCTTTGTGACCCTATAGACTATAGCCTGCCCGGCTCCTCTGTCCATTTTCCAGTCAAGAAGACTGAAGTGGGTTGCCATTTCCTACTCCAGAGGATCTACCTGACCCAGGGATCAAACCCACAGCTCCTGCATTGATAGGCAGATTCTTTACCACTGAGTCACTGAGAAAGCCAATTACGTCCTGACATAACAACAAAACTAGGCTGTCTCTCCATCTACCAGTTGGAGAGAAAAGTACTTCCTACAATGCAGCAAGAACCTAAGAATCAACATTTAGTTTTGTTTTTTTACTCCCTTTCCTAAGCTGACTTGCTGAAAACGTCATTATTACCACGATGTTTACTGGTGGGATCCCAGTTTGCCAGTTCAGAGGCAGGACGCCTCACCCTATGGCATGGGATAGTGCCTTTCTTTCCTGTCTTTTTTTGGGCAACTTAACAATACTATTAAGAAAAAAGTAAGCAAACATAGACAAAAGCGATCAGACTTCACTTCAAACCGTGTTGACTCTTGTGAGTATCATTTGCAGCAGTCCTTGATTGGGTAAAGACAAAAAGCTCACTTTGAATTTCCATCAAATGCCTTTTGAAAACAACAAGGGGATGGGCTTAAATATACATGAGTCAGAAACATCCGGATTACATTTCCAGGGAATTATCCAGGGATTTAAAAATTTAGAGGAAGAGAGGTTTAGCAACCAGCATTCTGGGGTTCTTAAAAAAGTTTTTCAGCCAATTAGACCATAAGCCTTGCTTTGTGCTGCGATAGTCCACTAAACAGTACCTCCTAGAACCTGGCGATGGGACCAACATGGGTCCCATGGGTTTAAAGTCACAATGACTGTTGAGAGCTTCAACCCCACTCTAGGTCAGTGTGGGGTGATGGGAAGAGGACCATGTTGGAGCCATGTTCCTCCCTGTTGCAGAGAGGGAGCCTAGAATCTCATTAGACTTGAGTGAGGGACCACCAGTTCCCTGAAGGCATCTTTTGTTGATCTTGCTGTTTAAAGACAGAATTATCTCGGAACAAAACTTTCTATTTTTAGGTACATTGTTGATTGTGAAACTGGAGTCTCCAATGCTCATTTCGTAAACATACCAGAGACTGTCTCCAGAGACAAATGGACTAGAGTTCTGGCCAAAGGCAGTTTGATGGAGAGCTCAAAGGGACCTTGAAGTCCTGGACATCTAAGGGATTGGGGCTTTGTGGGGGGAGAGGACAGCTGTGTAGAACTAACCTAGGAATCTGTGGGCTCTTGGGTGTCCCTGCTTTATACTTCCAGCTCTTTAGGAAATGATGGGCTGCTGTCAGGACAAATTGTGAGCACCTTCTTTATAGACGGGGCTCTGGTTTCATGGCCAACCCCTTGCCCCCATCCACAAGACTGGATCTGGGTCCTCTCTGCACTTCCTGCCTCCAGGCATCCTGGTGGAGGCCAAAACTGCCGGACCAGCCACCCTGGTCTCCCTGCCAAAAGGAGAGGCCGGCAAGATGATACTTTGAAATAAAAGAGAACAGGACAGACACAATCGGCCTCTCCAGCTCTCTAATTCGTGTCTCTCTTAAAATTGTCTTTAATCTTCAGCTTCATTTATTCCATCCTGGCCCAGCCTGTTTGTTTCCATGATTCAGGAGAAGCAGCAAAGAGCTTGTCTGCCGTCCAAGTGCGGGCCGGGCTGCGGTGGCTCTGGGAAGAAGCCCCAGCTAGTCTCCTGCTCTGCGGGGGCCCTGGCTCCGGGCCCAAGCCGGTCGTGGCCACTTTGTCCCCTTGCCAGCCCCTGCAAGTTCAGACTTTACTGTAGTTTACAGGCAAATCTCCGGCCTCCTGTCCACATCCTAAAACTCAAGCTTGATCTCCCCAAAAGTCCATGTACCAGGATAAGGGAGCTGAAACCACAGAAGGACTCCAACCTGGAATATTCAGTCCTCATCCAGACACCCCAACACCACAAGCGTGAGAAGAAGCAGAAACATCCATTGGTCCTGAAATCCTCTCTCTTTAGCCACCACCCCACGTGGCAGGGGGTTAGGCTATCTGGATGACCAGAACTGCGTATCAAGAAAACAGTACTCTAACTGGCTATAGAACAAACAAGAACCTACTGTCTAGGACAGGCAACTCAGTACTTTGTAATAACCTCTAAGGGAAAAGAGGGCTTCCTAGGTGGTGCTAGTGATAAAGAACCTGCCTATCAATGTAAGAGACGTAAAAGATGTGGGTTCGATGCCTGGGTTGGGAAGATCCCAAGAAGGAGGGCATGGCAACCCACTTCAGTATTCTTGCCTGAAGAATCCCTTGGACAGAGGAGCCTGGCAGGCTACAGTCCATGGAGTCACAGAAAGCTGGACAAGACTGAGTGACTAAGCACAGAAGATATGAATGTATCACTTTGCTATAAACCTGAAAGCAACACAACTTGGTAAATTAACTATACTTCAATTAAAAGGAAAGAAGATCACAGGGCTTTGTGGAGGAAAATTCCAGCCTGCTTCTGAATTCCCTGTTACACTCCCACAGCCAGTTGCCTTTTGAGATGAAACAGAGAAGCTTTAAGGCAAACCTGCGAGTTGGAGCATGATTAAAACTTTGAATGAAACCTGGAGACGACAGCTGTAATTATAAGGAGGATGCGTCACTTTCATATTCCATTCAACAGTGCTTAAACCCAATTACAACACACCAGTTTGCTGTGCTTTCCTTTCAAGCTGTTTCCACATGCTAACAATGAACCATCTTGTAACCTCATCAGGAGGAAGGGGCGGCCTCCCTGCTGCCAGCTGAGCCAGGGTCCCGCTCCCTGGGACCCACACAGACACCTGGGCGTCCCAGACCTGCCTGGTTACCTGGGTGTGTCCAAGACTGTTTTCTAGAGCTCAGTGTTAGTAAAACCAGGAAGATGATGGCTTTCAAACTTAGCTACTTACTTTCAAAAAGACCACGGCTCCTGATGCACCTGGTCTGGAATAGTACTACCTAATAAATGATCTCAGGCAGGGAAAGAGAAAGAAAAAAGCACTTCCCAGCCCTCCACCGCACCCCCATAGCGGGTGAGCAGTAGTGATTGTAGTGACTTAAGCTACATTTCTTTCTTAGGGTAAGGAGTAGTCTAATCCAGCAATCTGACTACAACAGATAATAGTAAAAGGGCATCAGCTTTCTTGTCTTCACTCTACCCCACTTTTGCAGATGATAAACAAGCTAGAGCAATCTTTTTTTTTTTTTTAATTGTATTTTATTTTATTTTTTTGGCTCCACTGGGTCTTTGTTGCTTTTCGAGGGCTTTCTCTAGTTATGGCGAGCAGGGGCTATTCTCTAGTTACAATGCTCCGGCTTCCCATTGCCGTGGCTTCTCTTGTTGCAGAGCACAGGCTCTAAGGCATGCAGGTTCAATAACTGTGGCACCTGGGCTTAGTTCCCCTGCAGCATGTGGGATCTTCCCGGACCAGGGATCAAACCAGTGTCACCTGCATTGGTAGGCAGATTCTTAACTACTGGATCACCAGGAAAGTCCCAGAGCAATCTCTTTGTAGATACATCTCTCCTGTAGAGCAATTGGTTGTAGAATCGGTATGGAGAGAATACACTTATTTTTTTCCTTTTAAAGAGATTTTGAACAACAATCAAGTTAGAGAAGTACTGATAATTGAGTATGATGAGCCTGATCCGTACACCTAACAACATCCCACTTTGGAGTGGGACCAGGTCCTGTTTTTGCCCCTAAGGGTCCACTGCGTAGGTGGGAGGGGGGCCCTGAACGCTCCTCCTGGATCCGGAGAGGGAATTTACTCAAATGGCCCCTAGTGGTCTGAAGGCGTTACTGCAGTTTTGTTAAAATACACACGTGTATCCATTGTTGTTCTCTGAAGACAGAGTGGATTTTCCTTCAGTGTTTAAGGATAATGAACCTGTTACACCACAAATAAAACGAATGTACCTGGAATGAGTACACTGCATTGGTTTAGCAAGATCACTAGGAGGAGCCCTTGCTTTTTAATAATAGTTGCAAAGTCATTGGTTACTGAACTCAAGAATACCTTTCAGGTTTTTTTTAAAAAAAGGTAATGATTAATTTTGAACAGAAAATTATCAAAATGAGAAATTTATATTCTTGCTTGTTCCAGAAATATTGTAGGCACATTATAGAAATATGTAAATTACAGAGAGATGTAAGAAGGGGATATAGATGGAAAAGATATAAACTGGGACTCTGAATGAGGCTAATACTTCTCTCTCTCTCTCTCCTTCTGAAGGCTAGTAGATAATATATATCCCCTTGTTTTAAAATTTTCCCCTCTGTGTTATACTTTTACTAACTCAGTGTATTTTTGAGTGTTAGTAGATTTCTCTTAGTCACTCAGTCATGTCTGACTTTTTGCGACTCCATGGACTGTAGCCCACCAGGCTCCTCTGTCCATGGGATTTTCCAGGCGAGAATACTGGAGTGGGTTGCCATTTCCTTCTCCAGGGGATCTTCCCAACCCAGGAATCAAACCGGGGTCTCCTGCATTGCAGGCAGATTCTTTACCAGCTGAGCCACCAGGGAAGCCCCAGATTTTTCTCAGAAACCAGGCATATGATTATGAATATTATTCACTAGTCTCCATGAAACTTCATGGTACTACTTACATTTAAAAACAAACAAGCTATAATAACAAAACCCAATCTATCCCTAGTTTCTACTTTATATTACAAACTGTAAGAATTTCTAAGCTTGTCCTTGGTTGAAGGCAGGCTACAAGAGGAAATAAGCTCACTTTTTCTCCTCTTATTTCCAGAGATTCATGCACTGAGCAAGTGCACAAACCCATATTTTTCAAAACTCACATAAACAACACTCCAATCCAGAAGAACAAGACAGGAAGAATGAAAGTGAAATTACAGGGCTTAAGACTTTGTGAACCCAAATTCATAGGCTTCCCATAAATTTCCTTTTAGGCAGGGAGAGGCACCCCACCCACTCTTTATTCTGACCCCAGGTTCTTTCTTTTCGGATTGTGGGCGGGCTTTCTGACTGCTGTGATTTTGTTCTCTTAAAAACTTTAGTCATTCACAATGACTAGTAGGCTGGTTGGCTTTTCTGTGTCTAAAACAACCGTAAACTGTAAACCTGCCATTCCTGTCAACTTCACAGGGCCTCATCAGCTTGCTCGTTTCAACTTGAAATGGTCAGGCCAAGGAGTGTTTTGTCATTTCTGTTTTCTCTTCCCATCCCCTCTTCCGTATTTTCATGAGACTCACAGCACATCAGATATGAACCCAAAGCACACTGAATTTAGCTCTAAGCCCTGGGGAGAGTGAAGAGGCTGAGGGGGTTCTCTGGTCAGGAGTCTTCAGGACAATGCCCTCCACCCATCTCTTCATCGAGAGGCAGGGCCACCAATGTCTCAAAGCGTTTGGGAGGAGCTAGCTTTCTTCTATTAATTTGCTGTGAAGACGTAATGGGTTTCGAAAGAAATTTATTTTTTAAAAGACAGTCAGCCTAATGCACTTTAACTGTTCTTACCTTCCTAAAGAGAATGACAAGCCGGAGAGAAAAAAAAAATGCTAACACGCAAAGGTCATGCAACATACATAGAAACATTTGCTCAAGGATCTAAAAATGTTACCTCTTGGTTAGAATTCAAACTCTGGTGTCTCTCTAAGTTCATCTGAAAGGCAGACAAAATCAATTAGCAAGCCTTTCACCCTCTGGCAAAAAAAGGAATTTCTATGAGAATGCCTTCCAGAAGCTCTTCGTTGCTTGACTCTTGGCTGTATTTGGCTGATGTGAAGGCAGAGACACAACTTTGGGGCTTCCCCAGGGGACAGGCGCTGGCTCCATCCTGTCTCTCCTCTACCTTTGTCGGCTCAGCTCTCCGCCCCCAGGGGTTGGACCATGAGCACGTCCCGATCTGGGGTCAGCTGTCAGGAGACAGATCTGTTTAATATTTAGCTTTGAAGGGAACTGGCTGAATCAAAGATGAAAGGGATCAGCTCCAAGGGATGGGGAAAAACAAAAACAAGGCTCAATTATTTCAGTATTTCCAGAGAAAAATAAAAAGATAAAGTCAATGCAGGTAAGAGAGAAAGAATGAGAGAGTGAAAGAGATGGAAGGATGGGGGAGGGAGGGAGAAAGAAATAGAGAGAGAGAGATAGAAAAGAGGAAGGAAGGAGTGAGAGTGCTCCAAAAGTCCCCGGGAAGTAGTCCCCTCACCCATGTGCATTGGCCAGTTTTGCTCTGGTGCACACATACCATCGAGAAATACAGGTAACTGTCCACTCTCAATGACAGTTCTAGAATAAAGAATAAAATCTGCAAAATGCAGATTCTGAGTTAGTAGAGATCTGGGGTGAAACCTGCCATTCTGCATTTCTACACAAGACCTATAGTTCTTCTGACTGGCACTCTGTACCCAGGGTATAGAGTCTAGAACACATCAGCTTGCTTGCAGAGGGAAGGCATTCAGCAACCACAGATTGTTCTAAAGCCATCCCTATAAAGAGATGAAGTATAATATAAAGCTGCATGTGCTTGTGTGCCAAGTTGCTTCAGTCATATCCGACTCTTTGTGACCCTATGGACCATAGCCCGCCAAGCTCCTCTGTCCATGGCATTCTCCAGGCAAGAATACTGGAGTGGGTTGGCATGCCCTCCTCCAGGGGATCTTCCCAACTAGGGACTGAACCACATCTCCTCTGTCACTTGCATTGGCAGTTGGGTTCTCTACCACTAGCATCACCTGGAAAGTCCCATAAAGCTGCATATATGGGAATAATTAAATGAGAAAGAAAAGGTTAAAGAAGATATTCACATTTAAAAAAAAAAAAATAGAAGCTTAGTGGAAGGAATAGGAATAAATTCAGCATGATTTTGACTCACCCCAAATACCCATTTTTCAGGTTGGGCCTTTTCTGTTATAAAATGAAGTCCGTACAGATTTTGCTGGGATGCTCACCATCCCCCACCATGACAAGGGCAAAACATGAGCATTTTAAATGAAGTAGGTTGGCTTTTCAGGATAAGTAGTAATACATGCATATTTTTAAGGAGGAGAAAGATATGAATATCAGCAGAGAAAAGACACGACCACATAGACTAGAAGAAGCTACAGTTATGTATAGTCTTCCAAGGGAAAAGAGAGATTTAAGTCCCAGTCTTTGTCTTGAAATGTACACAGAGAAAGCTGATGGAAATTTCAAAATCACTTCACTCATTCTTGGCTAATGTGCAATGATATGCATGCTGGCCTCTGAGCCTTTAGAATTAAATGCATTCCCTCTGCTCACCCCTTTCCTTCCTTTTTTTATAATTAATTTTATTGAAGAATAGTTGATTTACAATGTTGTATTGATTTCTTCTGTACAGCAAACTGATTCAGTTATACACACACACATCTATATATGCTCTTTCGCATCTTGTTTTCATTTATGGTTTATCACAAGATATTAAATATAATCCTGTATTGAATATAATATACAGCAGGATTTTGCTGTTTATCTGTCCCATATGTAATAGCTTGTATCTCCACCCCTTTCTTTCTTAACCCAGATATCCTATAATTCTGTGAAGGCCAGGAGGCCGTTTTGGCCAACTATGGAAGCTTCTAGAACATAAGATCCACTGGCTTTCCATCTCCCCTGTTATATTCCTTAAACACACAATCCTTAGGAAACAGAAAGACCAGGATCCCGAGATCACCTAGCCTAACCTCTTCATTTCATTTACTGGTTAAAACTTGATTAACACTTGACTACATGTGAGTGAGAACCACAGTTTCTTTATTTTATGTTGGCTATATTTTGCCCTGCCTTGTCATTAGGCACACTCTGACTCCTTTGCCCCAAGAGAACACCAGCGGGGACAGGCACACAGCTGTCCTTCTCTGCAGTCCACATGGCGACCAGCTCAGAGCCAGGCACACGGTGGTCCCTGGACAGAGAGCTGTTGGTGTGGTATGAGCAGAGTGCTTCCCCAGCTCGCCTCCCGCACTGCGATGCAGATGCAATAGGATGGAGGTAAACACTGAGGGGAGACTTGAAAGGAACACCAGGGAAAAAGCTTTTCACAGAAGGATGGCTGCCGTGAGTAGCCTTGAAAATGTAGCCCACAGCCCAGTTGTACCAAGTAAGTCAAACAGAATAACACAGCAGCAGGGGCTACAAATCACACATCCGAGGTGAAGCTATAAAAAAAAAATCTCTCCAAGGTCCTCTCTCACTCTGGCTCTTGTCTTCTCTCTCCTGGACTACTTGCTCCATTGGAAGCAGGCTGCTGTACTGTGGGGATCCCCATGGAAAGGCCCATCTGCCCAGGGATGCAAGCTTGGGGTGAACAGTCAGAGAGGAACTGAGGTCTCCTTCCTCCTCCCACGTGAGTGATGTTGGAAGAAGATGCCCCTCTCACATCCTCAGACAACAGTGTAACCCCAGCCAACAGCCCGACTGCCACCTCCTGCAGGACCTTGACCCAGAAGCCCCCAGTGAAGCCCATCTTTAACTCCTGACCCATAGAAACTACAGGATACTAAGTATTTGTAGTTTTAAGCTACTAAGTTTAGAGTCAATTTTCTCTACAGTGAGAGTAACAAATACAATGGCTTTGAGGTATTTTGAGGTATGGGGGAAAGAAGGCCGGTTGCTAGACAACCTGCCCTTGTTTCAGAGACATCTGGTGGGTGACAGAAGTTTGCATGGCTGGAGTCCTGGGAGGGTCACCTGTCTTCTGAGGTCCTCCTCGTCCAGCCACTGTCACCTTGACCAATGGTGCATCTCCTGGCATCTCAACCCTTTGACAACTTGGTACCCAGCAAGATTCTATCACACTTGAGCCACAGTTTCAGCTATTCTGACTCTCAGTTTTATTAATATTATTTCCAACAGGTCATTTGCCTGGTAAAGAACCACATCCTAGAAGAACAGGAGATCTAAAATTCGTATCATATGGGATAGATTCATTCATTTTCCAAATGTTTATTTGCTGGCTACTAGGCAGGCTACTAGGTCTTTAACTTATATGCAGAGTACATCATGCTAAATGCCGAGCTGGATGATGCACAAGCACAAACTGGAATCAAGAGTGCCGGGAGAGATGTCAGTAACCTAGATATGCAGAAGACACATCCCTTATGGCAGAAAACGAAGAGGAACTAAAGAGCCTCTTGATGAAGGTAAAAGAGGGGAGTGAAAAAGCTGGCTTAAAACCCAACATTCAAAAAGCTAGGATCATGGCATCTGGTCCCATCACTTCATGGCAAATAAATGGGGAAACAATGGAACAGTGAGAGGCTTTCTTTTCTTGGGTTCCAAAATCACTGCAAATGGTGACTGCAGCCATAAAATTAAAAGACAATTGCTCCTTGGAAGGAAATCTGTGATAAACCTAGACAGCATATTAAAAAGCAGAGACATTACTTTGTTGACAAAGGTCAGTATAGTCAAAGCTCAGGTTTTTCCAGTAGTCATGTAGGGATGTGAGAGTTGGACTATAAGAAGGCTGAATGCCAAAGAATTGATGCCCTTGAACTGTGGTGTTGGAGAAGACTCTTGACAGTACCTTATACAGAAAGGAGATCCAACCAGTCCATCCTAAAGGAAATCAGTCCTGAATATTCATTGGAAGGACTGAGGCTGAAGCTGAAGCTCCAATACTTGGGCCACCTGATGCAAAGAGCCGACTCATTAGAAAAGACCCTGATGCTGGGAAAGGTTGAAGCAGGAAGAAAAGGGGATGACAGAGGATGAGATGGTTGGATGGCATCACTGACTCCATGGACATGAGTTTGAGCAAGCTCTAGGAGATGGTGAAGGACAGGGAAGTCTGGCATGCTTCACAACATAGGGTAGCAAAGAGTTGGACAGGATCAAGCAACTGAACTCATTTCCTTATCAGTGATCTATTGCTACACAAAAAACCTCCCTGGTTTAGTGACTTAGGGCAATGCAGCGATTCATTTTTCTCACTCCTTTACATTTTTGTCAAGGATCTGTAGGAATGCCTTGACCCTGCTCTATGTGGTACCGAGTGGACCACTCAGCTGGGGGCTGGGATCTGTTCTCGCCAGTGGCTTCCATGCAGGATGCTGGTCCCCCGGCAGGTCAGCAGGGGCCCCTGTTCACCTCTGTGTCAGCTGCTTGGGCTTCCTCACAGCATGGTGACTGGATTCCCAGAGCAAGTGTCCACAGAGGACCAGGTAGAAGCACAAGGCATTTTAAAACTTTGTCTCAGGAGTCACAACACGTTACTTCAGCCATTGGTACCTTCAATTGGCTGAAGCTGTCACAAAGTCCCGCCAGATTCAATATGGGGAAAAAGGACTTCCGTCTCTTGATGGGGGGTGGGGAAAGTCAAGATTTTAAAAGCTTCTATAATACCATGTGGGCTGGGAAATATTGTTGTGGCCACCTTTGGGGAAATACAGTCTGATACCCATGCTAATAGAGGTAGAATGCATTCGAACCCTAGCCTCAGAGGTTAAACTCTTCACATCATAGTTCTATATTTCTTCCTCCTTTGGTGCCCCTCGTGTGGAAAGAAGAACAACATTTCTTACCTGTTTTGTCCACAGCAGAAGACCTTTCTATAGAGAATTACAGAGATTTTGATCTCTGACAGAAAGAACCATTTATCTTTTTCCTATTCAGTTCTAAAGGTCAATTAACTACAGTTTTTCAAAGTGCTTTTGAAAATATAAACTATGTGGGCATTCCCCCTTTGTAGCATTCATCCTAGTCACCCAAGGACCCTGTGGAAAATGCAGGTTTCTGATTGCCCTGAAGGGATTCTAGTTTATAATATCTAGGGGAAGGGCTCAGAAATCTTCATTTTCCTTCAGCACCCGGAGTTATCACCATGCGGAGACTAAGTACCACACTTTGAGCAATGACTTACACCTTTTCCATTGTTTTTCGCTGGCTGGGACCTTTAAATACCTCCGCTTGTGTTTGGGATTCCTTATCTTATGTGTCAGTGTGCTTTCCAGGTGGCTCAGGGGTAAAGAATCAGCCTGCCAGTGCAGAAGCTTCAGGAGATGTTAGTTCAATCCTTGGGTGGGGAAGATGCCCTGGAGAAGAAAATGGCACCCTGCTCTGGTATGGACAGAGGAACCTGGTGGGCTATAGTATATTTGATTGCAAAGAGTCGGACACGACTATGCGACTGAGCATGCACACAAGTGTCTCACGTGTCAGTGCCTCCAGACTTGCTCCTCCAGTCTTCCATGCAGGCAGAAGCATGCTTGCTCCATCTCACAGGCAGCCAGGGCATAGGGGGTGGATCTAGTCTTCAGCCAATGAGATGCAGCCACGTAGAGCTGTATCAGAAGGCAATGCTGGCCAGGACTCAACAGTGTAAGCGGATACCTCAGGCTTCTGGAGACAGCAGGAGCAGCCTTTCTAGGATGAGGGGCCCAAACTCACATCAAAGAGACACTTTTCAATGCCCATGACCTGCACTCTTTACATTTTTTTTTTTTACAGTGTTGTTGAGTTGTTGTAAGAACCCTGAATATGACATCTACCCTCTCCACAGTTTTTTGAGCATAGCACACTCCTGTTGGGCATAGATACAAGGTTTCACAGATGTCTCTAGAGATTATCTATCTTACTCCACTGAAACATTATGGCCATTCTTTAGCACGGCCATGGCATCTTTCACTGGTCTGCTTCTAGAGTTTGATGTGGACACTGTTCCTGGAGGCACTGGGCTTCCCAGGCAGTGCTAGTGGTAAAAGAACCCACCTGCCAATGCAGGAGACATAAAGAGATGCAGGTTCAATCCTTGGGTCAGGAAGACCCCCTGGAGGAGGGCATGGCAGCCCACTCCAGTATTCTTGCCTTGAGAATCCCATGGACAGGGGAACCTGGCAGGATTGCCTCTGGTCCTTCCAGAGACTCTATGAACTGTCAAATATTTTTCAATAAACCTTGTGTCCAGTTATACATGCTGCACGCATGCTAACTTGCTTCAGTTGTGTCCGACTCTGCAACCCTATGGACTGTAGCCCACCAGGCTCCTTTGTTCTTGGGATTCCATAGGCAAGAATACTGGAGGATTGTCATGTCCTCCTCCAGGGGGTCCTCCCGACCCAGGAATCAATTCTGCGTCTCTTATGCCTCCCACATTGGTAGGCGGGTTCTTTATCACTAGTGCCACTGAGGAGCGTTTCTACTGTTTGCAACTGAAAAAGCCTGATTGAGAACTGTCAGTATAAAGCGTTTCATGCTTTGAAGTCCTTATTATTATTTCTAAGAGGCAGCAAAGTCTATGCTTAATTGACATCATGCTTCTGCTTTGGTCTTGGTTTACATTGGTTGTTCTATATTGGCAAATGTGTAAGAATGTTTCACTGCATAGATGGCAGTGCCTGTGCTTCTTATTTTAGTGTAAATTTTTAGAACAGAGGACTCTCATCTCTTTGGTTGGTTTTGAACAACCCTAACCACTTCACCGTATATAAATAACTCATTTATCATAAAACAAACCTCACTGATTCAATTGGTTCCCATTGTACCATGAGGATTTTGAAATGCAAATAAAAGCTTGATTAACAATAAAAATCATTAGATATAACAAACTGCACAATAATAAAAGTAATTTAGACACCACAGCAGAGTTCATTGTAATGAAATTTGACTTGTGATGAAATTTGTAAGGAAATTTGAAACACTATTTGAGCCTGTCCTTATATAGTGGTAAAGAAAGGCAGAAAGAGACAGAGAAATGGAGCAAACTAAAACTGGAGGGAATGTGTTTGTTTGCAAGTAACCGGATTAATCACAGTCACTTGAGGAAAAGCTCCCTGGGAGTCTGTCTGTATTTGGATAGAGGGTCGTGTTGGAGTGTGTGAATCCCAGACAGCCTTCAGAGCCTCGGTACAATGGATCGATGCTCCAGTGATGCTAGTTTGGGATCTAGGGACAGGAATGCTTTTCTGATGATATATTATAGGAAAGTAGAATGGACTTTTAAACAAGCTAAGATAAGGCAGTTACTCAAGTAGTGAAATATAGGTTGAAAACGGGAATAAGAGAAATAAGTTTTTGCTTCTCTAAGTGACTCTCTTTTCTATGATTCCTCTGAGAGTTCATTTTCTTTTGCTATTAATGTACCCATATTTCTTCCACAGACATAACCTGCCAGGGTAAAACAACATAAACACTTGAGGCATCAGCACAGCTCATTTTCCTAAAACTCCAATAATTCACAGTGACAGCATAATAAAATACACCCGACCTCGTGCAGACTGCAGAGATGGTGCGCTGATGGTTAAGGTGCTGACTATCAAATTTAAACCCATCCTTTTAAAATTGGCTCTGTGATGCCGGGATTGCATTTCGCTTTTGCCAGGAGGTGATATGTGAAGCTCTACCAGCAGGGGGCAGGAGAGAGGCTGAGAGGCTGCCGGAGGGAGAAGAGGCTGGCTGCCTGGTTTGCGTCTTTGCCTGGACAGAGTAGCTGTTTCCGTAGCAGCGCTGGACTCCACTGGCAGATTTTCCCCGCACTGCTAGACCCAGCCTCACTGTGTCCCCGTAGGACACCTAACCAACGTTACTGAGGGGAATCCCCTCAAAGTTCCTGAGGCAGCAGCACCAGGGGACCCTCTTCCCTGAGGTTCAAGTTTTGGCCCCACAAGCCTTCCTCCAAGCTTCTGTTGTCGTTCAGTCGCTCATTAGTGTCTGACTCTTTGCGACCCCATGGATTGCAGCACGCCAGGCTTCCCTGTCCTTCACCATCTCCCAGAACTTGCTCAAATTCATGTCCATAGAGTCAGTGATACCATCCAACCATCACATCCTCTGTCACCCGCTTCTCCTCCTGCCCTCAATCTTTCCCAGCATCAGGGTCTTTTCCCAGAAGTCCGTTCTTCGCATCAGGTGGCCAAAGGATTGGAGCTTTAGCTTCAGCATTCGTTAGTCCTTCCAGTGACTATTCAGGGCTGATCTCCTTTAGAATGGACTGGTTTGACCTCCTTGCTGTCCAAAGGACTCTCAAGAGTCTTCTCCAATACCACAGTTCGAAGGCATCAATTCTTCGGCGCTAAGCCTTTTTTATTGTCCAATTTTGACATCCATACATGACTACTGGAAAAACCATAGCTTTGAGTTTAGGGACTTTTGTAGGCAAAGTAATGTCCCTGTTTTTTAATAGGCTGTCCAGGTTTGTCATTGCTTTTCTTCCAAGGAGGAAGCATCTTTTAATTTCAAGGCTGTATTCACTGTCCACAGTGATTTTGAAGCCCGAGAAAATAAGCTTCCACACTGTAGTAATTTCACCCTTTTTCCTTTGATCCTCCAACTCTAGGGGTACTAGCTGCATCAAAGCTGTTGGTGGCTTAGCGTTCCTTTTTTTGCCATTAAAAATCCCCAATATCTGGCACACAATTTCCAATATGTAGTTCCCTCTTATAAAAAAAATAAAAGCCATTGTGGTTCTTTCCACTTGAGTGGAACTTGATGACACAGATGGGCTTCAATTTTCCTCCATCCCCAGATACTGTTGTTGTTCAGCCACTGGGTCGTGTCTGACTCTCTGCAGCCGCATGGACTGTAGCATGCAGGCTCCTCTGTCCATGAGATTATCCCAGGGAAGAATACTGGAGTGGCTTACCAATTCGGTCTCCTCTCCTCAGACATATGAACACTGAACACTGACATCTGTTACTGGTGTGAACCTCAGGAAACACTATCCTGATAAACATACTGGAATTAGAGTGAGGCAGACATGTTTGAGACATTTAGTCAGTTTAAATTATCTCAAATCTAGAGAATTTTATTCTCAGTATATTGTAATTTTCTGATTTGGAAGTCCTGAGCCTAGAAATCAAAACATTTTGGACATTAAAGATCATCTAATTGAATTACTGATATAGAAGAAGAAAGAACTCCCCAAAGCTAAAGTTATTCACCAACATTCATTATTAGCAGTAAAGACTGGACTTGTGCACAGATCTTTTAGCCAAACCACTAGCAGAATCCCCCCCAAAACATGTCTCAGTGGAAGGAGTAGCAATGATAGTATCCTCGAGACAATCTGTACAAATTCTCTTGCTACAGACGATCGGAACATCTGGAAGACTATTTAAAAAAATCCTTGAAGGGATCAAAAAGCTAATCAGTAGAAGATTTAATCGAGCCAAATCATGGATAAGACAGAAGCCCCATGAGGGTTGGAGGACAAAAGGAACTGTGCAAGGCTCACCCAGTGGAAGTCTGTCTGCGGTGAACCCTTAAATATTTGGTTGAGACTTGGAAGGGATGGACTCTAGGAGAAAGATGAGTCAGCCCTCAGAGAGATTTCAGATCAGCTTCAGACAATCTGGATGGCACAGAAAATCCTAGTCCCTGAAGTTCGATTAAGATGATCCAGCCTATGACCCAGATCATGCAGACGCTCTGGATGGCAGCTATTTTCCTCTTTGTTCACCTGCCTTGTCGTGACAGCCTCACAATGGAAACTGCATACACTTCAGAGCCAATCACAGTTTAATAAGCCCACCCTCCTCTGCGAGACCCTAGGGAAGTGTCTACATGCATGAGTGCTAAGGTGCTTCGGTAGTGTCTGACTGTGACCCTATGGACCGCAGCCCCCCAAGCTCCTCTGTCCATGGGATTCTCCAGGCAAGAATACCAGAGTGGGTTGCCATTTCCTTCTCCAGGGGATCTTCCCTACCCAGGGATAAAACCCACATCTCTTATGTCTCCTGCATTGGCAGGTGAGTTCTTTACCAGTAGTGCCACCTGGGAAGCAAAGTGTCTACACTGGGGCAGAGAGGCTGTGTGTTACCCTCAGTGATAGGAGAAAGGAGTGAAAAAATACTAAGCCGTTTTATTATCTCCTTTTAGCTTATGATCTCCTTTCTGTTCCTGTTTCTCCAGGCACCCTTGGGCAATCTCGGCTAAAGTCTGTCCTCAGAGCTACATAAGCCAGGCTCCACTTCCCTCCTGGACACATTTCTGAGGGTCCTGCCCTCAGACTCGGAGAGGCAGGGGCATCACTCATCTGGGTCACGTGATTTCCATGTCAAAGGTTTACTGTGAGTTTGACCTTTACATTTCTGTTCTCTCTCCCTCCTGCTTTCCTTTTTGGCTTTCTCTTTTCAGGCACAGAGAAAAGAACTACTTTATAAACATTGCAAAATATAATTTAACTTCATGCTCAACATTTTCCCCCCAACCCCTCTTTATTTTCCATTCCTTCCTTCTCTCCTTCCAGGGATTTCTTCTGATGGGTGTGCATCCACCCAGGCCCAGTGAATGTTCTATACTCTTGACTGTGTCCATTCTTGGTGATGTAACTGTGATGATGTAACCCAGCTCCCCAATATCAATTCCGTTCACATCCTTCCTATTATTTTGTGATTCTGGACACTTTACCTGCCTCCTCTTCTAAGATATTAGGTCCCTGAAGGTAGAAATGGGATTTTATTCATTTTTATTGTTGTTATTTATTGATACTTAAATTTTTAAAATATTTTTAAAGTTTGGTGGGGAATGAGATTTTCATCTCTTTTTCATCAAAGTATAGTTGATGTACAATAATATATAAGTTACAAGTGTCAAATATTGTGATTCACAACTTTTAAAGGGTGGGCTTCCCTGGTGGCTCAGATGGTAAAGAATCTGCCTGCAAAGCAAGAGACCCAGGTTCGATCCCTGGGTCAGGAAGATTCCCTGGAGAAGGGAATGGCAACCCACTCCAGTATTCTTGCCTCGAGCATCCCATGGACAAAGGAACCTGATGGGCTACAGTTCATAGCATCGCAGAGTCGGACATAACTGAGCGACATGACTTGTGAATATAGTGATTCACAAGTTTTAAAAGTTATTCTCCATTTATAGTTATTCTAAAATATTGGCTGTATTGCCTGTGTTATATAGCATATCCTCATAGCTTATTTTATACATGACATTTTGTACCTCTTAATCCTCTACCCCTCCCATCTTCCCTCTCCCCAGGTAACCACTGGTTTGTTCTCTGTATCTGTAAGGCTTTTTTCTTTGCTGTTATATTCATTAGTTTGTTGTCTTTTTAGATTCTACACATAAGTGATGTCATACAATATTAGTCGTTCTCTGTCAGACTTATTTCACTCAGCAAATACCCTCTCAAAGAGTCGGACATGACTGAGTGACTTAGCAACACCCTCCAAATCCATCCAAGCTGTTGCAAATGGCAAATTTTCATTCCTTTTTTGGCTGCATAGTATGCCGTTGTGTGTGTGTATTTATGTATATATCACTTCTTTGTCCATTCATCTGTTAATGAACACTTAGGTTACTTCTGTGCCTTGATCATTGTAAATAGTGCTGTTATGATCATTGGATGCATATATGTTTTCAAATTAGTGTTTTTGCTTTTTTTGGATGTATGCCCAGGAGTAGAATTGCTGGGTCACATGGTAGTTCTCTTTCTACTTTTTGAGAAACCTTTGTACTATTTTCCACAGTGGCTGCACCGACTTACGTTCCCAGCAACAGTGTAAGGAGGGTTCCTTTTTCTGTGCATCTTCACCAACCTTTGTTATTCTCTTGGCTAAACTTCCTACTGATATTCAGGCCATTGTTTTTGTGTCATGCAAGGTAGGGTCAGGATCAAGAATCCCTCTCCATTTCCCTCTAAAGGGCAAGTCTCTGATTCAAGACATGGGAGAATAAAAAAGGAAAGAGAACAGAATGGAAAACAGGCATAAGGGGGAATGGATGTAACTTATTTGTTCAAGTGTTTATTAATATTAAGCACCTACTATGTGGTAGGACTTCTCTGGGAATAGAAAAATGAAGAAAACTTGGCATCAAAGAAAACCAAAGAAAGGAAGGATTGTTAATTTTGTCAAATGCCAGTGAGGAGACAAGTCAGGTGAAAAGTAACCTTTGGGTGTGAGAATGAGATGGTCATTGCTATTCTTGGAAAGAGGTTTGATGGAATGGTGGATGCTGAGAGAAAAGTGTGGTCGGACGAATGAGGAGCAAGTGGAAAACAAGGGAACAGAGACACTCAGTTCAACAGCTCTTTAAGACTCTTAACTAAGAAAATCTGAGTCAAAAGGCTGGAGGGAAACATGGGGTCAAGGCATGGGCTTGTTTGTTCTTCATGTTTTCAGATGATGAGAGGCTCTGAACACATACAGATGCAGGTGAGAAAGAGCCATTTGATTGATGGGCAATTGCAGGCCCAGAAGGAGAGATGATCTGAGACTTCTAAGAAGTTAGAAGGGGTAGAGTTCCAGGAAGCTGGGGTAGGGTGGTCCATGGGCAGGGGGAAGGATTGTGTCCTCTTGGAACTTGAGAGAGGGAACGTGGAGGGGAAAAGGGTGGGGAAGACTGCAGGTGGGAGGGGGTGAAGTGGGTTAGAAATGAGGGGAGCTTCTGCCCGATGGCTTTTGTTTTCACAGTGACAAGGAAACAAGGTAATTAGTCGAGAGTGATGGGAGAGGTGGTGAATAGGGATCTTAAGAAGAGAGAAAAGGTAAAGGTGGAGAATGGCAGAGAGCCAGTTCTGTGACTTCCTGAGCAGCATTTAGCAGACAAGTGGCAGGATTTACCCCACAATGGAGTCTGGGATTTGAGAGAGTGGTGTGTGGATTCAGGGGATGGCATTTTATTGAGTGAATATGACCCAAGGACAAGCTCAATAGCACTGATGTCTTGTAAAAGAACAGCAGGCACAGGTAGGGAAAAAACTGTTTTCCAAAAAGTTTTCTGGAAAATCTAAGCTGCAATCAGGACATCTCTTTAGATCTCCTGCCTTCTCCTCCCATCATCCTAGGAAACGTCCCCCAGGTCATCACATGGGAGCGGGACACTCCGTGCTAATTAACAGTTTTGGTCAGAACACCACGAGGCAGAGTTTACACACTCCTGGGGCCCCTTCAGCGCCAGGCTCAGACCATAAGTAAAACAATTTCCCTCCAGGGCTAAACCCACCACAGCACCAATGAACCGCAGAGTGACCCGTTGCTAAAACATTTTTCCATCAAAAGCACATTTTCCACTTAAAGCACTCAACCTCATGGTGTCTTAATTTTTTCCTTTCTTAAAGTGTTGAAAGTCTGTCCTTCACTTAGAAGAGAACTGCCATTACAAGCTTCAGGGCTTCCTTGATGTTGGCACAGCAGAAGGAATTAACATGAGTTGAAGGAAAAGCAAGAACAAGAGAGAGAGAGGCGGGAAGAGCTATTTGTGGCCAGGCAGGTAGCACATGAAGATTGTCGCAGACTTTGATTATTTAGTGATTCTGTGATGTGTGAATGAGGCCCTACAGGCTGGGGACGGCCCTCTTGCTCTGGGTTTTGATCTCTGTCAGTAATGAGATGCCAGCAGCCCCTACTTCAAAGCCTTAACTGATACAGATAATCTCCTGAAAGGCTCCCAGAATCTCAAGTGATCTCTCGGACTAAAGTGTGGAGGATTATGTAGACACCAGAATAGATGATGGAAGATGTCTTTCTTGCTTCATACTTGCTCTTTGATTTCTTTTAAATGTCCTCATTTTCAGTTTCCAAAGGGGCAGTCCACAGCTTACACACCATTAACACTGAAGGTCATCATTGTCAGATTATAGCAAAGACCCTGGGACATCCATAAATTTTATCTTTCCTTTTTTTTTTCATCCTGACTGTCTGCAAAAACACTGCCTTCCAGATTCGGTGATTAAAGTGGTGCAGGGTGACAGGATCCAGCCTGCTGTGGAGACGGGGTTTTTTTTCCTGACAAATCCATAGCTGCTCAGAGATTACACTTGGATTCTTTTGAGGTTTAATCTCTGCACATTCAAGGACGGGGGTAGGGGGGTGGGACAAAAGGCCTCAGGGTATGAGAAACATGCTATAAAACAGCATGAACATCAGTTTCCTGTATCCAATTATGCTTTGAGCTGAAAGCATATAATTTTCAAGGTATGTTGTACCAAGAAATATATCTGGAATATTTTATACTGGACAACCTCGGACTCTAGAAGCAAAACAGCAGGGCAGGGTCATTCCTCACAACTTGGTCTTTTGTAATCCCCAGACATGAAAGAGGAGTAACAAACACTTCAATGTTCCGAAAACACATGAGATCCAAAGGTTAAAGGAAGTCATGGATGAATCTGCTTAAAAATTACCTGATACCCTCTTAATATACATACAGTTTACTCTAAAGGATTTTTCACAATTAAAATACTAAGAAATTAGAATACATTATACTCTCTTCTGCGGGTGCAACATATGTCAATGTCTGTCAGGACAGAGACCACATCTGCATTCCCAGAGGGGCTCAGGACTGGCAATATGCTGGTTGACCAGTTGACTGAGTGACTGTTAACAGCCAATGATTTTAAAATGTTTTCAGGCAACAAAGAAGCAGACTCCCCTGGTGTCTTAGTGGTAGAGAATCTACCTGCCAATGCAAGAGACGTGGGTTCGATCCCTGGGTCAGGAAGATCCCCTGGAGATCTTCCCACTCCAGTATTCTTGTCTGGGAAATCCCATGGACAGCGGAGCCTGGCAGGTTGCCGTCCATGGGGTTGCAAAAAGTCGGACATGACTTAGCGACTGAACAACAAGGTCTCTGTTGGCTTTCTGCTGCAGAGGACCTAAGGTTTTGATTTTAAGTTGAGAAAAGAAGGAGATCTTTAAAAAAAAAAAACTTGAGATTGATCGATCCATCAGCTTGTGCTGTCCTAACAGAGATGTTGTTAGAAGGGAGAAATGGTCTTTAAAAAATGTTCTCTCTGTGTCTTTTCTCTTGTCTCTTGACGATCCCATGCCTCTCCAGTGATCAAGCCGGTTGATACCGTGTCCTGATACTGTGTCCTGAAATCTGACGAGAGGTCTGCCCCTCGGGGGGGAACAGGGCTTTGTGTTCCCTGCCCCCCTCATGAACAGGGCTTTCATGAGTGACTGTGAGCCGCAGGATGGCTCCTAGAAGTGCCGCTTTCCAACATCTGTCGGTAGAGGTGTGGGACCTGGGCTCTTGGAGTCTTTTCATCCTTCGGGCTCTGTGATTTGTGAGAGGTGCATGTGTTTCCAAACAGATTTTTTATTTTATATCTTATTTTATTTTTGGAGCATTATTGCTTTACAGTGTTATGTTGGTCTCTGCGGTACCACGAAGTGAATCAGCTATATGTGTACATATATCCCTTCCCTCCTGTGCCTCCCACTCCCCTCCCCCACCCCACCCCCTAGGTCATCACAGAGCACAGGGCTGAGCTCCCTGCGCTACTCGGCAGCTTCCCATTAGCTATCTATTCTACACGTGGTAGTGTATACGTCAATCCCAATCTCCCATGTCATCCCACCCACCCCTTCTCCCCCTGTGGCTTCCCGTTTGTTCTCTAAGTCTGTGCCTCTAATCCTGCCCTGCAAATAGCTTCATTGTTGTTGTTGTTCAGTCACCCAGTCATGTCTGACTCTGCCACCCCATAGACTGCAGCATGCCAGGCCTCCCTTGTCCCCCACCATTTCCCGAAGTTTGCCCAAGTTTATGTCCATTGCATTGGTGATGCCATCCAGCCATCTCATCCTCTGACACCCTCGTGGATCACTGCCTTGTCGTGGCAAAGGGGCTTGTGTAATTCAATGAAGTTATGAGCCATGCCATGTCGGGCCACCCAAGACAGACGGGTCATAGCAGAGAGTTTTGACCAAACGTGATCCACTGGAAGAGGGAATGGCAAACCACCCCTGTATACTTGCTGTGAGACACTCATGAACTGTATAAGAGCACAAACAGGTACATAACATAGAATATTACTCAGTCATAAAATGGAATGAAACTGGGTCGTTTGTAATGATGTGGATGGACCTAGAGACTATCATACAGAGTGAAGTCAGAAAGAGAAAAACAAATATCGTATACTAACACGTAGATGTGGAATCTAGAAAAACGGTGCTGATGAATCCATGCAGGTTCTAGTTACCTGGCAGATGCTCAATCTTCCTACCTCACCTCTACTTTCCGCCACTCGTGGGACAGATGAAATAAGCTGACGCATGTAAAACAGTTTGAGCAGCAAGTACTACTTATCTAAGTATTTGCTGCGAATGCTATTACTGGTATTATTCTGAATGGAGTGAAAATTCTTGGTAACTAGTCCTGGGACAATGAATGGTTGGTTACATTTAATTTCAAACACTCATCGTCTTGTGTGAAAGGGGCACTTCCTGGGCAAACTTGGGATGGTAGGAAAGGTCTTCTGGTCCCCCCGACACCCCTCCCTTCTCCTTCTCAGACTTCCTTCTCCATCCCCACCTGCAGTGTGCCTCTCTCTGCTCCCAATGCCCCCTAAATCACCCTTCACCAGACTGGCACCCACCTGGGCCCTAGGATCCAGAGTGCTTACTTCTAATTCCAAGCCAACAGCAACCACACACTCCTGCACAACTAACTCCAGCCAGTTCCTATAACCAACACAAATAAACTGACGCTGAAGGTTGGCACAGTTTATGGATCCAAAGTGTGGGCCTTCTCAGGTGGGGCGCAGGAGTTTGCAGCGTTTTGAAAAGTGTGTACTGGAACTGCTCTTCAGTTTGGCATCAAATCTCACCATCGTTTTTTCTTTTTTTCAGAAAAGTCACTGACTGCCTGCTGCGTCTGTGTCCTCAGTCACTGAGGATGTCCTGATGACTCAAGACCGAGAAAATCAGCCTTTCTGCAAGTTGCATTCTGTAAGTGTATGTGTGTGCTAAGTTGTTTCAGTCATGTCTGACCCTTTGCGACCTCAAGGACTGTAGCCCACCAGGCAACTCTGTCCATGGGATTCTCCAGGCAAGAATACTGGAGTGGGTTGCCATTTCCTCCTCCAGGGGATCTTCCCAATCCAGGGATCAAACCTGTGTCTTTTATGTCTCCTGCATTGGCAAGCAGATTCTTTACCACTAGTGCCACCTGGGAAGCCCATTCTGTAGATTAAACAGACAATAAACAAATAAACAGTCATTTTGGCTCATGAATTAGGGTTTACCTGCTGCTCCCAGCCCTATTCTCTTTCCTCCCAGGCTAGGGGAGTTGGTCCTGAGTTGCTGTGGGTAATTCATCCGAGAATAGGTTGTGCATCCGGATAGAGGGAGAACAGGAACTGTCTTCTGATGGGTCATGAACAGGCTGCCCTGTTCTGATTTCCTTTGACCCTGACCTTGCCTGCCTTCCATCCTGTGTGAAACTCCAAGCATCCCAGATTCCCTGCTGGCTGGCAGTTCTACTATTGTCTATAAAAAGTTACACTGAGATTTCAAATAAATACATTATTTACTTCAGAATCTATAAAATATTTATCTGTCATGCTAAATATACACAATATTTGTATTGCACATGACAGGAAACTTGTTTGGAACTTTCCCCAAATTGTGGAAGGTGTTGTCTTGAGGGGAGAGTACAGGGTGGGCGCCTCAGGAGACAGAGCGTGATCCCTACATCTGGAAAGGTGCTGCTCAGGAAGAAATGGGCACCGGAGACTGTGACAGACAGAAATCACTGTGCCCTCAATGTACTCCATGGGGCTCAGACGGGAAAGAATTTGCCTGCAGTGTGGGAGACCCAGGTTTGATCCCTGGGTCAGGACGATCCCCTGAAGAAGTACATGGCTTCCCACGCCAGTATTCTTGCCTGGAGAATCCCATGGACAGAGGAGCCTGGTGGGTTATAGTCCATAGGGTCACAAAGAGTCGGACACGACTGAGTGACTAACACTTCCACGTTCAGTGTCCTCCAGGGTTCCTGCTTGTTAGGGACTGAATTGTGCCCCCCAGTAAAATTCACGCATTGAAGCCCTAACCCCCAGGACCTCAGGAAGTGACTATATTTGGAAATGGGCCTTTAAAGAGACAATTAAGTTAAAGGGAGGGCAGTAAGGTGGCTCTAATCCAGTCTGACCACTGTCCTCATGAAGAAGAAATTAAGACCCGTAGAGACACAGCAAGAGTTCAAGCGCACAGAAGAGGAAAGACCCTGTGAGGACTCAGCAAGAAGGCGGCCGTCTTCCAGCCAAGGACAGAGGCCTCAAGAGAAACAGAATTGCTGACACCTTGATCTGGCACTTTCAACCAACCAGAACTGTGAGAAGATAAATTTCTGTTGTTTAAGTCTAGCATATTTTGTCATGGGTGCCCTAACAAACTAAAACATATACTTTTAGTTCTTGAATCAAAATAACCACCCAGACGGAGGCTTCTCTGTATTCAAATGGACAGAAACTCTCACTCAGCTCTGAGGCTGGACATACCCCTCAAGTGGGTTCATTCACTCCACCAAGCAGCAGGACATGGAGCTCACCTGGTACGTTCATGGTCCAGAATATGCTATAGAAATCCTGGCACCTCCACCCAGATGTCCAGCTGCCTCCCCGTGCTGCTCCCCTATAGGAGAAGCCACCCAGGATAGACCACCCATCTCATCGCCCACCTCATCCAACAGGTGAAGAAGTCTCCTCATGGTGAGTCTGACTCCCCAGAAATGCACATCTTTGAATTGCACTGTGACAATGGGCCATGCATCTCTGCACAAAACCACTTCTCATCCTGACCTTGCCCCTTCTCTGCCACTTCCTCCCAACCTCAGGATCTCATGGACTACCCTCCACAAGCCTTGTTCATCCCTGCCCTTCTCCGGATGTCCATCACCAGCCTAAGTTTCTCTGTGGAATATACATACTGTATCCTGGTTGTCTTATCTTGTGGGAAGGCTCTCCTGGAAATCAAAGAATGCACCTGTTAGAATAATGGCAGAAACTTTGCATTTTCTCCACATTGAAAAACAGGTGGGCAGCTTGGGGAGCAGCAGCTTTGTTCTTCCCGCAGACCTCGGGTGTCATCACACAAACCGCTGAGGGCAGGACTGCTACACAGTCCTTGCCCACCCAAGTCAATGCCCTCCTGTCTCCTCACCTTGTCTTTTCACCTCCCTTTCCTGAGCCCCGACTCCTGGCTTCAGGCGGCACAGCCTCTTCCGTTGCTGCGATGTAGCCGGGTCCTAACTCTCTATGCTAAGGTGTCAAGTTGAGATGTTATTACATGTCTCTGGGGATTGAGTACTGGACAGAAAACTCTGAACGACCAAAACACTGAAGATTAAAACCAGGCTCAAGAGAACAAGTGTTTGACCGCCCGAGTGAACAGACAAGGGGAGGGCATATCTGGGGGCAACTGCCCCGCTGGGTACCCCACACCTTCTGGGAGGAGGTGCCCCTGCCCTGGGAAGGCCATGGCCAGGGCATCGGTGGGAAAGCAGACCTCAGTTACCCCGGCCCTCAGTTACCTCCAGGCCCTCAGGTTTGCTGAAGAATGAATGACACCATTAGCGAGTGACAGCGGCTGTCTGCCTCCAGCATGGGGCCGGGAGGGGCCGTGTCTGGGCTTTTAAATGGGGGCTGGGATTGGAGAGAGGCAGGAATAAAAGAAGCAGATGCTGTCAAAATAGTTTACTGGCTTGATTCACTGAGTTCGGCAGCTGCCACAAAGAAAACAGATTCCTAGAGAAAGATCAGCCAGACAGCAAGTGCTTTCAAGGGGGCCTGATGGAGAGCAGAGATAAGGCTTTGCTTTTAAAGTATCATGCTTACCTTGCCTGGGATTCCATTTACAAGCGGGCCTGTGTGTGTGTGTGTGTGTGTTGGGAAGGACACAGGGATGTGACAATACCAGGGCACTGGAACACTGGTGTATAATGACATAGTGGGTGTGTATTCCCCTTTTCCAAAAGTAACCCCCCTCTCCCCAGGGACTCAGCTGGGGAATTGTGATTTAACAGCTTTTTTGTGTCTGTCTCCTGTGCGCCAGCACTTGGATTCCGGAGATAAGGGTACGGAGTGCACAGCACGAAGCTTCTGGAAGCTGCCTGCCCTCCCCCTCGCCAGCGGCTCCCACCCCAGCCTGGGGTCACAGGGCTGCACATTCCAACTGCAGGGTTAAAAGGGTTTAAACATCCACCTAGGTGACGCCAAGTAAATTAACTCTTCGTCGAGCCACTCCACTTTTGAACTCTGGCGGAATACACACATACCCTGGTAGGGTGAAGTCTGAAATGATTTTTGTTGGTGTGAGGGGGTGAACATTTTTAATTTGAAATGTTTTTCACATTAATGCATATGAGAGGACAAGAGCACCTCAAAGCAGTGAGGTTTTACAGATAATAGGCTAACACATATTTTTTTTTAAAGCTGGATAATATAAAGAAAAACATGAAGCTATTCAGTCCATGGAATGTATATAAATGTGGCAAAATTGTGAAGATGGTGTCCAAGTACCTCCCTTGGGAAGCCCTGTGTGAATACGCCTGAGCAGTACCCACCACAGTCAGCTAAACCAGGGTTTCCAGACTTTCCTGATAGGAGACATTGGTTGTCCACAAAGTTCAGGCTCCCCCACTGACCCACCAAACCCAGATCCCCAGGAGTAGGGCCCCAGGACTGAATGATAACTTGTGATGGGTGGAGATGAAGTTGCTAAGGCTGGATCCAGCTCCCACAACCTCAGAGCAGGCTCAGACGCTTGTTCACAGGTGGGTAGGAGAGAATGTCTGAGTCTACGTTGGACCCAGGACCAACTCCTGTGTCTCCTGAGCCCCAAACCTATGTCTTCCCTTTGTGCCAGTTACAGGGAGTTTCTGCCCCCAGCCCTCTCCCTCTAGAAGGCTGGGGCGGGGAAAAAGAGGGGAGGGGGTCAAATGCAGAAACCACCGTACCTGAGCTGGGTAGGGGGAGAGTATTTGCCCCTGATTTTGAGAAGCAGGGACCACAAGAGGGGTGAGCAGGGACAGTGCACTGAAGGCAGAGAGCACAGATCCTTGGCAGAACGGGCAGGCCTCTGTCCTCTGCCCTTGACCGTGGCAGTGGGGAGGCAGGTATGGGGGTTCCAAGAGCTTCAGCTCTCTCACTGACTAGCTGGGGTGACTTCCCAGCAGGAGAACAGACCTCAGAGAGATGACCTTCTGCCTTGACAATAGGACTAAGTCAACGGGTGCAATTAATCCATCAACAAATTTTAATTAAATTCTTACCGTGTTTGGTGCAGAGTGCTAGGCATGTGTGTGTGTGTGGAAGTCGCTCAGTCGTGTCTGACTCTTTGTGACCTCACGGACTATACAGCCCATGGAATTCTCCAAGCCAGAATACTGGAGTGGGTGGCCTTTCCCTTCTCCAGGGGATCTTCCCAACCCAGGGATTGAACCCAGGTCTCCTGCTAGGCATAGAGAGTAGAAAGCAGAGGGCATGGGCCTTCCCTCAAAGGGCTCACTGTCTGTCTGGGTGCAGAATAATAAGCATGACACATGACCATCACCCTGACCTGGGCAAGATAAGTGCAGGCTGGGTGTCTGGGCAAGATTTTAAGGGCGGGGTGGGGGATGCTGCTGAGTAAGATTTCAAGAAGGGAGGGAGGGCTATGCCATCTTTAGGGGTAGCTGAGAGCAGCCTGACCACAGAAGACTCATTTCTGGGTTTGCCCTCCTTCTCACCTGCTTACACACACACACACAGACACACCCACACATGTGGAGGTGGAAACAGTGATTTAAAGAGGCAGCCCAATGGTGCAGACTGCAGTGGGAATTTGAAGAATGAGAGGTGGAGGGGTGTGTGTGTGTGTGTGTGTGCATGTCTGTGAACCTGTCTCATTTATAAGACATCAGTAGTTTCTAGACTTCTCCATTAAGGGAACTACCATCACATGGGAGGAGATTCCTCTGCTTCCAGGGAAGAATCAACCAAGTGGTGAGCACGTTACTCACAAATGGTGTACTAGTAATCTTCTAGTTAGTGGCCATGATAGGAAAACCTGGAGAATTCATCAACTAGTAGTGGGTTCTAACAGGGCTCAACCAAAGGACCATCTTCCTTCATCAGAAAACTTCTGTTACAACCTCTCAGAAAACTCACTGCTGGCATAGTGAGGTGAAAATTTAAACATACAATCAACTCACACAGCCATGCTGAGTAATCCTTTCACTTACCCCACTGGTTGTCTGAGTCATTATAGACCCAACTCCGTCACAACTACAAGTACTCCAGGAGATGCTCTGTAATACCAGGACCAAGCAGATCCCCAAGAGGGAAAGTGAGGCTTAAAGTTCACCCTGGGATGGACCAGGTGACCGCCTCCTAGGCTTGCATAAGGATCTCTTTCAGTTTTCCATGGGACTCACGCCCCTCGCTCTGATATTTGAGTGAAAAGATGTTGGCTTCTCCGACGTCAAACTTTCACTGCTTCTCTACTGCCTGGGCTCCTCTTCTGACTAGGACAAAAAATACTTACTGTTTTCAATTTATGATTGACAGCCTGGATTGCTAGATGGGGAGTGGGAAAACTGATCTCCATAAAGTCAGACCTGCGTTATTGATTACCTTTCAAGATTATTTTCAAAATAATTTCACCAGTCCATTTAGATTGGCATAATAAAGTTTCTGCCAATAAAAATGGCACTGTAAAATAGACTTGCTGTAGAAGACCCAGCCAGAATCCCATAGCCATACCCCAAAACAAACTGAGAAGGCAGAGAAACCTATCCTTTGGTGGACACATTACATAAACGGATATAGCCAATTTGAATCAAATTTTCCTTGTGGAGTTTAAACATCCTGGGATTGAGTTTATGAGCACTGAATAGGGTTTTTGAAGCCACAGAAAGTTGATTCTAGAATTGTGGGGAATAGTTTAGAAGCTTATTTCTTGTCTAGAATGTAATTTCAAAGATAGAAGGAGACAAAGGGATCATAGTTTGATTCCCAAAAAGAGTCTGAACAGGAGTCATAGACTTACTCATCTGAAGTCTGGGAGGATTTTAAGACCCAAAGGATCAGAAGGCACAATAAAGGAAGCCTGCATCTTCCCAGATGAATATATTAGAAAAGAATTCGGTTACTTCCTAATTTTTTTAAAGATTAAGTTAAGAAAAAGTCCATTAGCTGACTTGATTTCTCTTAGGTTCTCCCAATATACCAACAGCTGTGATAACAAATATTCTGTCTTTAGATTTTAACAAAGATCTCCTTTATTTGATTTCATAAAACCTATGTAAGATAGTTAAATATTTTATATTCTTGGAGACAGACAGTAAAGATAAACATGTCACTATATAAAATACATAGTATATTAGATGGAGCTAAGTATTAAATAAAAAGTAAAACATGAAGGGAATCGGAAATGTTGGGAGAGGGAGTTTTGATTTTGGACAGGTGGCCCCACTAAGGACTGCCTCACTGAGAAGGTGTCATTCAAGTAGCCAAGGGTGAAGGAGAGGCGTGGGCTATCTGCAGAAGAACAGAAGAGTAAGTGCAAAGGCCCTGAGGTGGGCATATGCCTGCAATGTTCACCAGCAAAGGAGAAGCCAAGAGAGAAAGAGGAAAACCAAGAGAATCGTGTTCTGGAAGCCAAGTGCAAAAACCTACAGTTATGTATGGAAGAGGGAGACGCTAGCAGTGCCTGTGCTGTCACGGATTAAGGGATGTGAGGACAAGAATGGCCACTGGACTTGAAAATGTGGAGACTCAGAAGATGGAGAACAGAGCAGTTTTGGTGGAAAGATAGTGTTGTTGAACTCAGGTTTAGTTGCTTGCTGCTCAAGAATCCAATACTGAGAGACACAGTGTTGGATAGAAGGAAAGATAACTTTACTGAGAAAGGGGACAATCCTGGGGAGAAGGTGGACTTGTGTCCCAAAGAAACAACTCCCCATTGTCAACATTGTCCCCATTGTCAACAGGGGACAAGGGATTTTAAAGAGGTGTTTCAGGGGTGTGTAGGTGGAGAGAGGAGACTACATGCAGAAACATCACAGTCAGCTCTGACAGTCATCCTGAAATTGGTCATCAGTGGTCTGATCAGTGTCATTTTTATTGTTCTAAGTACAGTCAATCTTCAGTTCCAAGGTTGATTTGTACCCATTTCCTTAAGGCCAACTTTCACAATTTTGGCAGTTTATGTCATGGCTATAGCCTGGTTATCATGTAGTTAATTTCTTCCACTTGGTGGGGGTTTCAGTATCTATAAGACAACTCACAGGATATGATTCAGAATATTATCCATAGCCCTTGAGGAGGAACTAAAGGTCTTTGACTTGGTTTAATAACTAAACCATTATTATTCAGTCTTGACTATTTTTCTTTGCCTGCATTTTCTCATTTATCTGATTAAATTTATTCTTTGGCTAAAGTTTTTCTACATATAAGTTGCAGGTGGAGGACATAGGTGGGAGGTCTGTCTTGGGAAGGCCCCATGGTGTCCTGCTCTGTTACAATAGGAAAAATCAGTTTTTTGTCAACCAAAAAGTGATTTGACAGCAGGAGGACAGAAATCAGAGGCAATATAATATATGACTCCAAGGATTTTTGCTGAAAAGGAAGGGAGAGAAATGAGTCATTAGCTGGAAAAAGAAGGGAAGTCAAGAAGTTGAGAAATATCAATTTTTTCTTCCACTTTCATTAGTGTACAGTACTGTTTAAGGTGTACAGCATAATGATTTGATTTTCATACATCATGAAGTGGTTGTCACAATAAATTTAGTGAACATCTATCATCTCCTACAAATACAAAATTAAAATATTGTTCCTTGTGATGAGAACTCTTAGGATTTACTTTCTTAGCAATTTTTATATAACATACAGTGGTGTTAATTGCATTTATCATATTGAACATTGTATCCCAATACTTATTTATCTTATAACTGGAAATGTGTGCCTTTTGACCACTTTCATCCAAATCCCCCTCCTCCCAACTCTAGGAACCATACATCTGATCTCTTTTTCTATGATTTTGTTTGTTTTTAAAGTATAACTGACCTATAACATTGTGTAAGCTTTTGATGCACAAAATAGTGATTGGATATTTCTATGCAGGTAGCTCAGTGGGTAAAGAACCCGTCTGCCAATGCAGGAGACTTCAGAGATGTGGGTTCGATCTCTGGGTCAGGAAGATCCCCTGGAGGAGGGCATAGCAACCCACTCCAGTATTTTTGCCTGGAGAATCCCTATGGACAGAGGAGCCTGGCAGGCTACAGCCCATAGGGTCACAGAAGAGTTGGACATAACTGAAATGACTTAGCACACATGCAGAGAAATATCATTGTATTTGTATATTGACTGAGGAACCCAGCAAGGAGTGAAAATAGCTGATGCAGAAGAAACCGAGGAAGGGCCCTTGAGTCCTGTAAGAGGAGGGTTGGCCTCACCAGAAACAAAAGCAGTATGTCCACAGAACCTGGAAAGTAGGTTTGTGGACACGGGTTCTCACGGGTAGAGTTTGTGGACACTGTTTCCTGTTTGCTTCTAGTTTCTCAGTCCTATTTCAATAAGAGTTCAACTGAAAGTAAGAAGGGGGGAGGAAACTTGGGAAATTTGAGGCAAGAGAAGAAATCATGTAGGGCTCTTGGCACAGGGGTTGGTTTGCCAAACTTCAGAGCTGAGTGGTTGTTATATAGAGGTGATGGCCGTCAAAGCCAAAAATATTTAGTATCCATCACCTCACCGAAAAGGTCACTGATCCCAGATTTGGGAGAATGGGAGAGAGGATGGACATGGGACATGCAGTTTGATTATCTGGGAATGCTGAGAACCCCCACAGGGTCAGTGATCATGAATTTCAGTGAGAGAGGTCATTATGTCCATGACTGTCACCAGCAACGTTCAGCTGCGTGGGGCTAGGGACAAGTAGAAGAGCTACCACTGGGTGTGGCTTAGCCGGGGGAGGGGGAACAGTGAGAACCAAGCAGATGACTGGATGGTCTCTGAAAGGGGGTCCTTATAAAGGACTGGCCACAGGATTTAAGCTGGGGGAAAAGGATGTGAAGACAAGAGGTGATAATGTTACTGACCAGGGCTCTTGGCCTCCTTAATCAATAAAAGGCCAGACAAGACATTCAGGCAAGGTCTTATTGGGGCCCCTGCTACAGCAGGAGGAAGTCAAAACAAGTGAGTTTCCCTTGTTTGCTCCTCAAGGAGGAGTGGGCTGGTGCCTTGTATGGGGTGAGGGCAGGGGCAGGTTCAGGGGTCTGTCTGGAGGGGCGGCTTAGGTGGTCTGCCCACCCACCTGGTGGTACTGTGTGCAGGGGGCCTGTGCAGTACCGTGCATTTGCTCACTGCTCTTCAGAAGTGGAAGTTGGGTTTTGGGGCTTTCTGTATCTCATTTTTCCCTAGTTGACCCCAGTCCCTTTTAGTTTCTTGGTATTTTGTGGCTTGAGGAGATGTTTGTCCAGGTGCAAGCCCTGCAGCAAAGGGTCCGGGGTCTCAGGTCTCAGTAAGAGATGTTGAAAGGTGATGGGATTGGTGGATTAAAGCTCTTGTTGGAGCTGAAAAATTGTGGGGATTAGGAAATGAGGGGAAGTGAGCTGGAAAAATAGGAAATGGTGGATGGAAACTGGAAGGCAGGAGGCTGCAGTGATTGGCTGGTCTGGGAGCCAAAGACGGGGGAACATACAGAGCGGGGGTGAAACAGAACCAGGTCCTCAGGAGACAAGATGGAGAAGAGGCCTCTATGCTGGAAGGAGACACCCAGAAACTTTATAGGACTCTCGGGAATGAGGTGAACGTGGTGACGTGTCTCTTAAACCTCACGGTGGAACGCATCTTACAAGCCTACTTCAGATCACCAGATTATCCAGGAGAATGTACCTGTGTTTGACTTTACTATTTGCTATTTGCTATTTGATTAGAACCCAGACACTGTAAAGTTACACATTAACTTGTACATTTCTGTGCGAGAGATAATCCCACAGATTGTTAGCATTATGGCCTGTGGAACAGGAACCAGTCTTGTATCTACCGGAGCAATGCTATCCTCACTTTGTTTTCCAAATGTTTATAAACAGTCAGATCCTCTAAGTGCCCTTGGAATCAGCTTTATCATCATATTGGTTTCTTCATTCGTGAATTAATACGTTTTTGATGTGTTCATTCTGTATTTTCAGGAGAGCAGTGTTTTTCACTCTATGAAAAATTATAATTGAAAGGATATTAAAATCATCAACAATTTCAATGGGAGCCATGATGGAGAGAATAACTATTCAGAGGTAGGAGTCTTTAACTAAGTAATCAAGTTGAAATGAGGTCATTAGGGTGGGCCCTAACCCAATATGACTGGTGTTCTCACAAGAGGAAATTTAGACACAGACATAGGGAGAACCCAGCCATCTACAAGCCAAGGAGAGACCACAGAGGAAACCCACCCTACTAACACCTTGACCTCAAACTCTACCTTCCAGAACCACAAGGAAATAAATTTCCTCTTGTTTAAGCCATTCATCCTTTGGGGCTTTGCTATAGCAGTCCCAGTGAACCAGTGCAGCCAGCCCCCTCTTTCTGTCCTCTGTCAGGACAATCACCGTGAGGACTGGGGGAGGGGATTTCTTTTTTTTCTTTAAACTCTTTGTTTTGTAGAGGATATAGCTGATTAACACTGTTGTGATAGTTTTAGGTGAACAGTGAAGGGATTCAGCTATACATATACATGTATCCATTCTCCCCCAAACACCCCTGAGGAGGGGACTTCTATTTAGGGTGTATTTTATTGAATGAGCTAAATTTCATAGGTACAAAAGGAAAAGATAAAGTCTTCTTTCCCATCTTTCACCATGAAAGTCACCTTGAGGATTACTTCTTACATGTCCCTACATGAAATCTCAAACAGACCTCAAAGCTTCTCCAAGCCCTTTCTTCCCATAAACAATCTCATTTCAGCAGGTAAAATAGTACTAGTGGTATAAATCAGAACAAACTTCATTGACAGGTAGAATCTTTCCCCTTGTAAAGCCAGCAGCGAGGGAGGGGTGGGCAGTGGACTTTTCTTTCCGCCTCTGCTCCTGACTTTCCATCCCTCCTCCTTCCCCCAGGCCCTGGTTCTGATCATTTCCAGGGCTGGGTCGGTAGTGAAAGAATGTGAGTATGGACCATTTCATATGCAGTTATACTATGGCACTGGGTTCCCCAGGTAACAGGCATGTGGGGTCCCCCCTTTCCTGGCTAGGAGCCCTACCCTACAGTGCTTCATGCAGGCCACCTGCTGTGCTTCTGGATCCCACTGCTCCCTGAAGCCCTTCACCCTTCCAGGAGAACGCCCTCCGAAAGCAGCTTCTTTTCAAGATGTCCCCACACCATCTCCTTCCCACAGATCCAGTGGACTCATGGGGAAAACACAGGTGTGTTTGTCATGCTGTTGATGGAAATAAATACATTCCAGGGAAACTGTCTTTCTGGCCCTGTTGGGCTTAGACTATGGCTCCTTGTGATTAGCTAATGGAGAGAGTCAAATACCAGGCCTCCAAGTCCCATGGGCCACATCAAGTTCTCCTTCTGAAGACCCCCTCTTGTCACTCGCCTTGATTTGAGGGGTCGTGTTCCCTCCCATCCCCACACTGGGGACCTGCCTCAGCACCACTCTTCTCTGTAAAGACCCCTCTCAGCTCCTTGTTTCTTGTCTTTCCTAAGCTGATGTCTGTTTTTCCCTCGTGTGGTTTGCAGGGATGCTTGGCATCAATTCCACCATCACAGGTCTCTAAGGCAAGAGAGTCCAGTTTTAATGTCCTTTCACCATAAAGCCTGTGCTATGGACCTGAATGTAAGTGTCCAATCCACTGATCCAATTTGCATCATGGCTCCTCAGAGTCCACCAGCAGGGCCATCCTCTTGGGATACAATTTTTGTAACTGCCATTTCTCCGGGTTTCAAGTCTGTGGATTTGAGTGGACAAGCATCACCAGGAATAACCCGGGTCTCGTTGACTCATGTCTCCACTTGAGAAACTTCTCTATCTCTGAAGAGTCCCCTCAGATATTTGAGAGGGCTTCCCAGGGGGTGTTAGTGGTAAAGAATCCACCTGACAGTGCAGGAGACTTAAAAGACATGGTTTCAAGACACGGGTTCAATCTCTGAGTCAGGAAGATCCTTTGGAGGAAGAAATGGCAACTCACTCTAGTATCCTTGCCTGGAAAATTCCATGGACAGAGGAGCTTGGCAGGTTACGGTCCATCAGGTCACCAAGAGTCAGACACGACTGACTGTCTGAGCTTATCATAGCATCGGAAGTTCGTGCTGGGGAAGGAAAATTCCTATGGGCATTTACCTGGTGGTGTGTTTCACACCCAGCACCCCTGCTAACCACACAGACGGGGATGCCGCACTCTGTCCTATGAGCTCCAGCAGTGGGGCTGTATCCAGTGTCTCCGTGAGCTTTTTGCACATACAGCCCCTCTCACATGCTTGTAGAATGTGGTCACAAGTTTGAAACCTCCCTCAATTTGAGGAGGGGAAAGTTTGGTGGGACCCTGATATTTCCTCACTACTCTCTGCTTAGGCTCTTGGTCACCCCGGATCAAGCTGGCCCAACCATAGCACGGAGGTGTTGTGGATGGAGCAGAAACGGAAGCAGAAAACATCCGAGGGACACTTGGGACCAACAGGGGACCTCCATGTGCATCCTCGAGACTCTGTGCCCCAGGGTTCACCTCACCCATCCTCACCTTAGCTCTGCCCTGGGACAGCCTCATGAAGGTGCTGCGGGAGCCGTCCTGAGTGAGGAACTCAGAGAGATGGGACATGCAGCCTGGCGGCCGGAGTGGGAAGCAGGCGGTCAGGCAAGGCTGGGGGCCCCACTAGGGACTCTGAATCCAGCTCTGTGCTGGGCGGCCAGCATGACTCTTCAGTCTCAGTGTCCTGCCATCCTGGACCTGTCACAACATGTAGGCGCGAGGAAACCACATAAAAAGAAATTGCCTTTGCCCAGGCTGGGCTGGGCTGACTTGTTTGTTTGTTTTGTGTGTTGTTTTCTCTTCATGCTTTTCAGGATCAAAGCCCTGGGCTGGACTTTTTTCTTTTCTTGGTGCAGTGGTAAGAAATATAGTCTCCAAGCAAAGGTCACTGGACCAGACTTTTGGATTTAGTGAGAGGAGAGGCTGTAATTTTTCTTGCTGGCAGCCTTGGGCCCCTGGAGGAAATTACAAAAGACATACTGTGCCTCCCTGGTGCCCAGGCCAGCAGCAAGGAGATAGAACGAATAGAGAGTGAGACCACGCCGGCTGAGAGGCAGAGCTGTTTTGCCCAAACGAGGGCAAAACAACTTCCAGGGCCAAGCAGAATCATCAGGGCACAGGATCAATGGAGCTGGAATTTCTAACTTTATTCAAAGACTATTCTCTTGTAACCAAATGCTAAAAATTGCCTCTATGTGAAAGTTCTCCATGGAAATGTGCTTCAGCAAATTGATCAGGACCATGTTGCCATCTCGTGCAGCCTTGAGCAGGGACTTGGCCCCTGCCATGGGGCTCTTGGTCCCCAGACCATCCCTAGGCCCCTGAGCTGGTCTAGATACAGCTGGGGTGGCCTGGGCTGAGATCTGAGTAGCTGTTCCCTGGTGAGAAGTCAGGGCCTAGGCAGTGGACTGAAGAAATATCGCCCGGGCTCCCACAGCTGAGCCTCCATGGGCAGGAACACTTGTGGAGAGCAGCACGGGGACCGTGGAGGCCTGCTGCCATCCTGCAGTGGGCACTGGTGTGGGCACAGGTGGAAACAGACAGCCTCAGAAACAAAGAGCAGTCATGGTGCATCTTTGGGGGGGAAGATACCAGGCCACCTGGGCCCCTAAGACCCAGTGACAGCATCTACTGCCGTGAGAAGATGATGCCTAGGGTCCACTCCTACCTGATTTACAGGCTAGAAACAGATCTGATGCCATCAGGATGGTTGAGACGGTTTTCACAATGATTTCCCAGCCCCCAGCATCCACAAGGGCTGGGAAGATTCTCACGCCAGCAGCTGGGAAGGACTTTCAGAGGTGCCCAGCCATCCCTGGAGGCCTCTCCCCGGTGCCAGGGAGCAGAAAACTGCCCTCTTTCCCGACAGGACACTGCTTTCCTTCCCATTACCCATCCAGTGTTGACGCCAGCTTCCCAATGATGAAACCCAGGCCATGGGGACTTCATGCCCCGCTGGCAGTGCCTCCCATGAAGCTGTGTGTTGGGCTGGAAAGAGCAAAAGCCTGGAAGCCGGGATCCCAAGGTCTTGGCCATGAGCCAGCACTCCGTGCCTCAGAGCCTTGGGTGTGATCCCCAGCCCTGAGCAGCTGGGGGAAGTCACTTGCAGTTTCACGTCTGGTAATGAGAGTAAAGGGAGGGGTCAGGTTGACAGCCCAGGTGTCCGGGCATATACCCTTTACCCTGGGAGCACTGGGCCCACCTGGGGTCATTTGCTTGCTTTGGCCCAAGGGCCATGATTTGGGACATGAGTTACCACACCTTATCAGTACTTCTATTCCAAAGGGAAATCCTCCTGATATAGTTGTCATTGGTAATAGCAGGGCTTCCCTGGTGGCTCAGTGGTAAAGAATCCACCTGCAATGCAGGAGACGACGGCTTGATCCCTGGGGCAGGAAGATCCCCTAGAGAAAGAAATGGCAACCCACTCCAAGTATTCTTGCCTGGGAAATCCCATGGACAGAGGAGCCTGGCAGGCTACAGTCCACGGGGTTGCAAAAGACTCAGACATGACTTAGCAGCTAAACAACAGTAATAGTCACTGTGGACCATGGGTCCTGGGAAGCCAGGACTTCTGTGAATGCCTAGGAGTTTCCCATTTTCACAGCTTGCCACTGCCCCTATTGGATTGGATGGCCACAGCTCCCCCTCCCCCACCCAGGGTCCTGGGGCTTATTCAACAAGAAGGGTGATAAAAATAGCTGGGCATCTTGACTCTCAAAAGTGCATGCCCTGTTATCCCCTGTTGCTCTCTCAGTGATGCTGAGCATCTGGATGGAGGGCATTTGTATAACCAATCAGCCCGATGTGACAGATGCAAAAATACCACCCTGAGATTTGTGCAAGATCATGGGCCAAGCTCCTAGGAACCCCTGCCGAAGGCCAACTGCCCATCTTCTGGTTCACAGCTCTTTCTCCTCCCCACCACCACACCCATCCATCAACCAGAGGCTTTGCCTTCAGAACATCAAATACACAGACCTCCCCAAACACCCAGAAGATGGAAGAGATTTTTTCCCTTTTTTTCACTCGTGTCTAACATGCTGGGAAGTCACAGCCAGAGAATGAGTATCATGAAATGCTCATTTTCTCTTCTTAAACAAACATGTATATTTGTGCACATGTGATGGGAAATTGAAGTTCAGAACTGAAGCATCTCCTGGACTATATTAATGTCTTTAGAGCCTGATATTCTGCTCTTTCTCCCCTAATTAGAGACCTTTAAAAGTCAAGGAGTTAAAAAAGGGGCGGGGGGAGGAGTCTGTTAGTGATCAAGAATGAATAAAGCCTGGACTTCCCTGGTGGTTCAGTGGATAAGAATCCACCTGCCAATGCAGGGGACATGGGTTCCATCACCAGTCCGGGAAGATTCCACATGCCTCGGAGCAACAAAGCCTGTGTGCCATGATTACTGAAGTCCATGCACCCAAGAGCTGGTGCTCTACAACAAGAGAAGCCACTGTAATGAGAAGCCCATGTACCACAACTCGAGAGTAGCCCCTGCTCAACACAAATAGAGAAAGCCCACATAGCAATAAACATTTGGAAGCAGCCAAAAAAGAAGAATAAATAAAGTTGAAGGGGAAGAATAAGAAAGAACGTGTATGGGGGGGGGGTGTTGATGTCACCACCTTCAGATATATGAGGTGTCCCAATAGTAGCAGGATTGGGACACAGTGATCATCTACCTGTATCACATGATGGCAACTGCAGGCCTGGGCAGGTCAGGCCGCCAGGGGCTGCAGCTCTTCCCTGAACCTCTCCAAGATTTCATGAGTACAAGTGTCGCTAGGATTCTCCCTATATCCCAGTTTTTTTTTGTGGGGGGGGTGGGGAGGGAACAGCTAATGGACCATTTGTGCATAGGTGATCATTTCCAGAGCATTAGGTAGAGAAAAACAAATGAACTCCTTGCAGAAATTGCTCTTCATATCTCTGGAGTCTAGCCTAATAGATGCAGTTGGATGTGTCTCACTTTTCTGTTCATCTGCAGTTAAAATTCCTCACTGTCTCCCAAGCAGGACACACAAAGAGATGCGAGAGTTGATCTCACCCTCTATGAAGATCGGCACTCCCCGTGCTTCTCTTCAGCCTGTCACAACTCAATCCCATTTTCCTGAATGGCTTGTTTAACTTTCAGAGGGTATCAGATGTGCTGTGGTGTAAATAATATTTGAACAAGAGGGAGATTATTAAGTTGCCAACTAAAAAGGCACTTTACAGATACCCCATTACCCTGTTTAAATACCCTGAGCATTAGTGTGCTGGAAACCTCTTCATATTAAGTAATCATTTTAAAACAACACACATTGTTCAGCGGGAGGCACCTGATTCCAGCTCAACATTTAGCACTTAAAAGAGTTTAGAGACTCCAGACAGCCTTATCAACTCTCAGACAGGGGCACTAAGCGTCAGGTGGGTTTCTGCCTGCAAACCACAGGGTAGAGCTCTGATGAACACAGGCTCCAGTTAAGTGCTTAAAGTATTAAGAGAATCTAAAAACAAAGTGTGCACCATTAGCCAAATTGGTGCTGGCTTTTGATGATCTACAGAGGGTATTTGTGGCTTGGTCTTTGTCAAAAGTTTTTAAAAGCGAAGTGGGTGGGGGTGGAAATGACATGCTTGTAACTCTTCTGCCAGGATACAATAGAGTAAAAAGGAACCATTAATGAGTCTGAACCAGTGTTTCTGAACACCTGATTTTCCCCTTTAAACCCAATTAGCTATAAGAGACCACCAGAAGCGGGGGTGGGGAACAGTTCTAATGTGAAGAAATTGCTGGCCTGTGTTCATCAGACAATCAGAAAATGCAACTTGAAAAAGCACTAGATGAAAAAATGGCTTTTTTTTTTTTTCACATTTAAAACTATAAAAGCCAAACTTTGATCTCCTGTGAGAAGAGTGAATGGAAATTTAAATATTTTTATCTTCACTTGACTTGGAAAATTATTTAGATGGAAGAAAAAGTAGTTCTCCATTAGACCCAATTCTTTTGAAAGTACTTTTGCCCCTACTGGCTTAATTTTAGCCTCATAAGAGCACCATGGTGAACTGGGTACAACTGTGTCCATTTTATAGATTAGAAAATAAAGAGAAAGCAGTTCTGCAAATGGTCTCTGAAGGCTCAGTTTCAAACTTGTTTTGGGCAGTGGCTCCAGGGATAAGTAGCTCTAGAATGAAAACTCAGGCCACCTGGATCCTCAAAGAACTTCAAAAATTCAAATCCAAACCAAAACCAACATTGGAGCCTATCTATGGAGATACTCTTTTCCTTGGTGATCATGTGGACCCCCCCCTCCCCATCCCCCCACTCACCCAGGAAAGAAGGTCACTCTTGATGCCTTTGTTCAGATCTCAAGTCAAAGTTCTGGAATCAGAGAACCTTCACCTTATCCCTGAGACCTTCAGCAAAAGGAACTGATCTTCAGTGCCTCCCTGGAGAAAACCTCTGTGCACAATGGTGAAGATTAATTATGATATGAGTACAAAAGGCCCGACACACATGGTGTGCTTGATAAAGAGATGTTTGTCCTCAGTCCATGTTGGGGGGTGCTTGGTTGCCCTTGGGTTGTGTGTATTCTCGGAGAGAGACCCTAGAGCAGCAGTCACCAACACTTCTGGCACCAGGGACCTGTTCCATGGAAGACAATTGTTTCATGGACAGGGGACTGGGATGCTCTAAGAGCATGATTATTGTACACTTTATGTCTGTCATTATTACCTCAGCTCCACCTCAGATCATCAGGCATTAGATTCCAGACATTGAGGACCCTTGCCTTATTATTTTTTTTTTTGACCCTTGCCTTAGAAGGTAAGGCATGGTTACCCTGTGCTCCGAAACTATTATTGACAGAAACTCCATCTCTCTTTTTTTTAATTTAAGTACAACTGGTTAACAATATTGTTAGTTTCAGGTGTACAACAAAGTGATTTGATTATACATATGTATGTACAGATCTATCATTTTTTTCAGATTCTTTTCCATTATAGGTTATTACAAGATGTTGTACCTAGTTCTCTGCACTGTACAATAAATCCTTGTTGCTTATCTTATTTTTACATATGGTAGTGCACAGCTGTTAATCCCATAGTCCTAACTTATCTTCTGCCACTCCTTTCCCCTTTGGTAACCATAAGCTTGTTTTCTATGTCTGTGAGTTTGTTTCTGTTTTGTAAATCAGTTCAATCATACTATTTTTTAAATTTCACATACAAGTCATAACATAGAGTATTTGTTATTCTGTGTATGATTTATTTCACTAAACATAATAACCTCCAGGTCCTTTCTTGCTGTTAAAAAATAAATGACAGAATTTCATTCTTTTTCATGGCCGAGTATTCCATTGTATACATATATATACCACATCTTTTTTATCCATTCACCTGTTGATGGGCATTTAGGATGTTTCCATGTCTTGACTACTGTAAATAGGGTTGCTACAAACATTGGGATGCATGTGTCTTTCTTAACTAGAGCAATGGAAACCCCATCTCCTATTTGGAGGGGCAGTCATGATACACCCCCTCTTTTCTGACTGGCCCATGGGCATGGGTTCAGTCAACATCTTCCAGATATTTGTGTGATTTTTTTCATGACACTGTACTTCCATCACAAGAGATAATATGAGGATTTTCCTCTCAAGTCTGGCCCTATATTCCAAACAATCAAATTTAAATCAATATGTTATACTTAGGTTTTACCCTTTATTGCTGAGTTGATCTAGTCTTCAATGTATAAGTTAGTTTATCTAATATCTTTTCATTTTCATTTCTCAAGCCACACCATGATAAAGATACTTTTTTAAGTGCTGCCCCAAAGACTCAGCTCCATTTTGACCACTAACCCAACAAATATTTACTGAACGCCTATCAATATAATGTTTTCAGCAGGTATTCTGCTCAATACTGGGAAGAAAACTGTGAACAAGACTGTAGTTCCTGTTTTCAGAGGGCCTGCTTGCATTCTAGAGTGGGAAACAATTAAAGGGACAAAATAAATACAGGCTCTGATCTGTCATGAAGAAAAAAATATAGAATTGAGGGCTTATATATAGATAGATAGATAGATAGATAGATAGATGGATGGATGATAGATAGATTCTGGGCTTCCCTGGTGGCCCAGATTGTAAAGAATCTGCCTGCGATTCTGGAGACTCGGGTTCTATCCCAGGATTGGGAAGATCCCTTGGAGAAGAGAATGGCAGCCCTCTCCAGTATTCTTGCCTGGAGAAATCCAGGGACAGGGCTCTGGCCACGGGCTATAGTCCATGGGGTTGCAAAGAGTTGGACACAACTGAGCAACTAACACTTTTCTTTTCTTTATTTTTTCAGTTAAGATTTCACAAGCAGTAAATGCCTCTGTGATGGGAGACATTCAAGGTGAATCCCTATAAGAGACCCAGCAAAGCTCCCTTGTCCAACCAAGCCCCAGTCTGATATATATCTCAAACAATTGGCTTCGAATAGAGTCGCCTTAATCCAGCTAGGATTTGGCTATTATTTCAACTTTTTGCACACACACCCACAGAACTTTTAAATACACATGATTCTCTGTGAAGTCATGAAATGGTGTTCCTCTGAGATGATATTTTATAAAGCGAGACAAATGTCAGTGAGAGCCCAGGGCTGCTGAAGTTCAGATCTTTCCAAAAAGCCATTTCTGGAAAACATAAATCACCCCATTCGTTTTCATGATGGATGTTAGCATGGCAAAGGTCCATTCTTTACCTCACGCTCAATAATTCTCAGCCGCGTCTTCACCGCCCTTAGGTTTTCTGTAACTCCGGGCAGGTTTCAGAGACTCTGGAAAGCACCCTAAATCACAGGGATACTCCTTCCATGCTTAGGAATGATCTGTCAGGGGCTTCCCCCCAGGTGGACAGGCCGTGGGAGCAGGGATCTCCCAGCTCCCTGTGGCTCTGAGAAAGAAGCCAGAAAGAAATCCCCCCGAAGCGGTTTTCCTGAATTGGATTCTATCTGATAGACTCGCTGGGTTGGGGAGGGGGTGTCCTCAGATTACAGATAAGACAGCAGAGCTGAATCTGACAAGCAGGGGTTTCCACCAAGAGCTCTGCTGTGAGACAAGGCAGCTATTTGTCCATCCAGACAGCGAGTGAAGGAAAGAGCCAATAAAAATTATATTACTAGGGCGTCTTCTTGTCTTCTTTCATTGCTATTAGTCCATTTATTCCATGGAAATTGTTACCTTTGGGGTGATTATGCACACACCCTGACATAATGATGGCCACACCTACCCATGAAATATTATCCCTTTGTATGTGCACTCTGAAAAGACCAGCCAAGTCTGTGGAAGGTCTTTGCGTATGAAGAAGCTGATATCTTTGGGAATTTTTTAATTATTTGACTTTTCCATGGGGAGAAGAGAAACTTGTCTTCTGTGCTTTGACGTCGTATAAAAGGAAAAGATACAGCTAATTTTGTTACCATATTAGATTATCCAGGGATTGTTTATTTTCCATTGCCTCTCTGACAAGTCAAAAAGAATCTGGAATCCTGGTTTGCATTGAGTGTGTCCGTTTTCAATTTCTAAACTCTCCACAGCCTATGAATGATGTCTTTACAGAGTGCATGGGAAGTGGTCAGTGGATTTTGCCCTAAATGGACTTACAACATTCCAAACAAGGATTGCAAACTTTCCCAGGACTGTTCTTCTTATTCAGTGCTTGTGACATCATCAAAGACCTAGGCTTGTGACTGGATTCTCAACTCACTGGCCCCATAATACCAACCCCAGTTCTTACAACACACATAGAGCTAAGTTTTAATGGTCTTGTCCTGGTGCCATATCTAAGCCTGGAATCAAGTTTGACATTCAAAACAAAGTTTAAGTCACCACAACCCCCTATAGCATGACTAAGACCATTAAAAGTTGCACCAGGATTTCTGTCGCCACAAAGGGCAGACAAGTTCTCTAGATCTCTTTTTTCAGACAATATACTGGTAGCATGGTAACTGGAACATGGTTTACTTGGCCAGAGGTGCTGAAGGACTGAGTCATATCTTCAGCAAAAAAAAAAAAAAAAAAACCCTCAGGAAAGGCTGGTTCAAGGAACCTGACACTTGACACCCTTTCAACTCTGGGGTCATGTCTGCTGAGACCTCAGAGGCAAATGGGGACAAGAACAGATCCACATCTCCAGTGATGTCGAAACACCGTGGGGCTACATGGTAGCAGGGATTTAATCAAAGTCGGGATTACCCCTTGAGGAACTAGAGGGAGCCCGAGGTTGCAAAGCTGAGAAATGTGTTTCTCTCTCCCTGGTTCTTAGCAACCTCATCTGTACATTCTAGATGATAAAAATGCCTGCCCTACAGAGGAGCTGGAGTCATAAGATCAGATTTTCCCTGTTATTAGATCCTCTCCTCCCTCCCCCTCTTCCTCCCTCCTTTCCTTCTTCCCTTCCCCTCTTTGCTCCTTTCTTCTTCCCTTCCTTCCTTCTTTCCATCCCCATCTCCGTTTGGAGAAGAGAGTTTGGAAGGAGATTCTTTTAAAGCATCTTGTAAGGCTAGAAAGCAGATACATTCTTTAGAAAATGTTATTAAATAGCACATCTGTACTACATATATGCATATATTTATAACAGGTATAAATAACTTTGCTAACCGTTTTTCATTTCCCCTTCCTGATGTTTCTGTCCTGTGGATATTATAATCGTCATGTTTTACAGATGAGAAAACTGAAGTCCAAGCAAGCGCATCCACTTGCCAGAAGTCTTACCTGGGGTCACTGCTGGATCTGGGACTCGAAGCCAGGCTCATCTCATTTTCAACTCTATATCCTCTCTGGAGGGCTTCCCTGGTGGCTCAGCTGGTAAAGAGGTCACTTGCAATGCAGAAGGCCCCAGTTCAATCCCTGCAGCAGGAAGATCCCTAAGGAAGGGATAAGCTACCCATTCCAGTGTTCTTGGGTTTCCCTGGTAGCTCAGATGGTAGAGAATCCACCTGCAATACGGGAGACCTAGGTTTGATCCCTGGGTTGGGAAGACTCTCTGGAGGAGGGCATGGCAACCCACTCCAGTATTCTTGTGTGGAGAATTCTCATGGACAGAGAAGCCTGGCAGGCTACAGTCCATGAGGTCGCAAAGAGTCAGACATGACTGAGTGACTAAGCACAGCACAGCATCCTCTTTAGAGGCCCAAATTCCAACTGGTGGCAGTAGACTGTGTATTCTCATCAAAACCTAAAAGAGAAGGAAAGTCAGATGGCACAGGTCAGTGGTTGCCAGAGGTACCTGAGTCTAAGAGAAACATGAAGTGTTAGTCACTCAGTTCTGTCCGACTCTTTGTGACCCCATGGACTCTAGCCCATCAGGCTCCTCTGTCCATGGGATTTTCCAGGCAAGAATAATGCAGTGGGTTGCCGCTCCATTCTCCAAGGGATCTTCCCAACCCAGGGATCAAACCTGGATCTCCTGCATTGCAGGCAGATTCTTTACCATCTGAGCCACCAGGGAAGCCCTGGGTGCCTACTAAACGAAGAGTCTGGAGATTCTGACTCAGCAGTTTTAAGGCAGGGGCTGGGGATCTGCATGTTGACAAACACCCCGGGGGGTTTAAGTGGTCCAAGGTTCACAACTAGGGAAATGCAGTTGGAGTCTGTTTGTTGAAGTTTCCCCTCATCCTGCCTCCATGACACAAAACCTGGACCCACCAGGATAGCAGCTTGCTCCCTGGGACTGATGCTGAGTTGAGAAAAGACAGGAGACCAGGTGCTGAGTTCTCTAAATGTCTGAGCACTCCCGGGTCACAGGTACCACTGAAGCCACGGGGCCACCTCTGTGCCCCTGCAGGCATCTTGTTCAGGGCACAACAAATATGCAGAGCTATAAGTATCTCCTCACCCACCATCAACATCAGTAACTGAGGAAGAACTGATGCGTATAACCAGAGTCAGCCTATCGTCAACTTGATAGATGTTTGGTCTTTCCTTTTTTTCCCTAGAAAATGTTGGGGAAAATGTTGATTCACTCACTTGAACTGCCAAATCTCTGGTTGAGAACAAGGCTCTCATCTGTTTCAGAAAATCTGGAACCTTACTGACTTCACCTCTGAATCCAAGATATCAGGGGACCTGCCTGGAGAGGGCTGATTTACCTACACTCACCTGTCAGCCCAGACCATTCTCTCAGACAGAATCTGTTTTAAATCTCAGGCGCGGACTTCCCTGGTGGTCCAGCAGTGAAGAATCTGCCTGCCAATGCAGTGGACGTGGGTTTGATCCATGGTCCGGGAAGATTCCACACTACGGGACAAATAAGTCTGCACCGCAAGTCCTGAGCCCATGCGCCTAGAGTGTGTGCTCCACAGCAAGAGAAACCACTGCAATGAGAAGCCCATGCACCACAACTAGAGAGAAGCCCCTGCATGCAACAACTAGAGGAAGCCCTCACACAGCAGTGAAGACCCAGCCCAGACATAAATAAATAAATCTTTTTAAAATTAAAAATAAATCTCAGGTGTTTTCTGGAGGAAGAGCTGACCTCAGGCTCTGAGGACAGTCGTCCTCCAAATTTGGCCACATCAGGATTCCTTGGGTGCCCTTTCAAACAGACACTGCAGAGTCAGACTCAGTAGGTCTGGAGGGGAACCCAGGAACCTGAATTTCTCACAGGTTCCCAGATGAGGCTGTTGCCACTGGTTGGAGCACGGAACTCTAAGAACCACTGCCTTGGGCATTGATTCTGCACCAAAGTCAAGACTTTAAAATTTCAAAGCTATAAGGAAATATAACTTCTTTGCCTCAGTTCCACTATGGGGAGAAGGGGATTACCCCAGATGGTGACTGCAGCCATGAAATGAAAAGATACTTGCTCCTCGGAAGAAAAGCTATGACAGACCTAGACAGCATATTATAAAGCAGAGGCATTACTTTGCCAACAAAAGTCCATCTAGTCAAAGCTATGGTTTTTCCAGTAGTCGTGTGTGGATATGAGAATTGGACTATAAAGAAAGCTGAGCGCTGAAGAATTGATGCTTTTGAACTGTGTGCTGGGGGAAGACACTTGAGAGTCTCTTAGACTGCAAGGAGATCAAACCAGTCCACCCTAAAGGAAATCAGTTCTGACTATTCATTGGAAGGACTGATGCTGAAGCTGAAGCTCCAATGCTTCGACCACCTGATGCAAAGAACCGACTCATTTGAAAAGACCCTGATGCTGGGAAGGATTGAAGACAGGAGAAGGGGATGACAGAGGATGAGATGGTTGGATGGCATCACCAACTTGATTAAAAATGAGTTGGAGCAAGCTCCAGGAGTTGGTGATGGACAGTGAAGCCTGGCATGCTGCAGTCCATGGAGTCACAAAGAGTCGGACACGACTGAGTGACTGAACCGAACTGAGTTCACTTCTGTTAACCACGTTTCTACAAAAGTTGTTGAAGGATCTACCTTAATGCTTCTAAGAGTGCTCAGATGAGAATGTTTTCAGACAATAAAAATGGGAACAAGTAAAGGGACTTCAGTTCCTAAAGAACCTTATTCATGTCACCTGTTGTCTGTCACTGCACAGATTCCAAAGACACACCAGAGATGTGTCCACATTCTGTATCTTGTTGGCAGAACAGCCGTGGAAGAATTCCTTCTTTTTTAAATTGAAGTATAGTTGTTTTACAGTACTGTGTTAGCTTCAGGTATAAAAGTGATTCAGATACACACACACACACACACACACACACACACATATATATATTTATATGGTCTACCAGGAGGTGCCAGTGGTAAAGAACCTGCCTGCCAATGCAGGAGACATAGGAGACACAGGTTCAATCCCTGGATTGGGAAGATCCCCTGGAAGAGGGCCCAGCAACCCACACCAGTATTCTTGCCTGGAGAATCCCATGGACAGAGGAGCCTGACTGGCTACAGTCCATACGATTGCACAGAATCATATACAACATACACAAGCAGCTTAGCACACAGCACACACCAGACCACATGGGCTGAGAGTAAGCAGAGATGAATTCAAAAGTGAAAACCAGAGTCTTCACTGGAAGAGGAGAAATGGAGAGGAAAGTGCAAGAAATATTATTTATAGCAACAATAAAAGAATAACACTGGATGATGAAAAAGGATGCAGAGATGGGGAAAGTTCAACAAAAAGACTAGACTTGAGGAACGCCAAACACCCTGGACTAGCAGGCTTCCATTCCTCTAGTATTATTGTGAGCTGAAAGGTTTAGGCTTTGGTAAGTGTGAGTTATTTTCGTGCTAAAATTTCAGTGCTGGAGAGAGGTTAAGTAGGTGAGATGAGAAGGTCACATTTCATGGCCTTACCTTTATAGGATCAGGATCAGTTAGGCAGACTTCCTCCTGCCTTTCCTATCTCATGCAGTGAGATAACTTTCTTTGTTTCCATAATATTTTCTCAAGGAAGATCAAATTTATGTTAGACTTCCTTGGTTACAGCTCCGGTCATGAGATCCTCCCACTTACTTAGCCTGTGACCTTAATTAAGTCATTTAAACTTTTCTGGGCCTGAGATTGCTTTCCTGTAAAACGAAGAAGTTGGTTAAGTGATCTGAAAGTCTCCTGCTAAGAAAATAAATGTAGTGGGAATCCCAGCTTCAGCCTAAATTGCCTTCACTCTGGGGATTCAGACGTGACTAGCCATGTCTGGGAAACCAGGAAAACCAGCCCTGGAGAATCCTAAGTGAAGAGGGAGCCGGATAGAATCAAACAGAGTCTGTGTCTCTATCACCTGGAGTTCCTCTCAGACCCCAGCATCCAGTGATGCATCTGAGAATCCTTTGTAAACACAAAGAGGTGTGAACAAAAGAGATGTCTCACTAAACTGCTTTAAAAACTTATCACTCAGAACGGGGAGGGCATCTTTCCTCTTTCCCACTCTGATGCACCATGAGCTTGGCACTCTGGAAGCTCCAGAACATCTGCTCCAACTAAACATACACATGGGCACACAAAAATCCCTCTCACTGAAAACTTGCAAGTGACAGAGAAGGAGAAATACTGTATGACATCCCTCATATGTGGAATCTAAAAAGAAATGATACAAATGAACTTACAAAACAGACAGTGACTCACAGACTTAGAGAAGGAACTTATGCCGGAGGGAGGGGATAGTTAGGCAGTTTGGGATGGACACATACACACTGTTGTGTTTAAAACAGATAACCAACAAGGACCTGCTGTGTAGCACAGGGAACTCTGCTCAATATCATGTGGCAGCTTAGATGGGATGGGAGTTAGGGGGAGAATGGATACATGTCTACATATGGCTGAGTCCCTTTGCTGCTCACCTGAAACTATCACCATTGTTAATAGACTATACTTCAATATAAAATAAAGTTTTTTAAGTTTATTGAAAAAATGTTTTAAAGAAAACTTGCAAGCAGTCTCAGCCAACAAACTTTCAAAAAATCTTAGGCTGTGAATGCTTAGTTAAATATGATGGATTGAAAAATACACATTTAGCTATGTTTCTTCCCAAAACACCACTAAAATAACAGAAGGGAATCTTCTTAAAGGCCCACAGGGGAAAAATAATGGAAGAAAAGATGATAGCAACTGGATTTTGCAAGCCAAAAAGTAAAAGAGTGAATGATAACTGATTTAGAGGATCAGAGAACCCCAAACCCTGAGCTCCTTCAGAGGAAAGACAAAAATAACTTATCTTTGCACCAAAAAGGCCCCAAGAACTAAGATAGTGATGGTAGCAGGTACCTCTGGAAGTGGATGAAGGGGAGACTGAATGCTTTTTGCTTGGCATTTGCTTGTATCCCATGGATACACCATTTATTTAATATTACTTTTTCAATAGTTTAACACTGTGAAGTTAGGGATTGCTTTTTCCTTATCTTTCTTTCTTTCTTTTTTCTCTTTGTGGTTACAAATACTATATGGGATGTTCTGACATACAAAAATTCTGCCTGATTCTCTAATTGTTTCCTTAGGATAAAATGCTGGGAGCGTTCTTACTTCAAAGACTATAAGCACATTTAAGGCTTTGATGTGTGTGTGTGTGTGTGTGTATACTCAGTTGTGTCCAACTCTTTGTGATGCCCTAGAGCCAGGATGGCCCTCTGTCCATGGGGTTTTCCAGGCAAGAATCCTGCAATGGATTGCCATTTCCTTCTGCAGGGGATCTTCCTAGCCCAGGGATCAAACCTGTGTCAACTGAGTCTCCTGCACTAGCAGGCAGATTCTTTACCTCTGAGCCACCTGGGAAGCCCTAAGGCTTTATTGAAGTGAAATGAAATGAAAGTCGCTCAGTCATGTCCGACTCTTTGTGACCCCATGGACTATACAGACCATGGAATTCTCCAGGCCAGGATACTGGAGTGGGTAGCCTATCTCTTCTCCAGCAGATCTTCCCGATCCAGGAATCAAACTGGGTCTCCTGCATTACAGGGGATTCTTTACCAACTGAGCTATTTATTAGGCACCACCAAATGCCCTAGAGAAAGTCTGCACATATAACAGACCTGTTAGCTTGTAGCTGTAGCATATAACACCCCCACTTCCTTACACTGATGCCAACAGCAGGGGCCATAATCCTTCTCAGGCTTTGACATGCCGATACATAAAAATGGCACCCCTCTCTCATCTGTATTCCATTGACTGACATTGACTGTATTCCATTGACAAGATTCAAAGCATGAAATATATGTTTTTCAGGTTTCTGTCATTTTTTGAGAATTGCTTTGCAAACCCTTAGCCCATTTGTTCCTTGGGTTGTTTATCTTTCCCTTGCTATTTCCTGTTAACTCCTCAAGTTTAAAAAAAAAAAAAAAACTTTTTGTTTCTATGGAAAATGATATTATTTTTCCATTTGTCTCTAAAGTTCCTTCTAACTCAAAGAAGTTACATATCTCTTTCACTCAACGTGGTAAAATTCATTCTCATTTTGTTTAGGTGGAAATAACAACATTGATCTTGACCAGGAGAAGAAACATTTTGTGGATGAGAAGGCAGCCTGCTTTCTGGAATCTGGAGTGGAGTCATGGGTCAGAGATTTAAAGTGAAAACATGAATGTACACTTGGTCCATCTCTGTGGGAGACAGAAAAGATATTAGAACATCTAGAATTGGGGAAGGTCAAGAGGAGAAAAGAGAGAGAGATAAGAAGGATGCCAGACAGCCATGAACAACCTTACAAAAAACTTTATAATTACCCGGCAAGAAAACTAGAACAATGAGTTAAAATGTAGGGTCTCAAGGAAAAAAATTAGACAGGGTAGTTTTCTTAACTTAAAAAAAAAAAAAAAAATTGACCAATACACGAGCAGTGTCTTTAAAATATTCTTCAAAAAATAAAAATTTTTAAAAAATAAAATAAAATATTCTTCAAAGAGGATCTTCCTCCCTCTGGGGACCCTCTGCATTACTTGGTCAGTTTATACATTTATGCACATAACCCCATGGCAGAAACAGATAACAGCAAGCCCTCTACACTTCCTCCCTAATGTCAGGCAGCTGATCCATAGAATGTTTGGGTCTACCCATTTCAGCAACCCTGAAGGAGTTGTTTTATTTTGTTATGTTTTTTTAAACTTCCAATTTTACCAAGAAAACCCCCAAAATAGCTTAGGAGAACTGAACCATATACAGAATGAACTATGTACCATTTACTAAGTAACCACAGATAATATAAAGGTGTAGCAAGACCAGGCTCATTAACTATTAACTCTGCAAGAGGAGGATGGATAAGCCTGGCTATGTTCCTTTCTTATGTCAACATCCCAGTGTTTTCACGCATGGCTCTGCCCTTGTGTCTGTCCACACCAATCCATTCCCTCCACTGATATGAATCCCCATCATAATATTCCTCCTTTTAATTTCAGATGGTTTGCTAATTTAATGGAGTTCATAGTTCTAGGCTAAAATTAAGTCTTAAATCTAACAGGGAGTTCATAGTTCTAGGCTAAAATTAAGTCTTAAATCTAACATATGTTCAGTATCATTTGGCTAATATTCTTTCCAATTGCCACTCAAATGCTGAAATTCTGGAGATCTCCTTTTTTTTAAAAGCAAATGTATTCTGCCTCCTAAAATAAAGCAACACTCTCTGTACTAAATGAATATTTTATTAATAATTTAATATTGACATATAATATAATGATGGGTTTCCCTGGTAGCTTGGTTGGTAAAGAATCCACCTGCAATTCAGGAGACCCCGGTTTGATTCCTGGGTCAGGAAGATCCACTGGAGAAGGGATAGGTTACCCACTCCAGTATTCTTCAGCTTCCCTTGTGGCTCACCTGGTAAAGAATCCACCTGCAGTTGGGAGACCTGAGTTCCATCCCTGGGTGGGGAAGGCCCCCTGGAGAAGGGAATGGCTACCTACTCCAGTACTCTGGCCTGGAGAATTCCATAGATTGTACAGTCCATTGAGTTGCAAGGAGTTGGACATGACTGAGAAACTTTCTCTATATTAAAGAATGATATTTAAAGATATTATATTTTTATATAAAATTGTATTATATATTAAATAGTATATATTTAATGGTATTGGTATAATGTAATAATATATCATATAATATTAATAATATTTTATTTTATAAAATAAATTAATAGAAAAAGTAGATTCACATCACCACAATTTGGCTTATAGTTATGAGTGACTGTGGGAGACGTATTTGCTCTTTATAGCATGATACATTGTGACCTGGACTCTAGCTGAAGTCAGATCTCCATCCAGAAGTGTAGGATTATGGAAAACCCGAGGTAGGGCAGATTTTAACCACTTGTAACTTTTTTTAATGATCATTGTCTCTGTGTGTGGGTGCTTAGCTGCTCACTCATGGTTGACTCTTTGCTACATTTTGGACTGTAGCCGGCCAGGGTCCTCTGTCCATGGGATTCTCCAGGCAAGAATATTGGAGCAGGTTGCCATTTCCTTTTCCAGAAGATCTTCTCAACCCAGAGAGCGAACCCATGTCTCCTGTGTCTCCTGCATTGCAGGCAGATTCTTTTCCTGCTGAGCTATCTTTGATTTATTGTTGACTTTGAGGTCTGTACTCTTGGCTCCCTTCCAATATGCATCCTAGGAGTTGTTTCTCAATAACAGAACCTCTATTTTGCCCATCCTCCTGTAAAAGTGATTGAGTCCTTCAGAAAGGCGGGAGTCTTCCTCAGCCTCCAAGGGTGAAGTTGACTGATCTCAGTGAATAAAGTTGTTCTCAACCTTCTTGACACTGAAGTCCTTCCAAACAATGAAACCAGAGGGGAGGTCTGCTGAAGGGCATCTGTCAAAGGACTTCAGCAAGACCCTGTTGCAGTGCTTGTGATTCTCAAACTAGGGGGCCATGGCAATCATGGGCTCCCAGCCCAGGGATCTGGACCAGGCATCTGGTCCTTGTTGACAGTGTTGAGACATACAGACTTTGAGTTTTGTAAGAGAAATGGCCTTATAATTTTAGATACGTTTCATTGGGCTTCCTGTTGCTTTCAGCTGCAAGTATTCTGCTACAATTCATCTTTAATTTACACACTGTCAGTGGGTGGACTCCTTATCTGTTTTATATGTTCATTTGTGGCAGAAAAAAATTATTCGAATGTGTCCTAGAACACAATGAGGTTTTCCAGCGATCTAATTAACAACAGGAACTTCCCAGGTGGCTCAGTGGTAAAGAATCCACCTGCCAATGCAGGAGATGGAATGGCAACACACTTCAGTATTCTTGCCTGGAGAATCCCAAGGACAGAGGAGCCTGGCAGGCTACAGTCCATGGGGTCGCAAAAAGAGTCAGACATAACTTGGCAACTAAACAACAACAATTAACCATAAAAAACATATTGTTGTGCCTCTTCCTATCAGACTTGCCCTTAATTTCAGAAGAGGGAAATTTCTTCTCTTTCACATATGGAGTCCAAAAGTCACATATTAGTTTTACTTTTTAACTGTGAAGTTGTTAGCACATTGTGGCTCTACATTGCTAGACTGACCTCATTCAGTTTATTAAAAACTATTGTCAAAATATTAGCAACATCTGATATACTCATCATATATTTAACAGCTATTCCATACTTGAGGCTTCTTTATTGGCCAAAGGGATGTTTCATGTGGAATTTGCACTACCCCTTTTCTATGAACAACCAATTGGCCCTCCACATTAGTAATTAAGTTGATCCATAAAGGTGACTCAGATGGTTAAGAATCTTCCTGTAAGGCAGGAGACCCCAGTTCTATCCCTGGATCAGAAAGATCCCCTGGAAAAGGGAATGGCTGCTACCCACTCCAGTATTCTTTCCTGGAGAATCCCATGGACAGAGGAGCCTGTTGGGGGGTTGCAAAGAGCCAGACATGACTGACTAACACACCTTTACCTTCATATGAAACTGTCAACCTTTTAGGTTAAAAATATTCAGAGATCTTCAATTTCATGTGATTCATTAAACCATCAGCCTATAAAAACTTGAACTTATCCTCTCTCTGTATCATGACAAATCACTTTGAAACATCTTAAGTACAAAGACCATCCCTTAATAAAACTGATTATTTCTATACTATTAATGAACAGTTTTCAACAAGTTCAGATATATCAACAAATGACCAGTTAAGCTTGTTGCATTAACTTTTATCAAAGTCAATATTTCTGTGATTATTTTTTCAGTAGTACATTGGGGTTGCCAATATAAAAGCTCCATTTTTTACTTAAACTTGTTATGTTTTAAAAGTAATATAAACTTCAATAAAGTTCAAAAGACTTCCTATTGCATATGCCAGGTGTTTTACAATGTAATAATTTTCTCATATTTGCCTGACCAATCATGTCATGAGTAAAATATAATAATATCCCCAATCTTCATTCTCTCAAACAGTCTCAGGCTTTGAATAAATTCATCAAGAGTGTTTCTTGCTATTTCTTAGCTTCTTTGAACTGTATTCTGAGAAGGGTACTCATTATCTTTTCATTAGAGGCTGAACAAAGTTTAATAATTCTTCCCCAGGTGTAGCTATCGCCTAAACTTGGGGTGATTCAATTTACATCCTGCTTCAGGAGCACTTAAATAATCAGACTTAAGTTTGGCAAAAAGATCTTAGAGCTGTGTTCCAGTAGACAGTAAGATCTGCACAGTTAGTGACTCGGACTATTTTGTTTTACCCACGGGGCACAACCCCAGGCAATGGCCCATTTGACTGAGAAACTCAGATTCTGTGCAAACCTTTCAGGATGTGCCTTTTACAACCTCACAGACCTGAGAGACATCAGAATCTCATTTGAACAGCAGGGTCCACCTGTTTCAGAAACAGTCTGAACCTGAGCATCTTCTCATGACCCGGACATTCCATCAGACCCTTCCTTGGCCCCAGCCAACTGCGTTTAGGGAGGGGAGCCCCGTTTAGATTTTCTGAGCAGTTCTCCTGTTGTCTGGTCTTGCACCTCCAGCTTCTGTGCACCTCCTATAGGTCTTCTGGTTCCTGTCTGCCAGGCCTGGGTCGCCCTGTGTGCTCTGCCATTTGACATGCGTGCACAGGTTGCTTCCCACCTACCTGGCTTCTGTCCAGCCTCTTCTCCTGACTCGTGTTCTGTCTTTACCCCAGTTCTGAGTCTGCGTCTTGCGCTCACCCCTAAACCTACTGAACCCAGCCAGCTCTACTTGGGATTTCCTGTCCCTGTGTCCGCAGCAACTGACGCTCCAGTGAGATACCAGCTTTGCCACGCACAGGATCGCCTTATTTTTTTTAGATTTTATCTTTATTTTTCCTTATTGGCTATAAGCTCAGCCTCACATAGACTCATGGTGAAACATATATATATATATATATATATATATACACACACACACAAACATTACACACACACACTTATACACATACATTCAGTTCCCCCTAGGATCCTAGAGTCTGAAGCATGTTCCAGGGTCTATTCCTTAATGCTGGAGTACAGACCCGTAATAGGTTTGAGATCACTAGGAAACAATTCCTTTATAGATACCATCTTAAAATCTGAATCAGTAGCTCTATAGGCTGTAAGATTCAGTTTCCCCAGCCACTCCAGGTGGTATGAATGAACGGCCAGGCTTAGAAATTACAGACACAATCTACCTTCATCTCTGAAGATGGGTTGGCTGGCTTCCAAGGAAGCATCACATAAGTAAGAAAATCTCCCCATTTTGAAAAGCCATGGCCATTCTGAGTGGAGTCTCTCTCATTGTTGGCTTGGTTGCCCTGCCTTGAACCAAAGGCAAATGTTGGTTCTCAGATTATACCTAGAATCCAAGTAAATAGTCATAAGATTCAACCATAGGACATTTCACTGCTCTTGTCTCTATCTTGGGAACATCTCAACAAATGTCAGTGGTCCTTCTTCTGGAGAAAAATTACATTTTTATCATTTGGGGAAATTCTACTATTATAATTAATCAAAGGACAATGAGTCCATAACTTTATTATTTGTCTCCAGCAGGAGGACTCATTATGGTTAGAAAGGGAAATAAGAAAATGTTTTTGAGGCTCACCATTTTTGATACTTCTTCTCTTTCTGCCTCAAGACTCACTGCGTTGGAGACATCAGTTTCTTCATTCACAAAATGGAGGGATCATCATTTTTCACCAAAGCCCAGACCCAGTTGACTTCACTGGAAAGAAGAGCTCCACTGGGGGTGTTTCAGTCACATTCCAAAGCCATTCTATGGGAAGGTTTGTCAGCAGGACAGCTGAGCGTCATGTGATTCTGGGATCACAATGAGGCAGGAAGCACGCCCTGTGTGCTCATATACAAGCTGACTTCTCATAGCCAAAGGCAGTAAGGTCAGGCCAATCCTTTCCAGGCATCATGGGGTTTCTAACATGTTTACTTATGTAGACACAAATGTATGCATAATATAACTATATAGTTAAATAATAAATTTATATATAACTTATGCATGCATGCTAAGTCACTTGAGTTGTGTCCGACTCTTTGCAACCCTATGGACTGTAGCCCGCCAGGCTTCTCTGTCCATGGAATTCTCCAGGTGAGAATACTGGAGTGAGTTGCCATGCCCTCCTCCAGGGGATCTTCCCAACCCAGGAATCGAACATACATCTCCTGTACGGCAAGCAGATTCTTTACCCACTGAACTACCTGGGAAATGCCCATATAAATTATACCTCATTTAAATATAAATTTATATATAATATATAAATGCATATATTAAAGAAGGCTAAAGTGGAAAAAGGAACAGCGGACAAGGCATTTTTCGTGTCTCCCCAGGACAGTTGGAGATGGTGTGCTCCCAGGCCTCCCGTTCTGAGCCTATCTTCTCCTGTCCCAATGAAACCTGAGTAAGGAGAATTGTCATCCTCCACCTTCATGACTCCAGCAGTGACCTGGCTGTTAGAAGCTACACCAGACAAACCTGTTCTGATTTCCATATGGGAGGGCAGAGTATATGTGAAACCAAACGTGTTCACAGAAGCCACCTGGGTTGGGTTGGGCAGGAGGGAGTCTCACCTTGTTAGGCACCCCCTTGAGAGATGACATGATGGGAAACAGAGGACTCGTGTCCCTAAAGGGGAGAGAGGTTTAGGGAGCCAAGAAATCTTCTGATCCCCAGAGCCCAGGGCAGCCCCCCAACATGGGTGAAACTAATGAGAAAGAGGTTTGTCAACTGACACCGGAAGTCAGCATGGTTCGGAGCCCTTCGTGGCAATTTCTGAAGCATCTGGCCCTGAGCCTTTGCGTTTCCCTTGCTGGTTGGAATCAGGAAGGGCAAGGAGTTCCAAGAGCAAGAGAAAAGTTCTAAGTAGGTCACTCTGTGTACTGGACCTTGAGTAATTCTGACGGCTGACTGGTGCCAGAGCCCGCATCACTCTGCATTTGATCTGAATCAGGATGTCTTTTTGTTCTTCAGTGAACTGATGGCAGGAATCCATCCACAACAGACGGAGAGAGGCATCGTCCAGGGGCCCTGCTCGGTCATCTACACTAGCCAACAAGGCGGGATCACAAGCGGCTCAGTGACCAGGTTTCCAATCTGATTCCCAGTAACTGTAGACCTGCTCTTTACTTCAGCTGAGAGTGTAAATACAGCTCAGACTACTTCCTGAGTCCTTTTTGCTGTCTCCTCCCTCAGCAGGAGTGCTGTACCAGCTCCGATTAAACCAGTTATGTTAGGGAGCGGCAGAGAATGAGATGGTTTGATAGCATCACCACCTCAATGGATGTGAATTTGAGCAACCTCCTGGAGATAGTGGAGAACAAGGGAGCCTGGCATGCTGCAGTCTATGGGGTCACAAAGAGTCGGACATGGCCAAGTGACTGAACAACCACAAGTTAGGGTGCGTGATTGGGATGGGATGCAGGTGCCAGTGGCTTGTTTTCCAGAGAAGAGAGACACACACCTCTTCTGATCACAGTTAGCACCCCTTCTATTTAATTCCTCCCTTTATCTCACATGCTGAAAGTGTTAGCCTCTCAGTTGTCTGACTCTTTGCAACGCCATGGACTGTAGCCTGCCAGGCTCCTCTGTCCATGGGATTCTCCAGACAAGAATATTGGAGTGGGTTGTCATTCCCTTCTACAGGAGATCTTCCCAACCCAGAGATTGAACCCAGGTCTCCTGCACTGCAGGCAGACTCTTTACCATCTGAGCCACCAGGGAAGCCCATCTCACATACTATAATATACATGACTATAGTCCAACCTTCAGATTTATAATAACTCTTTAGGATTTCAATCTGTCCAGCCATTTCACCATAATTGGCTCCTTCCTGAACTCCTGGCACTGTTCCCCTCCAGGGAGCGATTGAGCAGAAGTAGCTTCGAAGAGGCAGAGCCATGGCCTTGGGGAGTGACAGGTACAGATCAAGATGGACATGAAGTGGGGAATCATGCCAGGCAGCCTCCGGAGTCATCGTTTGGCTACATTTTACTGGACTTGTTCATACTGAACTTCAGACATAATGACATTCAAATGTTCATACAAAAATAAATCCAAAAACAAATAAACATGAGCTCAGAATTATTAGCCAGTTTGGACACTGCATGCCTTGTTGCCCTTACATGACAAAATAGAAACTTGACCATCATTCAAAGTTGAAGAGGCTTTGGAGACATTTGGGTAAAAATATCTTTATATTATCCAAAAAGCATGTATTTTATATTTGCTATTAAACCATCTTCATTCTGTCCCTGCATGACATCATTAATCTTCATGGAGAGTATAACATATAAATATTTCACAAGGAATTGACATGCTTGCTTTGGGAGCACCCAGAGACCAGACAAGTCGTGAGGCTGGCATAAACCACGTATTCAAGTGCATGTGGGAAGGAATGAACACGTCCATTCCCATTGTATCTGAAATTTGTAAATTACTCAAAGCAACAAAATGCTCTTGATGCTGCATGTCCTTGTACATTGACACTTATTTCCTATACATAAAATGTGAATTTTATGGGTGAAAGAGGAGAGTGAAAAAGCTGGCTTGAAACTCAACATGCAAAAAACAAAGATCATGGCATCCGGTTCTGTCACTTCATGGAAAATAGATGGGGAAAAAGTGGAAACAGTGACAGATTTTCTTTTCTTGGGCTCCAAAATCACTGCTGATGGTGACTGCAGCCACAAAATTAAAAGATGTTTGCTCCTTGGAAGGAAAGCTATGACAAACATAGACAGCATATTAAAAAGCAGAAACATCACTTTGTTGACAAAGATCCATCTAGTCAAAGCTATGGTTTTTCCAGTACAGATATGAGTTGGACCATAAAGAAGGTTGAGCACCAAAGAATTGATGCTTTCCAACTGTGGTGCTAGAGAAGACTCTTGAGAGTTCCTTGGACAGCAAGGAAATCAAACCAGTCAATCCTAAATTAAATATTCAGAAAATTAACCCTGAATATTCATTGGAAGGACTGATGCTGAAGCTGAAACTCCAATTCTTTGGCCACCTAATGCGAAGAGAAAGTTCAATGGAAAAAACCCTGATACTGCAAAAGATTGAGAGCGGGAGAAGGAGGCTGAGATGGCTAGATGGTTAGATGATGCCATCTAAACACCCATTGAGTCGGTGAATCCATCTTATCAACCAACTCAATGGATAAGAGTTTGAGCAAACTCCAGGAGACGGTGAAGGACAGGGAAGCCTGGCATGCTGCAGTTCATGAGGTCGCAGAGTCAGACACAACTTAGCAACTGAACAACAACAAAACTGTGCAGCTACTTTAAAATATTACTTGTTTTCATTGTTCAAAAAAAATCCAGTATTTGCCAATAAGTGGTGGCTCCAAGTGCACAAACTGGCTTTTCAATAAAAATTCTTATCTTGTCCATTTTCTAAATGTTTTGGAGTCTTAGTTATTTGTTTTGGAGGGTGTCTCAAATGCAGCTGGAGTTAAGCCAGGGAATGACAAAGCAGAGAGAGACAGAGGCAGGGGCGTGAAGGGGAGCAAGTCAGCTCAGTTAAGATGAAAAGACACGCCTGACACAGCTCTGGCTTCAGGCAAATTCTCTCATTATTTCTCCCGGTTTCTCCCCTCTGGTTTTTCAGCCACCCTGCAGCTGCCATCACTTCAGCTCCCAAGGGTTCTGAAAGAAGACAGCCAGACCCCAGATGGATGTCCTTGGTGATGTTAACCAGAGTCCAGCCACCCAGCTACTCTCCTGGTGTCAGAATGTCTCAAGGTCACTGCAAGAAATATGCCAAAGAAATGATGCTATTGAAAACATCACAGTTTCTCAGTGAGGCTCCTCACTAGCTACCCCACCTCAGATTTCAGCATGCCTCACCCTCCTGTGTGCCAAAGCCTTCTTTCCTACTTTATTTTTGTCCTGTGGAAACTACCAGTGATGTACTTTCTCACCTTATTTACAGTGTGGCCTCCCCGACTAGCAGAGAAGCTCCACGAGGGCAGGGACTTTTGGGGTCTCTTTAACTCACTTCTGTATCACCAGCACTTAGCCCATTAGTAAATATTTGTTGCATGAATAAATCCATATCTGACTTGGTCATTTTTTAACAGGTTTGGTCCCCCTAAAGAATGCTTTTGGGTGAAGGGATGAGCTGCTGCTTTGGAGAGACTTGATGCAGGACCACCCTGAAAGACCCTCCCCACCCCTATCCCAAACAAAACTTTTAAAATTGAATTGTGGCTGCTCTTTTAGGAAAACTCATTTCCAAGTCTTAAGGACCAAGTCACCTAGCAGAAAAGGAACAGGACTTTTTCTGCTGTACCCTAAGCAAATCAGGCAAGTAGTCTGGCCAAAAGATGATAGTAAGAATTGTTAGTTTGTGTTTTAAGATACTTTATCATTTGAGAAGATTAATAAGAAAATGAAGAAATGGCAATCTCCGATCCATGAAACTGTTATCTGTCATGAACTTGGACAAAGCATGATAAAGCTTCCTAATATTGTTTGCTTGCTTAAAGTTGGTTTTTCTTTTTTATCTGTAAAAGCAAAAGCAATTAGACAAAGAAAATTCTCATTGAGTATAGAAAAGCTAGGAACTGTGGGAAAGTATGAGGGAAAAAGCAAAAATCACCCATAGTATTGAATTTAAAAAGGAAAGACTTAACATGCTGGTGTGTTAACATTTAGTCAAGTGTGTGTGTTGGAGAAGGAAATGCAACCACTCCTGTATTCTTGCCTAGAGAATCCCAGGGACAGAGGAGCCTGGTGGGCTGCCATCTATGGGGTCACAGAGAGTCGGACACGACTGAAGTGACTTAGCAGCAGCAGTAGCAGCAGGAAGTGTGTGTGTGATTAACATGTTATAGCAAATACACGGTTTTTAAATTTTCATTTGATGTCATAGAATATATCATGAAAAATCTAGTCATTACCATTTTTGACGATGAAATTGGGCAAGCATAAAAAATGTAAGTGCACGATGAGGGTAAATTGGCTCAGACTTTCTCTAAGGTAAGCCATAAACCTGTATAGTATATACATGTATATACAATATACAGTATATATAATACCTGTATAGTATTTGACTTAATAATTTAACTTTAAAGATTTATTTTAAGAAGATGATCAGGCAAGGAGACAAATGTATATACACATATAGATATGGATGTTTATTGAAGCTTTATTTATAATGGAGATTTAGGAATAAACTAAAACAAATTATGATGCTCCCATACAATGGAATACTATTAAAAATAATGCAATGAATCGCTGTTTAATCTGTAACCTGCTCTTTACCACATTCCCACTCTTGATCCCCCCATCTGCTCTCCTAGTTTCCCATAGCGCTAACCCCTCAAACATACTTTCTGATTTACTTAGTCATTATGTTCACTGTTTATTGTCTGTGGCGACCTGCTAGCATGTAAGCTCAGAAAGCACACTGGTAAATGTCATTCTTTCTTGATGAATCTCAAATGCCCAGAAAATCTAGTTGGCATTCAACAAATATTTCTTGTCAGATAACACCCTGGAACTGGAATTTCTAAGTAATGACGTGTAAACCTGTTCAAAACTTTCAGGATATCCTGGTGGCTCAGCTGGTAAAGAATCTGCCTGCAATGCGGGAGACCTGGGTTCAACCCCTGGTTGGGAAGATCCCCTGGAGAAGGGAAAGGCTACCCACTCCAGTATTCTGGCCTGGAGAATTCCATAGACGATACAGTCCTTGGGGTCACAAAGAGTCAGACACATCTGAGCAACTTTCACTTTCGTTAAAAATATAGAGACATACATATTGTTGTTCTTTTAGTCGCTCAGTCGTGTCCTACTCTTGGCAACCCAATGGACTGTAGCCCCCTCCCCTTTGTCCATGGGATTTTCCAAGCAAGAATACTGCAGTGGGTTGCCATCTTGTTTCTCCAGGGGATCTTCCTGACCCAGGGATTGAACCCACATCTCCTGCCTTGGCAGATGGGTTGTTTTTTTTTTAACTGCTGAGGCACCAGGGAAACTCCAGATATACATGTATGTATCTATCTATCTTTATATTTCACACTTTAAAAGTGACTTTTTAAACACTAATGACAGAATGCCTATCATCAATATATTCTTCTTTATAAGATTTCCACTAAAGTGCCATGTGTCCATTCTGTTGAGACTTACAAAGAAAATGTTTTCTTTCCATTATCTCCTCTTCAACTGTAATAGCTTAAGATTGTATTTTTAAAACAGCTTCTAGGATTTTTCTTCATGATACATGGTTCTACAACTTATCCTAAAAATCATAATAAAGAGTTATTTGCAGCTGACTTTTCTGCTGTCATTTTATGTCTATTATATTTTAAGGAATCATGACAAAGAAGCATTTCATTGTACAAGCCAAATAATACCTACCAGGAAGATTGGTTTGCAGAAGACAACACTGTGTATTTGTCAAAGTATGTCACTCGATTCCTTATTATTCATGATAAAAAAATATCCTGCTTCTATGCAGAATTTAGACAGTCCCCCATCCAGTGGAGAAGGCTCTCTCATGAGACATGAATGACAGACCAGGAATAGCTCTCATGATGAAACCTCCAGCCCAGAGCTAGGAGGCCATGTCAAAAAGCCAGGGTTCAGTGACCACCAGTGTTCAATTTCCATAGAGCTGAGGCTGCAAAAGTTTCAAGGAAAAGTTTCAAGGGCTCTGAAGGGAGAAGCAGGCCAGTAACTTAGAGAGCTCCAACCTGAAAATCATGCAAAGCCCTAATCCCACTACTGTTGAGGACAGATTCTGAGGTAGGCTCCCTACTCCCCGAGTGCTGGGAGCTCTCTGAACTTGAACATTTACATGCAGAGATCCATCAGGGGTAATGAACACCAGCACCATCATTCAGATTCAAGGTTTGGAGGCTGCAGTAGCTTACCCCAAATGCTAGGGTTTTCTAAAGTCTTCTTTTTTCAATTAATTTATTTTAATTGGAGGATAATTACAATACTGTGATGATTTTTTCCATACATCAACATGAATCAGCCCGAAGTATACACGTCCCCCTCCATCCTGAACAGAGTCTTCTTGAGGCCACCTCAATTAGGGTCCATGACAAGAAGAAACAACAGTATAGTTAACATTTATAGAGTTTTTAAATTAATTTGTATTTTACACTAGAGCACGGTTGATTTCTAATGTGTTAGTTTCAGGTGCATGGCAAAGTGATGTAGTTATACATATATGTATGTCTGTTCTTTTTCAGATTTTTTTCTCATATAGGTTGCTACAGAATAGTGAGTAGAGTTCCCTGTGCTATACAGTAGGTCCTTCTTGAATATCTATTTTGTATTAAGATAAAAGCTTTTTTCCCCCTTGTTCCATGTCAGTTAGAATCACAAAGCAGTTCAATATCAAATATGATGTTTTAAAAAATAATTTAAAAACTAAGTAGAATAATCTGTAACACAGTGTAGAAACAGTAAACCCCAGCAATGCAACTGCTGTTTTAAGATAAAATAGTCATGCTTCATTGAAAAAAAAAAAAACAGATGTAAGCTTTTTGTACTAAGATATAATAGGCCCTATACCAGGGGATTTGCCAACACAATCTCACTTAATAATTAACAACAGAGTCCTGTGAATCAGCCATTATGATTTCCCCCTATTTACAGGTGAGGAAAATGATACAGGTTAATTTATTGGAAGTAACACAGCTAATAAATGGTGCAGTGGGACTCTGAGGGACTCTACCATTCAGTGAAGCCAAGTTACTGTGGGAAACCCAGAGCCGACGATCAGAATTCACTCTTCGTTCAAAAAGGCTGGGAACAAGAGTCCACCATCTACCTTAATATGAGGAAGCAATTTACATTTTATATACTTGCCTTTAAAGCTCTGTCTTTCCATTTTTTTCAAACAGCCCTGAAATTTCAATGAAACCAAGAAACGTTGAAAGTGAATTGGCCCCTATCTTTGGAGTTCTGTTATAGGCAAAGTGGTTTCATCATTGTCAGTTGTAAAGTCCGTTATCTTTTATACCTTAAAAAGAAAAGATTCTTTTTCAAATGTAACATGGCTTCTCACATTCTGCTTAGCCAAAATGTAACGTTATTCGACTAGTTGTTAGTGAACTGAAAGAGTTCTGAAAAGAAAAGAACCGAAATCCGCATACACATGCCGATGGGGTTTTGAGATCAAGTAGAGCTCTCAGCATCATTCCCAGTGTTGCTTGAGAGCAGGGATTCTACTTTTTCTGGTCGGAACCCCATCAGAGAAACACAGCCACACAGATAAGCTGTCCAATGCTGCGATGACTCCTGAAGTCGGTGAAACTGGTGCTCCCACACTCTGGCACCGGTGTGAAAGGAAAAACCTGACCTAGATTATCATGAAATTATTCTTGATGCTGCTCACATGCCCTTTTGAGCCAAACGATGCAGCTAAAAAAATAACAAAGAAGGTTTGTTCAGTGGGAACCTGCGCCATCACCCTAGTTTCAGAACAGTTCTTAGCAGTTGAGTGTGGTATATGGGGAATAACTTACTTAGAGGAAAACCTTATTAGGGGCCAAAGAATGAAGAAGTGGATGCCACCTGCAGCCATCCATCATTTTCTGGATGGTCTGAACACTCTCGAAGCAATTTGAGACTTAATTGTCTCATAATATATTTATTTATCTTGAGTGTTTTTTTTTTTTTTTTTTGCAGTGCATATTGCTGTAACAATGAGGGCCTCTGACAATGGAGTATTTCAAGGCCAAGTGTAAGAACATGGTTTTGTTCTTGCTGGAAAAAAAAAAATCCCAAACTGAGCCTAGGTGGTTGTTTTTTTTTACTATTGTCTGATGTCTTCTTCTTTCATAACTTTATTTACTTATTTATTTTTGGCTGTGCTGAGTCTTCCTTGCTGGGCTGGGTTTTCTCTAGTTGCAATGAGTGGGGGCTACTCTCTAGTTGCAGTGCGCAGGCTTCTCAGTTTTGTGGTTTCTATTGTGGAGTACAGGCTCTATGAGGGCTTCTGTCTTTGCAGCTCCCAGGCTCTAGAGCACAGGCTCAGTAGAGACTACATGTAGTTGCTCCACAACTGTAGGTTCTTCCCAGATCAGGGATCGAACTTGTGTCTCCTGCATTGGCAGGCAGATTCTTTACCACTGAGCCACCAGGGAAGTCCCCATCTGGTATCTTATGTACTATCATAGCAACAGATTTCCTCCTCTCCCCACCCCCCATACCCCAGCCTTGTTGCTAAAAAAGAAAGTGGGGGTGGTCTCACCAACTGGTTTCACATTCTAAATCCTCCTAGAAGTTCTCACAGTCAGTTATATTTAGATACACAGTTCTAGAAACTGTCTGAGGGCCCTCTGTTAGAAGAGTATTCAAACATTTCTGCAAAGCCCACTCTTTGGCTATCATTTCCCTGTGCCACTCACTTCCTTGTCCAATTACCCAGCTCCCAGAAAGAAAGCTGTTCCATCTGCCTCTGCCTTCCCCTGTTCCCATCACTGTCCTGCTTACTCAAAAGCTTATACGCCACTCACCCTGCCGAAACAGCCTGGCAGGGATCCCCGGACACCACATGACCATATGTCTGGTTTGCCTGAGAACATGTGTTGTTCTGTCATTATTATTTGAGAGTGAACCTCTGTTCACTCTCAAACATGTCCTGGTTCAAAGATAAATCATGTGGTCTTTTTATGTACCAGATTCCACAGAGTGGTCATGATATATAAAAACAGAAGAGCATCTGATGGATTTGACAGATACAAGATTATTGGTAAAGAGACTACATGATTTATCTTCAAACCACTACACGTTTAAGAGTGAACAGTGGTGCTATTAGTAATTACAGTCACAGAAATGACTCCTACAATAGGGAAACTCTTCTCCTTTGGCTTACACAAGGCTCTTTTTTTCTTCATCTCTGTCCCATCCAAGCTCTCTCTGTGAGCTGTCCTTCCTCTCCATGTCTATTGAATGTTGGTGCACCTGGGCCTCCCTCTGCCTCAGTGGTAAAGAATCCACCTGCCAATACAAGAGACGTGGGTCCTATCCCTGATCTGGGGAGATCCCACATGCCTTGGAGCAACTATGCCCAAGTTGCTGCAACTATTGAACCTGTACTCTAGAGCCTGGGAGCCGCAACTACCAAAGCCTACACGCTTTCGAGCCTGTGCTCCACAACAAGAGAAGCCATTGCAGTGAGAAGCCTGCACACCACATCACCATCTACAGTGATTTTGGAGCCCAGAAAAATAAAATCTGCCACTGTTTCCACTGTTTCCCCATCTATTTGCCATGAAGTGATGGGACCAGATGCTATGATCTTAGTTTTCGGAATGTTGAGCTTTAAGCCAACTTTTTCACTCTCCTCTTTCACTTTCATCAAGAGGCTCTTTTTTTTTTTTTTCATTTATTTTTATTAATTGGAGGCTAATTATTTTACAATATTGTAGTGGTTTTTGCCATACATTGACATGAATCAGCCATGGATTTACATGTGTTCCTCCTCCCTATCCCCCCTCCCGCCTCCCTCCTCATACAATCCCTCTGGGTCTTCCCAGTGCACCAGCCCTGAGCACTTGTCTCATGCATCCAACCTGGGCTGGTGGTCTGTTTCACCCTCGATAGTATACTTGTTTCAATGCTCTTCTCTCAGAACATCCCACCCTCGCCTTCTCCCATAGAGTCCCAAAGTCTGTTCTATACATCTGTGTCTTTTTTTCTGTTTTGCATATAGGGTTATCGTTACCATCTTTCTAAATTCCATATATATGTGTTAGTATACTATAATGGTCTTTATCTTTCTGGCTTACTTCACTCTGTATAATGGGCTCCAGTTTCATCCATCTCATTAGAACTGATTCAAATGAATTCTTTTTAATGGCTGAGTAATATTCCATCATGTATATGTACCACAGCTTCCTTATCCATTCGTCTGCTGATGGGCATCTAGGTTGCTTCCATATCCTGGCGATTATAAACAGTGCTGCGATGAACATTGGGGTGCACGTGTCTCTTTCAGATCTAGTTTCTTCAGTGTGTATGCCCAGGAGTGGGATTGCTGGGTAATATGGAAGTTTTATTTCCAGTTTTTTAAGGAATCTCCACAAGGTTCTCCATAGTGGCTATACTAGTTTGCATTCCCACCAACAGTATAAGTCTTTAGCGTGCGTGTGCTCTCTCTCTCTCTCTCAGTCTCTCTCTCTCTCTGTAGCCAAGACCAATCTCCTAGGCTCCAGTCCCATGTCTTTTTCACTCAAGTATCCCACAGACATCACAAGATCAATGTATCCAAAACCGCACTCTTCACCTTCCCCCTCAAGGATGCTCTTCCCCTTCCTCACAAATCACAGTGAATGATACACATCCTACATTCACATCTTAGAAATGACTTCATTGTTTTCAGCCAAGTGCAGCCTGATCAGCTCTATGCAACCAACTCTCAGATATATGGGGATAAACAATTGATGTTTTAAGATACTGTTTAGAGGGATATTTTTGTAGTAAAAGTGAAATGATGTAGAAATTGGTTCTGGAGAAGAAGCGCTCCCTTAAGAAAAACTCATTATGAGTTCAGTTGGCTTTAGGGCCAGGCAGAAGGAGGTAAAGGGCTTCCCCAGTGGCTCAGCAGTAAAGAATTCACCTGCAATACAAGAGATGCAGGAGATGGGGGTTCAGTCCCTGAGTGATGAAGATCCCCTGGAGGAGGGCATGGCAATCCACTCCAATATTCTTACCTGGAGAATCCTATGGGCAGAGGAGTCTAGCAGGCTACAGTCCATAGGTTCACAAAGAGTCAGACCCAAGTGAGCACACAAGTATACACGCACAACTCATAATAGTAATTGGTTTACAGGATGAAGTACAAAGTCCTTGGCATGACATATACAGACCTTGCTGGTCTGTTCTCCAGCTACACCTCTGTCTTGAACTCTGCAATAGAATATTCTTCTTGTTGACCCAGAATGTACTACGTCATCTCATACCTCAGGTCCTTTGCTTGTGTTTCTCTTTTTGCTTTGAAAGCCTTTTCTTCCTCTCCCAGTCTACCCATAGAGTTTTATCTCATCTTTAAGATTTAGTCAAATTTTATGTATCAGGAAAGCAATGAGAGTTCTCCTGTTCTTTTGGGAAATTAATTGTTAATTTTGCCTTTAATTTCATTCCAGAAGAAATCTAAAAGTGCCAAAGTTCCAGGGAATTCTCAGAATCTTCTCTCAGTGTCACTTGTCCTTATAGTTCTTTCCTGGGACATAGCATTGTACTAAGGCAAGTTCCACCAGATTTCATTTGGAGAAAATGTGTCATTAACATGCCAGTTTTTTATTTATGCTACTGGTCAGCTGGTCAACCACATTGCAGAGTTCTCAGTCTTCTAGTATATACTGGGGGTATTTTTATTTATTAGAAAATATACTGTCTATCTTCCAAGGAGAGTAATTTAACTCAAGAAATTAGACTCATGTAAACCAACTAAATTGCACTTTTATAAACAGATGTGTCATCAGTCCTAATCTCCCCAGGATCTGCCAATGAACCCAGGAACCATTTACACTGCAATATTTAGGAAAGATGAAACACTAGTCAAAATTGTCTATTTACCCAGTGATGTAACTGTCAGGATTTAAAAACTTCTATCAGGTCCCTGTGCAAATCTAGTTCTGTCAAAGTATTTAATAAACTCCTGTTTGTGCTAAATGTCCAAATCAGCTTAGTAAAAAATTTCAGCTGGAAAAATCCACAAAACCATGCTTCCATTTACTGTGAAGACGTTGCCTACCTTTTTCTCAGAATGAGAAAGGATGAAAGTGAGTTTAATGAATGCCCTCTGTGGACTTCAAAAAAACGCAGAATGTGAAAGTTGTGACTGAGTTTTACTTGGAGGAAAATGAGGACTGCAGCCCCGGAGACAGCAACTCAGAGAGCTCTGAGAATCTGCTCAAAAGAGGTAGGGAGGAAAGTCAGTATCTATGTGATTTTGGTGAAGGGGGAATACATGCAATCAAGCACAGATTTTTCCAAATGGTTTCTGCTAGTCTCAGAAGCTTTTGCTAGTCATGAGGAGCTGTCATAACCATGAAGGATTTTAATGATTTTCTGGGTGTGGGGAGATACAAGAATTGGATTCATAAGATCGACTCCTAAGAACATCTAACTATCCGAAGATCTGTCCTGCCAGTTCCCTGTTTCCCCAAGCACAGAGTGCCTCATTTCTGCTTTCCACTCAGAACTCCTTTCAGGGTTGAAGGTCAGCAGCTGCAGCAGCACGTGATTTAATCTTTGTACAGGTGAATGGCAAGTGCCCATGGCAAGTGCCAATTTGTAGTTGACATATATTTATAAAGTTGAAGGTAGGGTTAAGAGAAACCAACAAGAAATATGAAGCACTCAGGGGTAGCCCCTGTCACACTTAGACAAAAAGAGACAAAAAAAGAGGCAATTCTAAGAGCTAAAGTTAGGGCAGGTTCCTCTCCCACCAGCCCCATCCCCCCTCCCCACTCACCAGGAACTGCAACCTTCAGATCAGAAAGAGGAGAGTCCAGCTCTAGCCCCCAAGAGGACCTGTAGAGACTAGAAACTGATAACAGAAGCCCTGACCTCTCCTTCCTCCCATCTTCTGATCCCCTCTGGTGCCTTCAGGGACTGAATCTAACCAAAAACCAGAGGGCAACGGAACCTGTGATACAGTCTTTAAAGGTCAGCCTCTGGGGACAAAAAGCAGGGTGAAAAAAGTTGGAATAGATCTGACATGCCTACGGACAGGTCCAGCACACAGACTTTAATCCGAAAGGATTGCTTCTCATTAGACTGTCAGGCTGCACTGCGCCATGCCTGCTGGAAAGAGGAAATGAACTGGGTTAAAGATTTATAGATTGTGAGAGCTGACGGAGTGCTGAAGGGTCATCTAACCCCGGCCTCTCACTTTACAGACTGATGAAATGGACGTCCTCGGAGATTAAATGACGTGCTTAAGATCACCTTTGAGTTAATAGCTGAACTAAGACTAAAACCCAAGTTTTTTTCTCCCCGTCCAGGGCTGCTTGCTCTTTGCATGTAGCTCAAATTCGTTCTAGCTGTTTGTTTCTAGTAATCAGTTTCATCCGGAAGCACGAAGCAACAGAAAAAGTTTTAGGAATTTTAGAGGAGGAATTCTCAAAGGATCTCAAAAAGACAAGCCACAAACAGTGTTCTAAAAACTCGCATTTTTCCTCCCTTTGACCAAGTGAGTCAGACAGAAAAATACCTAGTCTTTTATTTTTTATAATTAAAATGAGAAGCAAATGAATCAGCTCGTAAATAAAATCCTTGCTCTAAGTACCTGGAAAAGGCTCGAGCTTTGGGTTCTTTGTTGATATTTTCTGTTTTGTTTTCTACTCCTCCTCCCTAATTAGGTGCAAAATAATAGCTAGAGCCATGTATTACCTGAAAAAAGAAGTAAAGTGAAATTCTGAGAAACATGATACATAACTTTTTGCTTATCATTTTCAAATTACACCAATGGGAAAATGATTCAAGGTATTTTATGCAGGCATCTGACTTTCCAGAACATGTTAACTTCCTTGATCTGGCCAGACTCTCATTGGCCAATATTCAAATACAATCTAAAAGCAACCCTAAATCTAGATAATCAAAAGCTTCAAAGATAACTCTCCTTTCCTGCACAGCTAGGAAGGGAAATAAAATGCATTTATTCATTTAGCCAGTATGATTTAGTCCTTACCTTGGGCAGAGCTTCATGCTAAGAGCTAGGGGTCTAGAGAAGGCACAACCTCTGTCCTAAAGGAACTTCAAGCCCAGAAGGGGACGCAGACCAATAAACCATGTTGCTAAAGTTGGATGGCCACCTGATGCAAAGTGCCGACTCATCAGAAATGACCCTGATGCTGGGTCATTTCTCCCTCTTCTGGAGAAGAGGGCAGCAGAGGATGAGACAGTTGGATGGCATCACTGACTCGATGGACATGAGTCCGAGCAAACTCTGGGAGATAGGGAAGGACAGGGAAGCTTGGCGTGTTGCCATTCATGGGGTCGCAAAGAGTCGGACACAACTGGGCAACTGAATAACAAAGTTGGATGAACAAATTTAATGAGAACACATGTGAGGAGAGAGAGACATTCAAAAGGAAATTCATTTCAACTGAAATTATTGCTTATTTTCCCAAAGTGTAAGAGATGTCATGAGTTAAATCTTGAAACATTAACCTGAAGTTAAGCTATATTCTTGGGATGTCTGGCACCACACAGTGGTTTAGAAACAGTGGGCTCTAGAATTGCATTGCCTGGGCCTAGATTTCAGGTTGAACTTGCAGAAAGCAATTAACTGTTTTGTGCCTTAATTTCCTCTTCTCCAAAGAGAGAATAATAATTTAAAGCATGCTTGAAATACAATATGATCCCACTTATATGTGAAATCTGAAATAACAACCAGAAAACAAGCTCATAGCTACAGAGAACAGACTGGTGATTGGCAGTGGTGGGGGATCGGAGGGGGCAAAATGGGTGAAGGTGGTTGAAAGATACAAATTTCCAATTAAAAAATATACAAGTCATGGAGATGTAATATACAGTGTGGTGATTATAGTCAGTAATACAGTATTACATGTTTGAAAGTTGCTGAGAAAGTTCATCTTAAACGTTCTCATCACAAGAAAAAAATTTTTAACCATGTGTGGTGACAGATGTTGGCTAGACTTATTGTGGTGACCATTTTGCAGTGTATACAAACATCATATCATTACATTGTAAACTGAAACTAATGTAAGATTACATGTCAATTATACCTCAATAAAGAATAATAAAAGTGCTTTGTATATTCAGATAAAAATAGAAAAGTTGTTCAGTTGTCAAATGGGAGTTGGTTTGGTTTGTACAGACAAAACCTTCAGACAGTTGGCTGAAATATTTAGATCCTACCCAAAGGCTGGCATTACAGACTTGACCTTAATGCTGTACTCATTACTTGTTCTATTAGTACCTAGTATTATAATTCTCTACCTACCACTCAACAAAATATGATGATGTCATAATTTAAAAATAAAAAGGAAAAGTACAAGGGCACTTTGGTTAAGGTAGAGAAGTTCTTAAAATGTTATCCCTATAGATACTTGCACAGAAGAAATTATGGAATACTTTATTCACAAGTATACATTAATTATTAAAGAAAATCAGATACAACTTCCCAAATACTATGTCTCTTAAATTGAATTCATTTACATAGGGTTTGATTTTTCAGTGGTGTACTCAACTTACACACAGTTGAGTATTTAATATTTGATCTCTTCAAGATGGTAGTAAGTTTTACATGTTTGACAGCTTAAAAACAACTTCAAGACACCAGAGAAACCTATGGAGTCATTTTTTTTAGTATATAATGAATAGCAACAAAATATTGTGCTGTATGACATTCATGAATAATAACTCTTCAACCTACCATACTTAAACTCTTCACAGTTTGATAAGATACATATGATGTCGACTTCTGAACAAATAATGTTGAATGATAACTGCGATAAAAGGAATTTTAAAAAGCTTCTTTTATAGCTTGTATCTTGAATAAATGAATCCAAGCATTGTCCACATTATGATAACTTATCTTCTTTTCTTGAGGTCTCAAATGAAAAGTATTACTCAGATCATAGATCAAGAACAATTCCTTTGGAGTTTCAACATTTATCCATGCACTTCTGTAAATTGTAGCTCTCACTTGCAAATAGTCACACATCAAACAATGTGTTTTGGGACTTGCTTTTTTATCCACTCAGTATGAAAATTACAGATGGAACGCACATTTTAAGAGAGTAGGCTGAGTTTTCTTTCCTTTTATTAGAGACACATTGAAATCTATTTTGAAGTGTGTTAAACAAATGCCCCTTTGAAAATACTTTCTGAGTATCAGTGTTTCAGAACCCACAATTATCTACAAAACCCACAAATCACATTTAATGAGTGTCTCATAAAACATCACTTTGCTCTATCCTTCTTTTTCCCAACTCTTCTTCAGTAAGTTGTCCCTCAGTATCCCTGGGGTATTGATTCAAGGATCCCCCACAGATACCAAGCTCCATGGATGCTCAAGTCAGAATGAGGCAACATGGTTTCATTTTTTGTATTTATGATAGGTTCTGACCCATTTAGAAAGTGTCTTAGTGTGTGGTGTGAGGAAAGGTCTAAATTTTGTATTTTCCATTTGATTATTTTCACTTGGATGCTTGAATATCCAGTTTTACATATATATATCCTTCTTTACCCCACTATTGAGATTAGAGTCATATCTCTTTTGTTGTCATTGTTCAGTCACCCAGTAGTATCTGACTATTTGCAACCCCATGGACAGCAGCAAGCCAGGCCTCCCTGTCACTCACCATCTCTCAAAGTTCGCCCAAGTTCATGTTCATTGCTTTGGTGATGCCATCCAGCCATCTTATCCTCTGATACCCTCTTCTGCTCTCAATCTTTCTTAGCATCAGGTACTTTTCCAGTGAGTCAGCTGTTGGCATCAGGTGGCCAAAATACTGGAGCTTCAGCTTCAACATCAGTTCTTCCAAAAAGCATTCAGTGTTGATTTCCCTTAAGATTGACTGGTTTGTTCTCCTTGCTGTCCAAGGGACTCTCAAGAGCCTTCTCCAGCACCACAGTTCAAAGGCATCAATTCTTTGGTGCTCTGCCTGCCTTACAGTCCAGCTCTCACAATCATAAGTGACCATTGGGAAGACCATAGCCTTGACTATATGGACCTTTGTCAGTAGAGTAATGTCTCTGCTTTTCAACACATTGTCTAGATTTGTCATAGCTTTCCTGCTAAGAAGCAATCGTCTTCTGGCTTTATAATCAGATAGTAGCCACCATCTGCTTATTTTAGAGCCCAAGAAGAGGAAATCTGTCACTCCTGCCACATTTTCCCCTTCTATTTGCCTTGAAGTAATGAGGCTGAATGCCATGATCTTAGTATATGTTAATATTTCGTTTTAAACCCAGCTCTTTCACTCTCCTCCTTCATCCTCATCAAGAGGTTCAATAGCTTCTCTTCACTCTGCCATTAGAGTGGTACATTCCGTATATCTGAGGTTGTTGATGTTTCTCCCGCCTATCTTAATTCCAGCTTGTAACTAACCCAGCCTGGCATTTCTCATGATGTGCTCAGTGTATAGGTTAAGCAAACAGGGTGACAGCAGACAGCCCTGTAGTACTCCTTTATCAATCCTGAACCAATCAATTGTTCCATAAATGGTTCTAACTGTTGTTTCTTGACCCACATACAGGTTTCTCAGGAGACAGGTAAGTTGGTCTGGTATTCCCAACTCTTTAAGGGCTTTCCATGTTTTGTTATGATCCATACAGTCAAAGGCTTTAGCATAGTAGATGAAACAGAAGTAGATGTTTTTCTGAAATTCCCTTGCTTTCTCTACGATCCAGCAAATGTTGGATCATATACTAAATTTACATATATTTATGTATCTATTATACTTCTGAATTTTCTATCTGATTACCTCAGTCTGTCTCTTCACACATCAATACCAACTGTTATAATTATAGAGACTTTAAAATATTTCAATATCATGTAGGACTAGTCCCCACACCCTTTCTATTCTTTGTTTTATTTATTAATCCTTCTAACTGGACTTTAGAATAAATTTATTCAGAACTTCTCTGGTGGTCCTGTTGTTAAGACTCCACCTTCCAAGGCAGGTGGTATGGGTTCAATCCCTGGTCAGGGAGCTAAGATCCTACATGCCTTGCAGCCAAAACAACAACAACAGCAAAAAGAAAACACAAGTAATACTCTTACAAATTCAATAATGATTTTTTTTAACTTTTAAAAAATAAATTTATTTGGCTTCAGAAAGAAAAAGAACAGCAATTTTCTTTGGAAGGCATTAAATATGTAAAGTAACATTAGAAGAATTGACATCTGCTATCTCTTGCCATATAGGAACATGGTGTGTCTTATTATTTATTCAAGTTTACATGTGTGGCTTTCAAGACTGTTCTATCATTTTCCTCATATAGTTTGCACATTTCTTACTCAGTTTAAGCCTGGGTGTTTTGTATTTTGCTACCACATTGCTACTTTAATGTAGTTTCTCTTCTATTAGTTTTTCTAACTCATTAGTGTATTTGTAAATCTTATGTTCTGCCTCTCTACTAAAATTTTTGAAGTAGATTTTTCCATTAATTCTTTTGAGTTTTCCAGATGTATAAACATATCATCTGCAAAAAGGGATAGTTTTGCCTCTTCCTTTCCAATCCTTATCCCCTAATTACTTGCTTTTGTCCAGTTACTTTGCCTACTATCTCCAGTACAGGGTTCAACAGTAATGATGAGCAATGGCCATTCTTGCCTAGTTTCTGACTTAGTGGAACACAACTTTTAGTGTTTTTCCACTAACTATGATGAAGGGTTTGGGGTGAGGTATATAGAGTTTATCATGTCATGTTAAGAAATTTTTCTCAATTCCTATGTCTTATCACGAATTGTTGATAAATTTTGTCAAATGTGGTTTTTGACTATTATTAGGAATGATCATATGACTTTTATTCTTAGCTCTGTCCATATGATGAAGTTTATTAATTCACACCAAGAGTTTTGGAGTCCTCTAGAAACACAGTCATGTCTGAATATAAATCCCCTTGTCGTTAACTGACAGAAAAAGAAAAGAAGAGAGAGGAGACATTTTTGACCTTTCAGTATCAATAATGATGCTGAGTCTTGGCTCTGGGTTTCTGGCTTATTTGCTAGATATCTGAACAGAGAGAGAACTGCCTGGCTACATGTAACTGTGCTTTTACGACTGTAAAACACCCTCCCCCCACCCCCCCCCCCCCAGCTGCCCTCACACTCCCCTTGGCTCATGCACAATCAGACTCAACTTTTGAAAGCAACGGCTTAAAATCCTTATGTCTTAGGAGACCCGTAAGAAGTGAAACTGCTCCTCAGCCAGCACTGCAGCTTCAGAATTAAGCACCATTTCTTATTGGATAGCACAGACCCAGAATACATGAGCATATCCAAATTAAATGCAGACCTGTTTCAGCTTGGGAGCACAATCCAATTCCAGAAGTGGGAGATCAGCTTTATTAACTAAGCCACCCACTATCCCAGGAAGATGGTGGGAATTAAAACCAGACTTTCCTGGTGCTGTAAATTTGTTCTGTCAGCCATGGCAACTATACTTTGAAAAATCGAACTTCTTACTGTTGTTTTCTCCATCCCTGATATAACAGTTGAGGAGAACTGAGCACAACAAGGTGTTCCAAGTTCTCTTTCAGGTGAGAAAATTAACTAAAAGGCTTACTGTTCTGATGCCTGATATTAGGTTTCTCCATTAATGATTTCATTACCATGTTGAGACTCCATTCCAATCACTTAGACGGGAAGTTTCTCAAAGACAGTTCAGCTAGAATTTCAGGTTCACTCATGGCTTATAAAGTCCATCCTTGGAAGGATCACCCAGTGGGTGATGGGGTAGCAGATAGTCTTAGACTTTGTTCTGTCCTGGCCTTTGTATCATTTGATCACAGTTATCTTTCTAAATTTGGTGTTGCAGAAGACTCTTGAGAGTCCCTTGGACAGTAAGGAGATCAAACCAGCCAATCCTAAAGGAAATCAACCCTGAATATTCATTGGAAGGACTGATGCTGAAGTTGAAGCTCCAATAATTTGGCCACCTGATGCAAAGAGACAACTCATTAAAAAAGACCCTGATGCTGGGAAAGACTGAAGGCAAGAGGAGAAGGGGATGGCAGAGGATGAGATGGTTGGATGGCATCACCAACTCGATGGACATGAGTCTGAGCAAACTCTGGGAGATGGTGAAGGACAGGGAAGCTTGGCCATGCTGCAGTCCATGGGGTCGCAAAGAATCAGACAGAACTGAGCAACAACAGCAAGTCTTCATTCTCAATGCTATGTAGGGTCCAGCCTGGGGGCAGTGGCTTCCAGAGCCCTGGCCCTTTGACAGGGAAAGCAGTAGCTATAAGCCTGCAGCCCAGAGGGGAAGGGGCTGAAGGGCCTGTGGAATCTCCTAAGGATTTTATTCCAATGGAGCTGGATGTCTGGTTGTGCCTGCTGAGAAACAGACTATTTCCTGCCATCAGTAAACAAGCAGCAATAGAAGAAGCTTGCCAATGTGAGCTAATGAGCCGTAAGGGCACTCATGAAGGAGAATATCTGCCGCCTAGCAGCTGTCAGTCTGCAGCCACTCCTTACAGTAAGCCCTGAGGAAAGGAAGCTCAGGATGTGAAAAACACGGGATATTGGCCTCAGAGAGGTGAGGGGCATATGAAAGGAACAATTTCAGCAAGCCCAGATTCTTGCATCTTCCCATACTTAGAAAAGTGGTAAACTCCTTAATTTGGAATACCTGGTTTTCTTTATTTAGACTAATCTTTTGATGTTCAGACTACCTGCCCTTTCTTGCAAAACGTTTTTGTAACCTGACTCCTCCCCTTGTCTCCTTGGAGCAGTTCTCACAGGGTTACTTGAGATGCTGTCGCCAGGCTTGAAGTCCTAAAAATTCCCACTGTCTAAAACATAACTCTCAACTTTTAGGTTGTGACTATTTTTTAAGTTGACACTGTTTAGAGCTTGGATTTGAGGGTAGAGGCTCTGCAAGGACTGGGCTGGAAGAAGAAATTCTCCCTGTTTCTTCATCTGGAGAGGTAACCTTCTGCCATTCATCTCACCCAGCTGTGCAGCTCTCAGTAAGTTAATAGTTCTGAGCCTCAATTTTGTTACTTATAAAATTGGGATAATAATAATAGTATTTATTAATGCTACAAAGATAAATATTAGGACACTTAATGCCCACAATGCACTTAATGCCTAGAACAGAGTATGTGCCAAATAAATAAACATCTCCAACCTGGACCACAGGGATTTTTTTTTTTTTTTTTTTGAGACATCTTCAACTTCTAGCCTTTCATTTCTCAATTTTTATTCAGAAAAAGTGAAAGTAACTTAGTCGTGTCCGACTCCTTGAGACCCCCCACAAACTATACAGGCCATGGGGTTCTCCAGGCCAGAATACTGGACTGGGTAGCTGTTCCCTTCTCCAAGGGATCTTCCCAACTCAGGGATCAAACCCAGGTTTCCCACATTGCAGGTGGCTTCTTTACCAGCTGAGCTACCTGGGAAGCCACTGATGCCAAATCCTTAGAATATATCATAGCAGATCCTTAGAATATATCATAGCAGAGGAGAGGAAAATGCTGAATAAAAGAAATGTACAAAAATCACAAAGACAACATTAGCACTTCCTCACAGTACAAATGTGGGATGGAGAAGTGTCTGAGGTTGAGAAAGTGGGAAATGCAGGAAGTGGCAGAATGCAGCCCTGAAGGCACCTGCCCAGGAGTGTCATCTCACACTCCATTGTCTTCATTGCTGTCCCCTCTGGTGGTTTACACAGTGCCTGATGTGGTGTGCAACACATGTGTTGACCTGTGACAATTTTCCCTTCCTGCTGCTATTGAGATTGCTTTCCTTTTCAGAATGGCGGGATGAGCTGCAAAGTGAGTGAGGCTGGAGGACAGAGGATCCGTCCAGTCCTGTCCCCAACCTCCAGCCCTCATCTCCCCACCACCAGCATCTCCCTTCTGGACTCCGAGGGGCCTCCTGACAACTGTGTGTCCATTCTCCTTCCTTCCAGCTCAGCATCCGCAGGACAGTTGAACCATCTGTTAAAAATCCATGTCTGATCACATGCCACCATTTCTTGAAACCCTTATGACTCCTTAATATCATTAGCATAAAACTCCAAATCTTAAAATATTCCATAAGGTCCTTGACAATCCTGTTCCCCTCTCCCTTGACCCTTGCTGTCAGCATCTTTTAGTGCCAAGCGATGTCTAACTTCTGCCTCCCACACCACTCTGCCCACACCTTTCTCTCCCTCTGCCCAGTGAACTATTGACTTCAGTGCCTCTTTTACAGGGAAGCTGACCTCCCTAATTAGAGCTCCTGTTTCATGTTCTCACTGAATCTTGTACATTTCCATGATCAGCACTGTCACCCCGGTGATTAACAACACAAGTAACAATGTTTCTAGTGTGGCTTTCCTCCTGGCATGAGTAAGCCTCCAGCAGGCAAGGACCATGTCCATCTAGATTCACACCATCGCTTTAGCACTTAGCCTGGAGCCAGGCATATGCTCGACAGGCAGTCCATAAGTACACGCTGAATGAAGAAAGAAATAATAAAAGAATGTGCCTAGCAATTCAAAAGGCTTCTCCTGTTGAGAAAAGTTCAGACTGGGAAAATCCAGTATCTCTAGATCTAATTCACTCAACTGACTAATTAATTCAGCCATCTGGTAGACATAAATAGGAATATGACATTTACCCATGCATTCATTCACACATATATTTATATATAGCCTGACTTTCCCTACTGGCCGTGCTTTGGGGGTTCACAGCAGGGAACTGACATGGATGAGTCAGCAACCCAGGCAGCCATTCACCAAGCATCCTGTTTACAGATGCTTGAAAGGCACAAGGAGATTTTTGCTTGATAATTTTATATATATATATAGAGAGAGAGAAGGAAATAGCAATCCAATCCAGTATTTTTGCCAAGAGAATCCTGTGGACAGAGGAGCCTGGTGGGCTGCTGTCCATAGGGTCGCACAGAGTCAGACACAACTGAAGTGACTTAGCATGCATGCATGCATTGGAGAAGGAAACGGCAACCCACTCCAATATTCTTGCCTGGAGAATCCCAGGGACAGAGGAGCCTGGTGGGCTGTCGTCTATGTGGTCGCAGAGTTGGACACAACTGAAGCGACTTAGCAGCAGCATATATATATGTGTGTGTACATGTATATTCATGAAAAGAAACTGATATCCAGATTCCATGTGCCTCAAAGCCAGTTCGCAGGTGAAGGGTCCAGGTTGGTTAGAAATTTTTTTTTTTCTTTTTTTTCATTAGTTGGAGGCTAATTGGAGTTACTTATGCCAACAATGGACTTCCCCGGTGGTTCAGCGGTAAAGAATCTGCCTGCAATGAGGGAGAGCTGGGTTCAAGCCCTGGGTCAGGAAGATCCCCTGGAGGAGGGAAGCGCAACCCATTCCAATATTCTTGCCTGGAGAATCCCATGGACAGAGGAACTTGGCAGGCTACAGTCCATGGAATCTCAAAGAGTCAGACACAACTGAAGCAATTAGCATATATGCCAATGGTAGAGATTAAGTTTCCGAAGCCTCAGTAAGGAATCTTTCATGCTTATCATTCTGGTTGCCTGCAATCAACTGTGAAGTGTTTGCATGTGTGAACACAGGGATACCTTTGGGGAAATGGCTGCCCCAAGGCTGGCCTCTGAGGCAGTTTAAGGTGCTGAGAGATTCCTCTTGGACTAGGGCCAAGGCTACTAGGGAAATGGCTGCATAGACATCTCTGATCAGGGCTAGTGGGAACCAGAGCATTCCCGCCTCCCTGAACTAGAGGCCCACCCCTATGGTAACTAGTGTTGATTTCTAACCTGGGTGATGATATCAAATATTCAAATCAGACCTTGCCTCTGTGGCTCTGCTTCTTGCTCCACCTGGCCTGAGAGGCTATGTTCTGCAGCCTCATTTCCATATGTGACAGTGAAGAGAACGTGCAGGTGACACAGTCCCAGACTGGGACGCTTCAGTTTGAACCAAACAGAGTCCCTGAGAGTGAAGCCCTTTGTGAGCTGGCATCTGGGGTCTCCGACAACAAGCTTGTGAGCCAGTGAGCTCTGGGAGGCAGTCACGAAGTGACCGGAACTTGCTCCTTCTGATGGTCCCTTCCTTCTCCAAGCTGCTGCCCTAGTGTGGTCAGTCCTTACTCCCCTGGGAGAACACTGACTCTCACCAAGGAGTTTGAAAACTGTTCTGTCAGGGAACCTGTAAGAATATATCCCTGCTTCCTCGAAGCTGAGCAGGACACATTATTTCCAGGGACAAGGACATAATCCTCTATAGGAGCTACCCCTTTGAAAGTGAAAGTCTTGTAGTCATGTCTGACTCTTTGCAACTCCATGGACTGTAGCCTGCCAGGCTCCTCTATCCATGGAATTCTCCAGGCAAGAATATGCTCCCTTCTCCAGGCTATTCTCCCAACCCAGGGATCAAACCCAGGTCTCCCGCATTGCAGGTGGATACACCTTTCCACGAAGTTAAAATACTAAGAAACTTCAAGCAAACAGGTGGATTTACTTCTAAGGCTCTACTTTTTTAGAGCTTCCCAGGTGGTGCAGTTGATAAAGAATCCTCCTGCCAATGCAAGAGACACAAGAGACACAGGTTCAATCCCTGGGTCAGCAGGATCCCCTGAAGTAGGAAATAGAAACCCACTCCAGTTTCTTGTCTGGAGAATCCCATGGACAGAGGAGCCTGGTGGGCTATTGTCCATGGTGATGTAAAGAGTCAGACATGGCTGAGCAACTGAGCATGGTCTACTTTTTTAAAAATAAAGGAGACATGATACATGAACAGCATGCTCTTCAGGATTAATTCTACACAACTCTGGACTCTGACACTGAAATAGACTTCATAGAGGATTCACAGTTTCTTGAACTTTCTTTGTCTACATTGTGGAGTTCCTATGGGCACCCTTGCATGCGTGCATGCTAAATCGCTTTAGTTGTGTCCAACTCTCTACCACCCCATGGACCGTAGCCCCCAGGCTCTTCTGTCTATAGGATTCTCCAGGCAAGAATACTGGAGTGGGTTGCCATTTCCTTCTCCAGGGGAGCACCCTTGAACACTGGGTAAATTCCAGGACCTTCAACATCATCAAATGAGGGGGAAAGTTATAAAGTATTTAATTTCCTTGATTTTTTTTTTTGAAATTGGAAAATGCTTTCTGGTATAGATAGGAATTCCCAATTAAGTCAAATATTTGGATATTTGAATAACCAGAACATTCTGTTATCGGATCTTTTTAGAGAAACAGTCATTCATCCATTTAGAGAGAGCACACCATGCACAGAGCAACGAAACTGACTGAAATTATTGATTTATTTGAGACAAGTCTTATCTCCAAGTATGATGTATAGCTAATCAATTTGTAACTTTACCCATCCAATACCTTGAAGTTCTTGCAGAAGTAGAAGAGCTGGGTTCTTACATTTCCTCAATAAAATTACCCTTGATGTTCTGGAATGAAGTTTCTCCAAATCTAGTAGATTATTCCTGAAATAGCTGATTAAAAATGATGGCTTGTTCTAACCTCCTGTGCTTTCTGGTTGGGAATGTGTTGACAATCAGTAGGGCAAAGGTCAAGAGGAATGAATGGCATCTGTTCTCAGGGTGTCTATGAGAAAGTTTTCAAAACCAGATAAGAATTTAATACAGAAGTTTTTCATCCGCCTAATCAAATTTAAATGCCCAACGATGCCTGGAATGTGTGCTGAAGATTGTAATCTGCAGGTGGCTATAAACGAGTCATGTGTCTTAGAAAGGCATTCCTGGAACAGGAAAACTTTTTTTTTTTTTTAATAGTTCAAATGTTCTTATCAGAACCTACTTCTTGACAGAAATCTTTGTCTTTATCCTTATGATCTCTGGGTCAGCTGGACATGGCATCTCTTCTGCTCCATGTAGCAGAGACGGGGGACAGTAGGTGGGTTTTGGTAGCAGCAAGACTGGACTCAAGGGTGCAAGATGGCTTAACACATATGCTTAACATTTTGGTGGAAAATTCTGGAAGGCTGGGCTTAGTTGGGCTCAGCTCCCCTTCTCCACCTGAAGTCTAAGCCTTGCCATCTAGATGCTAGGACTTCTGATGTGACAGCTCAGGGCGGCAAGAAACAGAGAGGAAGCTGCCAGGCCTGTAAGACCTGGACCTGAAAAGGGGCACCTCTGTGCTCTATTTGTCAAAGTAGCCACAGAGCCCAACCAGGCTCCAGGGGAAGAAACACAGGCTCCAACTTTCATTAGAAATGTTGAGGAATATCCCTCCATCTTTAACGTGCCCCCAAAGTGTATGGAAAACATTCAGAATCAAAGTCTGAGAACCTCCCCTGGCAACAGATGAACAGTATCCAAAGACCCTCAGAACACTCAAGTCCCTGTGTAAATACAAATTTTATTCTACCTCTGCTTGCAAAGTGATTACACAAAACAGCTCTTTCATCTGGCAGGAGAAGTTACACAGAGATGAAGCCCCAAAATGCAACCTGTGAAAAGGAGCCCCATATCAGACATCCACAAAGTCTTTGCCATTTAAAAAAAAATAACTTCTGGTCTTACATTTAGATCTTTAATCCATTTTGAGTTTATTTTTGTGTATGGTGTTAGAAAGTGTTCTAGTTTCATTCTTTTACAAGTGGTTGACCAGTTTTCCCAGCACCACTTGTTAAAGAGGTTGTCTTTTTTCCATTGTATATCCTTGCCTCCTTTGTCAAAGATAAGGTGTCCATAGGTTCGTGGATTTATCTCTGGGCTTTCTATTCTGTTCCATTGATCTATATTTCTGTCTTTGTGCCAGTACCATACTGTCTTGATGACTGTGGCTTTGTAGTAGAGTCTGAAAAGAGGCAGGTTGATTCCTCCAGTTCCATTCTTCTTTCTCAAGATTACTTTGGCTATTCGAGGTTTTCTGTATTTCCATACAAATTGTGAAATTCTTTGGTCTAGTTCTGTGAAAAATACCATTGGTAGCTTCATAGGGATTGCATTGAATCTATAGATTGCTTTGGGTAGAATAGCCATTTTGACAATATTGATTCTTCCAATCCATGAACACAGTATGTTTCTCCATCTGTTTGTGTCCTCTTTGATTTCTTTCATCAGTGTTTTATAGTTTTCTATGTATAGGTCTTTTGTTTCTTTAGGTAGATATACTCCTGAGTATTTTATTCTTTTTGTTGCAATGGTGAATGGTATTGTTTCCTTAATTTCTCTTTCTGTTTTTTCATTGTTAGTATATAGGAATGCAAGGGATTTCTGTGTGTTAATTTTATATCCTGCAACTTTACTATATTCATTGATTAGCTCTAGTAATTTTCTGGTAGAGTCTTTAGGGTTTTCTATATAGAGGATCATGTCATCTGCAAACAGTGAGAGTTTCACTTCTTCTTTTCCTATCTGGATTCCTTTTACTTCTTTTTCTGCTCTGATTGCTGTGGCCAAAACTTCCAACACTATGTTGAATAGTAGTGGTGAGAGTGGGCACCCTTGTCTTGTTCCTGATTTCAGGGGAAATGCTTTCAATTTTTCACCATTGAGGGTGATGCTTGTTGTGGGTTTGTCATATATAGCTTTTATTATGTTGAGGTATGTTCCTTCTATTCCTGCTTTTTGGAGACTTTTAATCATAAATGAGTGTTGAATTTTGTCAAAGGCTTTCTCTGCATCTATTGAGATAATCATATGGTTTTTATCTTTCAATTTGTTAATGTGGTGTATTACATTGATTGATTATATATATAAAACTCCTAGAGGAGAACATAGGCAAAACACTCTCCGACATAAATCACAGCAAGATCCTCTATGACCCACCTCCCAGAATATTGGAAATAAAAGCAAAACTAAACAAATGGGACCTAATGAAACTTAAAAGCTTTTGCACTACAAAGGAAACTATAAGTAAGGTGAAAAGACAGCCCTCAGAGTGGGAGAAAATAATAGCAAATGAAGAAACAGACAAAGGATTAATCTCAAAAATATACAAGCAACTCCTGAAGCTCAATTCCAGAAAAATAAATGACCCAATCAAAAAATGGGCCAAAGAACTAAACAGACATTTCTCCAAAGAAGACATACAGATGGCTAACAAACACATGAAAAGATGCTCAACATCACTCATTATCAGAGTAATGCAAATCAAAACCACAATGAGGTACCATTACACACCAGTCAGGATGGCTGCTATCCAAAAGTCTACAAGCAATAAATGCTGGAGAGGGTGTGGAGAAAAGGGAACCCTCTTACACTGTTGGTGGGAATGCAAACTAGTACAGCCGCTATGGAAAACAGTGTGGAGATTTCTTAAAAAACTGGAAATAGAACTGCCATATGACCCAGCAATCCCACTTCTGGGCATACACACTGAGGAAACCAGATCTGAAAGAGACACATGCACCCCAATGTTCATCGCAGCACTGTTTATAATAGCCAGGACATGGAAGCAACCTAGATGCCCATCAGCAGATGAATGGATAAGGAAGCTGTGGTACATATACACCATGGAATATTACTCAGCCGTTAAAAAGAATTCATTTGAATCAGTTCTAATGAGATGGATGAAACTGGAGCCCATTATACAGAGTGAAGTAAGCCAGAAAGATAAAGAACATTACAGCATACTAACACATATATATATGGAATTTAGAAAGATGGTAACGATAACCCTATATGCAAAACAGAAAAAGAGACACAGAAATACAGAACAGACTTTTGAACTCTGTGGGAGAATGTGAGGGTGGGATATTTCAAAAGAACAGCATGTATACTATCTATGGTGAAACAGATCACCAGCCCAGGTGGGATGCATGAGACAAGTGCTCGGGCCTGGTGCACTGGGAAGACCCAGAGGAATCGGGTGGAGAGGGAGGTGGGAGGGGGGATCGGGATGGGGTATACGTGTAAATCTATGTCTGATTCATATCAATGTATGACAAAACCCACTGAAATGTTGTGAAGTAATTAGCCTCCAACTAATAAAAAAAAAAAAATAACAGATTAAAAAAAATAATAATAACTTAACAGATTTTTCTCTCATTTTTTAATATTTCTTCCTTAATTATGTTTAAGTTGCTCAGAAAACTCACTGGAGGAAAAAATATTGCAGTTTTGGTACACATACATCTGGGGTACAAGCTGAAACTGTCTTTACTTCATTCACCTCCTGTGGCCACTGCCTCTAAGCTGGGGCCAGTTTTCCATTCTAGGTGCAAAGGACAAAGAACTAACCCAAAATTTGCAGCCTCCTCATGCCCACCCAAGGCTAGGAGTGCCACCATGTTTTAGCGTTGCGTCCACTATGTTGCCAAGGCATGAAATGCCGACTTCGGGCTCAAGTTTCAATCTAGCTTTGCTATTCCTGACCCCTCTGTTTCCCTTTGACACTCTTTCAGGTTTTGTGATTATAGTATAGGGCATGTTTGTATTTGAGAATTTCCTTTTATAAACCCCACCATAAGTCCACATATGGGCCTAGAAAGCCTAAGGGCCTAGAATAAAGACATCAAAACAGAAGAGAAGTTACACTTCTACTCTGCCTAGTAAACTTCTCTGGACTCTGAAGGCACAGTTGCTATACTCAGATGCTGTCTCCAGAATGCTGTCCTCCAACACCAGCTGAGCCTCAGGGCCCCAACAGAGCCATGAATTAATAATACTGTGAAAGGATTCTTCTTCTATGGTGACTTCTTAATGGCTCTAAGTGTTTTTAGATCATTAAATTCTTGACAAATAATTGGATGGAGAGGGAGAGAAGAAGGGGGGAGGGATAGACTGGGAGTTTAGGATGGACATGTACACACTGCTATATTCAAAATGCATAACCAACAAGGACCTACTGCAAAAAAAATAAATAAATAAAAAGTTTTTTTTGAAAAGGAATAAAGTAACTTTTTGCCAAAATTGTTAAGAAACATCATCACTTTTTAAAAGCTGTTCTTTTTGCTTTAAAAATTTTTTAAGTTGAAGTACAGTTGATTTATAATGTTGTGGTAATTTCTACTGTACAGTAAAGTGATTTAGCTATCTATATATATAGATAGATATACAAATATATTCTTTTCCATTATGGTTTAACAGGACATTGAATATATTTTCCTGTGCTGTACAGTAGGATCTTGTTATTTATCCATCCTATATATTACAGTTTGCATCTGCTCACCCCAAACTCCCAATCTCGCTCCCCCCACTGCCCTCCCCCTTGGCAACCACAAGTCTATTCTCTATGTCTGTGAATCTTCCTATTTCATAAATAAGTTCATTTGTGTCATATTTTAGACTCCACATATAAGTGACACCATATGGAGTTTGTCTTTCTCTGACTTATTTCACTTAGTATGATAATCTCTTGGTCCATTATGCTGCTGCAAATGGCATTAGCTTGTTCTTTTTTATGGCTGAGTAGTATTCCATTATGAAACCTCATCATTTGAAAATAAATCAGGATAAACCAACTCTGGAATGAGAATGTCAAATTTTAAAAAAATGCAAAATATATTGTTACTTGGCTTACAAAAGTTTGATGAACATAACCTTTTAGGAACACTTCTCCTGCACAAACAAGGCACTTATTGCAGCACGCACTCATAGGTAACACGAGTATTGGATTGTATTGGCACCTGCCCAGCACCCAGTAGAGAAGGAACCCCAGATCTAAGTCAGGCTCGGCCCACTCTCCTGACCGCAGCAGAGACGTTTCTGATTCACTCTATTCCCGGCTCCCTCTTCTCCCTGTGTGGACAGGTCAGTGAACCAAGGGGGATCTCAGGCTTTTCTTTGTTTGAGTTGTGCTTAAAATCCTTACTTGAGAATCCGCCTGCAATGCAGGAGACCCTAGTTCAATCTGGGGGTTGGGAAGATCCCCTGGAGAAGGGATAGGCTACCCACTCCAGTATTCTTGGGCTTCCTTGGTGGCTTAGCTGGTAAAGAATCCGCCTGCAGAGTGGGAGACCTGGGTTCAATCCCTGGGTTGGGAAGATCCCCTGGGGAAGGGAACAGCTACCCATTCCAGTAGTCTGGCCTGGAGAATTCCAGGGACTGTGTAGTCCATGGGGTCGCAAAGAGTGAACTTTCACAACTGAGTGAACTTCAGAACAGCTCAGAGCCAGGAAAGGCTTTCCTGAGTCACTTTCAGTTAGCTCTTTACTTGTCCTCTCCAAGCGTTATCCCTTCTATGTTTTCACAGCCTCATGGTTAACCGTGGATCTTGTATTCCTTTCCTAGAAGGAGCCAAGGTTATGGCTTTCCAGGCTTTGTTTGAAGCAACTCACATTAAATACCTCTTGCTTACTCCCAGCATGGCCAACAGTGCCTTTGGGTTACTCTTGGCCAGGACTTGAAGCTGCCTCCCTTTTCTGGTTGGTCCTGCCACTTGACTGCTATGTATAGTCCCTTTCTCAGCCACACTTTGGAGATGTGACAGTCCTCAGACTCCATGCTTAAGGTTATGTTGCTGTTGTTGTTTAGTTGCTAAGTTGTACCTGACTCTTTTGCGACCCCAAGGACTGTAGCCCACCATGCTCCTCTGTCCATGGGATTTCCCAGGCAAGAATACTGGAGTGGGTTGCCATTTCCTTCTCCAGGGGATCTTCCCAACCCAGGGATTGAAACTGTGTATCCTGCATTGGAAGGCAGATTCTTTACTGCTAAGCCACCAGGGAAGCCAGCTTAGGATTATAGCTCCATGCAAATCTCTGCCTCTTAAAAAATAGGTGTTAATAATATTTGTTATTATAAAACTCTCAGCTGTGAGTTTCAGTTTTTCCTGTTATTAGCAATGTGCGAACTTCACTCCTGCCATTCCAACCCCAAGGGTGGAATTTCCCAAAGTTCCATGCTAGGAACACTTCTCCCTCCAAGCAATCTCTTTCATGCAGTCATCAAACACAAAGGACACAAGTGACCCTCAGTTCAGTTCAGGTCAGTCACTCAGTCATGTCTGACTCTCTGCGACCCCATGAACCGCAGCACACCAGGCCTCCCTGTCCATCACCAACTCCCGGAGTCCACCCAAACCCATGTCCATTGAGTCGGTGATGCTATCCAACCATGTTATCCTCTGTCATCCCCTTCTCCTCCTGCCCTCAATCTTTCCCATCATCAGGGTCTTTTCAAATGAGTCAGATCTTTGCATCAGGTGGCCAAAGTATTGGAGTTTCAGCTTCACCATCAGTCCTTCCAATGAACACCCAGGACTGGTCTGCTTTAGGATGGACTGGTTGGATCTCCTTGCAGTCCAAGGGACTCTCAAGAGTCTTCTCCAGCACCACAGTTCAAAAGCATTAATTCTTCAGTGTTCAGCTTTCTTTATAATCCAACTCATACATCCACACACGACTACTGGAAAAACCATAGCCTTGACTAGATGGACCTTTGTTGAAAAAGTAATGTCTCTGCTTTTTAATATGCTGTCTAGGTTGGTCATAACTTTCCTTCCAAGGAGTAAGCATCTTTTAATTTCATGGCTGCGATCACCATCTACAGTGATTTTGGAGCCCAGAAAAATAAAGTCAGCCACTGTTTCCACTGTTTCCCCCTCTATTTGCCATGAAGTGATGGGACCGGATGCCATGATCTTAGTTTCCTGAATGCTGAGCTTTAAGCCAACCTTTTCACTCTCCTCTTTCACTTTCATCAAGAGGCTCTTTAGTTCTTCTTCACTTTCTGCCATAAGGGTGGTGTCATCTGTATATCTGAGGTCTCAAACCCAAGCCTCTACCCTGGACTTCAGCTTACATTTCTAGCTGCTAGTCTAGTCTCAAAGATACTTTAAACCCAGTGTATGTAAATCAAACCCACACATCTACCCTTAAAACTAATACTTGTTCAATGTCTTCTGTCTCTAAATAGAAGCAGTCTGTAAACAGAAACTTTAGAGGCGATTTTGAAAGCCCCCTTCCTACTTACATTGTGAGTTGATGGTTGGCTTTTTTAGCAATAAAATACTTTTTAATTAAGGTATGTACATCTCTTTTTTTAGACATAATACTATTGCACACTTAAAGGTCTATGGCATAGTGTAACATAACTTTTACACAACAGGGAAACTGAAAAATTCATGTGACTCACTTTACTGCAACATTCGCTTTACTTCAGTGGTCTGGAATTGAACTTGCAATATCTCTGAGGTCTGCCTATACTGCCAGACTTAACATAGTACCTGGCATCTGATAGATGTTCAGAAAATATTCCATCTTCAAGTCTATGTCTTTTCTGTTCTCTGTATCTTTCCATCTTGACCATTTCTCTTCCTCCAGTGGATCCTCAGTAAGTGGCCCCAGTGGAGTAAGTGATAGTCACCCACTTTTCTGGGAGGCTCATCTCATCCCATTTCATCTTGCATGTGTATTAGGTAAGCCTGGGATGCCTTGGCCCAGAAATAAACCCTCTCTGATCAAGACAAGCTGGCAGGAAACCTGAGCAGAAAAACGAAAGTAAATCTGCAACTTTACAAAAACCTCTTCTTAAAACAGCAAGGACTTTTTTAAGAAAGCACTTTTATGCTGAAAAAGCACTTACCCCACCACTACCTTACACACACACACACACACACACACACACACACACACACACACAGACACACTCACACAGAGCTAGGGGAGAGGTAGAAGGAAAGACAGGTTGGGAGTGTGTCCAGACTCTCCAGGTCAGGGCCTTCTGAGATTAGTTTGCCCTTTCAAATAATAACAGTTAATATTTTAATTGTGACCTAAGTGCCTATATTTACCCATTTGTTTCTTGCAACAGGTTTATAATGTGATACAATGCCAAAAATTGGGGCTTCCTAGGTGGTGCTAGTGGTAAAGAACCCGCCTGCCAAGGCAGGAGACATAGAGAGATGCAGGTTCGATCCCTGAGTCGGGAAGATCCCCTGGAGGAGGGCATGGCAGCCCACTCCAGTATTCTTGCCTGGAGAATCCCATAGACAGAGGAGCCTGGTGGGCTTCAGTCCCTGGGGTCACAAAGAGTCAGAGACAACTGAAGCAACTTAGCATGCATACACGCAATGCCAAAAATTAACCTCATTTTACAGATGAGGGAATTGACTGCAAGTTGTTAAGTAAGTTGTCCAAACTGGCATAGCTGGAAATGGTGGATGTGGAAGATGAACCTCCAGGATGGTCCCAGTAATCCTCACATCCTGTCGTCCACAGCCTGTGTGGCGCCATTACACACTGGATCTGGTTTCACCTCTTGTGACCACGGAGCATGGCTGGAGTGCAGCAGAGATGGCCACACGGCAAGGAGCTAAGGTGTCTTATCTGCACCAGCCTGGGTGTGGGGGCACCTTTGGAAGTAGCTACCTGCCCTGATTGAAACTTCAAATGTCTGCAGCCCTAACCAACACTTGACTACAGCCTCATGAGAGATCCCAGTGAAGTAACATTTATTGCAACCTTACAGCACTATGTTCTGGGGTTAATTTGTTACTCAGCAGAGATAATTAATACAGTGTCAGTGGAATTCAAGCCTTAGCAAACTGAGGGCAGAGTCCACATTCCAACCCCTGGGCTAAACTCCCTCTCCTATGCTAAACCTCTTCGAGTTTATTTAGGCTTTATTTAATTTCCAGCCCCCTTTGATCTGATCTTTAACACTGAAGGAGAAGATGGCACACAGGGAGGGGAGAGAAGTTGAAGGAGAAGATGGTGATGACCTGGTCAAGGTCCAGGCATCCAAGATTGTCATTGCCCCTTAGGAGCCTGTGACCTGATTGGGGGCAAAATCTTCCTTAGTGTGAAAGGTACATGGAGTCTAAAAACAATGAACTCATGCATACACAGAAATAGACCCACAGGCCCAGAAAACAAACATATGGTTGCCAAAAGGGAAAGGGGATGGAAAGAATATGTTAGGAGTTTGGGATTGACATACACACACTGCTATATATAAAATAGATAAACAACAATATATGGCACAGGAAACTCTACTCAGTATCTTGTAAAATCCTATAAGGGAACAGCACCTGAACAAGAATTGATTTATACGTTGTTGCTGTTTAGCCACTGTGTCCGACTGTTTTGTGACCCCATGGACTATACCTGCCAGGCTCCTCTGTCCAGGATTTTTCCCAGGCAAGAATACTGGAGTGGGTTGCCATTTCCTTCTCCAGGGGATCTTCCCAGCCCAGGGGTCAAACCTGAGTCTCCTGCATCGGTAGGCAGGTTCTTTACCACTGAGCCACCAGGGAAGTATTTTATATATATAACTGAACCACTATGATATACATGTGAAACTAATAGCCCAATTAAAAATTTTTTTTCAATAAAAATAAATAACTGGGAGCCAAGATGGCGGAGGAGTAGGACGGGGAGACCACTTTCTCTCCTACAAATTCATCAAAAGAATAACTGAACGCAGAGCAAACTTCGCAAAACAACTTCTGATCGCTAGCTGAGGTCATCAGGCGCCCAGAAAAGCAGCCCATTGTCTTCGAAAGGAGGTAGGACAAAATATAAAAGATAAAACGTGAGACAAAAGAGCTAAGGACGAAGATCCGTCCCGGGAGCTCTTAGGCGGCATTGCTTGGGGTAGGGTCCGGGCCTGAGTGCCCTGAGGACAATCGGAGGGAGCTTCTGTGAGTTGACAACTTGAACTGTGGGAGACCAAAAGAGAGAGAGAAAATTAACCGGCCCGAACACACTGCCGGCCGTTCCCAGAACAAAGAGACCGAGAGGGTCCAGAGAGGAGCTCGCAGGCTGCGGACCGGCCCAGCCCCGCCGGAGGCAGGAGGCAGGGGGGAGGGGAAGGTCGCGGTGAGACACAGGGCGCAGGCACGCGACCGGCGCGGGCGGGGACTGGGGCTGGGGACGCGGAGGGCAGAAGGCGCAGGCACCCGACTGGCGCCAGCGGAAACTGAGACTGGGTCCGCGGAAGGGAGGGGGCGCGCCACACCTGGGGAGAGTGCGCCCACCAAGCCCCTGGCTGCCTGGACCGCTCTGACGGGGAAGGCGCAGAGAGCAGGCGCAGCTTTTCCTTCCGTGCTTTTGTGGAACACCCGAGGCCTGGAACCTCGCGCAGCGCGGGGCGCGCTCCATATAGAACAGCCGGGAGCCTGAGCAGCGCAGACGGAGAGAGCAGCGTCGGCCCCTCCCGGCAGTACCAGCCCATCCCCGCGGCGCAAGCCTGTCCCCACAGCGCCAGCCTCTCCCTGCAGCACAAGCCCGTCCCCCCTCCCCGCGGAGCGACGGAACTAGCTACCTGAATAAGAGTCCACCTCCGCCCGCCTGTGTCAGGGCGGAAATGAGGCTCTGAAGAGACCGGCAAACAGAAGCCAAATAAACAAAGGGAACCGCTTCAGAAGGGACTGGTGCAACAGATTAAAATCCCTCTAGGAAACATTGACTACACCGGAGGAGCCTGTAGATATCGAGAAGCGTAAGCTGGAACGAGGAGCTATCTGAAACTGAGCCGAACCCACACTGACCGCAACAGCTCCAGAGAAACTCCTAGATATAATTTTACTTTTTTCTCTTTTTTTATTTTTTAATTTTTTTTAGTTTTTACTTTTTTCTTTTTTATTTTTTCTCTTTTATTTTCCTTTAAAATCCCCTATTACTCCCCCATTACTCCTTAACTTTCATTTCCATAGACTTTTACGATTTTTTAACTAGAGGGAAAAAAAAATTTTTTTTTTCTTTTTCTTTCTTTTTTTTTCTTTCCTTTTTCTCTTCTATTTTCTATTTTTCTTTTTCTCTTATTTCTTTTAAAGTCCTCTAGTACTCCTCTACTACTCCTTAATTTTCATTTTCAATACACTATAACCTTACAAAAAAAAAAAAGAAGAGAAGCCCTATTTTTAAACCGAAGATTATTCTCTCCCAATCTTGACTCTCTGTTTTCTACCTCAGAACACCTCTATTTCCTCCTTTCCCCTTCTCTTCCCAATCCAATTCTGTGAATCTTTGTAGGTGACTGGGCTACGGAGAACACTCTGGGAACAGACAGCTGCGTAGATCTGTCTCTCTCCTCTTGAGTCCCCCTTTTTCTCCTCCTGTTCATCTCTATCTCCCTCCTCCCTCTCCTCTTCTTCATGTGACTCTGTGAACCTCTCTGGGTGTCCCTAACGGGGGAGAATCTTTTAGCCATTAACCTAGAAGTTTTCTTATCAGGGCTGTATAGTTGGAGAAGTCCTGAGACTACAGGAAGAATAAAACTGAAATCCAGAGGCAGGAGACTTAAGCCCAAAACCTGAGAACACCAGAAAACTCCTGACTACATGGAACTTTAAGTAATAAGTGACTGTCCAAAAGCCTCCATACCTACACTGAAACCAACCACCACCCAAGAGCCAATAAGTTTTAGAGCAAGACATACCACGCAAATTCTCCAGCAACGCAGGAACATAGCCCTGAACATCAACATACAGGCTGCCCAAGGTCACACCTAACACATAGACCCATCTCAAAACTCATTACTGGGCACTCCATTGCTCTCCAAAGAGAAGAAATCAAGTTCCACGCACCAGGACACTGACGCAAGCTTCCCTAACCAGGAAATCTTGACAAGCCAATCGTCTAACCCCACCCACTGGGTTAATCCTCCACAACAAAAAGGAACCACAGACCTCCAGAATACAGAAAGCCCACTCCAGATACAGCAATCTAAACAAGATGAAAAGGCAAAGAAATACCCAACAGGTAAAGGAACATGAAAAATGCCCACCAAGTCAAACAAAAGAGGAGGAGATAGGGAATCTACCTGAAAAAGAATTTAGAATAATGATAATAAAAATGATCCAAAATCTTGAAAACAAAATGGAGTTACAGATAAATAGCCTGGAAACAAAGATTGAAAAGATTCAAGAACTGTTTAATAAAGACCTAGAAGAAATAAAAAAGAGTCAATTAAAAATGAATAATGCAATGAATGAGATCAAAAACACTTTGGAGGGAACCAAGAGTAGAATAATGGAGGCAGAAGATAGGATAAGTGAGGTAGAAGATAAAATGGTGGAAATAAATGAAGCAGAGAGGAAAAAAGAAAAAAGGATCAAAAGAAATGAGGACAACCTCAGGGACCTCTGGGACACTGTGAAATGCCCCAACATTCGAATCATAGGAGTTCCAGAAAAAGAAGACAAAAAGAAAGGCCATGAGAAAATACTCGAGGAGATAATAGCTGAAAACTTCCCTAAAATGGGGAAGGAAATAGCCACCCAAGTCCAAGAAACCCAGAGAGTCCCAAACAGGATAAACCCAAGGCGAAACACCCCAAGACACATATTAATCAAATTAACAAAGATCAAACACAAAGAACAAATATTAAAAGCAGCAAGGGAAAAACAACAAATAACACACAAAGGGATTCCCATAAGGATAACAGCTGATCTATCAATAGAAACCCTCCAGGCCAGAAGGGAACGGCAGGACGTACTGAAAGTAATGAAAGAGAACAACCTACAACCTAGATTACTGTATCCAGCAAGGATCTCATTCAGATATGAAGGAGAATTCAAAAGCTTTACAGATAAGCAAAAGCTGAGAGAATTCAGCACCACCAAACCAGCTCTTCAACAAATGCTAAAGGATCTTCTCTAGACAGGAAATGCAGAAAGGTTGTATAAACGTGAACCCAAAACAACAAAGTAAATGGCAACGGGACCACACCTATCAATAATTACCCTAAATGTAAATGGGTTGAATGCCCCAACCAAAAGACAAAGATTGGCTGAATGGATACAAAAACAAGACCCCTATATATGCTGTCTACAAGAGACCCACCTCAAAACAAGAGACACAGACTAAAAGTGAAGGGCTGGAAAAAAATATTTCATGCAAACGGAGACCAAAAGAAAGCAGGAGTCGCAATACTCATATCAGATAAAATAGACTTTCAAATAAAGGATGTGAAAAGAGACAAAGAAGGACACTACATAATGATCAAAGGATCAATCAAAGAAGAAGATAAAACAATTATAAATATATATGCACCCAACATAGGAGCACCGCAATATGTACGGCAAACGCTAACGAGTATGAAAGAGGAAATTAATAGTAACACAATAATAGTGGGAGACTTTAATACCCCACTCACAACTATGGATAGATCAACTAAACAGAAAATTAACAAGGAAACACAAACCTTAAATGACACAATGGACCAGCTAGACCTAATTGATATCTATAGGACATTTCACCCCAAAACAATCAACTTCACCTTTTTCTCAAGTGCACACGGAACATTCTCCAGAATAGATCACATCCTGGGCCATAAATCTGGTCTTGGAAAATTCAAAAAAATTGAAATCATTCCAGTCATCTTTTCTGACCACAGTGCAGTAAGATTAGATCTCAATTACAGGAAAAAAAATTGTTAAAACTGCAAACATATGGAGGCTAAATAACACGCTTCTGAATAACCAACAAATCATAGAAGAAATCAAAAAAGAAATCAAAATATGTATAGAAATGAATGAAAATGAAAACACAACAACCCAAAGCCTATGGGACACTGTAAAAGCAGTGCTAAGGGGAAGGTTCATAGCATTACAGGCTTACATCAAGAAACAAGAAAAAAACCAAATAAATAACCTAACTCTACACCTAAAGCAATTAGAGAAGGAAGAAATGAAGAACCCCAGAGTTAGCAGAAGGAAAGAAATCTTAAAAATCAGGGCAGAAATAAATGCAAAAGAAACTAAAGAGACCATAGCAAAAATCAACAAAGCTAAAAGCTGGTTTTTTGAAAAAATAAACAAAATTGACAAACCATTAGCAAGACTCATTAAGAAACAAAGAGAGAAAAACCAAATTAACAAAATTAGAAATGAAAATGGAGAGATCACAACAGACAACACTGAAATACAAAGGATCATAAAAGACTACTACCAGCAGCTCTATGCCAATAAAATGGACAACTTGGAAGAAATGGACAAATTCTTAGAAAAGCATAACTTTCCAAAACTGAACCAGGAAGAAATAGAAGATCTTAACAGACCCATCACAAGTAAGGAAATCAAAACTGTCATCAAAAATCTTCCAGCAAACAAAAGCCCAGGACCAGATGGCTTCACAGCTGAATTCTACCAAAAATTTAGAGAAGAGCTAACAACTATCTTACTCAAACTCTTCCAGAAAATTGCAGAAGAAGGTAAGCTTCCAAACTCATTCTATGAGGCCACCATCACCCTAATTCCAAAACCAGACAAAGATGCCACAAAAAAAGAAAACTACAGGCCAATATCACTGATGAACATAGATGCAAAAATCCTTAACAAAATTCTAGCAAACAGAATCCAACAACATATTAAAAAAATCATACACCATGACCAAGTGGGCTTTATCCCAGGAATGCAAGGATTCTTTAATATCCGCAAATCAATCAATGTAATACACCACATTAACAAATTGAAAGATAAAAACCATATGATTATCTCAATAGATGCAGAGAAAGCCTTTGACAAAATTCAACACTCATTTATGATTAAAACTCTCCAAAAAGCAGGAATAGAAGGAACATACCTCAACATAATAAAAGCTATATATGACAAACCCACAGCAAGCATCACCCTCAATGGTGAAAAATTGAAGGCATTTCCCCTGAAATCAGGAACAAGACAAGGGTGCCCACTCTCACCACTACTATTCAACATAGTGTTGGAAGTTCTGGCCACAGCAATCAGAGCAGAAAAAGAAGTAAAAGGAATCCAGATAGGAAAAGAAGAAGTGAAACTCTCACTGTTTGCAGATGACATGATCCTCTATATAGAAAACCCTAAAGACTCTACCAGAAAATTACTAGAGCTAATCAATGAATATAGTAAAGTTGCAGGATATAAAATTAACACACAGAAATCCCTTGCATTCCTATATACTAACAATGAAAAAACAGAAAGAGAAATTAAGGAAACAATACCATTCACCATTGCAACAAAAAGAATAAAATACTTAGGAGTATATCTACCTAAAGAAACAAAGGACCTATACATAGAAAACTATAAAACACTGATGAAAGAAATCAAAGAGGACACAAACAGATGGAGAAACATACCGTGTTCATGGATTGGAAGAATTAATATTGTCAAAATGGCTATTCTACCCAAAGCAGTCTATAGATTCAATGCAATCCCTATCAAGCTACCAACGGTATTTTTCACAGAACTAGACCAAAGAATTTCACAATTTGTATGGAAATACAAAAAACCTCGAATAGCCAAAGTAATCTTGAGAAAGAAGAATGGAACTGGAGGAATCAACCTGCCTCTCTTCAGACTCTACTACAAAGCCACAGTCATCAAGACAGTATGGTACTGGCACAAAGACAGAAATATAGATCAATGGAACAGAATAGAAAGCCCAGAGATAAGTCCACAAACCTATGGACACCTTATCTTTGACAAAGGAGGCAAGGATATACAAAGGAAAAAAGACAACCTCTTTAACAAGTGGTGCTGGGAAAACTGGTCAACCACTTGTAAAAGAATGAAACTAGAACACTTTCTAACACCATACACAAAAATAAACTCAAAATGGATTAAAGATCTAAATGTAAGACCAGAAACTATAAAACTCCTAGAGGAGAACATAGGCAAAACACTCTCCGACATAAATCACAGCAAGATCCTCTATGACCCACCTCCCAGAATATTGGAAATAAAAGCAAAACTAAACAAATGGGACCTAATGAAACTTAAAAGCTTTTGCACTACAAAGGAAACTATAAGTAAGGTGAAAAGACAGCCCTCAGATTGGGAGAAAATAATAGCAAACGAAGCAACAGACAAAGGATTAATCTCAAAAATATACAAGCAACTCCTGAAGCTCAATTCCAGAAAAATAAATGACCCAATCAAAAAATGGGCCAAAGAACTAAACAGACATTTCTCCAAAGAAGACATACAGATGGCTAACAAACACATGAAAAGATGCTCAACATCACTCATTATCAGAGTAATGCAAATCAAAACCACAATGAGGTACCATTACACGCCAGTCAGGATGGCTGCTATCCAAAAGTCTACAAGCAATAAATGCTGGAGAGGGTGTGGAGAAAAGGGAACCCTCTTACACTGTTGGTGGGAATGCAAACTAGTACAGCCGCTATGGAAAACAGTGTGGAGATTTCTTAAAAAACTGGAAATAGAACTGCCATATGACCCAGCAATCCCACTTCTGGGCATACACACTGAGGAAACCAGATCTGAAAGAGACACATGCACCCCAATGTTCATCGCAGCACTGTTTATAATAGCCAGGACATGGAAGCAACCTAGATGCCCATCAGCAGATGAATGGATAAGGAAGCTGTGGTACATATACACCATGGAATATTACTCAGCCATTAAAAAGAATTCATTTGAACCAGTCCTAATGAGATGGATGAAGCTGGAGCCCATTATACAGAGTGAAGTAAGCCAGAAAGATAAAGAACATTACAGCATACTAACACATATATATGGAATTTAGAAAGATGGTAACGATAACCCTATATGCAAAACAGAAAAAGAGACACAGAAGTACAGAACAGACTTTTGAACTCTGTGGGAGAATGTGAGGGTGGGATATTTCAAAAGAACAGCATGTATACTATCTATGGTGAAACAGATCACCAGCCCAGGTGGGATGCATGAGACAAGTGCTCGGGCCTGGTGCACTGGGAAGACCCAGAGGAATCGGGTGGAGAGGGAGGTGGGAGAGGGGATCGGGATTGGGAATACATGTAAATCCATGGCTGATTCATATCAATGTATGACAAAACCCACTGGAAAAAAAAATAATAATAAAAAAAATAAATAAATAAATTTAAAAAAAAAAAGAAAAAAAAATAAAATAAATAACTGAAAAGTAGCCAAGACTCTATCCGGTTAGAATTGACAGTGTGGTACAGATGTGGCATGGGGGAAATCCCTGCAGGCTCAGGGGAAAGTGAGACTTCAGCTGGGCATTGAAAGATGAATGGGGTTTAACAGGCACCAGCTGGAGAGCAGCAGCGGGGTATGGTAGTAACGGTCAGAGGGGAATCAGTGGACTTGAAGCAGAAATATGCCCACATGTGAGCTTGCTACGCGAGATCAGCCTTTCTGAATCATCAGGTCCCTGGAGCAGGTTGAGGGGAAGCAAGACTGCACCCCACAGTGGCCAAGACCCTGGGCTCTGGGCTCCGCCACCAACAGCCAGTTTCTGCCCTCTCCTGACCTCTCCACCTCCTAGACACGTGGCCCTGGGACAATCATTTAACTTCTCTCGGGCTCCGACTTCCTCAGTCATAAGCTACCTTCCTCACTGGGCAGCAATGAGGGATTTTGATTCATTACCATTAGCATACTGAGCACCAACTCTTTGCTAAATTCTGTTCTAGGTCCTTGGGATACATCTGCAAACAAAAACACGCCAATATCCTGTGGTGTCCCACAAGGGTTAGCATGACTCCACCCACAAAAAGTGCTCAGGGCAGTGCCTGGGACCCAAGAAACACTCAAGACATTCCATAAGACTAAAAAGAGATCGGGGCTGAGTGATGGAGTGCATTCATAATAACACCTTTTCTAAGGGAGTTAAATCACCAGTTTGTCACCTGAGTCACCCAATACAGGAAATCAAACTCAATGACTGGATCCTTTGCCCAGAGGCCTCTGTGCTTCCTGACAAACAGGGTAAGTGAAACCTTAGCATGACCCACTCGGAGAGTAAATAGGAACGAAAATGTCCCCGCAGACCCGGGAGAGCCTTGTGGGATGCTCTGCCATCTGACGCACACAGGGAGAAACTCCATCATTTTAGCAAATTACTGCTTTGTGTTTATGTAAAGAAAGAACTTGTGCTCTGGCTGTGAATGAGTCACAGACTTTAAGCGGAACCAGATTTCCCAAGTTCCATTATCTTTTCACTCAATAGCTTTGTCCCAAATGGAGCTCTTTGCTTTCAGATGAATGTCTGCCAAGTTTTGTTTTTTTCTAACTCTCCTCTCAAAGAAATTTCACTTTAGAGCCTATAGCATCTCCATTCCAGTCCAAGAGAGGAAAAGCATGCCTCTGAAAGGCTGAGAAAGCAGGTGGGGAGGGGAAGACTTCCTCCAAAGTGTGGCCGCTGTGTAGATGCAGGCACATGCCCTTGTTTCCATAGACTGGAGTTAAGTCAGCAATATGTCTTCTGAACATGACTTCTGATTTGGGAAACTTCAATCCTGGTGTGTTCTTTGAAACTTTGTTCTTTCCTTCTTTCTCTCCCTCCCTTCACCTTTCTTTCTTCTTCCTTCTTCCCTTCATCCTCTCTCTTTGTTCTTTCTATTATTTGAAAGCAATGATTGCAGGAACATTCATTCTTGCTGCTCACCACCCCCTTCCCCAAGTCCTCCCAACTATAAAGAGAGAGTAAGGATAGAGTAAGAATGCAGCCAGGGGAAGGTTTAGCCAAGACTATAACTGCAATAAGTTAGAAATATTTCTAGCCTGAGTGTATTCACATGCGCATCTGTACAAATTTCAGGCACCCTCACGGATGCTTACCGGTCTGTGTTCTATCATACTTCCTGGAAAAAAATATATATCCCTGAAACGGAAGTAAAAATATCAAAAACCGATATGAGATTCCATTTCTCCCCAAGATACCTTAGGTCTAATTAATGGTAGTGTTAGGAGAAAGCAGTGGAGAAGGAGGAGGGGGAGGAAATCAGTCAGTCAGTCAGTTCAGTCGCTCAGTCGCATCCGACTCTTTGTGACCCCATGGGCTGCAGCATGCCAGGCCTCCCTGTCCATCACCAACCCCTGGAGTTTGTTCAAGCTCATGTCCATCGAGTCTGAGATGCCATCCAACCATCTCATCCTTTGTTTTCCACTTCTCTTCCTGCCTTCAATCTTTCCCAGCATCAGGGGGAGGAAGGGGAAGAGAAAAGGGTCCTCCTGCTGTGTGCCTGATGGGTTAGGGCTCTGAATGCCCGCTCACCTACAAGAGCAGGTGGGAATCTTGGGAGCTGACTCAGCTGGGGGCACTGAGGTTTCTCCAGCAGGTGGCACTAGACTAATCTTATTGCCATCAGAGATGCCTTCCTGGGAGCTGGGGGCAATAAGGCACACACCTGAATTCTTTACCTGGGTTCACTGGTTCCCTTAAGGACTATGTAAGGATGGAACCCCCACAGCCATCCTAAGGCAAGAAAAGGAATTCTCACTTTCGGATATCCACTAAATTCTAGACACAGACTTTCAGCCCTCCCAACAAGCCCCCAAGGTCGTATTACCTCAGTTTACAAATGAGGAACCCAGACTCAGAGAGCGTAAGTACATTGCCCCAAATCAGACTTTCTGTTGATGCATAATGAAGACTGGAAACTAAGTCCATGATCTTTCCACTCACACCTGCTCCGTGAACAGTAAATAGCTCATCCCCCTGCCAAATTCCCCTTGAGCAGACTCTGCTAACTTGACAAATTCTATATAAAAGGCTGCCATATGAGCCAGAAATCCTTTTGATCCTTATTTCACAGATAAGGAAACAGAGGCTCAGATCCACTGAGAAACTCATCTCTGTTCCACAGCTACCTGATCATCCTGAAGCTTTGCCTACAGATGAGCCCAGGCCTCCCAGGCAGTTGTGATATGTGTTCCCATCATAGATCAGGGAATTAAGATTTGGGGCTTGACTTCAGCTCTAATTATAGGAACCACTGGGACAGAGCCATTTACCCAGGAAACAGCAAATTAAATAAAGAGAGAGAATTATTTAAACTTTTCTAAAAAGCAAAAGGAATTGGCTGCCACATTCACCATCTTTATGTCCCCAGAAAACCCACTTTGGAGCTGCTTGATGAGTGACAGTGTCATTAGGAAAGAGGAATCTGTCTTGAAAGCATGGCGGAGAAGACAATAGCGCCAAAGGAAATCTTTCCAGGACTTGAGACCTCCTGAACACATTGGTTTATGGCAATGATTCATTTTCAGGCATCCCTAGATGCAATCAAAATGTTTTCTTTTTAATTTTATTTATTGGCTGCACCAGTCCTTAGTTGTGGCATGTGGGATCTAGTCCCCTGACCAGTGATCAAACCTGGGCTCCCTGCATTAGGAGCCCAGAGTCTTAGCCACTGAACCACCAGGGAAGTCCCTCAAGATGCTTTTTTTTAATGGAGCATAGATGCAGTCGTCTAGTGTAGCTCTTGGGTTAGGATACGCATTTTTGCTACTAAAAATGAGTTAAATTAATTTTTTTTAAATAGCAATTTATAATCTAGAAATTCCCAAAGGCCTCAGCACTCTTGCATCCTAAATTTTATTTGTCTATCTGATGCTGGGAAAGATTGAAGGCAGGAGGAGAAGGGGATGACTGAGGATGAGCTGGTTGAATGGCATCACTGACTCAATAGATATGAGTTTGAGCAAACTCTGGCAGGATGGTGAAGGACGGGGAACCCTGGCATGCTGCAGTCCATGGAATTGCAAAGAGTCAGACATGACTTAGGAACCAAACAACAACAACATAAGACATGAAAGATGCATCTTTTGTACATTACCTAAAGTCTACCAGGGATCCTTGTGAGTCACTGTCTTGCTATTTCTAGTTTTCACCACAAATAAAAAGTAATGGGAGAACAACTGGATTCAAAATCTAGAGATGGAGGCTTTCAGCTCTGCACTTTGGGTACACAGTGGGTACATCTGACCTCCTCCCTGGGACCCAGGCTCTTCCTCTATACAGCTCTCACATGCAAGTGTTTCTTTGTTAATATTTTAGCAGTTTGCACCAGAAAGTCTTTAGAGCCAACCAGATGTAATTAAGTGTATTTTTCCAACATATAATGTTGCAACAAAGAGGCGAATAATAGAACCATTTTCCCCCAAACCATTAAGCAGCCTCCTGGGAGGCACAATTTCCTTTCAAAGTAAACTATATTTCAATTCATAGAATGTTTTTATTACCCAAATTGGAGTGAGTAATTGACTGTTTTGGAACTGGCCCCTTCATTGTCTCAGTAACAATTAGCTAATGAAACACTGCACAGTAAAGTGATAACCTGGAAAGATTCAGGTAAGATTGCCTTTCATCGTTCGCTCTAAACCCCATCTTAACCTTCCCCAACTTCTCTTTGGCCCCTCGAGATATGATCACGACATTTAAATCAATCCTATAACCTGGCACTTAGACCAGCTTGTGAGCATACAACAATGTTTGCTCTTGGAAAGGCAGCAAAGGTGGTATTTTTACACAGCTGGATGAAGAATTCTAGAGCACAGTCCACTCAGGAGCAGAATGAAAGAAACATAATGAAGCCAACACTTTGCGGTTCCTAAATATTACATCTTATAAATAATGGAGTGGAGCGCTTTTTCCTTGAATTCTCATCTTTGTCTCCATTCATTTCTATTTCAATCACCATCAATTAAAACACTTACCAGCACTTACCAGTGCTAAGTACTACACTAGGAAGAACTGAAAGACTTTGACCTTGCTCTTAAAAAGTGCTACAACATAGGTGAAGAAGTGAGATATGAATACAAGCATATAAATATCTACCACTATGTGCCAAAATCAGTCTATGATAAGAGTCGAATTCATAGTCCAGGAGAGAGGCCCCTTCTGCTGAGAACTGTGAATGGGGCTAGTGCATTCCAAGAGAAATGGGTATTTCTGATTTTCACAGAAGACAGATGCATGTTTCCACTCCTGATGTGTATGGATGATATAGCTCTTATTTCTTTCCTTGTCCTGTTTATTATCTGCCTTCCTATGTGTCTGTCTCTCTATAGTTTTATCTTTACATACTTCTCAGCCGTATCTTTATCCATGGACCTGAACTTGAGAGGTGGCAACGCCAACTTACGCCACTTTTCACCCCTAAAAAAATACCCGTTAGCTGCTGTTCTTCCAGAAGTGGGAAATCTGACAGGAAGACAGAAATGTGCCTGTGAGAATCCTGTTTATGTGTACTTTATCAATACATGTTTTTCCCTGACCCTGTGGTATGGCTTGAAATGCCATCTCTCCGGAGGTCTGGGAGACACAGGGCAGGAGAGAGATGGGATGAGCTGAGGCTGGGAGGACTCAGGTCCCTTTGTCTGTCGTTTCCCACCAATGTTCCTGTGTTACACCAATGCCGTAAAGAAGTGAGTCCTTCACTAGCTGAATTATGGCCTGAGATTTATTTTCATTCTGATAATTGAGCTTCAGATTGATAGCAAACATTTTCTCTATGAAAGCAGTGCATTTCCTAACAAATCTGGGAAACGTAAAACAATGACTCAATGTACGTCCAGCAGGGAAAGACGACAAAGTCTTTTGTAAACCTGAAAAGTATGATTTTCATCCTATCCATGAAAAGTTTAGGGAAAAGGCAAAACTCCTATAATATTCACATAATTTGAACTGCTCAGTTTTTTAAGAAAAACAAAAATCTTACAGGGGAACTTCCCCAACTTGATAAACAGTATCTACAGAAACCTATGTGTAATACACATAATTGTGAAAGACCGAATGACTCCTCCTGAGGTTGGGAGCAAGACAAGACATCTATTATTATCATTTCACTCAACGTAGAGCTAAAAGCTCTAACCATAACACTAAGGAAAGAAAAAGAATTAAAAAGCATATTGACTAGGCAGGAGAAAAATAAGACTACCTCTATTTGTGGATGATATGATTGTCTGATAGAAGAACCCAAAGAATCTATCAAAAGAAAACACAACAAAAACAACAACAAAAACATTTTAGAACTAATAGATAAGATCAGCAAAGCAAAGGATACAAGGGAAACACCAAAAAAAGATATATATTTCTATAAACTAGCAATGAACACATGGACATTTAAAATATGATACCATTTACAATTGCTCAAAACATAAAATACTTAGATGCAAATCTAACCAAAGCTTGTATAAGACTTTGCTGAATACTGTGTAGTGCTAATGAAAGAAATCAAACAAGATCTAAACAAATGGAGAGTTATTCTGTGTGGCTTTATACAATTTAATGATATTTTATCAAAATTCCAGCAAGATTTTTTGTTGATACAGACAAAATTATTCTAAAATTTATATGAGAAGGCAAAGAAAATAGAATGGCTAAAACAAGTTTGAAAAAGAAGAGGAAAGTAGAAGGGATCAGTCTACCCAATTTCAAGACTTACCACATAGCTACAGTTATCAAGATCATGCAGTATTGGCAGACAGATAGACACATAGGTCAAGAGAATAGAATAAAGAGCACAGAAATAGACTCACACAAATATTTCCAATGGATTTTGATGAAAGTGCAAAAGCGATAAAGTGGAGGAAGAATAAATTTTCAATAAATGATGCTGACTCAATTGTATGTCCATAGAGGGAAAACAAACCTCAAACCTAAGTCAAACATTTTACAAAAATCAATTCAAAATGGACTTAAATGTAGAGCTATACAACTTTCAGGGAAAAACCTCCAGGACCTAGGGTTAGATAAGAAGTTCTTGGACTCAACAGTAAGTGAATGATTTATAAAATAAAATGTTGATAAATTGCATTTCATCAAAACAAAAAACTTCTGCTCTGCAAAAGACTGTTAAGAAAGTGAAAAGACAAGCTACAGAGTGAGAAAAAATATTTTCAAACTGTTAAGTAGTTAGAACAGGGAAAAAGAGTCCAAAATGGCAGTGGCTAAAAGACCTGGAAGGGAAAGCCCGAGAAAATAGAACAAAGGAAGGTCGGAGGACCAGAGTGAGAACCTCAGGTAAAACAAACAACGCTCCTGCCTAAGCCCAATTTACATAAGGCAGGCCCAGGGACAGAGAAACATATAAAAAGAGGAGCCAAAGCCCTCTTCTCCCCTTTTTTGTTCCCTCCCTCTCCCCCTGCGCGATGGGGCGATCGTCTCTTTGCGTCTTTGGATCAACGTGCCTTCATGCCTCAAAGATGGATTTTCCTGCAATTATCTAAATAAATAGAGCTGTAACACTGGTTTATTTAAGAGCTATAACACGGTCTGTTCGAGACGTGAGAGCTGTAACACGGTCTGTCCTCCGAGAGCTGTGACCCGCCAAGGGGCTTTAATGTCCGTCACTCCAAATTTTTGTTGTGACGAGACAAAGAGCCGAGGAACATACACTCGCGTGACAAAACCTTACATCAAAGAAAAGGCTAGAATTTAGAATATACAAAGAACTTTTAATCTTCAATAATGACACAAAAAATAACCCAATTTTTCATTGTTGTTTTTGTTTAGTCACTAAGTCATATCTGTCTGTCCATGGGATTTCCCAGGCAAGAATACTGGAGTGGGTTGGCATTTCCTTCTTCAAAGGATCTTCCCAACCCAGGGAGCAAACCCACATCTCCTGCATTGGCAGGCGAATTCTTTACCACTGAGCCCCCAGGGAAGTTCAGACAACCCAAAGAGAACATGGCAAGAACCCATACACAGACATTTCAAAGAAGAAACACAAGTGGCAAGTGAAGAGATTTGAACGTCAGCAGCTACTGGGGACATATAAATTGAAACCATAATCAGCTATTACTAGCCTCCATCAGAAGGGCTAAACTTAAAAAATAGTGACAACACTAGACGCTAGTGAGGATGCAGGCAAATTGGATCACTCTTGCAATGCTGGTGGACATGTGAAATGGTCCAATCACTCTGAAAAAGTTTGTAGCTTCTTGCAAATCTGAATGTGCAACTACCATATGACCCAGCAGTTATACTACTAGATGTTTAACCCAGAAAATGAAGATTTGTGTGCACAAAAAAACCTGTACATAAGTGTTTATATGGCAGCTTTATTCATAATGACCCCAAACTAGAAACAGATGAACTTCAATGGATGAATGGATTAACAAACTATGGTATACCCATACCTTGGAATATTACTCAGCAATAAAAAGAAGTAGACTATTGGTGCACAAAACACCCTGGAGAATTTTAGAGGGTCAATATTTGGGTTGTAATCATGTACATGTAGTTTTGTAAGATGTTAACATTGGGAGGAACTGAGTCTAGCATACATAGGATCTCTCTGCATTATTGCTTACAACTGCATATGAATCTACAATTATCTCAAAATAAAAAGCTTAATAATAAGACAAGAACTATCTGCCATTTAAGGAAAACCTTTCTGTGATGTTTATGGCACCATCTCTTCTCTTGACCACCTTCAAACTCTGGAAACTCAGAGTTCATTAAAACGACTAGTTGATAGCATCTTTATGATCATATTTATATAAAGGAATGGTCTTTACTGGCTGCAAATATGTTGTCTTTGCTCCTAAACATTTCTCTAGGTGAATTTTGAAATGATATATTATGAAATGAGTTGTATCTTTCAGTTATTGAGAGAATCTTTCTGATTCATGGCAGGGGCGGGGCGGGGGTGAAAATTGGTATCCTCAAAACAAGTTTCTAATAGAAAATGCACAAATATTAAGCAGTGTGTTCTTGGCATGATATTTTATATTAATTCTTCATTTTATGTATGTGGGAATATACATGCCACAGTTTGATGCTGGAATCTTTGCCAAAGTTTCCTTTTTGTCTGAGGTCCAATGTTTTTGGTTGGAGTTTCATAACAAAATATGCATTGTTTCCACTGGGGTTTATACCAGAAATAATTAGATAAAATGGTGGTATGGTAGAAACAATACAGCTTTTATAATTCATTATTGCATTGTTGCTAAACTTCACAACTTTCCGGGTTTGAAGGACTGTCCTAAGTTAACTGCTTCAAATTAACCAGGAGAAATCACCAGTGATCTATAAGCACCTTCATTTGGCTTGATTATCACAGTTTCAGAAGATCTGTGACCCAAGATTCTGCTGATTTGTACAGACGCTTAAAATTAAAAGGGAAGCTTCACGTCAATGCAGTAATGGCAGTAATGCTATTCTAGTTCTTGGAAGATTGGGTTCCCCAAATCTATTGTCTAATTCAGTGCTCAGAGATCAGCCTGTGGATCAGCACCAGTATCGCCTGGAAGCCTCTTAGAAATGCAAATACTTAGGCAGACTTATTAAATCAGATTTAGATCAACCAAACAAGAATCCCTGAGGGCCCAAGAATCTGGGTTTCATCAAGGCCTGCAGGTGATTCCCGTGTGTGCCACATTTTGAGAATTACTAATATTAGATCAGTGCTGCTCGAAGGCAGTGTCCATGCAGAGGGCTGAATCACGCCGCCTCTGAAATTCACATGTTACAACCCTAACCCCTAACATGTTTGTATTTGGCAATACTTTTTGAAGGTAATTAAGGTTAGGGATTCCCAGGTGATGCAGTGGCAAAGAATTCACCTGCCATTGCAGGAGACACAGGGGACACAGCTTGAACCCTGGATTGGGAAGATCCCCTGGAGGAGGAAATGGCAACCCACTCCAGTATTCTTGCCTGGGAAATCCCAGGGACAGAGAAACCTGGCTGGCTACAGTCCATGGGGTCACAAAAGAGTCAGACACAACTTAGCGACTAAAGGACTACAACAACAGCAATGACCTAAAGCACCACCTCTCCTGTCCCTGACTGTCTCAGCTCAGCCCTTCACAGCCTCACCTCCATCTGATGTGATCGTGTCCCTTTATGAATGGTTGATCATCTGTCTCTGCCAAAAGAAAGCAGACTCCATGACGGTAAAATCCGTTCACCTAACAATATCTGTTGACAGAATAAATGATGTAAGGTCACCACTTCATCAAGGTTCAAATACTGAAATAATAGGGGTACTCCTCTTCTTGTATACAGGCAGACGAGGAGGTCATCTCATCACTGAGTGTTAATTGGAGTCCTTGACCTACCTGGCCCTGATTTGGGAGTCTCTGGTGATTTCCTACAGCCAGTGTTCCCTTGTCCATGTCTGAGCCAGGTCTGACCAGTAGAAGAAGGCCATTCGCAGCATTAGTCTCTGGGTCATGGTGCTGGTTTTGAAATGGATGAGAGATGAACGCTGGCACCCCTGCAGCCTCTTTGCGTGCATTCTCCTTCCCACTCGTGGCTGAAGTTTTGCTTCAGCTTTACAGCTTAGCACCAGGTCCTGCCGCCTCTAACCAGGATGATCCAGCTCGTGGAGCTGGAGCCCTGACACTGTCTGCTTGTGGTCACGGCCTCCCCTGGAGCGTTGAACTCTGCCCCCTCTGTGGCTCCTGCCTCAAGGAGTGGTTGTGGTCCTGCCATGACTGGATGGATGGATGGATGGATAGATGTCGCAGGAACAAAACTCCATCAGCTTACATCAGCTACTCATGAGAGCCCATGGTGCACATTCTAGCCTTCCATTCAGTGACTCCCCCAGTGGCAGTCTGTGGTCTACCACACTAGGGGTGTTTACACCAGAGAAATTGCAAATGCTTCTCATCAGGATTTTGTGAAGTCCCCAGAGAGCCAATTGTTAAACATTTACCCCAGCACCCCACTGGCTGAAGTCCTCCTGCATTGGAAAAGCTCCTGCTCTTTGGCCATCTCCTGCCACTTTGCTATACCTTCCAGAGGGCTGTCCCCACAGTGCCCCTCCCCCAGTCCACACACACTGGGTCTGAGTCCTTTTGGGCAGCTGCTCTTTCAGCATTTCTGGTGCTGCTTTCTGCAATCAGCTCATTTCATCCTAGTCTTGTCTCCCTGTGCCTTCCCCATTGCACGCACAGACACACACACACACACCAGAGGGAGGTCTTCTTGACTTGGAATCCTTAAAGCACACTGCAAATTCTGACAAAAGCACAGAGTACTCTGACAGGTGCTGAGACATAAAAGCCAGAAATTCCTTAACTCTTACCCACAACACAGTATCATTTGAAATTTTCCAAAAGAAAACCATGAAAACTGATGTTCATTCTCATTCTCCCTAGATTTTTTTTCTGGACACTTTTCTAAGTTTGCACAGACCAGAGAAACACAATTTATATCACTGATGTTTTCAAAGATGCTGGCACAAATATGAAGTTGGTTGCCCAGAGGAGAGAAAATAACTCAGTCTTGGCAGGAGGGTCAGCCCGAGTGCACGATCACATAGGTGTGCAATTCATCACACTCTCCCTGGAAAAACTCTTCATTCTTGTCCAGCCTGATGTTTAAATCTGTGCTTATCACCCTGGGAGCAGGACAGTGTCGATCAGCAGCATCCGAGGGGCTTTTTCCAAATTCTCACCAACAACAGGCTCATCTTTCAGTAACTACACACCTTTCCCTGACAAGCAGCTGCTTTAAACACTATATTCTTTATTTTATACATCAGTTCAGTTCAGTTCAGTTGCTCAGTTGTGTTCAACTCTTTGCAACCCCATGGACTGCAGCACACCAGGCTTCCTTGTCCATCACTAACTCCCATACATACATCTTATTTCCACACTTGGATTATTAGGTATCTTCAAGGCAGAGAAAGTGGCTTACACATTGTTTTATTTCTTCCAAGATACTGGAACAGTTTGGTCAACACTAAAGTTAAAAAATTTTTTATATGTTAAAGAAATCCACATTATAAATACAATTTAAGTGCAAATGGTTAAAAAAACTAAATTTATTGGAACAGGTCACATCTGTAGTTGAATTTTAAATTGATTATAATTAACTGGGAAAAAATTCACTCACCTTCCTCAGATAGGCAAAAAAATTAAAAGGGGAAATTCACAAGAATGCACAGATGGGCAATAAACATTTGAAAATGTTCAATGCTGATGTGATAAAGCCCTACAGGTGATCAAAAAAATGCAAATTTAAGCAACAATAACATTTTTCTTTACCTATTACATTGATTTTAAAATTGTTTAACTGATTATACCCTCTGTAGACAATTTTGGGGGAAATGGGTGCTCTCCTACATTTTAGGGAGAAGAATATCATTGTGATATTGCTAAAAAAGAGAAATTAAAAACAGTATGACTGTGTGACAGTAAGAAATTTAAAATGAAATACAATAAAGTCATTAAAATGTCATAGAAAAATATTTAATGTCATGGAAAAATGTTCATTAAATATGCTAATGAATTATGTCATTGTATAAAAATATAGAAATGTACAAGAACACCATAAACATATACTGTTTGTGGATAAGAAAAGAAGGCAAGCATCTAAGGTTTTGATGTTTAAAATGGAAACAGTTTATTACCTTTGCAAATCATCAGTGAAGTCCTTCTTTGAAAACAGGAAATAATGGAACCCTCTCTTCCAGTGTTATTGTGTTCGTTAGTAATGACTCTTCATATGATACCTGGAGAAGGAAATGGCAACCCACTCCAGTATTCTTGCCTGGAAAATCCCATGGATGGAGGAGCCTGGTAGGCTATAGTCCGTGGGATCGCGAAGAGTCGGACATGACTGAGCGACTTGACTTTCTTTGTTTCTTTCTTCATATGATAAGCAAAGATTTTTTCTCAGGCAATGTGTGTCAGTAGACAGATAGAAAATGTCACATACTGGAAGATCAAAACACAGGTTGCCAGTCATGGCTGCCTGGCAGTAATAAAAAGTGCCCCTTTAGAGACTGGTCCCAAATGTTTTAGACTTGATTTAGTTATAGAAGCATCAAACAGGGTGTTGAGTGAGAGGTCCTAGGACAGGGAAGGAATAATGTGCACAGCAAGGCAGGAAGGGGTGGAGAGAGGTCAGAAACGACCTTCTCTTGACTCCTGTACAAGAAAAGAGCGAGCATAGAAAAACTGGAGCAGACCATGACCTCTGACCCTGGAGCAGTTCTGGCAGATTCTCTGTCTTGTTCTGCAGAAGCTTTATTAGAAAGGCGAGTCCTCAGGCAGCCAGGCTAAAACTCACAAGAGGCATTTCTGTGTTACCAAATCAGGAGATCAGACAGCATTAGTCTTTCAGCAGCCAAATCCAGACTGTGTCACGTCCACCCAGTCCTGGTCCAGAATCTCTGAAGAGCTGAGAAAGTTCTCTCCATGTTACTTTAGAGTCTTACTTGCCCAGAGCCTGGAAGTATGACTGTAACTACATTTCTGAAAGCACTGACAATTTTTCCATCCCGTTCTAACATGAGAGAGCTCCTGTTTTTCTCCCCACCCAGTACCCCCTTTCCCCAACAAACCATAAATTCAGTCTGGATTCTAACACTTATGATATCTCTCCAAGGAGCTTATAGAGAGTCTCCACATGAGAACCTTCTTGGACATTTTACATGATTAACCAACTAATTAGCCTAACCAGTTAATCCAAATGTCTAAATTGCAAACCAGACATGGACACAGCAGTTCTTAGAGTCCAGCTAGGTGGTGTCTTGATCGTTTATGGTGACTGCAGCCATGAAATTAAAAGACGCCTGCTCCTTGGAAGAAAAACTATGACAAACCTAGACAGTATATTAAAAAGCAGAAACATTGCTTTGCTAACAAAAGTCCGTATTGTCAAAGCTATGGTTTTTCCAGCAGTCATGTCTGGACGTGAGAGTTGGACCATAAAGAAAGCTGAGCACTGAAGAATTGATGCTTTTGAACTGTGGTGTTGGATAAGACTCTTGAGAGTCCCTTGGACTGCAAGGAGATTCAACCCATCAATCCTAAAAGAAATCAGTCCTGAATATTCATTGGAAGGACTGATGTTGAAGCTGAAACTCCAATACTTTGGCCACCTGATGCAAAGAACTGACTCATTAGAAAAGATCCTGATGCTGGGAAAGATTGAAGTCAGGATGACAGAGGATGAGATGATTGGATGGCATCACCGACTCGATGGACATGAGTTTGAGCAAGCTCCAGGAATTGGTGATGGATAGGGAAGCCTGGGATGCTGCAATCTATGAGGTCGCAAAGAGTCGGACATGACTGGGCAACTGAACTGAACTGAACAGAAGACCACACACAGGGTGACTTGTAAAAAAAGAAAAACAGATACTGATTTCTTGAAGAGCTGGAGTCCAGAAGTCCAAGATCAAGTCCTTGGCAAATTTGGTGTCTGGTGAAGGCTCCCTTTCATTTCACAGCCTGCTGTGTCTATCTGTGTCCTCACATGGTGAAAAGGGCCAAGGAGCTCTCTGGGTCCTCTATCAGAGCATTAATTCTATGCGTGAGGACTCCACTCATGTGACCTGCTCACCTCCAAAGTCCTACCTTCTAATACCATTCCAGAGAGAATTAGGATTTCAAACTGAATTCCCATTCAGACCACAGCAGGTGGTGTCCATACACAGCCCACAACCTGAAAATAAACTTACCATCTTCTTGTTTCATGCGCTTCTCCTGGTGATGGGAGTGGCCAGAAATTTGAAGTGAAAAAACAACCAAAAGTGCCTTCTTTGATACCACTGAGGTACATGGAAATATAAAACGCTCAGGGTATGGAGGGATCTGAGAGATGGTTTTTCCCATCATCACCGTGTTTGCTGCCTTTCAAAGTGGCCTGGTCCAGGGGTCAGCGCCGATGGTCAGAAAGAACATCCTTCTGTGGAATTACATCCACTTTCCAATCTCAACTGCTTCTTCTGGCACTGCCTTCATGGAAGACCAAAAGATAGAAAATTTAATTTCCACTTATGTCATTAATTATAATGGTGGAGTACATTTAGAGGTAGAAAAAGGTAAGGAAACTTGTAGAAGTGATCTGGCAATTGCAGGATGACCTGCTACAAATATTCATCAATTCCATTTACTATTTCATGACAAATGCTTGAAAGTGAGAGAAAACACCCCCGGGGTCATGTGAACTAGGCAATGACTGTAAGATTTAGTGCTGTGAGACTGTAGCACTGCTTTTCTTAGCATCATTTCTATAAGACCTATAAAAAGTTAATTTGTATAAATACCATTTTCCGATTCTTCCTCTTAAATAGTACAAACATTATGGCTTGTAAATGTTAACATGATTAATGAACTATTAAAAGGAGGTATACGTGTCACTGCTTCCCTTTTATAGGTTCACAGTTACTTCTAAAAATAAATGTAGACATGGATTACCTAGCCACATTACACTTCTCAGAAGCATGGGAAGAATGATAGAGGAAAAATCCACAAACGATAGAGGAAGCTGCATTTTTGCCTGGAGAAGACTCAGCCATCATGTGAGATCAGGAGTATTGGTGTTTGTTCTTTCTCCGTGAGTGTCCTCTTAGTGGTTTTTGATCTAAAGGTCGATGAGATGGCTCTGTATTTCCCAGTAGTCTTCCAAACAAAACCATATAAGAGCCAAGTAACTGCTCACCATCAACTCTATCTCTGTTTCTAAGGTTTATTACTCAGCTTCTTGAAAAGATTCACGACAGACAGTAAGGCAACACAAGGCAGATCCTGGCTTCTTTTAGTCTGTGTCTTCAAAGTCCAAAAAGCAGCTAAAAGAAAATTCACTTATTTACTGAAAGGAAAAGGCTCAGAGGTTTTTCTGAGTTTAGACTAGACATTCTAACAGCGCTCCCATTTTTTTTATAACCCACGTAAACCATAAATGAATTCTTCTAATCCAATATTTTGTGCTAAAATCATTTATCCAGGCTCAGCAGGGACATAAAGCCTTCAGGGCTGGAAAGTTGTTTACTATTAACTTGGGGATGCTGTTATTAAATTTGCCAGAGCTGGCACTTCTTAGTGTTTGTATGCAAACAGACCCTCAGTTACATTTCTCTTTTTTTTTCCCTTTGGTCACTTCGCAAGCTCTTTAAGGACACAAGTCTTGGGTGCAAACGTCTGTGCTTCCCACAGAGCAGACCAGTAATAAATATTTTTGAGTAAACAAATTCTTGAGGAAGAAGCATTTACACAGTGCACATTATTTGGGGGTAAATATCACAAATACTGTCAACAAAGTATGTTCTTGCAAATTCTTCTGGGGCGAAGAAACATACAGGGCTCTGGTGTGCCAAGACACAGTTCCTGAGGACCCCATTTTCATAGATTATAAAATGAATCTATGTTGTGTCATGTCCAACTCTTTGTGACCCCATAGATTATACAGTCCATGGGATTCTCCAGGCCAGAATACTGGAGTGGGTAGCCTTTCCCTTCTCCAGGGGATCTTCCCAACCCGGGGATTGAACCCAGGTCTCCCACATTGCAGGCCAATTCTTTACCAGCTGAGCCACAGGAGAAGCCCATAGATTACAAACTGGCCTTTATTGTTTTAATAAGTCTTAAATGAATGAAGTTGCTCAGTTGTGTCTGACTCTTTGCAACCCCATGGACTGTAGCCTGCCAGGTTCCCCCATCCATGGGATTTTCCAGGCAAGAATACTGGAGGGGGTTGCCATTTCCTTCTCTAAAAAATCTTACTAGGCTTAAATAAGAAAGAGTAAAATTTGTCTATCCTTCTTAAAAGAAGCTATTTCTGTCTATGGGGTCGCACAGAGTTGGACACAACTGAAGCGACTTAGCAATAGCAGCAGCAGCAGCAACTCTAATATCAGTGAACTGAAGTTGCTCAACCTATGTGCTCATGTAAGAAAATATTAAAGGAAATACATGTTTTTAAACATCTCTACAGCTTACCTGGTAGACCAGATGATCCCTGAAGGTGGAGCGCCCATTGACCCAGCAAGAACAGTATCTCCATGAGTCACCCACCATTGATACATGAAAACACACACAGGCGGGAGATGTTCAAGAGACTAAGGCCTAATGCCATTTATCCCAGAGACTTGATTTGAGAAGTCCCTTTCAGAGTCAGAACACAAAAGGTGATGGAAACACTGCCAGAAAATCATTGATGCACAGTGTCCACAAGTAGTTGTAATCAGAGGACATGGATGTGAAAAGGAAGAGTCACAAAGTGCAGGCAGGTGACCTCAGCCAGGGTACATAGATTTAAAGAAAGCACAACTGATTCACTTCAGAGGAGATGAGGGGAGATGGGTAGAGACTTGGAAAATGGGCCTGGCTTAGCAAGTGACACAGCAGTGTGGAGAAGCCTAGATGTATAAATGTTCACCTCTTACTCAAATAAAACAAGCATCCCAGATCTTGAGCATGCTTCTTAAAAATATGGATTTGGACACACCATCCAACTAAGGAAAAGTAAAAGAAGTTACAACAAGCAAATATAAATATATAGGTTGGCCAGAAATTTCATTTGGGTTTTATATTTGATCTTATGTAAAAACCTGAACAAACTTTTTGGCCAATCCAATATATACATGTATAAAGTCACTTATAGAAAAGCAAGTGGGCTCCCCTGCTCAGACAGTAAAGAATCTCCATGCAATGCAGGAAACTTCGGTTAGATACCTGGGTCAGGAAGGTCCCCTGGAGAAGGGAATGGCTACCCACTCCAGTATTTTTTGACTGGAAAATTCCATGGACAGTGGAGCCTGGTGGGTTATAGTCCATGGGGTCGCAAAGAGTCAGACATGACTGAGTGACTAACACTTTCACTTTTCATTGAAAAGCAAGTGTCTTTGAGATTAAGTTAGCAAGAGAATGAAAGTGTTGTGGCAGTTGCATGAGATGGTACAGTTGTACCTGACAGACAGAATAATATCTCTTGAGACTTTTATGAAAACTTTTATAAAGACATCTTACGTTTTCTATTCATAAATGTGAAAAAGTATCTGGTAAAAACTACATGGAATTCCAACTGCGGAATTTCCTCTATTTGCTAAAGCCAGGACCCACCAGTGAGATATTCTTTACCAAACAATCCACATGAAATATGTTCAACTTACCAGTTCAAAGGGAAGGGAAGGGAACGTACTTTTAACAATCAGAAATATATTTATCAGCAAATTTATAGTGCAACAAATCTCTGATGCTTAGACTCAGAGTCAAGATGTTGATAGGAATGGTGCCACTTTTATATCTAATCAGATGGCAAATCCAGCAATAGATTTAGAATCTTAGGATTTCAAAGTTGAAAGAATCTTTGAAAGCATATCAGACTTTGTCAAAATGTCTTTTGACATTTTGATCTATCCTTGCAAGCTCACTAAAGTGTTAGTTGCTCAGTCATATCCAATTCTTTGCAGCCCCATGGACTATAGCCAACCAGCCTTCTCTGTCCATGGGCTTCTCCAGGCAAGAATACCAGAGTGGGTAGCCGTTCCCTTCTCCAGGGGATCTGCCCAACCCAGGGATCGGACCCAGGTCTCCCGCATTGCAGGTGGATTCTTTACCGCCTGAGCCACCAGGGAAGCCACAAACTCACTAAATCGAGTAGTAAATCATCATCTGGAAAGGGAGGGAAATGGGACTCCATCTGTGTGAAACTTGGTTTATATGATGGAAACCAAGCAACATAGAAACAGGAACCGCCAACCACAAGTGTGATATCTCTGGAAATGAAACTAATGAGAAGTCGCTTCCTGCAACTGCGTTTGTTGAGGTTTTCCTTCTCCTCAGATCCCATCAGACTTTTCAGATTCTTTTGGTTAAGATTTTCTACAACTGATGGTCATCAGGGGGCTCCATATCCTCAAATCAAATTTCTTTTGAGCTATGTGACAGTTTCTCTCAATGAGCTTAGACACCAGGGAGGAAGAGACAGTGAATTGGAAACACTGAAGAAGCCAGGGGCTGCTGCTACTGCTAAGTCACTTCAGTCGTGTCTGACTCTGCGCGACCCCACAGACAGCAGCCCACCAGGCTCCTCTGTCCCCGGGATTCTCCAGGCAAGAATACTGGAGTGGGCTGTCATTTCCTTCTCCAAGAAGCCATGGGACTAACTGGCAAACCAAAACGCCAGCCAAGAACAACAAAGCATTGAAAACAAATGTGGTGGTAATGTCCCTTCTAGGTAAGTACCCAGAAGAACTGAAAACTGATCCCCATGCAAGTACCATACATGCATATTTGTGCAGCACTTTCCAAAAAAGCCAAAAGGTGAGAACAGCTCAAATGTTCGTCAAAATATGAATGCATAAACAAATTGTGGTGTATGGCAGGGATGCACAACCCCCGGGCCATGTACCTATACTGGTCCGTGACTGTTAGGAACCAAGCTGCACTTAAGGAGGCGAGCGGCGGGCAACTAAGCAAAGCTTCTTCTTTTTTTTTTTTTACAGCCGCTCCCCATCACTCTCCCATCATCCCCAATGGGTGATGGGACCATCAAGTTGCAGGAAAACAGGTTCAGGGCTCCTAATAATTCTGCATTATAGTGAGCTGCATAATTATTTCATTATATGTCACAATGCAATCTCCGGTAACTCAGCGATAAAGAATTTGCCTTCACTTCAGGAGACCATCCACAACACAGGAGATACGGGTTCAATCCCTGGGTCGAGAAGATCCCCTGGAGAAGGAAATGGCATCCCACTCCAGTACTCTTGCCTGGACAATTCCATGGACAGAGGAGCCTGGCGGGCTACAGTCCAGGGCGTCACAAAAGAGTCATACATGACTTAGTAACTAAACAACAACAAGGGAATGGAGGAAAAATGAAGTGGATATATACCTAAAAATGAGAAGCATGGGAAAAGATGGAATGAACCACAAGCTGCAGGTAACAAAGGCAGAGGCAAGTCAGAGGAATCAGTATCTGTCCACCCCCTGCCTAAGCCCTCCCATGGTTCTCCCTGCCTGACCTCCTGTGTCCGTAGTCACCAAGTTCCTCTTTGCTGTACAGATGCTCTCACGGGCCTCTCACCTCAGATCTTCCTCCTGGCGGTCCCCTCAGCCCACTCCAGTTCACAAACAGATGCCCTGGGAAACCTTGCTGGTCTCCCCTGGGCAAATGTAGCATCTCTTTCCAAAGTCTGCTGCAAGTTCTGTAGGATCTGAGATGGAGGCACTATTCTTTTGTAGAAAAGAATATAAAGTTTAAAACAAAAATCAGGAGTGAAAAGGAAAATTTATTTAACATGAGAAAAACAATCATAGTAGATTATGTACCTACAAAGCCTGACAAATGCCACAAATATGGCACTCTTTTCATAATAGTGATTGCCTCACATACCTCTACATTACTTTCCTCCCCTCTAGTTTTCAGCTGCCTCCTCTGATCTTTGAAAGACAATTTTTAAATTTCACTTTATTGAAGTATAGTTGACTTACAATGTCATGTTAATTTCTGCTGACAGCAAAGTAATATAGTTATACATATATATGAAAAAACATGTCATATTCTTTTCATTATGGTTCATCACAGGATATCGAATATAGTTCCCTGTGCTGTAGAGTAGGACCCTGTTGTTTATCCATCTTATATACTACAGTTTGCATCTGCTAATCCTAAACTCCCAGTCCACGCCTCCACCACCTCCCCCATGCCACCTCAAGCCTGTTCTCTATGAAAAGACATTTTTTCTATCTTCTATTTTCTATACAGAAAATAGGAAGATCCAATATCTTTTCTCTAACATAGTTGATTGTAGTTTGGTTTAAGCTGTAGATTGTTTGCAAACATTTCTTTCGGTCTCAGAGATCTGTGTTGGGAATGTTCTATAAAATCCTAAGATTGCTGTCAAGCCTGGGGAAACCTCTCTCAAGTTTTTCTGTAACCAGACCTTCTGCTTACAATACGACAGTCTGATAACCTGAAGAACATTCCACAGACCAGCTTCCAGCTCCGTCCGTTTAAACCACTTTTCTCTCCCATTACTCACACTGTTCTGGTGCCAGGAGCTGGGAGATATGTTTAAATTGTGATATGGGCTCTGGTTGTGAAGCTTTACGTCACAGAGTGGGTGAGTCATAGCCGTGGGTGATGGAAGTGTTTTTGGAAGCCATTCCCGCTTGAAGAGGGCTAAGAATAACCTAACTATAACCACACAAAAACATCTCATGAAACCCAGACAAAAAGTATCCCAAATTCAACTGTCCCTTAGCCAGTTCCAAAAATGCCTTTGGCCGCTTCCATGCCATCTAATAAAACGAGAAATACGACAGAGAGGAGGCCACTGGGGAAGAAAAGTCATTTTAACTTGCCCCTTTAAAGTAGCTTGCACGCTCAATCGCTTCAGTCGTGCCTGAGTCTTTGCAACCCTATGGACTGTAGCCTGCTATGCTCCTCTGTCCATGGGATCTCCAGGCAAGGATACTGGGGTGGGTTGTCATTTCCTTCTCCAAGGAATCTTCCCGACCCAGGAATCGAACATGCGTCTTTTCTGTCTCCTGTATTGGCAGGAGGGTATTTTATCACTAGCGCCACCTGGGAAGCCCCTTAAAATAGCCTACTTCTGCAAATTTTATAAAAATCTATGACCACATGAACACTTTGTTAGGGTCACATGTAAATGACAGACCCTGAAGCTTGAACTTTCTTAGTTTCAAGAAACTATCATCCTATCACATGATAGGACACATCCTATCATGGTCTGATCACATTAAAATTATAATCACTTATGTGTTTATCTGTTCCCTCACTGAGTGTCAGAGGAATGACTCCTTAGAGCAGGAACCTCTCATATTGGTGTCTCCAGTGTCTACTTGGGATGCAGAGCAGCTAACCAATAAATAGAAATTGAATGAACGAATGAGTGAGTGTGTTCCTTCTAAAAGACCCAGGCGGTAGAAGCCAGGGGTGAGAGGAGCTCCCTGCTGACCACCAGGGGGTGCTGTCGGGTGGTGCTGGGTGGCAGGTGGATTGGGTGGGGTAGAGGTGGGCAGAGACACAGGATATGGAACTGGCAGTTCTTCTAAAAGATGCTTGAAATCAAATTTGCGCAGTTCTGGAGACACAACAAAGGCAAGAGGGACCTCGTGGCTTTAAGTCAAGTGAGTCAAGATGTGGACACTGAGAAAGAAAAGCCACCTCTGTTTTGGGGGATCGCTGACTGGCAAACGGCCTCCATTTCCAACTTCTCTCTGACCTGAGCCTTTGATGACGGCTCAAGTTGGGAGTGTTCTGGAAGCACCACGCCCAGGTCTGCTCCTTGTATTTATAGAGCTTTTAGCACAAAGGCATGTTCATCAAAGCGCTTTAAGAGCCGGACACACCCTGTAACACACACGCACACGCGCACACACACACACACACACACACACACACACACGGGCTCCAGACCTGCAGGGGCCAACGGAAGGCTTTGGAGCATACTCCCCAGCCACTGCCAGAAGCCCAGTCTGAATCTAGCAGGAAGAATGGCACCAGGAGGAGCCAGCAGAGCCCTGGTGAGGGGCCTGACCTGTGATCGTGGAAGAAAACCTGTACGTGACGTCTCTGCCCACGACCCAAGCCCCAGAGCTGGGTCCTTACACACTGTATCTCACGGACTCCCAACTTTATCCCCATGGGGAAATAGAAGAAACTGATGCTGAGGGAAGCAAGACCACTGGCCTCAGGACAATAAAAGTACAGAGCCGAAGCCAAGGGACAAAGGTAAGCCCGTGTAATCTCAACAGCTGGGACCTTAGCTACATTCCTCATACATGTTTCAAATCTATCAGATGAGCTGATGTGGATCCGGTTGACTTGATTTTGAGGCCAGCACGAGTGCCTTGGCATAACTCACATGGGACCTGGAGACGAGGGTCATCTGAGCCTACGTTTTAGTTAATACACCTCAAGTCCCCAGGAGTCCCCATTCCAGCTGGGGGGCATGTCATCACAGCCTCCCATGGTGTGAAAGACTGTGATTACCTTGGCACCACTTGCCCCCAACTTGAAACTCCCCCTCCAACCGAGAAGCCAAGACATATCACTTCCAAAGGGCTGACCCAACAGAACAGCACTGACCCCTCATTACAAAGGTCTGGAGAATAGAAAGCCTTGAGGGGGAGGGAACCTTGCCATATACCTCCTATCACTGTCTCTTTATCTGGAGAACAAGGATACTCCACGGTGGGACCACAGCCAACAGTCTCCAGTAGTGTCAGTTCCCAAGAAAAGTCAACTCTCCACGGAGACCTCAGACATTTCCCTCCAATAATCTCTGCTGAAGGTCCTCCCTTTGGAAAGAGGACAGACTTAAGTCTCTGCTCTGCCTCCTATCAGCTGTCTGAGTCTGGGCAAGTTTCCCAACTTCCTCGTCCGTAGAGTGAAGCTGCTACTCCTTACCTTGTAGGTTGTGATGGGAATGTGTGAAACGGAGGACAAAGAATATGGAAATATTAGCTCCATCAGATGATAAAATAAGTCTGATGATAATGTTATGTAACAACTATTTCCACTACCATTGGCAACACTTTCCTCTCCTGGGCAAGTTCCTAGTCCTGAATCAATTGTTACATCACTATTGAGCATCTAATGTGTACTGGTTCCACCCCAAGAACTTACAGAGCGCCATCAAAGACATAGGACTGGTTAGGGTTAAGACTGTACCAATCTGTGGAAGGAAGACTTTGAAAATGGAGGAGAGTAGCTGGGCATCTAACAGTGGTGTTGAACCAGGATATACGGAGTCAAGTTAGAGAAAGAGGGAGAGGTTGGAAATTGTGCAGTGACTTCTAGTCTGATGAGCTCTTTCATCAGAAAATGAGGACTTTGGTTCCTTCAGAGGGAAACATGACAGCAAGTGTTCATAAAGTGTTGATCTCCACTGATTCGTAGAATTTGCCAGTCTCTATGGTGTCTATACTCCCCTCATAGCTGGTTTCAAGCTACTCGTACAACTGGGAGCAAAGCTGGGGAGGAATGCTGAATGGTCATCGTTATATGGTGTTTCCACTGGACAATCACTGCAGATAACAGCAACCTCAAAAGCATAGATAATAGAGAAAAGGAGCAAAGGCAGGAAGTGATGAATTTCAGATATGTATTATTTTGGTTTATATATTTTAATAGGAATTTTACATTATCTAATTTTTCCAGCTTTACTGACATAGAACATTGTGTACATTTAAGATGTACGATGTGATAGATTGATACCTGTATGTAACTGCGAAGTGACTCCCACAATAAAGTTAGTTAACACACTTTTCATCTCACATTATGGTGAGAACCTTTAAGATCTACTCTCTTAGCAACTTTCAGGTAGAGTGGAGAAGGGCATGGCAACCCACTCCAGTATTCTTGCCTGGAGAATCCCATGGAGGGAGGAACTGGGTGGGCTACAGCCCATAGGGTCGCAAAGAGCTGGACGCGACTGAAGTGACTGAGCACAGCAGATAGCACATACAATACAACACAGTCAACTATCGTCACCGTGCTGTATGTCTGACCTCAAAACGTGTTCCCCTTATAACTGGAAGCTTGTACCCTTTGACACTCCCCAGCCTCTGGCAACTACCAATCTACTGTCTGTTTCTGTGAGTTCAAAGTTATAAGTAAGATCACGTATAAGTAAGATCATACAGCATTTGTCATCTCTGTCTGATTTTTTCCACTTAGCATAATGCCCTCTGTGTTGTTACAAATGACAGGATTTCTTTTTATGGTTGAATAATATTCCATTGTGCATATGGATATAGACATTGGTATATTTTCTTTATCCATTCATCCACCAATGCATATTATTTAATTTTGAATCATGGTTGTACTTTAAGAAAACCTTGCAAAGTTCCTGGAAATGTAATGGGCTCTTGTGATTTACACCAAGCCTGTTGCAATAACCCAGGAGAGAGATGCTTATAGCTTGGGACCAGGGTGTTGGCTGAGCAGATGGTCAAGGTCAGATTTTGGATATATTTTGATGACAGACCTAAGGTCTGTTGGGGGACTACATATGGAATGGGAGAGAAAGAGAAATCAGTGGTGACTCGGGGGCCCTCTTGGTCTTGCTCCCCCGTCTGCAGGAAGCCTGGGCTGGTGAACTTCCTTGGTGGTCCAATGGCTAAGATTCTGTGCTCCCAATGCAGGAGGCCCAGGTTTGATCCCTGGTCATGGAACTAGACCCTGCATGTCACAACTAAAGATCCTGCATGCTGCAAAGAACATCTCATATATCGCAACTGAGGCCTGGCCCAGACAATTTTTTTTTTTTAAGAAGCCTGGACTGGTGAACCTCACACTTCTCTTTTGATGAAGACGAGAGTTGTTCATCTGTGTCACACTCGCTTTCTTCCCAGCCGCAGCCCCAGCTCCACACTGTGTGAGAATCTGAGATCAAAGGCCGTCAGTGAATTCCCTTCATGTAAACCAAAGGACTTGACAAAAATCCTGCTTGCCACCAAGCCGGGCTTCTAAAACTCCTCTTTTCTGTGGGCAAAATAGTATCAATGTGCTATTTTATTTAAATACACAGGGAGAGAGAGAGAGGGAGAGAGAGACATGGGGAGGGAGAAGGAGAGTAAAAAAGATAGAGGAGGAACGGGGAAGTGGGGAGGCACTTGGGGGAGGGGCAGTGTGGATAAATGGGCTCCAAGCCATGGATGGGCTCTTTGGTGTTCTGCTCTACATTCTCACCCATATCTTAAAACAAAAATATATTAATATTTATGTAATAAAAATCTAAAGAGAATAAAGGGGAAGAATCATTAATTAAAAAAACATACAGACTGGATATTCCCTGGTGGTCCAGTGGTTAAGAATCCATTTGCCAATGCACAGGATTCAGCCTTGATCCCTGGTCCAGGAAGATTCTGCATGCCTCTGGGTAATTAAGCCTCTGTGCTGCAATTACTGAGCCCAAGGGCCCCAGAGTGCGTGCTCCACAAGGGAAGCCACAGCAATGGGAAGCCCATGTAGCACAACTAGAGAATAGCCCCCACTCACCACAACTAGAGAAAGCCCCTAAGCAGCAAAGAAGTCAAAAGTTAATTAATTTAAAATATATATATATATACATAGACTGACTAAATTCAGCTTAAAACAAGAGAGACAGAGGGAAAAGCTGGCAGCCCTGGGGGGGAGTCGGCACAGGGCAGGAGCAGTTGGGGTGGATGGTGTTTGCCAGGGTGGGGAGGGGGGACCCTGACCTTCACTTTCAAAGTCCATCAAGTTGGATGGGCCTGGCGAGATCCTTGAAGGAGGACGTCCCCTGTGCAAAATGGCATGGAAACAGCCTTTCTAGGCCTCACACGGCCATATTGTGATGGGACCAGTTGGGGTGGGGGACACAAAGACAATATGGAGGTCTTCTGAGAAGGACGAGAGGCTTTACACATGGGAGTTTTGCTGTGACGGGTGGCCCTGAGTGCCTGCCAAGCAACACCGATGTCTTTGCATCTAAAGAAACTGGAAACAACAGTAATACTTTTCCACATAAAGGGTGGGGTGGATCGGAGCACCAGGTTCAACGCAGGCCACCAGTGCCTTCAGAGAAGGCTGGGGCCGAGGGGATCCTCGGTCTCCAGACTTCACTGCCGCTGTGTCCCTGACAGACCTTGTCGAAAGGCAGCTTGCCTATGGGGGAGGCCAGGGGGATGGAAACCTCAAAGGTAGCGTGAGCCTGGACACTCTCAGAGCCTCTTTCTAGAGCCTCCCCTGAGATGCTCACTGCCCGGAGAGCAGGAGGGCGGGGTGGAGTCTGCCGGCTGGGCCCACTCTCCACACAAAGCATTTAAACGATCTGGGCAGAACGGTCGGGTCTCTGTACTGGAGTCAGTGGCGTGTCCTTCAGGCTCCAAGAAGCCACGGAGCCCTCCCTCAGTGGAGACATCGTGTATTGACAACCTCGGAGGGCTCCTGGCTTGATCAATAACAGCGCTTTTCCTCTGCCTCGGGCTAAAAGCTACAGAGACGGGCTGGTGCATATGTGATCACTAGAATTTAATTATATATCACATTGATTTTTAATTAGAACTCTGGTGAGGACCTCATCTAGTCAAAAATATTCCAGCTGGTAAATGGGCTTTACCCAGTCCATCAAGTCATTGGAAATGCACTGGCTCCTTCTGACCTTTCACCCTCCAGGGGAGGAGGAAACCCACAGAGGACCCGTCACCATGAAGATGAAGACCTTTTAAACATCCGGCATTTCTCCAAAATTTGTATTCAAGTTCTGTTCTTTAGCATGTGTGACAGACACTGAAAGAAACAGCGGGGAGGGGCTTCTGTGTTGATATTTCTAATTGATTCCAGTTGACACTGGAAAGGGGCCCACTAGCTTTGATTCCTCATTTAATCTCTTTGAAAGGTAGGTCCAAAGATCTCATCTAGCTTGAAAATCAGATGTGGCACTAATGTTTGTCTCATTCCTGGTGGCTCAGACGGTAAAGCATCTGCCTACAATGAGGGAGACCAGGGTTCAATTCCTGGGTTGGGAAGATCTCCTGGAAAAGGAAATGGCAACCCACTCCAGTATTCTCGCCTGGAAAATCCCATAGACGGAGGAGCCTGGTAGGCTACAGTCCATGGAGTCACAAAGAGTTGGACATGACTGAGCAACTTCACCTTCACCTTGAGCGAGGGTGCTTCAGAGCTCCCAGCGCCTCTGCACTCAGTCTCCCAAGCCTGCAAGAAGGCAAGTGCTTTGCAAGCTGGAGGTCGACTGTGGACCCAGGGCTAATACTTGGACCTCAGACACGGCTGATTGCTGTGAATGCCCACACAGAGGTATGAGAGATGTCAAGATTTGCCTCAAGGCTTCTCTGGAAACTGACAGTCCCACAAGTCCCTAGGCACCCAGAGAAGTCTTAGATGGCAGCGCCAGTCAGAACTGCTGACCACATGGTGTGAACAGGATCTCAGCGAGGACCCTTCTGGACAAGATTCAGCCTCCTGGTTACATGGCCCTGCCTGCATCCCAAGCACTCTGCTGTGTCTTCCCATGACCTGCATTCTTTATCTGTGGGTCACGGTCATTGGTGTTATCCTTTACTGTCAAGAAAACCATGGCTTAGAGGGTCTCTGTGATGCACCCAAGTTCACACAGCTGGCAGACTGAGGACTTGAGCTGAGAGGCCCAGACTCTCAACCCTTCTGCCCCGCTGCCTGTCTCATCAGCAGGGTGTGCTCCTCCAGGAACATCCCCCTCACCCCTCACCCCGGCTCCACTCCTGCTGAAAATGGCCCTAGGAACCAAAAACAGAGCAGCGTCTGTCTCCTCACTTCCTTTCCACCCAACCACCCTCACGCTCACTCAGTCACATGGCAACCCCCTTCCTCCCAGTGATCTTCACAGACTTGCATGAAGTTGCCCTGTCCCCACCCCTGAGCACCTTCTTGCACCAAACCTTCTGCCCAGAATGTTCTACTTACTGCCCTCCACTCATTCTTTCAAGCCAACATGTTTATTGAGCTTCTGCTATATGCCAGATGCCATGCTACTTGCTGGGGATCTCCAGGTGAACAAACCCTTGTCTTCAGTCCAGTTAGGGAGGGAGACAGGTAAACAGACCATTAGAAAGGATGGGAGAAGGACGAAGATGGAAACGCAAAACTAGACACTCAAGAATGTGGTGGGGAGCCTCTAAGTCAGTCTTGGGAGGGAGAAATGGTCATGAACTTTCCTGAAAGATGCACCAATACCACCTCTTGTTGTTTCCCCTTGTCACTTACCTGCCCCTTACCTGCACCCCAAACCACCTCTTGTTGTTTCCACTTGTCACTTACCTGTCCCCATGAGATTCTGTCTCATGGACACAAATTCGTCCCATGAGCGGCCTAAGTTCCAGATAGTAAGAAACATCTTATAACTCTGAATCCTTTGAAGTGTGCCATGTAATGCTGCATGCCCAGGAGATTAGACAGAGACTTTAACTAGGTGTAATTAACACACTCTGTCCCTATCAAATCCTAGTCTTAGCGATCCTCCTATAGATTATTACAAAATGTAAGCTTCAATCGGGGTGAGTACTACGATGACTAAACTGGGTTTGTCACTACTTTCTATTAAACTTTTCTTCGGAAAAACGATGAATATGTCGGCTTCCCTGAAACCCGAGGGCCAGGGAAACAATGGGTCTGATGGTCACCCATCTGAATAATGGCCACCCAGAGTCCACCTCCTGACCCCTGTGACTGTTAGTTAGAGAAGACAAGGCTGACATGATCAAGTTAAGCATCTTAAAATGGAGAATTTATTCTGGATTATCTGGGTGGGCCCTAAGTATGAGCACAAGTGTTATAAGAGGGGCCCTAGGGAGGCTTCAGATGGAAGAGGAGAAGTTACGTGACTACAAAGACAGAGGTTGCAGTGATGTGACTGCAAGTCGAGAAATGCCAGCAGAACCAGAAGTTGGAGGCGATAGATACAGACTCTCCCAAGACCTTCTGGAGGGAGTACAACCCTGCCAGAACTTTGATTTGGGCTGATTTAAACTGATCTTAGGGACTTCCCTGGTGGCTCGGATGGTAAAGAGTCTGCCTGCAATGCAGCAGACCCAGGTTCAATCCCTGGGTCAGGAAGATCCCCAGGAGAAGGAAATGGCAACCCTCTCCAGTATTCTTGCCTGGAGAATCCCATGGATGGAGGAGCCTAGCGGGCTACAGTCCATAGGGTCACAAAGAGTTGGACACGACTGAATGACTAACAAACTGACCTTGGACTTCTGGCTTCCAGAGCTGTGAGAGAATATATCTGTGGCTCTGTTAAGCCATCATATGTGGTTGTTTATAGCAGTCCTAGGAAACTACCACAGGTGTCTTAGATATAGAAGCAGCCACAGGGACTTCCCTGGTGGTCCAGGGGTTAAGAATCTGCCTGCCAATGCAGGGGACACAGGTTCGATCCCTGGGCCGGGAAGATCCCACATGCCGCTGAGCAACTAAGCCAGCGCGCCACAGCTACTAAGCCCCGTGTGCCTAGAGCCAATGCTCCCCAACAAGAGAAGCCACCACCACAAGAAGCCCATGTACCACAACTAGAGAGTAACCCCTACTCATCACAGCTAGAGAAGGCCTACACAAAGCAATGAAGATCCAGCACAGCCAAAAATTAATTAATTAATTACATTCTTTTAAAAAGAAGCAGCAAGAGCAGTGGCAGGAGCTGGTGCTGGAAGGCCCCCAGCAGCTTCCCCTTGGACAAGGGGGACTCCTTCTTAGTCTGGAGTTCTGGCCTCTGGCTCCTGCAAGACACTGTTTACAGCTTTCTTAGAAGAAACGGTAAGGCTTTGGGTTGTGGTTTCCTCATTGCTTCCTTTCTTCCCCATATATACTGAGGTCTTCGAAATAGCAGAGTTTCTGAATTATGTCATTGTATTTATAGATAGTTAACCTAGTCAGTGGCTTCCCAAGTTGGTGCTAGTGGTAAAGAACCTGCTTGCCAGTGCAGGAGACATAAGAGACATGGGTTCAATTCCTTGAGGGGGAAGATCCCCTGGAGGAGAGCATGGCAACCACTCCAGTATTCTTGCTCATGGAGACACTCATGGACAGAGGAGCCTGGCAAGTTACAGTCCATAGGGTCACACAGAGTCAGACACGACTGAGTGACTTGGCACACATACACACAATCTAGACAGAGAAATAAGCATAAATCCCCTTCTCAGGACCAAAGGAGCCCAAAGCTGGCTGAACTGAGCCATGCAACGCGATGTGTAAAACACAACCTCTTAAATTCAGGGTCTCGTGTCCTGCTTCCTCTCCCACCCTCTTCACCTGTCTTACATGTTGTCTGAGAGGGAGTTCTACTTTTCAGGGTTAGGCTGCTTTGTTTGTGGTTGTGGTCCTTGGCTGGCTGCTACAGGCTAAGCAGTAGAAGGAGATGGAAAAAGAAGGCAATACTGATACACACTGGGCAGGGCTGTGCACGTCAGTGCAATGATCAGTACAGAGCAGGATCTATGGACCCTCGAGCACTGCAAACAAAGGTACTCTCAGCACAGTTTCTCCCCAAGCCAAGTCCCTCGTTCCTGGGGGAGGTGATTTGATGCCCCTTCTTGTGCTGCTGAAAAAGCATTTTAAACAAATGAGCCAAAAATTTAAATAGAACACATTACTCCTGTCAGGAACATGGGACTGTTGGGGCAGGTGGCTCAGCCAGGTTCTTAATGAGACAAAACACCCTTAAGTGTAATAAAAACAAGGAATAAGAGAGCAGTGAATTTGGTTAATCCCGTTGATTTCCTAATGCTTCACCCTCATTCCCGAAATCTATGCTTAAAAATGAGATGGAAGTCTGGGGATGTTTTTCAAAGTCTTCATTCAGGTGGGTCTCTGGTGAATTCCTCTGCATCCCTACACCCACCACTATAAAACGTGGGCAGGAGTGAATGTGGCTCGTGGGGAAACTTTCCAGGCGCATATTTAATAAATGAAGGTATTATGCTGCGGGAGGTGGGGGTCCAGAGGCCCTGGAGGGGGAAGGGTGTTGGGTCAAACCCTACGGCTGCTGGTCTCTCATGCCCCCTTCTCCGAGGCAACCCCGCCCAGACCCCGGAGAGGGGTTAACAAGCGGGAAGAAGCAGTACCTTGGTTATTCAGCTGTGTCCCGGACCAGCAGCACAAAGCTATCAGTTTGCACCGACCCTGGTGTTTTTGAAAACATTAAAAATATGCATCTAGGAAGTTCAAATCTGGTTTTACAGTGAAGTGAGGGAAATTCCATTTAGATGAAAAATACTATAAACCTCAGGTCAGGAGCTTTTGGTATGCACGTAATTGTCAAGCTGCATGCTGCAACTCTAGTCAATTTTTGTAACTTTTTTCCTCCAAGAAATTTTAATTTTCTGTGTGCCTACTTTTCACACCAAACACTCTTAAATTTCTTCTGCTTTCCTATAATGGAAATAGCATCATCACCAGAGGGTTTGAAACTCAATTTCAGTATCTAGCTCCTTCTCTGACTGCTGGTATCCCTTTTAGAAAAAAATGGACCAAAGAACTAAACAGACATTTCTCCAAAGAAGACATACAGATGGCTAACAAACACATGAAAAGATGCTCAACATCACTCATTATCAGAGAAATGCAAATCAAAACCACAATGAGGTACCATTACACACCAGTCAGGATGGCTGCTATCCAAAAGTCTACAAGCAATAAATGCTGGAGAGGGTGTGGAGAAAAGGGAACCCTCTTACACTGTTGGTGGGAATGCAAACTAGTACATCCACTATGGAGAACAGTGTGGAGATTTCTTAAAAAACTGGAAATAGAACTGCCATATGACCCAGCAATCCCACTTCTGGGCATACACACTGAGGAAACCAGATCTGAAAGAGACACGTGCACCCCAGTGTTCATCGCAGCACTGTTTATAATAGCCAGGACATGGAAGCAACCTAGATGCCCATCAGCAGACGAATGGATAAGGAAGCTGTGGTACATATACACCATGGAATATTACTCAGCCGTTAAAAAGAATTCATTTGAATCAGTCCTAATGAGATGGATGAAACTGGAGCCCATTATACAGAGTGAAGTAAGCCAGAAAGATAAAGAACATTATAGCATACTAACACATATATATGGAATTTAGAAAGATGGTAACGACAACCCTTTATGCAAAACAGGAAAAGAGACACAGAAGTACAAAACAGACTTTTGAACTCTGTGGGAGAAGGTGAGGGTGGGATGTTGCGAAAGAACAGCATGTATATTATCTATGGTGAAACAGATCACCAGCCCAGGTGGGATGCATGAGACAAGTGCTCGGGCCTGGTGCACTGGGAAGACCCAGAGGAATCGGGTGGAGAGGGAGGTGGGAGGGGGGATCGGGATGGGAAATACGTGTAAATCTATTGCTGATTCATGTCAATGTATGACAAAACCCACTGAAAAAATAAATAAATAAATAAATAAAAGAAATTGTTTCTTTCTGGAAACTTCTACTTCTTTCCATGAGGGCAAAGGAATTGAAACGCCTTCATTTCAAGGTCAAAAAAATTTTGCAAAGGTATGTAGAGTTATGTACAGAAAACTAAATAGTCTTAAATGATTATTACTCCATATATTTCAAGGCACTATTTTTCTCCAAGGTTTAGAAATGTTTAGCTTACTTTCATTTAACAAACTTTTATAGTTAAGATAAAAAGAGGAAAGTACCAACATACCAGAAAAAAATGGTATATTCCTGGATGTTTATCCTAAATATTCCAGGGTGGGAATCTGGAAACAAAAGAGCATCCAAGTAGATTTTCACAGTGTAGAAGCTCTGTGAGAGGTCAGCAGAGGTCTAACCACCCCTGTTATTGACCAATGTGTATTAGTGTTACATCCCAGCGACTAGCGATATAGGTGACTGTAAGTGTCAGCAAAGACTCCTTTCTTCTCTAGGTCCAATTTTAATTCTTTTGAAGTGACTGTTCAACAGCCCATTAATTCTCTACCTTGAAAGTTTGTAAGGAGAAAGATTTAGACCTTCCCCACACTGATGTCACCCTCTGCTCATGAGTTTTCTTTTTTCAAGTGGCTAAGCTGACCTCTAGCTCAAACTCATCCTTTTGCAAGGAGACCGATAGAGAGTTTTACCTGAAACCAGCTCATTACTTTGGGGCTTCCCAGGTGGTGGTTACCAGGTGGCGCTAGTGATAAAGAACCCGCCTGCCAATGCAGGAGAGTTAGACGCTGGGTTCAATCCCTGGGTTGGGAAGATACTCTGGAGGAGGGCAAGGCAACCCACTCCAGGATTCTTGCCTGGAGAATCCCTTGGACAGAGGAGCCTGGCGAGATACAGTCCAGAGGGCCACAGAGTGACTGAGCACTTAGCACACGCGCGCGATGGTGCAGTGGTAAAGAATCCGCCTGCCAATGCAGGAGATGAAAGAGACACGGGTTCAATTCCTGGGTCAGGAAGATGCACTGGAGGAGGAAACGGCAGGTCACTCCAGTGTTCGTGCCTGGAAAATTCCATGGACAGAGAAGCCTGGTGGGCTACAATCCTTGGGACCCCAGAGAGTCACTGCAACTGAGTGACTAAGCAGCTGCAAGCAGCAGCATATGGTGGGGCCGGCGGGGGCCGGCGGGGGCCGGCGGGGGGCGGCGGGGGCGGGGGGTCGGTGTTATGAGCCCTCCCATGACTCTCCTAGGATACACAGGGTTAAAGTTTGCCAATTATAACTCCAACATATCATTTGAAGCAAGTTTGACAGACTGGTGCCTCATTTATAACAATGCTAAGCAATAAATAATCTTAATTTTGAAAAACCTTGTTTTCCCAAGAACTTTAAGAACATTACATGTACTGTTGGTTTGTAATTTTTGAAAAGGTACAGTTAGATTGTGTTGTGATTTCCTTCAGCATAACTGACATGAGTCACATATTACTAATTTCATTAGCTTTCCAAAAATGAGGACAAATCATGCATTGTATAGTAAGTATTAAAGTCTTTAGGTCTATAAAGGGAATCTGGCCAAGGATTTTTTTTTTTTTTTTCAGAAGAGCTACTTTAAATCACAAGTTCTAGCTAAGAAACTTCTTGGCATCATTAGCACATTAATTAATAACCAAGAAGACATAGGAAGATTTATAGATGATATTTGCTCTTAAGTATAATATAATGCCCTGTCTTCATAACCAAAATTTTTCAAACATAAGTATTGAAAGTAGGAAGAAAACCTGATCCCTCTCCCCATTAAAAAAAAAAAATAAGGTTTACTTCTCTTTTGGTTAACTATTTATATTACTGACTTCCAGCCTTGATAACAACATAAAAAGGATTTTGAGATGATGACAAAATGTTTTATAAACTTTCTTTTAATGAATTTCACATACATGAGTCCTATGTTTGTAAATGTGATCAGTTCTCAGATACAAACAAAACCTGCCATTATAATTGCCATCAGACAGCAGAAGAATTTCAAATAACTGAGATGTTTTGCTAGACCTTACTTTGATCAGAAAGAAGCAAATCATAAGAAAACAGTTTACTTTGAGATCTTTAAAGAAATCCTATAAAATATGTCCACTTAGTACATATTCATTTCATCTGTACCTCCTACATCTCTAGACTTAACAGAACAAGAAAGAATCTCCTAAGTCTTGTAGCTGCCTGAGTCATAGACATAGATTCAAAAATGTTTACTCATAGTGTCTTTTTCTGTCTGGATTTTGGTGTGATTATTATAGTTCCTATAACTTTATTATTTCAACAAATGGTTAAGTGTAATTTGTTTGTATACTTTTTCAGAGTTTTCATTTAAAAAGATTGACAACTTATAAAACAATCCCCTTTTCAGATCATGAAACCTGATATTTAGTTTGGAAAGTATGATCATTGTAACAATATTAGATGCACTAATTTGGGAAAGGATAAAATTTACTATAATCCAAAAAAGTATCCACAAGATTGTGGATCAAGTATATAGTAAACTCCCTCCCTTCTGTTCCTAATGTATAGAAATGCCTCCTCTACCAAAGGTATTGATGTTTTAGAAAAATATTAAGTTATTTCAAAAAAGAGAAAAAAGAAACACTTGTACTCAAAAGCAAAAAAAAAAGCAAGAGATAATCATTGCTTTGTAGGAAAAATACAGATGCATTAATTCATGAACACATCTAAAATAAAATTCAGTGAATTAGAATTCAGAACTGAGAAAATGTCCCAGAACACAAGTCAGGGAGATAAAGGCATGAAATGATGAAAATAACTATGTAAAACACATGGAGAATAGGATGAGAATTTACTTAATAGTTTTCCAAAAAGAAAAGAAAGTATCAAAAGAATAAGGGAGAGAAAATATACAAGTTTTAAAACAGAAATTTCTGGGAAAAAGAAAGATGTGAGTCAGAATAAAAATACACACTAGGAGTTAATAAACTTAAAATAACTATCTACACATATTAAAACTATAGAAATTTGAGCAGAAAGAGAAAACACTAGAAGCTATGAGATAAAAAACATTTGCTCACAAAAGAACTACCAATAGCAGACTTCTCATGAGCAATAAAAAATCCAGAAGCTTTTATTAGTAAGACATTAATAATATCATAAAAGAACTGAAGTAAAATTACTCATTGTAAAACAACTATACCCCAATAAAAAAAAGAGCAAATTAAAAAAATTACTATTAACTTGAAATTCATTGCCCACTCTAACTATCCTTTAAGAACGAGGACAATATGAAAGCATTTTCATAGACATAAGAACATAAAAAATACTCTCTCTCAAATGTTTTCTGAAAAAACCAGTAAAGCATATAACTTCACAAGAAAACTAAATCCATAATGAAGGAATACATTGCAAAAGGTAATCATGAGACAATCTAATTAAATACCTTTTATAAATAAATGCGAGAGAAGTTACAGAAAGACAGAAGGGAAAAAGAGAAAGAAAAAGAAGAGAGGAGAGAAACGCTGATATGCTTAAAATAAACTTGAACTAAGATGTGGGTGATAACATAGTGTTGAGAAAAGGAGAAAGTCTGAAAGTAGCACTGCCCTGTTAGGGAGGATTTAGACATTGATAAGCTTTAGGTTTGGGGAGAAAATATACATATAGTTATGTATACATGTATATGTGCTGTGCTGTGCTAAGTCATGTCTGACTCTTTGCAACCCTATGGACTGTAGCCCACCAGGCTCCTCTGTCCACGGGATTCTTCAGGCAAGAACACTGGAATGAGCTGCCATGCCCTCCTCTAGGGGATCTTCCCAACCCAGGAATCAAACCCACGTCTCTTACATCTCCCGCATTGGCAGGTGGGTTCTTTACCACTAGCGCCACCTGGGAAGCCCATACATATATATACACATAGGCACATTAAAGCTGTATTGTCACTGAAAGAGTACAATACATAAATTTCTTATTGGTAGAAGGAAATAAAAGAAGTGAATATGTGGCATGGATACACAGCATCTTATGAAGAGGGTGGCCCCTTGGGGAGGGGCTAGGAATGGACATGGGCCAAGGATTGAAGTTTAAAGAGTATTTTAATCTTATTGTGAATGCATTCCTTCCTTAAAAATCATTGCAAGCAAATAAGACAAATTTTGAAAAGTTAAGACTTCTAAATGGTAGACACAAAGGTTTTGTTACATTATCCTTCATATTTTCCCATAGTTTCAATTTTTTCAAAATGAAAAACATAAAAATGTGTGCTTATCTTAAGTTATTATCGAAGTGTAGGTAAAATTTGAATGAATTCCAAAGCCATTCAAGCTCAAGGCCTTGAAGTCCAACAGATCAAGTCAGCCCACTTCCAGGCCAGACTGAGTGGGGCTGTAACACACACCCCGTTTGTTCTGTGCAGGTGAGAGAAAGCTTTAATGGGCAAGAACTCCAGTGAACATCAGGGCTCACTGCCTTTTCAGTACCAGAGAATTCTGGAGCCCTGTTATCTCGTGCTCTGCCTTGGCTTGAATTACTTGTCTCTGGCCTCAGTGTGCAAGGAGTGGAACAAAGATGTCACTATAGAAACTGCCATCACCAGGGGTTAGCAGGGGGTTACCCAATTAGAGAACCATTAAGAAACCACAGAAGTGAAAATAACTTTTCCATTATAATAAGAACCCTTCCCACAGGAGGCAGAACGACCACTTCTTATGTTAGTTTTCTCTTATGGTCAGTGAATCACAAAGCACAGTGAGAAACTCAGGAAGATAGGCACTGATGGTGGGGTGTCCGTGGGATTTCTTGCTCGCAGGATCAGCTGTTTGACAACCATCGCCTGTGCATAAGGAGAAAGTCCTTCTCACTGAAAAGGAGACACAGAAGGCAGGTCAGTGAATGGGCTGTATTTGCATTTCCTTAAACAAGCACTGGACTTCCCTGGTAGCTCAGCTAGTAAAGAATACACCTGCAATGCAGGAAATCCCAGTTTGATTGCTAAGATCCTCCTAGAAGAAAGGGATAGGCTACCCACTCTAGTATTCTTGGGCTTCCCTGGTGGCTCAGATGGTAAAGAATCCGCCTGCAATGCAGGAGACCTGGGCTCTATCCCTGGGGTGGGAAGATCTCCTGGAGGAGGGCATGGCAACCCACTCTAGTATTCTTGCCTGGAGAATTTCATGGACAGAGGAGCCTGGAGGGCTACAGTCCATGGGGTTGCAAAGAGTAGGACACGACTAAGTGACTAGGTGCAGCACAGCAGCGGGCGTTTCCATGAGAAACTTTCTCCAATGAGCTTCATGCTCTAAGAACATACTCTCAGAATATAGCAAGATGGTGATTATTGACCAAAGGAAGTCCTAGAATACCCAACTCATTCTTCCATGGGGGATCCACACCTTACTTCTCTGAAGGCTTCCTCTGTGCTGAGGAGTTGGCAATGGCTCAGAGCAGGTACTAAGTCAGCATATCGATGCCATAATCCCTACGCAAAGTGATAAAAGCCCAGCCCAGGCTTTTGGGACAGAGAATAGGCTGAAGATCCAAGAGAGATTTCGGAGCTGCAATACTAGGAAGGGTGGCTGGCGGGGCATGCAGAGTTAAGATTACAGAAAGACTCTGGAAGTAACTCCAAAATTTCTTGAAACCCTATTAGCATACACAGGAAGTAAGAAACAGAAAAGGTAAATGGGGTGAGGGTGGGCATGGCCAGGAGGATAATTAGATGTCATTCCATACATGTAAATTCTAGCAGGGGACTGTGTGTGAAAGTTGCTCAGCCGTGTCTGACTCTTTGCAACCCCATGGACTATACAGTCCATGGGATTCTCCAGGCCAGAATACTGGATTGGGTAGCCTTTCTGGAAATATGCAAATGGAAGTCCAGGAAAAGCTCAGGAGAAGGGAGTTTAGAAATCACCAGTGTGCATGGGCAACCAATGCACAGAGTGGGTGGAGTTGGGTAAGGAAGGTGTGCCATGTGATAAAAGGCTGAGACCCCACCAAGTGTGCTTCTCATGGCCGTGGTGGCTGTCTCTCATGGGCAAGATGGGGGAGCAGGTGAGACTCCAGCCCCCACTTTAAGTATTGCAGATCAGTACTTTCTAGCACAAAGGAAGCCTTCCACACCAGATTTCACTGACAGGCTCCTATGTGTCAAAGAAATCTCCTGAAAACCATGACTCTGGGCCACAAATGGACCAAGGCTCAAGAAACTGCTTCAGTGAAACAGACTGGAACACACCTACTCCTCCACTGTCTGGGCATGGACTGGAGTCCTGCCCACAGGGCGGCAGGGAGGGGATATTGTCACAGGTTGGCTGGAAGCTTCTGCCGCTATGGGGAGGAAGAAGAGTCTTAGAGGAAGTCAGAGCCCCGGCCAGGAAGATCTCAGGGTGGGGAGAGAGAGGGCAGGACAGAGTCAAAAGCAGGGGCCACGTCGACATCAGGAGAATCAAGGACAGCCAGGTAAAGACAGAGGGCAGGCTTGAGGCTAGGTAAGGGTGGGGGTGCTGGGAGGCAGGTATTGCAGCTGTGAGCAGCTTGCCGGATGGGTGGCTCATCATCTGAGTTGCATCATTAAAGGGGCTCCAAGAAGATCACAAGAGACAAAGCAAAGCTGTCTCTAACCACCGTGAAATGAGAGCACTGATATCTCGGGGCCAGAGAACCCATTCTTACATGCTGACTTTACCTTTAAAGGGTTTCCCTGGTGGTTCAAACAGTAAAGAATCTGCCTGCAATACAAGAGACCTGGGTTCCATCTCTGGGTCGGGAAGATCCCCAGGAGAAGGAAATAGAAACCCACACCAGTATTCTTGCCTGGAAAATTCCATGGACAGAGGAGCCTGGTGGACTACAGTCCATGGGATCACAAACAGTTGGACATGACTGAGCGACTAACTTTCATGTTTATGTTTACAATTAAAATGACAGGTAACAAATGCTCTCCTGGAAGCAGAGGGGAAAACTAGAGGGAGTTCAGATCATGCCTTGGAATGAACTATAGAACTCGTGGGATCATCTTTGATCAGAGAAAATTCCTGAGCACCGAGAGTTTGAAGGCAGAAGGGTGGGTACCACTGAGAATTCAGAAGACAGAGGCTTCTGCTTCGGTGTGTCCTGAGCCGCCCAACAGCAGGACATCACTGTTGGAACACAGACCCTGTCCTAATGCAGGTTCCAGAGTCTGGAGTGAAATCTCCTCCATCTCCAAACCCCCTAACTTCTTCCCTTCCTGTTTCTGGAACCTCTGAGGTTAGCAACATGCTTGCAGCCAGTTTGGTGTAATGACCCATGCAAGCCTCTTTTGTCCTCCACCCCTGCTCCCCATGTCCAGCTCGGGCTCCCAGTGAGACCAAGGCCATGGCTCTCTCTGCTTTGGGCTTTAATATCTCTTTTTTTAAAAATCCTCCTCCCCCCGGGATGATTTATAGCTCCCACTCTTTTTCTTTTACAGACCCCTTTTATTAATATCCCTGTAAGCTAGGTCATGTCATTTTAAAATCCTTCTTCCTGAAAAATGGAAGGGGAAATAAACCTGGGTTACAGTGACTCCCTCTTCATAAAAACCACCAGACCATTCAGCATTTCAAAGCTTCTAGAAAGAAATCCTAGGGCAGCCTTACTTAGCATCCCATGCCAGCGCTTGAAAACATTCCTCCTGAACTCTCTCCATTAGGCCTACATTTCAACTCCTCTGATATTGTCTGGATCCAATTCTTGTACCGCCCCCTCCCCAAAATCATTACCTCTTTGGTTTAATGTTTAAAGGCTTTGTCTCCATGCTTTGTATTAAAGACGCAATATAAAAATTAATTGCCTCGTATCATGGGAAGCCAACTATTTAAAGTGTTGTCAACCCGTTTTATTACCATGAATGTGATAATAAAGTCTAAGATGAGTCATGTAAAGCAAAATCACAAACGTGCAAAGATGAAAGTCAGCAGCACTTGCAACCAAGCCTTGTAATGAAGGGATGGGGCGGATGACGACATTCAAAAAACCCCACTGCATTTTAGCCAGATGCAATTTGCAATAATGATAGGTCTACCTAAAGCCAACCAAGTTCTCTTTTCATTTCAGCTTGTGGGATGAAGACCCTAAGACACATGTATCTTTGGGTTCTGGAAATATTGGAAAAGTTAGAAAGAATATTTAAAAGTAGCCCCTGAGCTCCCGTAATGTCTCTCTCTCCAACCCCTGACAATGAGAGTGACACTTGCCAGATCCTTTTCCTAGTCATCAGAAAGGAACATTTTGCTAATGAGACTGTAATGATCCCTGACTCCCCAAGGACACACACACTTCATGATTGTTGGAAGGGATACCAGCATCAGAGTCAAAAATCCAGGTCTTAGTCCTGCCTCGGTTATAAGGAGACCTTGGTCCAATCATATAAGCTTGCCTATGCCTCACTGCTCTCATCTGACAAAAGATAATCTTAAAAAAAGAAAAAAGAAGTAACCACTGTCCCATCTATCTCATGGATTTACGGTGAGCGTGCCTGGAAAAGTAGAAGGAATCCTAGTTGGTTCTTACTCTCATTATTATTTATGGCTTTCTGGCCTTCTTCACCTGGACAGACTACCTGAAGTTTCCTCACCTCCTCCTCTGAAAGGGCAGTGCTATAAATTTCACGTATATGAAAACAATCTGGCCTGACGTGACTGAACAGGATTTAGACGTTGAACTGATTTAGAATCCAGAGTCCTCGTGCTCTGAACCTGGTAATTACAATGCATTATAAACCACGGGGTAGTGTGTTTGCCATGAGCACTCTAGTAAATGACATAGAATTATAGGCCTGGAAGAGGCCCTGGAGATCATCTTGCCCAACCCTTTCATTTTACAGACAAAGAAACTGAGGCCCGGGAAGGTTAAGAGGCTTGCCTGCGGTGTAGACAAGCAGCTAGTAATGACACTGGATTAGAATATAGATTCCTGATTTCCTTGTTTTGTGGTCTCTCTTGTTGTAAAACCACCCACTGACCTTACAGAATTCAGGTGAACAGATGTGTTAAGGTACCTACTCCCAGGGCAAGTCCTATCATAGGCAGGGCCTGCTTTCGTTGTCTGACACACATTTGTCACTTAAGAGTAGCAGAAATTCCTGTTTTCTTATCGGCTTTCATTATATATTTGGAGACGATTTTCCTGGAAATGTCTCCCTCATTGGTTGAGTTGCCGATGTCTCCCCAGTGGTATTATCTGTTCCTTAGGGGCAGACACAGTAGTGTATTGATAAAGGCCACATGACTGAACCTAGAAGATCCTGGTTTCGAGTTTAGGTTCCAGTCCCTTGGTGGGATTGGTTCCTTCCCCTTGGGATCTTGGGAAAGCCTGATCTCTTTCTGAGCAATTTTCCTTGTCCGGAAGATGACATAATATCTCTGAAAACACTTTGTAAATTGCTAAATGTAGCATAAATATTGGTGCTTATTGCCTTAAAAGCCCAACAAAACCCAGCGTGTGGCCAGCTGCACAAGTCACTCTTGTTAAATAATTCTGGTCCATTTGGTAAGCATCATGAGAAACCCAGGCTTACTTCTCCCTTGGTACCCACATAAGAGTTTTTTCTCCTTTCTCACATTCTGGGAGTCTCTCCTTTGCTTTCAGCCACTTGCCCTGTCTCCATTACTGATAGAAAAAAACAGTTTTTTTCCTGTGTGCTGAAAGACCTGGCTCCATATCTTTAGTAATCAAGACTCACCAGTAGTTCAAGGCTCCCTGGGGGAGATGGGCACCCCTTCTGTACATCTGGAGCCAGACACCGAGGGAAGGGGCACCATATTGAACTGGGCTTTACTCTATGGCTTGCAAGTGACAGAAACCTTATTCAAAGCCTCTTGAGCAAAAAAAAAAAAAGTGATTCATTGGAATGGTACTAGGATGGCCCAGGGCTTCCCTAGTGGCTCAGATGGTCAAGAATCTGCCTGCAATGCAGGAAACCGGGGTTCAATTCCTGGGTCAGGAAGAACCCCCAGAGAAGGAAATGGCAACCCACCCCAGTATTACTGCCTGAAGAATTCCATGGACAGAGGAGTCTGGTAGGCTATAGTCCCTGAGGTTACAAAGAGCTGGACATGCCTGAGTGACTAACACACACACACAGGACGGTCCACGGAACTGAAGGTAAGGCTGAGGATAACCAGGTGTCTGCAGGAAACTCAGAATGGGAGCTAGGGTGTCTCCCCTTCCAGGCTCACCTTCTTCTCCAGTTGACTTGACCTAATTCTGTCCCACAGCAGGCAGGCCCCCCCGTGACACAGGAGATGGCCACGCCACGTCACTTTATGATTAAGAGAAGCCAGTTCTGGTTTGGGAGATCCTGGAGAAGGCCTTTGAGTAGCCTGGCTGAGGTCTGGTGGGGACGTGAGCTCAGATTCTTGACACAAATCCAGGAACACTGCTCACGTGTAAACTTTTAACCCCCAAGCAAAATAACAGGTTCAAAAGAAAAAGGGGTGTTTTCCCAGAAGTGCACAGGGTCTGTGAGTAGTCAGAAGCAGTAGATGTGGACTTCAGTTTTAATGGGCTCATTTTTCTCCTCTAAAAACACAACTGTTCACTAAAACAGATATATGTAACCTCTGAATATCATTTTTTCAGTGTCATATCTTTTGCCTTTTCATACAGAAGCATCTACTTCTGCTTCATTGACTACACTAAATCCTTTGACTATGTGGATCACAACAAACTGTGGGAAATTCTTAACAGACCACCCCATCTACTCCTGAGAAACCTGTATGCAGGTCAAGAAGCAACAGTTAGAACCAGACATGGAACAACGGACTGGTTCCAAATTGGGAAAGGGGTATGTCTAGGCTGTATCTTGTCATCCTGCTTATTTAACTTATATGCAGAGTACATCATGTGAAATGCCAGGCTGGATGAAGCACAAGCTAGAATCAAGACTTCAGGGAGAAATATCAATAATCTAGATATGCAGATGATACCACCCTTATGGCAGAAAGCAAAGAGGAACTAAAGAGCCTCTTAACTAAAGTGAAAGAGGAGAGTGAAAAGGCTGGCTTAAAACTCAACATTCAAAAAACTAAGATCAGGGCATCCAGTCCCATCACTCCATGGCAAATAGATATGGAAACAGTGACAGACTTTATTTTCTTGGGCTCCAAAATCACTGCAGATGGTGACTACAGCCATGAAATTAAAAGATGCTCCTTGGAAGAAAAGTTATGACCAACCTAGACAGCACATTAAAAAGCAGAGACATTACTTTGCCAACAAAGGTCCGTGTAGTCAAAGCTATGGTTTTTCTAGTAGTCATGTATGGATGTGAGAGTTGGACTATAAAGAAAGCTGAGAGCAGAAGAATTGATGCTTTTGAACTGGTGTTGGAGAAGACTCTTGAGAGTCCCTTGGACTGCAAGGAGATCAAACCAGTACATCCTAAAGGAAATCAGTCCTGAATATTCATTGGAAGGACTGATGCTGAAGCTGAAACTCCAATACTTTGGCCACCTGATGCAAAGAACTGACTCATTAGAAAAGACCCTGATGCTGGGAAAGATTGAAGTCAGGAGAAGGGGACGACAGAGAATGAAATGGTTGGATGGCATCCCCAACTCAATGAATATGAGTTTGAGCAAGCTCCAGGGGTTGGTGATGGACAGGGAAGCCTGGTATGCTGCCATCCACAGGGTCGCAAACAGTTGGACACTACTAAGCGACTGAACTGACTGAACAGAATATCATTACCTTCCAATCTGCGGATTGAAAATGCAACTCAAAAATGAATAAAAGCAGCGTCTTACAAGCAGATACTTTCTGAATTAACTTTCTATCATATCAGTAACTCCTAGCAATCCAACAGCCAGGCTGTCCAAAAATACTGGCGTAAACGGTTAGAGCCTGTGCATTATTACTCCTTCTTCCCTGTCTTCCTGGTACTGACCACTCCTCCCACAGCCTGTGAATCAAACACGTTTGAAGATTTAGTCATTGTTTTAAGGCTGCTCACAAAATACAACTCAAATCCTAGCAGGCAGTTTCCTTACACTAATGAACAAGGACTTTCCTCCCAGAGCACAGCCCCGCAAGTCTCTACATGCAGAGTTGCCTGGACAATGTGCTCCAGTAGGGATATCTGCACCCAGGGCTCCCAAGCTTGTCTGCACAGTGGAATCACCTGGGGAGGTTTTCAAGGACCTGGGTCACGCCCCAGAGCCACAAAATTCCATTCTCTGAGGGCGGCACACAGGCACCAGGAGTTTTTGAAGTTTTCCAGGTGCTTCCAATATTTGGAAGAGTTTTGGACCCACTGCCCTATCCCAGGTTTCTCAGTTCAGGCTGCACAGTTGAGTCACCTGGACAGCTTAACAAGCTGAGAATGCCTGGGCCCCAACCAGTTATGTTACAAACTGGAAAGATGGAGGATGAGATAACTGGACATGAGTATAAGTGTTTTTTTAATTGCTGTTTCTTTCAAAAAAAACAGTGCTTAGTGATGGTGGGTTTTCTTTAACTCAAGTATAATTGATTTGCAATGCTGTGTTAATTCTGTTGTACAGTAAAGCGATTCAGTTATATATACATACATACATATACGAAAGTGGAAAAAAAAATGAAAGTGTTAGTCACTCAGTCAAGTCCAACTCTTTGCGAGCCCATGAACTGTAGACCACAAGACTCCTCTGTCCATGGAATTCTCTAGACAAGAATACTGGAGTGGGTAGCCATTCCCTTCTCCAGGGGATCTTTCCAACCTAGAGGTCAAACCCAGGTCTCCTGCATTGCAGGCAAATTCTTTACTGTCTGAGCCACTGTTCAGTCAGTTCAGTTCAGTTGCTCAGTCATGTCTGACTCTTTGCAACCCCATGGACTGCAGCACACCAGGCCTCCCTGTCCATCACCAACTTCCGGAGCTTGCTCAAACTCATGTCCATTGAGTCAGTGATGCCATCCAACCATCTTATCCTCTGTCATTCCCTTCTCCTCCGGCCTTCAATCTTTCCCAGCATAAGGGTACATACTAGGAGTAGAAAATAGCAACCCACTCCAGTGGGGATTGTCATTTCTTACTCCAACATCATATTCTGCCACAATGCTCTGTGTTAGCTCTAATATCTGTCCTTTAATTTTCTTAGATATCTAAGTAGATTATTTTATCTTCACATAATGGCATGGCACTCACTCTTTAAAATTCTTACATCTACTTCATGTGTGTGTTTTTCAATATTCTTGGTAATTTCAAAAACATCTTGTTTTTTAAAAAATCTATCTAAAATATAATAAAATTATATTTTTTATTTCACTTATTTTTTTCTTTATTAATCATTAACTTCTTATTTGCTTTTAGTTTTAATTTTCCTAACTTTCTGGTTGGAAAAGCTTAGTTCACTCATTTTCCATTCTCCTTATCTTTAAAAAAAAAAGGCATAAGGTTGTGAATTTGTAGAACTTCTTGGACTGAATCACGGAAATTTTGATATGTAATCTTAATATTAATATCAAAATATTTTATAATTTTCACATGTTTCCTACTTTGTCCAAGAGTAATTACAAGTCGTTTGTCTCATTTTTAACTATACAATTTTTGTGGTATCTTTCTATTTTTAATTTGCAATTATATTTCACTGTATCTATTATAAATGGCAAACGGAACACACAACTTTTGGGATTTGATGAACACATTTGATTAACACATAATTAACGGGAGGTGGTGATGGACAGGGAGGCCTGGCATGCTGCAATTCATGAGGTCGCAAAGAGTCAGACACAACTGAATGACTGAACTGAACTGAACGTTTGTACGTGTTCCATGTATGTTTATAAAGATCATATAATCATCTACATTGGAAGCAATCCTTTTTATTTTGCTAGTCAGCTCCTCTTTGTTTTCTTGCATAATTTTTTTGTCTACAGTAACTGCTAATTTCTGGAAAAGGTTGTTAAAGTCTCCCACTATAACTGTGGCTTTCTTAATTCCTCTTTGCTTTTCTATTAGCTTTTTATCTATACATTTTGAATTTATGCTCTTCAATACATAAAGACTTACAATTAATTTTTAGTACAATTGTCTCAGCACCATTTGTTGAAAAGACTATTCTTTCCTCCACTAAATTGTCTTAGCACCCTCATCTAAAGTCAACTGACCATAAATCTATGAGTTTATTTCTGGACTCTCAATTCTATTCCACTAATCTATCCCATTATCTTTCCTTTCACCACTATTACACTGTCATATCCCTATGGATTTGTAGTATGCTTTGAAATTGGGAAACATGAGTTCTCCAATTTTGTTCTTCTTTTTCAAGATTGTTTTGCTATTTTGGTCTCCTTGCATTTTCATACAAATTTTAGATCAAATTGGTTAGATACTGACCAAAAGGGGAAAAAAAAGGTAGTTGTGATTTTGCTTTGGATCTATAGGTCAACTTCAGTACTGCTCTCATTTTGAGTTATCCAATCCATGAATATGGGGTGTCTCCATTTCTTTAGGTTTTTCTTAATTTATTTCAATATTTCTAGATTTCAGTGTTTAAGTCTTATACTTCTTTCATTACATTCATTCTTGAGTATTTTATTCTTCTTGATGTTATTGTAAATGAAATTGTTTTCTTAATTTCTTTTTCTTATCATTAATTGTTAGTCTAGAAAATACAACTGATTTTTGTATTTTAATCTTATTTTCTGCTACCTTGCTGACCTCACTTATTAGTGCTAATAGTTTGGATAGCTTTACTTCTTCCTTTCTGATCTGGGTGCCTAATATTTCTTTTTCTTGTCTAATTTCCCTATCTAGAACCTTTAGCATAATGTTCAATAGAGGTGGTGAAAGTAGATATCATTGTCTTATTCCTTACTTTGAGATCATTCGGTTTTTCACCATCACGTGTGATTTTGCCATTTTTCTTTGTGTAGATGCCCTTAGTCAAGTTGAGGAAATTCTCCTTTGTTTTTAGTTTGTTGAGTGTTTTATCATGAAAAGGTGTTGGATGTTGTCAAATATTCTGTCTGTGTCTGGATGAAAAGATAGGTAGATTGATCCAAAAGTAGCAAATATAACAAAGTTGATTAATATGTTTTAAAGTTATATATAATGGTGTCATATATTAGTATCATTTTGAGCTTACTAACAAGCAACACTAGTTTTTTAAAATTTATCCTTACTGCTTTGCTTTTTTCTTATTGCTATGTAGCAGTACATTATTAAGTGTGTACATGTAAATACATATATTTCATTGTTTATTTTCTCATTTGCCTATTGATGAGTTATTTCTATTTCTGTGCATTTTATGTAACCTCACTAAATGGTAATCAAAATGGTTGTACAATTTGAGGCTTAAAAGTCCAAAAGCATTTCCCATTGTCTTCCTGCACCACAGTCACCCACGCCCACATAGGTATCAGTCTTTTTTCCTCCTGCTTTGCAGTTATCTGGTGTTTTCTATATATACTCAAGGGATTTAGTCTCCTCCTGAGTGTTCTGGAGTTTATCTGTGGTCAATCTTTTCATTTATTCTTCTTGAAACTCAATGAGCACTTTCAGTGTTGGAATCATTTTCTCAGATATGGGAAATTTTCTTCTGTAATTACTTCGAGAACTGCTCCCCCACGTCACTTACCCTCTTTTCTCTTCCTGGAATTGAATTAGATACATTTGGAACTTCCAAAACTATCCTCCTTATCTCTTCCTTATTCTTTCCTTTTTTCCCCATTTCTCTGTGATTTTTCTTTTGTATGTGTGTGCTACACTTTCAGAAAACTCCTTAGCTGAATTTTACAGCTCCTTAAGTGCCTTTCTTCTGCCATTTATTCAATATTCAGCAAATATTTGTTGAGCATCAAGTACATGCTGGGTACCATCCTAGGCATGAGGATACAGCAGTGAGCAAATAAAGTGATGGTTTTCAAGAAGCCTAATTTCTGTTGACGGGAGCAGAAAAACAAACAAATATACAACAAGCAGTGGAAAGTGCTATGAAGGAAAATAGTCCAGAGAAAGGATGATGAGAGGTGAAACAGAAAAGATTATCAAGGAAGTTCTCTTGGTTGAGATGACCTCTGAGAAGGTAACTAAAATTTCATATAATTCTGCACAATTATCTTCAAGAAGAATTTCTCAGGACAGAAGGGCCTCTGTTAACACCTAACATTCAAGTCTGACAGATATCTTTTACTAAACTTCACTCTTGAACATTGTGTAAACTGAATTGTTTGTTCTAATCTGAAATGGTCCCACCTTGTCATTGGGAAAGCTGACAAGGGCCGGGCTGGACTAGTCTCACCAGGGCATTACAGAGAGGCCAGGACAGTGGTGGGTGAGTTTCTACTGAGTTGGGAGCTAAGGTAGTATCCTCCCCTAAGACAACAGAAGGTGCTGCCATCAGAGGAAGAACAAAAATTGCCAAAGCACTGGAGTCCTGAACGGTGAGTACAGAGTCAGAATGAAGAGAGGTAGAGAGCAGACACTAATGCTAACAAGGGCTGGGGCCACTGGTGAGGAGGACAAGCCCAAACACAGTGATATTAATTTAGCAATCCAGTTCAAACATTTATAATATCCCTTAGCACTTGTGGTTTTCTTCTGTGGGCTGGTTGCATTGTGGTTAGTTGGGGGTGAGGGAAATGCTGGTTAGAAGCCTGGCTTAATGGTTCATGTATATGTTAACTACATAGCAGATGCTATTTGATGTATATATAGCTCAATGTAAAGAGAATATTTAAAAGTCAATGCTGCTCTAATTGGCTGTTACATGTATGTGTGTGCATGTGTTAGTTGCTCAGGCATGTCCAACTCTTTGTGACCCCATGGACAGTAGCCCACCAGACTGCTCTCTCCAAAGAATTCTCCAGGCAAGAATACTGGAGTGGGTTGCCATTCCCTTCTTCAGGGGACCTTTCCGAGCCAGGGACCGAACCCAGGTCTCCTACATTGCAGGCGGATTCTTCACTGTCTAGGAGGAGATGAAATCCCCTTGAGAAAGATCTGGTAAAGGAGAGTCAAGCAGCAAATGAATGGTTAGACCAATGATTTTTAGCTCTCCATAAAACCCAAGATTCTACAAGACAGGTTGAAACACGAAGTATGGACACATGAAAAGGAGAATTTATTATTCAGAATAGGCTTGACTAACCCATGGCATCAAAAGAGAATGAAATATGATCCAGAAATATGAGTGGCTTACCACACAAACTGGTATGATTGTCATTCACATGAAATCTCATGGGGAAGATGACTCTTCAGGGCATCCCTCCTCCATCTGGTACTCAGGGATGCAGGCTGCCTCCATTTTTCAATGAGGTGAACTCAGCATTTGATTTCCATGGTCCCTGTGTCAGGGGAAGAGTAGGCTAAATGTTCAGATGTAAGATTTCTAAGATCAGCTTTGGGAATAGATTACAACTTTTATGTTCACACTCCACTGGTGAGAACCAGGCACAGAGTTTAATCTAACTGGAAGGGAGGCTATTAAGGTAGGCATCCTACATGCTCAGGAAGAGAAAGATTAAATGGAATTTAGTGAACAAGTATCACTGTCTTTTCTACAGAGATTGAATTTCATTGTAACATAGAAAAAGCCTATAAGAACAAGTTTTCAATTACTCCTTGCATTAAAAAATTAATAATGGTTCTCTATGTCCCAAGTGAAACTTTTGTTACATCAACATCGCAAAAAAGGAAAGGCTTGACCACCTGGAATGTTTCACTCCATTAACACCTGGACTACAGACACCTCGGGAGCAATTAAAGCAGAGAAAGCTCTCTTTTAAATGAATTTTTTTGCCAGTTCATTTGGAAAACACTTTGGGTCCCTTGGGAGACAGCAAAGATAAAAATCTACTCGGGAAATTCCTCCTGCTAGGCACATTTTAGGCCTTTCCAGGGTCAGGGAAAGGTGTGGTCTGTCTACAATCATCAGCCAGGTCACTGGGTCAGAAATGGGACAGGAATCGGTCTGTGGCGGCTTGCACCGTTCCTCTGCACGCACGAGGTCAAGAGATCTTCCCAGTAGACAATGGGCCCCTTGCAGGTATGCTTGGGGTTGGGGTAAGGGAAGGATGGCTAAAGAGGGTCAAGCAATTTGACTAAATCTCCTAACCCAGAATTCTCCTTGAAGCCAAATCAACAAAACAGATGTGGTTCTCCCATTAGCCTTTATCTGGTATAATTACCCACTAATGTGCCTTTCAGGGATTTAGAGGCACATTAGTCCCAAGTCTTGCAACAAACCCAACAAGTCCCAGGTTTTTGTGCTCCCAGGACACTAAGACTCAAATTTCCAAACTGCATGTGTTTTAAAGATGGGCTGAATAGACTTCAACTGGAGAGAGCCTTCTGGTAGATTTATACTCTGAGTTTAAACAGATATCCTTCATTTCCAGAATCCAGTCTATTTTCATCCTGAGATCTTCACCAAATGGTGAAGATATAATGGAAAGAAAGATATAAATTCCAGAGACCCTCCTCCTAGGACTTTTTAGTGAAAAAACTTTCAGAAATCGCCAAACCTCTTGAAACCTCAGTTTCCTCATCCGTGCAATGGACTGATGAGGAAGCAGCTGAGCTGGAGGATTGTTTAGGGAACTGAGAAAGCAACTTGCAGTACCTGCACTTCCTAGGTGCTTAGAAAATGTTCATTTCTCTTCACCCACTCCTTCTCCTATTTCTGACAAATGCTCTTTTTCTTATTTATATTTAAAACAGTTTTTTTGAAGTATGGTTGATTAACAGTGTTGCACCTGAATTAATTTCAAGTGTGCAGCAAAATTATTCTGTCATATATATGACATACGTATTATTTCTCAGATTCTTTCCCCTTATAGGTTATTACACAGTATTGATTATAGTCTCCTGTGCTATGGAGTAGGTCCTTGATGGTTATCCATCTATGTATAGTAGTGTGTGTATGTTCATCTCAAGACAAATGATCTCTTAATTATTGTCTGTGCCTACCCGGAACTGGTTCTCACTTTCTTCCACAATCTGGGGGATCGACTCTAGAATATCAAACATCTGACCAAGAAGTGAAAATTTCGTCAATCATAGCTCCAGCTCTCAGAGTTGAATTGTGGCTAAACTATCTGATTCTTATTAACACATGCTCATGTGTAGAAAAATTTTATTTCTCTCTTGATTTCGGTATATTTACCTCACACAGATTTTAATAGGTTGACATATTCATTTGTTCAGATTCTATGCCTGAAGCAATGTACCAGAGATTCCCCAAAGTATATACTTGGGGTAAGTTAAGAAAATTATCATCGTGGGGTCCCTGTGGAACCCTGGATATACATGACCAGAAGAGTTAATGACGCTGGAAATGGAGGATTCTACAGCCTCATAGGGACTCAAGCAGCTGTGACTAATATACCCCTATACAGTGGACACCAAACAAATACTATTATTAGGAAATCTTCAGTTTACTAGAATATTTAGAAATGGAATTTTCTGATTAATTTCATCTCTGTTTAACTGTGAGTCAACTAGAAAAAAATCTTCACTTTTGTTTGACCTTTCTTGTTAAAAGTCTTCCTAAAATGTAAGCAGAAATCATTTCTAGATAGTGTTACAGGCTGACTCTTCTGGGAATACATTTTTCTCAGAGAAGAAAGGCAGCACAGTGCAGTGGCCGGATCTGGAAGCTACTCATGTGCCTTTAGATACATCACTTTGTCTTGCTGATCTTTGTTTCCACTAAGATATATTCAATTGTCTATAATGTGATAGTCAGGCATAAGAATTCAACAAAAATAGAGCAAAATACATGAATGTCTTTGATAGCTGTGGCTCTAGAGGTAAAGAACCCACCTGCCAATGCAGGAGACATAAGGAACATGCGTTAGATCCCTGGGTGGGGAAGATCTCCTGGATGGGGAAATGGCAACCCACTCCAATATTCTTGCCTGGAGAATCCCCATAGACAGAGAAGCCTGGGGGGTTACAGTCCATAGGGTCGCATAGAGTCAGACACAACTGAAGTGACTTAGCACGCATGCACACATTGAATGTCTATGAAAGTCGCTCAGTCGTGTCCGATTCTTTGGGACCCCATGGACTATACAGTCCAAGGAATTCTCCAGGCCAGAATACTGGAGTGGGTAGCCATTCCCTTCTCCAGGGCATCTTCTCAACCCAGGTCTCCCACTTTGCAGGCGGATTCTTTTTTTTTTTTTTTCCCCGCGGCCCCGGGATGCAGGCGGATTCTTTACCAGCTGAGCCACCAGGGAAACCTACATATATTGAGGGTCTATATGTCTTAGCGATAGTGATTTGTATTGTTGCTATTATGACACAGGCCATTAGTGTGAAAATCGCCAGTGTCACTGAGGATATAAAAGATGAAGCAAAGATTAACCACAGGGCTACTTGTTGCAATAGGTCATAAGTGGAATCAGAGTTATCAATATGAACACACGGTTTTTAATACGTGTTTGTTAGTATTCATGTATATATATTTGTTACACACACATATGCACTTGTATACACAGTGCTTATGTCAATCATATCTCAGTAAAACTGGAAGAAAAAATAAAACTTATGATTGTGACTTGTAACAAAGTTGTAACAAAGTTAACTTGTAACAAAGTTAATGACTTGCAAAAAAAGTTGAAATCAATCCAAATGTTTCAAGTTTTTTGAAATATACAATCCTGGGGTCTTTCTCTGTATCTTCTTTCCTCAACTTCTTTATGGGAAAGTTGACCACAGGTGGCTTTTTTTAATATTAAAATAGTGTCATGAACACTGTGCCCAGGTCATAATATATTGGACTTGGGGCTGAGCCATGAGAGATCAAGGTGAACTTATATAAGACAGTCACTTTGGAGGCTAGCTTTCTATCATGTGGTTTGACTCCAGATGGTCCAGTATGCATGCTCCAGATTAAATTATGTAAAAACTGATCCAAACAGATTCCTTCTCTTAGGAACTGTAAGATATGGTAGCAGGGAACAATGGATTTCTGCAGCAAAGGGGAGAATATGGCCCAGTTGCTAGAGGTGGAGGTCCTTTGAGTTGGTCTTAGATACTGAAGATGAACTGCTATTCCAACTTTTCTTGAAGCCTGGTCCCCAGAATCTATGAACAGCTACAAAGGCAGTTTTCTTGATTCCTCCAATCTTAGCTTTTATCACTTAAGTAAAACAGCTGTGGATCTTCTTTGCCAACGAAAAATGCTTAGTATAAATAAAGGATTATACATTGACTTACAAATATATTTAATGAATATGAGCATAAAAGTAAGTATAAAACTTGATAATTTTTCAGAAACTTCAAATGCACAGAAGGGGATCATAAAGGGCATACATCAAAGTTTTAACAACATTTGCATCTCTGAGAATATTGACCTTTACCTTTATCTTCTCCGTTTTGCTTGTCTTTACTTTCTGATTTGTCAACAAATGAAATAAGCTGCTCTTATTAAAGGGAATATAGTTTTCTCCCCCTTCATTTAAAAAACAATAAGTTCTGTCTAGCTCAGGGACAAGATGGCATAGATTCACTTTTCCCTGCTCCTCCCCTGTAGCTATAACTAAATGTCCTGGAACTAATTCATCAGACAATTATAAAACAACTCTGAGAGGTGGGATAAAAAGGCGCACTGCCCAGAGACCTCAAGCCGTGAGGAACAACATCAGAGTGCATCTCTCCTGGTGTCTTTCCATGACCCGTAAAGACTGGGCAGCAAAGAGGCCTGCAACCTTGAATCACCCCCAGGCATAGACAAACAGAAAAGCCTGCTCTTTCAGGCCAAAGAACCATAAGAGGAGCAGTCCAGCAGAGATCTACTGGGGAGATCCACCCCAACCTCTACCCAAGACAATGGCAGTCTACATGAGCTGTAGCAGCATTCATAGCCCAATGCTTCCAGAATCAACCATCCACTTACCCTGGGCAGCTTGACAGGAATTGGGTAAAAGTGAAGCAGAGCCAGAAGGATGAAGTCAACCAGAATAACATGCACAGGCTCCAAAAACTAAATTTTCACTGAAACTGCAGCTCACAAAAATAGGCCAGGACCTAAATCTAAATAGGGTAACTGCTTCTTTGAAACTGAAATAAGATCAAATGTTTCCAAACATAATATTCAAGAAGCCCAGGACATAAGCATCATTGATATGAAGAAGCATGAAAAATACAACTTGAGTGAGAAAAGGCTGTCAACTGACACAACATGGAAAAGAATCTGGTGATGGGATTACCTGACAGGGATTTCAAAGTAGCCCTTGTAAAAATGACTTTACAGACAACTACAAATTTTCTTGAAATTTTTGAAAAATAGAAAAGCTTAGTAGAGAAATGTGTTTAGAAAGAGCCAAATGGAAATTATAGAACTGAGCAATACAAAAGTTGAAACAAAAAATTCACCAGGAAGACTCAATGGTAGGTGGAGAAAACAGGATAGAATTGATGAAAGTGAAGACAGATCCATAGCATTTATTCTAAAAGGAGATAAACTGAAAAAAAAATTAATTATTAGAGCCCTAGATCTTACAAGGCAAAAATAAAAGCGAAGAACTTTGCTTCATGGAAGTGCCGTAACAAGAGGAAAGAGTGTGGAACTGAAAAGGTATTTGAAGAAACAATGGTTGAAAACTTTCCAAATGTGGTAAAAGACTTAAACCAATAGATCCAAGAAGTTGAGCAAACCCAAACAGCATAACCTCAGAAATTGCCACCCAAATATATCATAACTAAACTTCTGAAAACAAAAGACAAAATATCTAAATAACATTCAGAGAGGAGTGATGACTTACCTCTAGATGAACACCCATGTGAACTAAAATAGATTTAACATCTGAAAGCATGGATTTCAAAGGAAGTGGCACAATAGTTTTCAAGTGCTAAAATATCAGAACTGTTCCTTATGATGCCTTCACCTGGCAAAACCATAGTTTAGAAATGAAGGGGAAATTAGGACCTTTTCGAATGAAGGGAAGCTAATAACGCTTGTCACTAGCAGACCTACTGTTAAAGAATGGTGAAGAAGGGCACTCAGAATAGAAACAAATGATAACAGAAGAAGGCCGTGACCTTCATAAGGGAAAAAAGAACACCCAAATGCGTAAAATTCAAGAGTAAATACAATAGACCTCATTCTTCATCTCATGATACTCTTAAACTACATTTTATGTTAAATCAAATATTGTAACACATCTCCATCTTATGTGGTGTTTAATGTAGATAGAGCAAATGCTGAAGATAATTATATATTTTAAGATATATTTTAGAAAATGTAGAGAGTTAAGGGAGCTAAATGGAAGCAAGTCTTCAATGCTTCATTCTAAGTGGTATATCATCAATACTAGAAGAAGGTAAGTTATGTAAATATATTGTAATATTAATAAGAAAATTATACAAATGGGACATCCAAAGCATTATAACTACATAAAAATAAAACTCTAAAAAATGTTCAAGTAGTCCAAAACAAGACAAGATAAAAAGGATTAAGAAACAAAGAGAACAGGCAGAAAATAAAAAAGTAAAATGGCAGACTTGTCCTAATATCAATAATCACTTTAAATGTAAATTGTCAAAATACACCAATGAAAAGGTAGTGATTGGCAGAGTATTCTAAAGAAAACAAACAACAAACAACAACATACTTTATAGAGGAAACTCACTTGTAATATAATAGCATGGGTATGTTGGAAGTAAAGGGATGGAAATATTTATATATATCATATATATATCCGGAGAAGGCAACAGCACCCCACTCCAGTATTCTTGCCTGGAAAATCCCATGGACAGAGGGGCCTGGTAGGCTGCAGTCCGTGGGGTTGCTAAGAGTTGGACACGACTGAGTGACTTCACTGTCACTTTCCACTTTCATGCACTGGAGAAGGAAATGACAACCCACTCTGTTGTTCTTGCCTGGAGAATCCCAGGGACAGGGGAGCCTGGTGGGCTGCCGTCTATGGGGTCACACAGAGTCGGACACGACTGAAGCGACTTAGCAGCAGCAATATATATGTATCATACAAACATTAATCAAAAAACAGCAGTAGCTATTTTAACATCAAATAGACTTCAGAACAAAAAAATTACTAGGGACAAAAAGGTATATTATATAATGATGAGAGAATCAATCCACCAAGAATACACAGCAACCCTAAATTTGCACCAAACAACAGAGCTTCAAAACACACACAAAAAAAACTAATAGATTTGAAATGAAAAATTAGCAAATACTCAATTTTAGTCAGAGACTTCAACAACTCACTCTCACCAGTTGATAAGCCCACTAAACAGCACACCAGTAACAAGACAGACCTCAATATCATCAACCAGCCAGGCCTAATTGACATCTATAAAACATTCCACCCAACAACAGCAGTATACAAATTAGTTTTTAAAGTCCACAAAACATTCACCAATATGGAGGGTCCTTAAATAACTAAAAATAGAATTACCATATGAGCCAGCAGTCCCACTGCAGGGCATATAGCTTGAGAAAACCATAATTCAAAAAGACACATACACCCCAGTGTTCACTGCAGCACCAGCTACAATACCCAGGACATGGAAGCAACCTAAATGTCCATTGACAGATGAATGGATAAAAAAGATGTGGTACACATACACAATGGACTATTAGTCGTAAAAGGGAACAAAACTGAATCATTTGTAGTGATGTGGATGTCTGTCATACAGAGTGAAGTAAGTCAGAAAGAGAAAAACAAATATTGTATATTAACATATATATATGAAATCTAGAAAAACAGTACAGATGAACCTATTTTCAGGGCAGGAATAGTGTTGCAGACATAGAAAATGGACATGTGGACATTGGGGGGTTGGGAGGAAAGGAAGGATGGGATGATTTGGGTGCGTAGCATTGACATAAGTACACTATCACGTTTAAACAGATAGCTAGTAGGAGTAGCTATGCTAGATAGCTAGTGTTAGCACAGGGAGCTGTCAGTTCAGTGCTCTGTGATGACCTAGAGGGGTGGGATGTGGGGGTGGGAGGGAGGTTCAAGAAGGAGGGGATATATGGATACATATACCTGATTCATTTTGTTGTACAGCAGAAACTAACATAACATTGCAAAGCAATTATCCTCCACTAAAAATAATAAATGAAAAAAATAAAAGTTATAAAAGAAAAAAAGAGAAACATTCACCAAGATAGACTATTATGATTTATAAAACAAAATTTTAAAAGTGGAAGAATTGAAATCATACAGAGTATATACCTTGACCATAGTGGGACTAAACTAGAAATCAATAACAGAAAGACCAGCAGTAAAATTTTCAGACACATGTATATTACATAGCATATCACATAGCACATCTAAATAATCTGTGACTCAAAGGAAAATTTGAAAGTATATAGAATTGAATGAAAGTTAAAATACAACATATAAAAAAATTTGGAAATGCATCTAAAACAGTGCTGAAAGGGAAATTTACAGTCCTAAATGCTCATATGAGAAAAGACAAAAGGTCTCAAATCAACATTATAAGTTCTTTTCTCAAAAAACTAGAAAGAAAGAAAAAAGCAAAATAAACCCAAAGCAAATAGAAGAAAGGACAGAGTAAAAATCAGAGCAGAAATAAATGTAATTTATAACAAGAAAACAATAGAGAAAATTAAGGAAATAAAAAGCTGGACCTTTGGAAAAAAAACTAATTTATAGCAAGACAGTCAAAGATAAAAAGAGAGAAGAAACAAATCACCAGTATCAGTAATGAAACAGAGGAAACCACAGCCAGTAAGGGAATAATAAAGGAATATCGTGGACAACTTTATGAGCACAAATTCTTCAATTTAGAAGAAATAGACCAATTCTTCTAAACCACAAACAATCATAACTCAGTCCAGATGAAGTAGATAATTTGAGTAGTCCTATAACAATAAAGGACTTCAGGACTTCTCTGTAGCTCAAATGGTAACGAATCCGTCTGCAATGCAGGAGACCAGGGTTCTATCCCTGGGTCAGGAAGACCCTCTGGAGAAGAGAATGGCAATCCACTCCAGTATTCTTGCCTGGAGAATTCCATGGACAGAGAAGCCTCATGGGTTACAGTTTGTGGGGTCCAGTTCGTAGGGTCGCAAATAGTTGGACACGACTGAGTGACTAGCACACACACAAACATAACAACAAAAGGAATTGAATTTGTAATTCAAAGCTCCTGAAAAATCATTTCACTGGAGACTTTTACCAAACTAAAGAAGAATTCACACCAATTTTACAGTATCTCTTCCAGAACACTGAAGAGGAGCTAACACTTCCCGATTCCTTTTATGAAGCCAGTATTACCCTGATATCAAAAACAGACAAATGCAGGAAGGACCAAAGAGAAAACTACAGATTAATATATCTCATAAGTTTAAACAGAAAACCTTCCATAAAATTTTAGTAAATGAAATCCAGCAATGTCTGAAAAGAACAGTATGTTACAGCCAAGTGGAGTTTCTTTGAGGTGTGCAAGACTGGTTCAGTATTTGAAAAGTGATCAATGTAATTCGACATATCAACAAATCAAAGAAGAAAAATCACATGATCATATCAATAGATACAAGAAGAGCATTTGAAAAAATTCAACACCCAGTTATGATTTTTAAATCTCAGCAAACTAGGAACAGAGGGGAACTTTGTCAACTTCATAAAGACTACCTATAAAAATCCTACAACTAACATTATGTTTAATGGTGAAAGACAGCATTTTCTTTCTAAGATCAGGAACAAGGCAAAATATCTATTTTCACCATTCTTAATCAAAATAGAAATGGAAGATCCAGCCACTGCAATAAGGCAAAAAGAAAAAAAAAAAAAAAGGAAAAACTGTATGTATTAGAAAATTTAAAACTATCTCTATTTGTAAATGAGATGATTGTCTAAATAGAAAACCCCAAGAAATCTATCAAAAATTTCTAAAACACACAAATGAGTCCATTAAGGTCACAGGATACAAGATCAACAAAGAAAAGTCAATTTTATTTCTTTTTTTTTTTATTTTATTTCTATATACCAACAAGGACAAATTCAGACTGTAATAAAAAAGCACAATATCATTTGCATTACTCCAAAGAAAATTACTTAGGTATAAATCTAACAAAATATGTAAAGAATTTATATGCTAAAAATGACAAAATGTTCATTTTTTAAAAGTCATATAAGACTTGAATAATTGGATAAATATATGGTGTTAACAGATTGGAAGATTCAACATTGTTAAGTTTTTAATTCTTCTGAAATTGATCTATAAGTAAAATGCAGTTCCTGTCAAAATCTTCCAGGAAAAATGTCTTATAAACAGACAAGTCTATTCCTAAACTTATATGGAAAGAGAAAGGTCCTAAAATAGCCAAAACAATTTTGAATAAAAGAATAAAGGAGGAGGAACCACTCTTCCTCATATTAGAGCTTACTATACAGCTACAATAATTAAGACAGTGCAGTATTGGTGGAGTGACAGTTGCATAGATCAGAAAAGAGAACCCAGAAATATACCCATACAAATATGTCCATTTAATTTTTGACAAAGGAGGAAAATGAAATCAAAGAAACGCAAGCTTTCTTTTTAAAAATATTACTCGAAAATTGGCATCCACAGAGGAAAAAGCTCTCAACCTAAATCTTATTCCTTACACACAAAAAAATAATTCAAAATATATAATGGACTTAAATATAAATCATAAAAATATAAAACTTTTAGGAAAAAATAGAAGAAAAGTAAGGACATAGAAGTAGGAAAACATTTCTTAGATTTGACACCAAACACCAAAATCACAATCCATTAAAGGAAGAATTTATATATTGAACCTCATCAAAATTTAAAAATTTTACTCTGTGGGTGACCCTGTTAATATGATGAAAAGACAATTACAGATCTGGAGAAAATATTTGAAAATCACACATCCAACAAAGGACTCATGTCTATCTAACTATATAAAGAACTCTCAAAATTCAACATTAAAAAAATCCAATCAGTAAATGGGTGAAAGACACACACAGGTTTTTCACTGAAGAGGATATATAGTTAAAGATATATAGATCACCAGGCATAAGAGATGTTCAATATCATTAGCTATTAAGGAAATAAAATCATTAAAATCACTATATGCTTATTAAAATTGCTAAAATAAAAAATAGTTACACCACCAAATGCTGGCAAGGATGTGTGAAAACTGGATTACCTGTAAACTGGTATGTAAATCTAAATGGCACAACTACTCTGGATAACAGTTTGCAGTTTATTTTAAAACTAAAAATGGACTTACCATACTACCCAGCAATTGCACTCTTGGGCATTTTTCCCAGAGAAATAAAAACTTATTTTCATGTAGAAATGTGTGCAAGATTTATAGGAGCTTTATTCATAACAGCCAAAATGTGGAAATAACCTAAATTTCCTTCAATGGATGAATGACTGAACAAACTGAACAATCTCAAAAGGATACATACTGTATGAGTCCATTCATATATTAGTGAAATAATGTAATTATAGAGATGGAGAACAGATTAGTACTTGTCCAGGGGTGGAGATGGGGTAGTAGTGACTGTGAGAAGGTACCATAATGGAGCCTTGTGGTGATGTGACAGCTATGTATCCTGTTTGTGGTGGTAGTTACATAAAGGTACACATGTGACAAAATTACACACAGCTACACACACACACACACACACACACAGTGCATATATAATTGGTAAAATTTGCATAAACTCTGGACTGTAACAATGTCAGTTTCCCAGTTTTGCTGTTTTACTCTAGTCACGTAAGATGTTAACTTTGAGGGAGATGAGGCGAAGGGGTACCAAACCTACATGTATATTTCTTTTGAATTTCCTGTGAATGTATAATTATTGCAAAATAAAAAGCAAAAAATAATAGTAAGTGCAATTTAAAACATATGCCTTAGGGAATTCCCTGGTAGTCCAGTGGTTAAGACTCCATGCTTCCAGTGCAGGGGTGTTGGTGGTGGTGTAGTCCATCAGTCGTGTCCGACTCTTTGCGACCCCATGCACTGTAGCCCACCAGGCTTCTCTGTCCATGGGATACTCCAGGCAAGAATACTGGAGTGGGTTGCCATTTCCTCCTCCAGGGGAATCTTTCCGACCCAGGAATCAAACCCTGGTCTCCAGCATTGTAGGCAGATTCTTTACCATCTGAGCTACAAGGAAAGCCCCCAATGCAGGGGGCGCAGGTTCAATTCCTGGTTATGGAACTAAGATCCCACATGCCTTGTGGCACAGCCAACAACAACATACATATATATATATATATATATATATATATATGTATATATGCATAAATATAAATATATATATATATATATATATTAGGTAAAGTACATCTTCTTTTACACTTATGCTCATCATTTTTCTCCAGAACTTTCCAGGGAGGGGACGGGGTGGGGGGGGAACCAGACTGCATCTAGGATAAAAACAAAAATAATAGCACAATTAAAGGAAGAACATGTTGAAATTATCTGGTTACTAATGACCTTGATACACCTAACAATCACTCAGCCTAAAACAGCTTGTTGGATCTGTGAGAAAGAAAAAGCGAAATCAAAATCAAAGCAGTCATCAAGGTATTTCACTAGTTCCCCTCTCCCAGGTGGATGTGAAAGACAAAACAAAGTGATTGCTGTGGAGGAAGGTACCACCTGAGTTTTAAAGAAACGGGCCCAGTGTCATTGGAGATGTCACCTGGGCCTTGGCAGCACACAGAAGAAAAGGAAGACCTCAACTCCAGCATCTGACCTGAGCTGCTTAAGAAGAGAACACCCAGCTCTTAGTACCTGCCTCGTGTAAAACACCAGATCAGACTCAACTGGGGAAAAAAGGAAAAGTGAGAGGAGGAAGTTGAGAAAAAATAATCCGTAGGAGTCAGCACTCAGAGGGGATGAGAAATTCACCAGTGGGGACAACAGAGCAAATGATCAGATCGAAAACCTTGTCCACCAGTCAGGTATGCACAAGTCACGACTACTGTATGCTCTTACCCTGTGACATATTTTTCTTCACATCAGAGACGGAAATAAACATAAACTACTCTGGAAACCTGGATTATATTACCATGCAATTGTTTGCACAGAATTCAATGGTTTGAGGAATTAGGAGAGCCTGGAACCTTGCTCCTTTGTACTCACTGTCTCAAATAAATTGTCCTGTTTGCCAATTTGCTTTTCCACAAAGAGGCTCCGTCCTGTCTCTGAAACTGTTTTTTGCAAAAGCTTATTTCTGAGTTTTAAAATTCATTTTCAAGACTCTCTTTAGCTGAGATGAGAGTAAAAACATTTAATGGCTGAAGTTTGGAATCTAAGTAGGTGAAATTATTTATGGGGATCATTAGAAATACATGAGCAGCCTCTCTGGCTTCCTGTCTAGGGAAAGCTTATCGTTAAATATGCTTTCTAGCCGTTACCCAAACAGATGCAACACCCAGTTCAAATCTTCTACAGACCTGAATTTATATTTCCAAAAGCAACAGCTCTTTTCTGCAAACAATGGGAATACTTGTTATAGGCTGAAATTAGAAATCTTCATTTGGAATTTGTGAATATGGGGCTATTCTGGGAAATGTCCAGAAAAAAAAAAAAAAAAAACCTGCCAAAGCTTCAGCAAACAGTTGCATAACATCCTCATTTTATCTGGGGTGTTGACCCAGCCATACACGGTGTGTTTGCTGTGGAGAGCTCAGCAAAGCTGGTCGCCAAGGCAACCGTAATCCCCGAACTGAGCCAGCGCCACTGGTGGTCAGTTACAACACTCTTTGTCCTGCTGGTGTCCTGTAACTAACTGAATGGAGAGACAGAAAATAAGCACCTTCAGTAAACATGACCTAATGAGGGTGGTGGCCTCCGACTAACCAGGACGAATGGCCTGGAAGGCGCCGGAAGATTCTTCCAGGAGCCAAGATTCTCACGTGGGCCCTGGAGTCACCTCCCCAAATAGACTCCTCTCATAGAGAGCTTCTTCCTTGTTGCATTTAATGACATAAAATTATCCTATTCATCTCTGGGGGCCAAGAAATTATCTTTCGATGGACTGAACTTATTTAACGGACATCGATGAATTTGGGGCTCTGAAAGGGGGCCAGTGTACACTATAGATTTGCTTTTTACTGAAGTCCATGAGGCTGGGGTGGGAAGGAGGGTGAAGGGAAGCAGGTGATTGAGGGGTCAAGGGCAGCTGGCCTGGACCAAGGGCTCCAGGGTGAAGTGTGCTGAGCTGGGACCAGGAGCACGTGATTCTGGGAGGGGGTCCCTGCAGGGCCAGCGCCACCCTCCATTGGGGCAGCCCCCACCCTACCCTGTAGAAGGGCTCCTGCCACAGTGCAAGGGGAAGCCCCCAGCACCCCATGGGAAGGTGCTCTTGGAGGCCCATGACTATGTGTTGAGGGTGTTGTGTTTTGCTGAGACAGTTTTACACTAGAGTTAGTTAGTTGCTCAATCGTGTGTGACTCTCTGCAACCCCATGGACTGCAGCCCGCCAGGCTCCTCTGTCCATGGGATTCTCCAGGCAAGAATACTAGAGTGGGTTGCCATTTCCTTCTCCAGAGGATCTTCCTGACCCAGAAATCAAACATGGGTCTCCTGCACTGCAGACATATTCTTTACCATCTGAGCCACCAGGGAAGCCCCAGTAAATGCTACTTTTTTCAGGAAGAGTATAAGGGCCAAATATAGATCTATCTATATTAGAATTAACTTCAGCCAATAGGGGTGAAAGGGAAGTACACTAATTTGAGGTTCTGAATTAAGAAGGAATAATAATAGATTATCTTATTTGCAAAAGGAACTTCCCAGGATGGTAAAGAACCCACCTGCAATGTGGGACACCTGGGTTCAATCTCTGGGTTGGGAAGATCCCAGGAGAAGGAGGGCATGGTAACCCACTCCAATATTCTTGCCTGGAGAATCCCCATGGACAGAGGAGCCTGGTGGGCTATAGTCCATGGGGTTGCAAAGAGTCAGGCACAACTGAGTGACTAAGCACAGAACACATTTGCAAAACAGAAATAGAGACACCGACGTAGAGAACAAATGTACAGGACACCAAGAAGGGGAAAGGAGGTGAAATGAATTGGGAGACTGGGACTGACACGTATACCCTATTGATACTATGTATAGAACCTACTATATAGCACAGGGAGCTCTACTCAATGCTATGTGGTGACCTAAATAGGAAGGAAAACTCAAAAAAGAGCGGATGTGTCTACATGTAGAATTGATTCACTTTGTTGTACGGCAGAAACTAACAGAATATCATACAGCAACTATACTCCAACAAAAATTAATTTTTTAAAAAAGGAATAATAGTAACATTTATCAAGTATTTACACATGCCAGGTACTGTGGCAGTGTTTTTCATATGTAATGCTCATTTAATCCTTTCAATCACTAAACCCTCATCACAATCTATGGTAATGCTAACATCGTGCCCATTCCAGAGATGCAGAAACAGAGGCATGAAGAAATCCAGCACATTGTTTAAGCTCACCCACTTAGTAAATGGCAGAGCTGGGACTGGAACCTAGGTGAACAGTTCTAGAACCATCTCTCAGTCATTAAACCATACTGCACCTGATGATATCATGTTTGCCGCGAAGACCTGGCCCTTTCCCACTCTACAAACAACTTCCTCCTTCAGCAGTCTTGTCTTCCATGTGTCACAGACGGCTCATGAACTTCGCACACAAGATTGCTGTAGAAGGGTCCACAGAGCTAGAATTAATTATTCCCCAGAGAAATAGAGAAGGAAAATCATTCTTCTTCTTCCACTTTACTGGAATCTTGGAGGACAATCTCAAGGCATATTTTTAGGCATAAAAATGAGTGAGTGGTTGGAGGTTGAGGAAAGAGGGAAGGTTAAGTTGTCCTTAACCTAATGTAACCTTAACCTTACATCTAATTTTCTGCCCAGTGAAGTCAGAGAAAGCACCAACCTCTAGGGTCTATGGTAGCCAGGGAAGAGTTGGGTTGTCTGCACCACTGCCGAGCTGACTGGAGAGTGATTTCGGGAGGTGGTGGGCAGTTCCCGCCCCTGCGCTAACACACACCGGCCACCTCTGCGGTCACACCCACAAGTCAGAACTCATTGCCACCTTCTCCAAGGGGCCACACTCGTTATTGTGCAGTCACACTGTCATCTGCTTTATAGGCTTACCTATAATAGCACAGCACTAGCTAAACCTTGGAATATCTTTCTCTCACTGTAGGCTTGTCTTTGAGATAAACAGGATGTAGGAACTTACAGCTCACATGTATACAACCATGGGAACGGCCACTGTCAACCGTGGGGGTGAGACCATCACCACGTGACGGTTACCACGCCTTCCCCAAAGTGTTTGGGTGTTGGCCACAGCCAGTCGTCTCCCCACTGAAAGTCAAACACCCACTCTCAAAAGAACCCTAAACAGGGATGTCTGGTGACACTTTCTTTCCAACCCTGACACGCCGAAAGAAAAAAGAACAAGGAAACCAACTCGCCGCCTTTGAGGCTTTGCCAGCCTCTGACACTGTAGAAATCATCACGGCTGTGGTCTCTGAGACATACTGCGTGGACCCCTCTGGCCTCACACAGAGTGGCTCGACCTATCCAGACTAGGGACCCCTGTCCTTTCCCTCCACAGCCCTGGGTCGGGCTGCCGTCTGCCTCGGGGTGCGGCCTCCCCGTGGGGCTTCAGGGGAGCACCACCGCTGTTGTGAATCACAGACTAGGGGCAGCTTGAAGGTTGTCGACTTCCCCATCTCTCCATGTGGTTGCCCCTGCTCAGCCCTAGCGCCTTCGCCAGAGCCCGAGGCCCACCCTCATTGGCTGTGCAAATTTACATGTGATATTAATCAAAACATAGGTGCCCTCCACCTGGCTCCCAGTCTGGGCTCGCTTTGCACAGCACCCGGAGCAGTGTCTTCCCTTGTGGGCCCTTAATAAGCCCCGGGTGATGGTCATCTTCCTCGTCAAGCTTAAGAGCTGCCACCGTCTCCTTCCACTATGAAAACCCTTGACTGCAGAGTTCCTTCTCACCCCCAAGTACGGACCCGGTTGAGAACCACACTCCAAAACTTTGTGTGCCCCCGGGGGCCCCTCTGTCCTCCCGTTCAGGGCCCTCAGTGTATTTCCAGGCTCAGATTTGACTTCCTCGGAAAACGTTTTTCAAGTAAGAGAAATTTAAGCAGTGTCCAGAATCATCCTGAAAATGGTCCTTCATCCCCACCCCCCAACCCGTTTTCATCCTGTGCAGGGGGTGGGAGGGCGGTAAGGGAGGGGACCATGGTGCAGAGGGAGCTACCAGCACTTCACCGGTATTCTTTGCAAAGGGCTTGATCCAATCACATGCCAAGGAAGAACTCCCGGGGAGATGAATGCCATTACAAATCTTACCCTCAACATGAAACGCCAGTGATTGTTTATTAAATTGCTCTTCAAAGAGGAAACACTGGCAGGCAAATATCATTAAAATGGAAGCAGAGGAAATGCTATAACCTTCAACAGGGCGCTTTTCTCCATTAACCCCAGACCAAAACGACGGGGACGGCCGGTAGGAACCTCTGGCCTTGAGCCCCATCAATTACCTTCATCTCAACTCAGGGAGGGGTAACACAAACCATCCAATTTAAGTGCTTCCAAACGTTGCCATCAGGAAAAAGACCCCCAGAGCCCTTAACCGAACTCCACTGTCTCAACTGCAGTTAAGGACAAATTGCATTATACACAAGTCACATTAAAACATAAAAGACATACCCTCCAGTGAAAACCTTGCACAACTTGCCCGAGTAAGCAGAATTAATCACAGGGAACAATTACCATCCCCAGTCTGAATATTTATGACATAACAGAAAGCCCATTTGAAATACTCAGTGGCTCATAATTTTAAAAAGAAATCACAAAGAGAGGGAAAGGCACGCGAAGTTTGGGATGAAAACCAAAAAAAAAAAGCTTTTTTCTTAATCCCCCTCTCTCTTTGGTACCCGCCCCCCATCTAGTCTTTCCCTCCCATCCAAATCCCCATGCCCTCCCTCACCACCTGCAAGAATGGGCAGTCAGGCAGCCATGGGCAGAAGGGAGAGGTTCAAGGTGCTGGTGGCTTCTCATCCCAACGTCACCCTCATCCATCCCAGTTGTTTCCATCTTCCTCCCTCCTTCCCTCCCTCTGGGGGCTGCATGTTAAGTGTTTGCACCTTGAGACAGAAACAACCTGGGGCTGTGAGTCATGGTCCTGGCTCCACCACAGACCTGGGTGCCATCCTAGGCATGACCCTCCGGGTGCTGCTCTGCACAGTTTTAGACTGGACAACTCTAGGCTTCCTTCAACTTCTATCAGTCTAGGAATTCTATGGTTCAAGCAACTCACCCATGCATGTGTGCTAAGTCACTTCAGTCATGTCCAACTCCTTGTGACCCCATGGACTACAGCCCACTAGGCTCCTTTGTCCATGAGATTCTCTAGGCAAGAATCCTGCAGTGTGTTGCCAGGGCCTCCTCCAGGGGATCTTCCTGACCCAGGGATTGAACCCTCATCTAAGTCTCCTGCTTTGGCAGGTGGGTTCTTTACCACCAGCGACACCTAGGAAGCCCCAGTTCACCAATAGATAGATTCATTTGCTCATTCATTTGTTCCTTCGATGAGCAAGCAGGTGTTGAGTGGTGAGTACATGCCAGGCACAGTTTCAGATACCAAAGTGAAATCAGTGAACAGGAGAGATGACCCTCTTATCCTATGCAGCTTACACTCTAGTGGGGAAAACCAGACGATAGCCAAGTAAATAAGTAAAATAGATGGCACATTGTCAGGTCATTAGTTCTGTAAGAATAAAGGAGGCCTATCCCAGGCGTGAGGTTGTGTCTGGGCCAGGGAGCACAGCAGGAACTTGAATGAAGAGCAGGAAGAGTCAGTTCTGGGCTAGTTCTAGGCTAATATAAACCTAGAAGAGAGAAGCTTCAAGTTACGTCTAATATTCCAGAGAAGCTCAACAAAACCACATTCTGCCTACAGAAGTTAGCTAAACTGACTCAGTCTGGGGCTAGAAATAGAGCCATTAGATATGGTATTGCTGATTCTCACTCTTCTCATCAAATTTGTGGTCCTCATAAATTCAATCTGATTGAAATATGGAAAAAAGGATTATAACAAGTTATTGACTGTGAGTGTTGAGAAATTGAGATGAAATATTTGAGTCACCATCCGTAAGATGGGATCATATGCTTCCAGAGTAGATCTTGGAAGCTTCTCTATTGTCTAAGGAAGACAATAAGAACATCTTTTTTTCTAACATAACTACTTCTCAGCTTTGCAGTAACCAATTCCTCTCTCTCTCTCTCCTGAGCAAAGATTATTTTTCTATTTTTTATTATGATTTCACCAGAGACTATGCAGGGAATGCATTTGGTGAAATTTTAGCCTTGAAAGCTGTCCTTTTGAGGGCAATGGAAAGAGAAGAAGTAGAAAACTGTTGGTTTAAATAACATTTAGGGGAAACTTTGGATTTTGGTTACCGATTTTCTTCATATTTCCCCTCTCTTTGGGTATTCAAGGAGTCATACAATAACTTTCATTAAGAAACAGTGTCAACCTCTGCTAGGTTGACAAATGAGCACCATGCCATGTCTGCCTTCAGGGTGCCTATAGCTCAGTAGCCCTAAAAGTATATTCAGTAATACAGGTGTAATATATCCTCAAAAGATAGACTAGGTCTTATATTGTATTAGTCAGGATTCTGCTACAGTAAAACAATTCTAAATTGTCGGTGGCTTAAAGGTACCAAAGTTTATTTCTCATTGGTATCACATGTCCATTGAGATTTAGGAAGAAGTTTGGGAAGTCAGGCTGGAAGGCTGTTCTTCATTATTATTCAAGGATCCAGGTGGATGAAGGAGCCACCATCTTGAATCTCACTAGCGGCCACACCAAAGAAAAACTCTGGAGTATCTTAAACAAGAAACTAAAATCTTTCAGCACAGAGGTGACACATGTCGTTTTCTACCATACCTCATTGACCAGACTAGTCTCAGGACTCCACCCACCCACCAGGGAGTAGGAAGTTAAATCAAATCATATGCCTGCTATGGGGTAGGGTGGAGGGGATCTTGGGAAATACTTCATCAACAACAATAATGATTGTTATGGCCACAAAAGAGCCAAAAGACCTGATCTCTGGCCTCCAGAAGCTTGCCTGCTGAAACAAAACTTTTTTCATCAACAAAAGAAACTAAAAGTTCTGCCTTCTCCTGGCAGGACCAGTTTAACAGTGCCTGGGGAAGTGTAATTATTTAGGTATTTACATCACTGTGTTGAAACCTTCTGTTTAATTGGAAACTATGCCCTCTATGTGCCCTCCAATTCTTCATGGAGAGTTTCCAGATTAGGGAGAAGGAGGGGTCAGAGAGGAAGTACAAATGTTCCTACTTCTAGTAGCTCTCGATCCAGAGACTCATGGAAATCAGATCATCAGATTCAATCAACGCTCGGCAAACAAGCCGTCATAATAACTCAGTCTCCAACCTCTGTCGTTCATCTCGTCCTAAGGAAGTGGGAAAGTGACTAACCCTCCCCCCTTTCCCCTTACCGACTGGACAGTCTCGCAAGGGCCAGGGGCAGAGTTGGAAGGACCAAGAGGATTTGAACTTTGCAGAAGCACCAGAAGAGAGCTGGCATTTACACCAAAGCAGTTCACCAGCAGTGTTGGCATTGGTGATGGGCTCCTCAGGGACAACCAGTCAGCCAGCCAGATGCTTTTCTAATGAACACTGAGTGGGGGTCAATGAGAAAGTGTTGCCAAAAGCAGTGCATTCACAACAACAACCTCATACGTAAGTCATCACGCGGCTTGTGTTAGAGGGACCCTCGGATTGAATCAGATATTGTCAATATGAGTAGACATCTGTTTGGTTTACCAGAGGCTGGTCCCTCAACGTGTGAAGGAGGTGGAAGTGGTCCTTCCAAGATCTATGGACCTGTCCTGACCTTCCCAGCCTAATAAGACTTAGAATTGCTGAATCTCTTATGACGACTCAGTATGAAGTGAAAGAAAAATTGGCTTTGGGGGTTCAAAATGTTTTGGTTTCTAAGTGACATCAGGGTGCACTCTTTCTACATGTGCTTCCCAAACCACCATAATTATGACTAGTAGGTACCATAGCCCTTCTCATGACACCCACTGGGAAAAAAATGTCATTCTGTGGCCTCATCTGCCCTCCAGGTTATCCCCCTCCAGTTCCAAGCCTGAGCTTTTTCAAAGACTGGTCCCTTTCCCAACCAGCCTCTCTCACTTTCCTTTCACACTTCAGCACAACCTTTACCTGAAACTTCTCTGACCAATGACTTCCTAACTTCCAACACCAACAGCTTTCTCTCCAGCTGGCTGCTCTGCATCACTGCCTCTCAGGAGATTAGCCTGCAGCTGAACAAATGGGCTTCAGGAGCATCAGACCCTGAATCTTGGGTCCATTCTTACGAGCAGTGGGAACGCTCGTAAACTAACACCTAGTCTTCCTTATCAGCAAGTGAGGGCAATACGTGGGCTTCTCATGAGGATTACATACAGTACTATATGTAAACTGTCGGCAGTGCCAGGAGCAAGGCCAGTTCTCACTGTTGGGTCCTTGATTTCATTACTGGCCATGGTGATGGTGTAACCACTATTTCCCATTAGGCTTTCTCCTCTCCTGTGGTTTCTGTGACACTTTATTTCCTACTATTCATTTTAAACTTTGATGACATCTCTTGCAAAGCACCAAACCCTCCAATCTCCTTCTCTTGTATCCCACTGGCAGAAAGGAGTTCAAACCCACATCAGTTCTCACTGGCTTATGGCAACAGAATTGGGGTAAATGTCTCAGACAGAATTCACCCTTCACTTCAGATGGTTGAGGGGCAAAACACTCTAAAAACTTCCAAACATGGCACTCTCCTGATCCAAACCTTTTAAGGGCTTCTTGAAGCAAATATGAAGACAGCTGCCTTTGTGGTCCCTCCCCTTGGAAGGGCATCCTTTGAGATCTCCCTTCAATTGTTATTTCCTAAATGTAACCTAGGATGTACCCACGCATCCTCCCTGGGTTTGGTCCAAATTACTATATTTAGCAAACGTTTTCTACATAGTTTGTGGTTGTGGTTGGAGAAAGGTTTTAGGTTTCATTTAAGATGCAGTTATTCTATCTCTGCTTGTATTGGTTAAGAAGCCTTTTGCTGCAAGTAACCCTGATACAATTGGCTACCTCAAGAAGTCTGAGAGTTTAGGGCTTCAAGTTTGGTGAATTGAACAATGTCATCAGGAACCTGAGTTCTCAGCTTGTTTCTATACCTGTGTATTCAGAGGGTCAGCTTGATTCCTGGGGCTGTAGGAAACACAGCCAGACATGGCACACTTCAGTGGACAGGATCCAGCAGTAGACAACCACCAGCTAAGCATTATAATCTAATTTCATAGATAAGGAAACAGGTTCAGACACGTCAATTGACTTGCCCCAGGTCACACAGTTATTAGCAGTAGTAGAAACAAAAATTGAACTCAGGTTTATCTGACTCCAAAGTCCATGTTCACAAGTGCGGGTTCTACTTCTCCCAAGCCTGAAAGCAATGACTTTGCCCTGAAGTTCAAATGTGGGCTTGCCTGGTGGCTCAGACAATAAAGACCCTGCCTGCAATGCAAGAGACCCGGGTTTGATCCCTGGATTGGGAAGATCCCCTGGAGAAGGGAATGACAACCCACTCCAGTATTCTTGCCTGGAGAATCCCACAGACAGATGAGGCTGGTGGGCTACAGTCCATGGGGTTGCAAAGAGTTGGATATGACTGAGCAACTAACACTTTCACTTTCTTTTCAAGAGTAGAACTTAAAATGCTAATATTTTACTCACACCCTATGTGAGTTTACTGGCCACTGACTAAAGTCCTGGAAGAAAAGAACATTTAGAAATGCTGATGGTTAGAGACTTGGACTCCTATCACTAATCATGGTCAGCCCTAGTCGCAATTTCCAACAAACACTGACAATGCTGCTTATGTTGTGCTCAATCGCTCAGTCAACTCTTTCCAACTCCATGGACTGTAGCGCACCAGGCTCCTATATCTATGGAGTTTCCCAGGCAAGAATACTGAAGTGGGTTGCCATTTCTTACTCCAGGGGATCATCCCCACTCAGGGATCAAACCCATGTCTCCTGTGTCTCCTGCGTTGGCAGATGAATTCTTTACCACTGCCACCTGGGAAGCCTACTTACACTACACAAGTGTATATAAATGTCTTGATTTTTAATTTCTACTCAACCAATGATTTCAGATAATAATATTTACAATTGGTGTTTATGTGTGTGTGATATGAATATCTGCATATATACATATACATTAGTTTGTATGTATGTCTGTATATGTTGGGTTGACCAAAAATGTCATTTGGGTTTTCATAATGTTACAGAGAAACCTAAAGGAACTTTTTGGCTAACTCAGTTTTACACACACACACACACACCAACTAAGACCCAGAAAATGTAGGAATTCTGCTTATACAACCAAGAAGACACTGCAGGACAATTTCCTAATACAGTATATTTTCCTTAAAAACTGAAAACTAGCAAAGTGCATGTGTGCATGCTCAGTAGCTTCAGTAGTGTCCAACTCTCTGCAACACTATGGTCTGTAACCCACCAGGCTCCTCTGTCCATGGGATTCTCTGGTAAGAATACTGAAGTGGGCTGCCATGCTCTCTTCCAGGGGATCTTCCTGACCCAGAGATAGAACCCACATCTCCTGAGTCTCCTACATTGCAGGTGGATTCTTTACCTGCTGAGCCACTGAGGAAGCCCAAACTAGCAAAGTACTTTCATTCAAAGCAGAGGGAGTCAGGGCCAAGTCTCACAGTTCAGTTTAGTTCAGTCGCTCAGTTGTGTCCAACTCTTTGTGACCCCATGGACTGCAGCATGCCAGGCCTCCCTGTCTATCACCAACTCCTGGAGTTTACTCAAACTCATGTCCATTGAGTCGGTGGTGCCATCCAACCACCTCATCCTCTGTCATCCCCTTCTCCTCCCGCCTTCAACCTTTCCCAGCATCAGGGTCTTTTCCAATGAGTCAGTTCTTTGCATCAGGTGGCCAAAGTATTGGCGTTTCAGCTTCAGCACCAGTCCTTCCAATGAATATTCAGGACTGATTTCCTTTAGGATGGACTGCTTGGAACTCCTTGCAGTCCAAGGGACTCGCAAGAGTCTTCTCCAACACCACAGTTCAAAAGCATCAATTCTTCGGTGCTCAGCTTTCTTTACAGTCCAACTCTCACATCCATCCGTACAGAAGTCTTACAGAGGTAACCCTGAATCAGATGGGGGCAGGGTCCAGCAGGCACAGCACCTCAGAGCAAGAAGTGTGTTCCACATGGGCCTCCCCACTGAGCCCTGCACATCAGTTCCCTCCCCTCCCGACCTCCCCCAGGTCTCTGTGGATCACAGCCACCCTCTGGATTTCTCTCCAAGCGGACATGAGATGCATGTGAGGAGTAAGCAAGCAAACCCCTTCTTGAGCACTGGAAACAGAGAATTCGAGGTAAATATTTATTTACAATATATCTGGCCCGAAGAGAATTGCAGTATGAAGGGAGTCACTGAACAGCCCTTCCCACACAGACACACACCTCCTGCCCCTGCATTTGCACCCAGCCAGCCTGAACCACGGCACAAGATTTGCAAATCCAACCCAAGACTGTCCATCATAGGAGTCTTGTCATGAGGGCGAGAGACAGAGTTCATCAGGCTCCTTCTGCGGGTCCTGACCTCTGACTCCCTCTGAAGGCAGGAGCCCCCAGGGCCCTGGCATCTGAATCCCCAGCATGAGTCTCTGCACTCCTTTGGCTCTGAGAAACTGCACAGCATATCTTTGCTATCTCCACACACCTTACACCTCCAGACTAAAGGCGGCCTGGCCCACCCGCATCAGCCAGCTGATCAGGACCCAAGCACAGGTGAGCATCATTGCTGAGTGGTTTATAGGTGTTGACATGGGGGGCAGCTCTGCTGTGCTAACCTGGGACAAGTGAAAAAGTGAAAGTTTCTCAGTTGTGTCTCTTTTCGACCCCATAGACTGTCCATAGAATTCTCCAGGCCAGAATACTGGAGTGGGTAGCCTTTCCCTTCTCCAGGGGATCTTCCCAACCCAGGGATCAAACCCAGGTCTGCATTGCAAGTGGATTATTTACCAGCTAAACCACAAGGGAAGCCCAAGCATACTGGAATGGGTAGCCTATCCCTTCTCCAGCAGATCTTTCCAACTCAGGAATTGAACCAGGGTGTCCTGCATTGCAGGAGGATTTTTTTGCCAATTAAGCTACCAAGGAAGCCCCACAGGCCTGAAACCAGGTGCATATGAGCCAGTTCTTCCATCATAACTGTGATGCAGAGTGGGCGGCAAGGCCACAGTCCTTACAAGGGAAGGTTTGCAATGAAGTGGGCTGGAGACAGGGAGCACGTCAAAGGAGCAGGGAGAGGAATTGGGGTCAAGGGCAACCAACACAGTTTCATGTGGGTGGTGAGGAAGCTGAAGACAGGTGTTTCCCAGCTACAGCAGAAATGGCTCTGGTGGGTGGTGAGGCCTCACAGACCTGAGGCTTCACTGTGGTAGGCAGAGGAGGGACCCTCAATACATCCTCCTCCCTCCTCCCTCCATTCCCCCACCCCTTCACCTAGCCCGCTCCTCCACAGTCCCATGCCAGGGAAGGACCACAGGCACCAGAGAATGAAAGATGGGACTGCATTTGAACTACAGCCATGACTGCGACAGTCTGGTCCCCTCCCTTTGAAACTTCGATCCTTCCAGGCAGTCTCTGCCTGACAAGGCGCTCAGTTCAAAGATGCCATCTTCCCTTCCACGGGGCAGAGGCAAGCCTGACATAGGAGCCCCCCTTGGCTTTCAGAAGGCCCACGTGTTGGGTAGCTGGGGGGCCACAGAGGTAGCAGGAGCCATGTAGTCAAGTAGTTGAGGGAGAGATGCAAGAAGGACTGATGGGGGGAGCTCTGTGGGGCAGATCCTGGGCAGAGCTTCTGACTACACAGGAGGCAGGAAAACAGAGCTTGTGGGGAAAGGCCCAGAGGGGGTGCCAGGGCCTAGCCAAGCACAGGAAGGATTTGCTGTACCTCTAGGGTGCCAGCCTCTTGATTCAGAAACTTGCCATTTGTCAATTGAAGACCAAGGGGGGGAAATACATCACACACAGTGACAAATATCACCACTTTGTGCTCTTCTGAAATACTGTAAAACTTATTTAGTCACTGTGAACTAGGAGAGATGCTTGTCTGATTAGCAAAGAAAAAAAAAAGGTAGACATCTTGGAATATTTTTTAAAGAAATGTGGTTTCATCACTTGCAAGAAAGGTGAAGGTGTATTAGTCCCTCATTCATGTCTGATTCTTTGTGATCTCATGGACTCTAGCCCTCCAGGTTCCTCTGTCCATGGGATTTCCCAGGCAAGAATACTGGAGTGGGTTGCCATTTCCTTCTCCAGGGGATCTTCCCGATCCAGGGATTAAACCTAGGTCTTCTGCATTGCAGGCGGATTCTTGACCTTCTGAGCCACCTGGGTGCCTGCTCTATTCACCAAGGATTTACATTAGTTGAGGAGCTGGAACATCAATCATAAATAATTAATCAATTAGATTCACCCTTTATATATTGGTATAATAATGGGACAAAGTGCATGATACAGATCAGAGTCAGAGAAGATCTGAGTAGCTGGTGGTTAGGGCTGGCTCAGTGGATGAAGGGATTTTTCCTGGTGATTCTGCAGGGAGAAAGACCAAAGGGAGACCCTAATTTGTAAATGATGAATCCTCAGAGGATCCATTGCCAGGTGTTAGCGGGCAGAATTACATGCAAATTTAGTGTCTGTATGTCTGTTTTTGGGAAGAAGGTGTCTATCTTTTATTCAATTCCTGGATTAATTAAAGAACGAATGAATAGCAAAAATAAAAGAAAGTTTGGGGCTGGGAAGAAGGAGAAAGAATCTTTAGAAGGAGCAAAGAATTCTTATTATAAAGTATATTATGAGAAGAGGAACGGGATTCGAAGTGGAACGGGTGGGGAGGGTGGGTAGATAGAGAGTAGAAAGTATGGGGCAAGAGTGGATTATACAGTAGACTATAGAATTAAGACCTGAGTGTTGTACATCCTGGGCAGTGACATGATGAAATCAGTGTTTATGGAAGCTACATAGAATCACAGTGAGCAAGAGGAGCAGGGAGGAGAGAAGGGACTTAGTATGTGTAACCAAATGGAGCAGCAATGTTGTAAAAGCTTCTTTCTCTAAATCGGTGCACTAATTTTTAATTATTTTGTTATTTTTAACCACAACTGCATGTTAGCAAAAATATCCCTAACCCTAACCCTGTGATTTGGGCTGAGCATCTGAACGCGTTTGCCTCTGTGCACCAGTTTCTAAGCCATCGTGTCTCTCAGCTCAACATCCTCCTATGCTGTGCTCCAGGACCTTGGGGCCGGATGTTGCCAAACTCCTTTATGCCAAGCCATCTGCTCTGTGTTAGCTTCCACCCAGCGGGGACTCAAGAGGGAGACTGCAGGGCTAGGGAAGAGGAGGGACTGATCCCTTTCTGTCCACTTCCTACTCCTATGGGCATCCCGCTAGTATTGCTACCTTCCTGCAGCCCTGGCAGTGCCTTCCTGGAGCAGCAGCTGAACCCAGTGGATGGTTTTCCAGCACTGGTGGAGCCAGCTTTATCCCATCTCAGCCCCAGATTAACCAACTCCCCGAGGCTCACCTTCAAGCTTCTACGTTTTCATAATCCCAAATCCCGCCCATTGTTCTCCCAGTCCTAGAAGTGGTAGCTGACCCCTGCAACTGCTGTCTCTGGGATGGCTTAATGTACTCCCTGTCATTTCAGCTAATTCATTCATAAGCTTATTCAAGCTAGCAATTCTTTGAGATTAAATTCTTTTCCTTAGAATCACGGGAGTGCCTCATGCCTGAACTCTACGTCAAACCTAAGTTTTCTGGTTAGAAGAGTGTGGAACCGCTCTGCATCATACAGGGAGCAGAGAGTGAAGCTCCCAGGGCAGCCAGGAGACAGAGTGCAAGAAGCAGCCGTGGAAGGAAAGAGGCGGGGACAAAGTAGACAGGCAGCCTCAAGAGGGCCTGGAGGAGAAGACCTCGGAAGAGCGAGTTAGAACTGCCCTGCCTGCATCTTGCCTTCCACGCCTCAGTGAAATCCACCACACTCCCACATCACAGTGTGAGGAGGGTTCTAAACATTGTCAGTCTTAAAGATCTTCTGAGAAACATGTTCATACTTCCAGAAACTGGTGGGAATCCCCATCACAGCTGTGGAGGATAAGCTAAGTGAGTCTTTCATGTGTGAAATAAGTTTTTAGTCCTCCAAGCCTTCAAGGCAACAGCTACCCAAGAATTCCTAGAAACTGTATCACTCTTCTGCTAATGAAAAAAAATTTTTTTCTCTGTCTCAAGGCAGAAAATGATGACATCGCTAGTGATTTGCCCATCGGCATGGGTCATGCCGAAGGAGAATTTTTATTTCTTTTTGTCAGAGATGAAAGATTGCTTTTAAAAAAAGTTTTAATTTGATTCCTCCTAAGGATACTATGGCTCACAACATCTCTTATAACTTCTTATACCATCTGTTTTACTATCTGAGGAGACTTTATTGGGTGTATTTTTTTCTTAGGTTACATCTCAGCTCCAACAAGTGATGTCTTTGAGTTGGTTTATACTCTCCAGACCCTATTATCATCTAGCTCTGTGTCAGGAAGTCTAGGATGTGGGCTTTTTTGATGAAGTGTGCTCCAAGGCAAAAACTGTGGAGGAGGGGGAGATAGGCCAAGGGTGATTTGGGGCTTTGTAGGGGCACAGCTTGCTGGGAGAAGCTTATTAGGCTATTAGCTCCTGCTCCCCATCCTAACAATTATCTTTAGGGAGTCATTAATGGCCTCATAGACCAGGCAGAAGAAATTTATAGAAATTGAAGCTCAGAGTAACAGCAACAACAATTTTAAAAGGCAATTTGTTAAAACAAATTAAAAATAAAGCTTTTTTTCTTCCCCTTTCCTCATTTCTGATTCCTGGAAATGTGTTTCCATTTCCACCGAGTTAATAAAGCAGTTTGCTGCACAGAATCTTCTAAGTTGTCTGTCACGCTCATTATTATTAGCATCTGTTGCCATTATTCTGATGTGCTGGGCATTGTGCTAAGCACTTTATATACATAATCTCTCATTTCATCCTTCCAAGAATACCTAGAGTGAGCTATTATTGTCCACACTACACAAAATGAGGAGATTACAATAGCCAAGTTTCCTTACTTCCCAAATAGTAGAGCCTGCAAGTAACCCATCTCTGTTAGATTCTGCTTCCCATGGTCCTTACTCGCTATGGTATAAAGACAGTGTGTTCCCGATTGTACAGTTTTATAACCGGTTCCATGCTGGACACAGTTTGGTCTTACATTCCTCTTAGGAAGTGGAAAAGCTGTGAAGACAAACTGTTTGGATTGGTGTATTGGAAATGACTTCAGAAATTCAGTTCACTGAGCTGTGTGCTGGACAATGAGGGAGCGAGGTGGGGTACACTGAAGGGAAGGCTTGGTAGATACCCCAGAGTCATCTCACACCCTGGGCTCTGCTCCATGACACAGTTACCAGACTAGGGACGCTGCCTAGAGAAATTCACAAAGTAGATTTTGTTTTAAGTCATAAAGGCTAGCTGGGGCTTCCCAAGTGCCAAGTGATACAGTGGTAAAGAATCCACCTGCCAATGCAAGAGATGCAAGAGACGTGAGTTATTTATGGGTCAGGAAGATTCCCTGGAGTAGGAAATGGCAACCCACTCCAGTATTATTGCCTGGAAAATTCCATGGACAGAAGACCCTGGCAGACTACAAGTCCACGGGGTCTCAAAGAGTCAGACGTGACTGAGTGACTAAACACACACACACACACACAAAAGCTAGCTGGTATTTAAAAAAAAAAAAATGAGAAACACAGTTATTCATTCAACAAAGCCTTATTGAGCATCTACTATGTGCCAGGGACTATGCTGAGGAGATAGCAATGAACACAATGGACCCCTTACCCATGAAGTTTCCCTCAGTTCACCCTGGGAATTCTGCAAGAGGTGAGGGAACTATCCACATGCTGGGGATCAAACAGAGCCCAATTGATGTAAGAAGATGGAGGGCAGCAGGGTGAGGAAGTGTCCCTAATGTGAGGAGAAAATAATAAAAACAAAATGCCTTTACTTTTGGATATTCAAAATTATATCCAGAAATTTATTTTAAGGAAGTGCACTGCAGAGATGTGCTGAATATGGACATGCAGAATTGTCATTCACACAATTATGTATAATAGCAAACATTTGAAAAACAACCCGAATGATGAGCCAGATGACAAATGATCAGAGAGCCTGAGCAGGTTTATGCACATGGATATTTGTTTAAAATGACAGATGTGACCAGTGGGGAAAGGAAAAGCAATTTAGAGATCACTAGTTACCCATATAAAAAAAGGAAATGGGATCCCAACCTCACACCATTCACAATAAAACACTTCCTGGTGGCCTATAGTCACACATATGAAAGATAAAACTTCAAAACGTTAAAAGAAAATAAAGAGAAAAGTCTTTATGGTCTCAAAGTGAGGGTAAGACACAAAATCCTCAACCTTAAAGTACTAAGTTTTGCTGCACTAAAATTATAGACTTCTTTTCATCAAAAGATATCATAAAGAG